>NW_026988423.1:4375000-5000000 GCF_030222135.1 Aotus nancymaae | reverse complement strand
AGTTATTTGTGTTTGGGGCATCGGACTATTCTTCCCCAGTGTACTATCAGCTTATGATGGTGCCTGTAACACAATTTTAATAACATTTTTTGGGAAAAAAGAAACATGTCTATAGTTTCCTTCCTGACTTCTGATTTTTTTCTTGTTTAGAAAATTATCTACAAACCTAAGCATGTCAGTATTTTCTGAAGTATTTTTGGCAGCCTTTTCTATGGATCTTTCACGCATCTAGACAATATTGTTTATCGGTATGAGATAGGGAATGTAACTAATTATTTCAGCATCATTAAACAAGTAAAACTCCTTTTCCCACAATATTTAAAATGTTGCTTTTGTCATATACTTTGTTCCCACATACTTGAATCTGTTTCGGGCTTCTCAGTTCTGTTCCACTGATTTATTTAGTACTATTCCTATTTAATACACTTCATGCTTTGGACCCAGGTGACTTTTTCAGTTTGATTTCTCACTACTTCTTTCCAGATTTCCTGACCCAGAAACACATCCCTCTGTGTTTCCAGTCATATCTGTTAAAATGCTACCCATCCTTTGAGACGTGTCCTAAATGCCTCCCCTTCAGCAAAGTCCTAATTTATGCAGTCAGCTAGAATGTTTTCTTTTAAATAACAAAATGCTTTGCGTATCTTACTTATGTCTCTTGTAACTACCTACCGTGGATTATAACTGTTAAGTGTAAGATATTTTTCTTTTATTTTTTCCTATAGGATTGATAACAGTGTTCTCTATTATAAATGACATTATGATAAACACTCTTATGTATCTTGGAATACCTTTCTGCTTTATTGCTTCTGAATAAAACATAAAACTGAAGTTGCTGGATTAGGAGTTGGCAATTTTTGCTTGTTGATATAGGCACATGTAGTCAATAACCAGAAAGCATGAACTTTACATTTTGGAATATCTTTTACACCACTATGACATATTATTATTTTAATAGATGCTAGAATTTTTGCATATACTTAAAGGTGAGATTGTCTGTAGCTTATTAAGGTTGTTTGTGAGCTTATTCATTGGTGAGTTCATGGTTTGTTTACAGATGGCTTTGACAGATGCAGTATCATAATGATGAGTGACTGGTAAACAAACCAGAATATTCCTGTTTCCTGTATTCTATATCAACTTAAATTGTAGTGAAATTATATTTGCCTTCAAATACTGATAGGATTCTCACAAAGTTACCTGGGTCTGCTTCCATCAGTGGAGTTAGTTTTTTTGACTTTATTTTCCTTGACCGTATTGTTTAAATTTCTGGTTATGTCAACTTTGACAATTCACATTTCACTAGAATATCAACTATCATTCATAATTTCAATGTTTTAACAGCAAGTTATACAAATAGTAATTGTTTAGTTTAGAACAGTCTTAATCTCAGGCAGTTACACATTCTCGTAGTTAATTGTGGGTTCCACAGCCAGATTTATTGGGTATAGAGGTAGCTCTGCAACCACAAGTTACTTAACATTTCATTTTTTCAGTTTCCTCAATTGTAACATAAGGTGGAAATATTACTACTTATGTCAGAGAGTAGTTGTGAACCTTGAAAGATTGAAAGTGTCTGGCAAAAAGCAAGCAAAAAAACAAAACAAAACAAAAAAACAAACAAATAAAAAAAACCTTTTACAATAATATAATGATAGTTGTTGTATATTCTGTATAATTCATATGGTACGAATATCTGTTTTCTGTATTTTCCCCCACAGAGATAGCATTACATACTGGTTAGGAGCATGGGCATTCAGAGAAACCTGAGTTCAAATACAATTTGGACACAAAGATGCTATGTGACCTTAGGAAATTTACCTAAGTTCTCTAAATTTTGTTTCTCATCCGTAAAATGAAGATATTTATTTATTCCTCCAAAATGCAAATATCTTTAGGGCAGTGGAATTTTGTTCAGCAGTATGTCCTGAGTGCCTCATATAATGTTTGGTATATTGTTAATAAATGCTTATGAAATAAGTGAATGTCAAAAATACTATTTTGAAGATTGAGATAAATTCTTACAAATTAATAAATTACTTAGTAAAATACATGGCAAATTGCAAGCACCCAATACATATTAGATATAATAATTTTTAAATGATTGGCTATGTCAGAGGTTTGTCTATTTTATTGGTCTTTAAAACAAGCATTTTAAGTTTTTGTTACTTGTTTTAATTCATGAGTTTCTGTTTTGTAATTTACTAATTCCTGTTTTGCAACAAGTGCATTTATATTATACTTTAACTTTTTGAGCTGAATGATCAATATAATTATTATTCATGGTTAATAATAAAATCGTATGACTATCCTTTCTGCTGATATAAAAGGTATAGCTACACATGATACATATTGATACACAGAGTGATACACAGTTTCTACTTTCTGGAACCTGCTTAGTTAATCTGTGTAGTCAGATACAGAATTAATTTTTGGTGCAAGTTCCATGTTATGAAAAAAAAGTCTATTTTATTTATGATAGATGATTATAAATTAGCTTTTAAATAGATTTTGTTAATGGTCATTTGGATATTGTTTTTGTGTTTTTAATAATTTTAGAAAAATTTATCTCTTGTGAAATCCTCGTACACCAAAATAAAATAAAACAATCCATATCACTAGATGCAAAGGAGTCTGCCTGAAGCAGTAAAGAGGGCCCTGGAGCTTGCTTACTCATCCCTCCACTCCACAAAAACACTACTCTCTGTGCTTTGCATTTTCATCATAATTGATCTCTCAGACTGCAATAGGTGTATTAATTTCCCACCATTATCATTACTACCAGCATCTTCCTATATGTCTAAACGTTTTATTTTGTGTTTTGATTAATTTTCTCTCTGGAAATACATGTTCATGAAAGTTATTTTTATAGTTTTAATTTTCCTTTACCAAATACAATGACTCTCTTTCTAATGTAATATTTTTGCTTTAAATTATCTCTTTAAAATATACTCTGTTAATCTCATGCTCCTTGCCTATTTATTCTATTATTTTTAGTTTTTTTTTTTTTCATGGTGTGTCACTTTATTTTAATCTGATTTCCTCTAAATGACAAATGGTTAGATTTAATTTTTGACTGGAAAACATATTTGGCAATCTGTGTATTTTAATAATGGAATTTTACTTTTTGATCTTGTTGCTCCAATTTATTGTTCATATTCAGTTATCCCAGAATCACAAATACAGAATAGCACATAAATTCATATTGAATGTTCACAGCAATAAAATTGGAGTAAAAATAATCATGGATTAAAAATGACCAAGGAAGATATGACAGAAGTAAATATGCAGATTAAAAGTAAAATAGAAATTTAAAAACAAAAATATAATCATATAAACATAAAACTCAATGGCTGAGTTATACATCAAATTACACATAGGTGAAAAGAATATTTCCAAAAGTTGTAGATAGATTAGAGCTTCATATACAGAATTAGGCACTGAGAGGAAGGGAGACAGAAAATATATAAATATAGGCATGAGTTAATAGATATGTAGTAAAAAGCTAGAGGGTATAACATAAATCCACTCCAAGATAGTAGACAGATATAGACACAGAGAGAAAGATCAAAGAGAGAGGGAGAGAGAGAAGACTATGTAATATCTGAAAAGAATTCAGCATAAAATTTTCCTAAAATGCAGGACATGAATCCATAAACACAAAAACACAATATATACAAAGCATGACTAAAACCACAGAACACCAATAACATATATTAAAAGCAGCCAGAAGGAAAGACTGATAATTTGTAAAACAATGATTAGCATGTGTACTGGCTTTTCAACAGCAGCAATGGAAGCAGGAAAAGACGTTGGAACAATTATGTTCAATATAGTGGGAGAGAGGGGAAAATGATCTATAAACTTATAATTTTGTGTCTTGTAAATTTTTCTTTAGGAGTGCAAAAAGAGATAAGGATAACAGATCTATAACAATTGAACCAGTTTTTCACCAACAAACTATTACTAAAGGATATACACTTCAAGAATAAGAAAAATCACTCCAGAAAGAAAGTTAAAGATGCAATAAAGAAGTGGTAAGAAAAAATACAAACAATAGTGATAACAGGAATAAAAACAATGTGGGTATATAAAAAGGGACAGCACAAAATACTGACCAAAAAGAGCATGTAATTAAAACAAGGTGATGATGAGTTAATGTGTCCTCAAGTTCTTTCATTTTGGAGAGGAAGGTGGTTAAGATACGGATGACCTTTTGATTTCAGAAATAAATAGTGAAATTAATGGCAAAATAATAAAATAAGAGGAAAAAAAGAGTATAATTTTACAAACAAATGAAGAATATAGTAAAGCCTGGAAACCCTATCTCTTCCCCAAATCCACTTTTTTTTTTTTTTTTTTGGTCTCCTGCACATATATTAACTTTTTTTTTTTTTGACTATGGCTATGATGATTTCTAGCAATAAAGCATAGCAGCATTGTATTAAAAAATCTATGAATCTCTACTCTTCTTTTGATGGATAGTTTGATATCAATACCCAGAGCAAATTTGGAAGTAACAGGTTGAAAACGGCAGGGCTGAGTTTCTAAATGACTATGTACAGGAAAGTACAAAATTATTACCTCACCAATGCCAACCAATACCATTCTTTAAGATGTTACATGAGTGAGATATAAATATATACCTTGCTAAGCTCCAGACTTTTTAGGGTTTATGTTTTATACCTTCTAGCATTATCTTTCTAACATAGAACTTAGTACATGAAAATGGAAATGGGTAACTGACATAACAAGATAGCAAACATTTGGAATTGCCAGAACAGTGAGGATGAAGACAGAAAGGAATACATAGCGGAGAATGAGGAGATGAAGTTTCATGCTATGCAGTGGTAAAACATTTGGTAAAACTCTCATCCCTGAAAGCTTGGAAAGGTAATCTGAAATGCTTCTAAAAGAAGTTACAAGATAGAACGTTAAAAATGTGTGTTGATTATTACTAGCTACATTCATCGAATTATTAGAAGAAATAGATAAGCTCAGGAACATACTGGTTAGGTTGTTGGGAGAATAAATGAACATAGAATAGAAAGAATGCAAAATGCAGGACCTTGGTCAGTATAGCAGATTAATTAAAAAACTGGTCTTAATTCTCCATCACTGCCTGTATTCACATCCATGTAACTTTGCACATCTTAGTATTAGAAGCGGGAGTCTAGTAACCCATGCTTTTAGTATGGCTTGCCTTATGACTTGCTTTGGCCATTATAATGTAGCTTTAAGTCTTTGGTGCTGCTCTCTCTCAGACCCTTGCCTTGACCATGAGAACAATCAGGATCATTAGGATATAGAACATTTTTTTAAATCTTAAGTTCTTCCTGATGTCTCTTCCCAATTATCTAACCCATGTCCCAGGCAATCGATGATCTGACTTCCATAATTTAGGAATAAACAGTTTTATACTTTTATGTAAATTGAATAATACGGTACATAATATTGTGAATATGACTTTTGTCTCTCCATATAAGATTCATTTAACTTGTCAAGTACATCAATAGTTAATTCCTTTTAATTGCTGAGGAGTTTATCACTATATGGATATGCCATAATTTGTTTATACAGACACCTGCTGACTGTTGGACATTTGGTTTGTTCTGTTTTAGGCTATTATGAATAAAACGTGGTACAAGTATTTTGTGAAAGTACATTTTTGATTCTTTTAGGTAAGTAAAAGCACAGAAATTCTAGAATGTGTGGTAAAAAGTTCAACTGTCTAAGTATCTGCCAGACGACTTTTCCATTGTAGCTGTATAATGTAACACATCTATCAACAATATGTGAAATTTCTAGTTGTTCCACATCTTTGAAAATACTTAGTATTGTCAATCATTTTAGTTTTAACCATTTTTGTAGTTCTGTAGTGATAGTAAAGTGTGCTTTCAATTTATATTGCCTGACGACTAACAATTTGGAGCTACTTTTCATGTTTTTATTAGCCATTGGTATATTCAAATCTTTGGTTCATTTTTATATCCCATTTTTTTCCTACCTAGCATGAAATATAAGAATTATTAGTTCATACTGGATACAAATTCTTCCTTAAATATATATAGCATGTATTTTCTTCTAATCTGAGTTTGCCTTTTTATTTTCTTACCGTTGTCTTTTGACACATGCAGGTTTTAATTTTGATGAAGTTCTTGTAATCCTGTTATTGTTGTTTTCTTAGTAATTTTTTTTTCTTCTTAAGAAGTATTTTCTAATTACAAAAAATAAAAAGTGAAGATATTTTTTCTATGTATCGGTCTAGAACTTTCACAGGTTTATATTTAATGCTATGATCCAATTTAAGTTTATTTTCTGTTTATGGTACAGGATAGGGTTAAATGATCAATTTATTTAACAGAGATATCTATATGTTTCAGCACTACTTATTCAAAATATTACCCTTTTCCTATTGAATTACTTGGCATTTTTTGATGGACTAATTAACCTTATAAGGTGGGTAAATTTCTGAGCTTTATTCTGTTCCATTAATCTGTAAGCCTATCCTTATGCCAAAGTCTCATTTGCTTGATTATCATTACTTTTAGAATAACTCTTGAGTAAATCTTGAAATTAAATAGTGCAAGTCTTCCAAGGTTGTTTCTTTTTCTACCTTTGGCTATTTCATGTGCTTTGAATTTCATGTAATTTCAGAAGTAGGTTGCTAAATTTTACAAAACTAGAAGCATGCTGGGATTTTGACTCGATTATGTTTAATCCATATATCGATTTTGAGAGAATTGACTTGTAAACATGACTGAGTCTTGTATTCCATGAACACAGTATATCCCCTTATTTAATTAGGTATTCTTTCATTTATCTCAGAAATGTTATGCAATTCTCAGTGTACAGGTCTTGCACACATTTTGTTTAGTTTATCCCTAAATTTTAATTTTAGGGCTTTTGTTGTACAGTCCTGAAAATACACAAAAACATTTATGCCATCTGCAAGCAGAGGCAGTTTTATTCCTTCCTTTACCATCTCAAAACCATAATTATTATTTTTAATGCCTGACTATACTGATCAGGACTCTCATTAAGTGTGGAACAGAAGTGGTGATAAGATAAAAAGAAAGGGGAAATAGTTTAGTCTCTTACCATTATGATGCTGAATACTGACTTTCTATAAGTGCCTCTTTCTTAGATGAGAAAGTTGCCCTATAATCCTACATATGTGACAGTTTCATCATGTATATTTGATCGTTACATGCTTTTTCTGTATATACTAAAACGAATGTAAGATTTTCTTTTACTCTATTCCTGTGACAAATCATATAAATTGATTTTTTAATAGTTAAAACAACTTTGCATTCCTGAGATAAATCCAAGTTGGTTGGGTATGCTATGTAATTTCTTCTTTACGTGTTTGATAGAATTCATCAATGAAACTAACCAGGCCTGAATTTTTTTGTAGTATAAAGGTTCTTAATTAAAAATTTAATTTCATTGATATGGGAAAATTCATATTTTCTATTTCTCATTGGGCCAGTTACAAAAATAATTTCTTTTAAGGATCTTGTTTATTTGACCTACTTGTGAAATTAAATATTGTCAATTAACACTGCCTTCCTGTACTTTAAATGTTTTAGGATAGAGATGTAGTGATATTTCCTCTTTCATGATTGATACTCATTATTTGAATTTTATCTCGTTTCTGATGTTTATAAGTTTTATTAATATTTTTTGTTGTTGTTATTGGTCTTTTTTTAAATTTTACTTTAAATTCTGGGGTACAGGTGCAGATTTTGCAAGACTGTTACATAGGTATACATATGCCATAGTGGTTTGCTGCCTCCATCCCCCCATCATCTACATTAGGTATTTTTCCTAATGTTATCCCTCCCCAATCTCCTAACCCCCTGCTATCCCTCCCCTAGCCCTCCAGTGATCCCCCCCAATAGATCCCAGTGAGTGATGTTCCTCTCCCTGTGTCCATGTGTTCTCATTGTGCAAGACCCACTTGTGAGTAAGAATATGCGGTGTTTGGTTTTCTGTTCTTGTGTCAGTTTGCTGAGAATAATGGTTTCCAGATTCATCCATGTCCCTGCTAAGGACATGAACTCATCCTTTTTTATGGCTGTGTAGTATTCCATGGTGTATATGTGCCACATTTTCTTTACCCAGTCTATCATTGATGGGCATTTGGGATGGTTCCAAGTCTTTGCTATTGTGAACAGTGCCACAATAAACATATGTGTGCATGTGTCTTTATAATAGATCGATTTATAGCCCTTTGGGTATACAATCAGTAATGGGATTGCAGGGTCAAATGGTATTTCTAGTTCTAGATCCTTGAGGAATCACCACACTGTCTTTAATGGTTGAACTAATTTATACTCCCACCAACAGTGTAAAAGCATTGCTATTTCTCCACATCCTCTCCAGCATCTGTTGTCTCCAGATTTTTTAATGATCACCATTCTAAGTGGTGTGAGATGGTATCTCAATGTGGTTTTGATTTGCATTTATTAGTATTTTCTAAAAATGAAATTTGAGTTTTACTTTTCCATGTTATAGGTACATTTTTAATTTTATTGATATCTACTACTTAATCTTTTTTTCTTTTACTATTTTTGAGCTTAAATTGATATCGTTTTCCATTTGTTTAAGGTACAAGTTTAGATAATTAAGTTTTGAATTTTCCATTTTAAATGATAAAAATTTACCTGTAAGCACTGCTTTAACTGTATCAAACACATATTGTTTTTTCATTGTTAATTAGCTCGAAATATTTTCTGCTTCCTTTTTGTGATTTCTTCTTGATTATTTTGTTATTTGGATGTGTGTTTTAAATTTCTAAATATTTGATTTTTAAAAATATTTTTATTGATACATAATTTTGTTGCAATTATAGAACATACTCTTAATTGTTAGTCTTTTATTAAGAATAACACTTGTTTTATGGCCCAACACATAATTTATCTTGGTAAATATTCCATGTGCAGATAAGTGTATTCTGTTGTTGGTTGGTAGAGTTCCTTAAATATCAATTAGGTCAAGTTGGTTAATAGCTCTGTTCATGTCTTCTGTACTTTACTGATTTTCTGTCTTCTTGTTCTTCTTATAATTGATAAATTACTGAAGAAGAAGGTTATTTACAGATTTTCTGTCCTGCTGTTCTTGTAAATGATAAATTACTAGAGAAGGGTGTTAAAATCTCCAACTATTATTGTGAAATGTCAATTTCCTCTTAAATACTGTCAGCTTTTGCTTCATACATTTTAAAGCTCTGTTACTAGGTGCATATGTATTTTGGATTTGAAAGTCTTCTTGAGAAGTTCAAGTTTTTATTATTATAAAATGTTCATTATTGTCTTTAGGCAACACTTAGTACAGTAGACTTTGATGTTAAGATACTCTCTTCAACTTTCCTGTGATGAGTATTTTCATGGTATATCTTTTTAGTCTTTTTGCTTTTCACATGTATATTCATATATAAAAAAACAATTATTTTTAAAGTTCATTTCTTGAAGACAGTATATGATAAGACCTTGTTTTTAATCCAGGCTTGACAATGTGTGTCTTTGGTTTGGTTTGTGAATTTACATTTAATATAATTACCTGTGGTTGGGTTTAAGTCTAGCATTATAATATACATTTTCTGTCTATCCCGTAAGTTTTTGTATCATTTTTCTCTATTAGCTGTTAATATTTTATTTTAGTCTTCTATTAGTTTATTTAAAACAGTCTTTTGTTTTCTGTGCTATGTGTTTACCATTGTAAGGTTTGCGATATGTATCTGACCATATTATACTTACAGGTTCTCCCTCCTACCCTTTGTGCCATTCTTATCACACACATTATTTCTATGTGCTTTACAAACCCTCTAACTCATTATTACATTTTTTCTTTACAAAACAAGTGGAAATTGAAATTAGAAATTAAAAATGGCAAATACATTTTATATGTACACACATATTTTAAAAACATTTCTTGCGGGTATTTTTTATGTGTGTGAAGAGTGGGTTTGTTAAGTAGTATTACATTTCCTACAACCTAACTTATTTTCCTTAACATTTCTTGTACTGTTGTCTGCTGCAGCAAATTATTTTAGCTAAAAAAAGTCTTTATTTTAAAAAGAATAAAGTATTTAATTTTTTAAAGAATATTTGCACTGGATATATAACTCCAGGTGACCTGTTTAAGATTCTCTTAAATTGTTTTTCATCAATTGGATTATTTTGTATCTTCCTGTATTTTTCTTTGGTTTTACCCCACTTGTATTTCATTGAGCTTTGGAGATCTGTATGGTTAAGTTTTACAACAATATAGATAATATATTTTTATATTCTTCAAACTTTTCTCAGTCTAGCCCTCTCTTCTGAGACTAAAGCTTGTTATATGTTATGTAACTAATTGTTCCGCTAAGCAATAGCTATAATTCCATTTCATTTCTCCTTATATATCATACTTTACAGAGTTTCTATTGCTCTATGTTCAAATTCATTGACCTTTGCTTCTGCAGTGTCTAATCTGCTATAAATCCAATCTAGCAAATTCTTTTACTTCAGTCTTTTTATTCTAAAAGTTTTTTTATTTAAAGATAGTTCTGTTTCTCTCTTGATTATATTGATGTTTTCCTTTAAATGACTGTATTAGAATTCTCCAGAGAAACAGAACCAACAAGAGATAGATTTATACATATATGCATTTATTATGGGAATTGGTTCACACAATTACAGAGGTTGAGAAGTCCCACAACATGCTGTCTTAAAACTGAAGAACCAGGAAGGATTCTGATGTAATCCAGTTGGAGTCCAAAGAAGAACCAGGGGATCTGATGGTGTAACTTTATTTGAAGTTGAAGGTTTGAGAAATTGGGGGCCTCTGATATAAGTCCCCAAGTCTAAAGGCCCAAGAAAATTTAGTTCTAATGTCTGAGGGCAAGAGAAGATGGCTGTCCCAGCTCCAGAAAGGAGCACGAATTCATCCTTCTCTCTCTTTTTCTCTTTTTAAAAATTCTATCTGTGTCCTCAATGGATTAGATAATGTCCACTCACACTGATGAGGGTAATTCTTCCTTACTCAATCTACTGATTCAAGTGACAATCTCTTCTAGAAACACTGTCACAGATAAAGCCAAAAATTATGCTTTACAAGTTATCTGGGTATCCCTTATTCCAATCAATTGACATCTAAAATTAGCCATCACAATAACTAACCATATTCATAACAGCTGTTTTAAAATACTCTTTTTGTTTATTCCAACATTTCTGATATTTCAGGGTATGTTGTATTGAGTGATTTGAATGTTTTATTGACTGATCAACTGATTTCATTGATCTCCTGTTTATAGGCCTTATATTCTTTTTGTTGTTGTTTCTTCACATTTTTAGCAATTTTTATTACGGACTTCACATGATCAGGTCTCTGAATTTTGTTTTTGTCCTTTAATCACCAGCAATTATTTTCTGGCATGCAGCTAATTTACCTGCAGTTTAGCGTAAACCTTCTGAAACTTGTTTGCAATCTTTTTTTAGGGTGAGTTTAGATTAGTTTTTATTTTAGAGCTGGATTAACCCTACTCCTATGGCCTGATCTTTTTTTTTTTTTTCAGTCTCTACTGAATGAACTGTGTGTTCAATGAGGTTGTATTTCTCTGGTTAACTGGAGTTTGAAGATTTCCCAACCCAGTTCAGTATTTAGTTCTTGTTTGTTTGTTTGTTTTCAGGTCTTCTGTAGTTTTTTCATTCTCTACTAGTTTTTCTTAGTTTTTCTTTTTTTTTTTTCTTTTTGTAGAGATGGGATTTCACCATATTGGTCAGGCTGATCCCAAACTCCTGACCTCAGGTGATCCACCTGCCTTGGCCTCCCAAAGTGCTGGGATTACAAGCGTGAGCCACTGCGCCCAGCCTAGTTTTTCTTAGTTTTTCACCCTGTGCATTCATAGCTTGGTATTTGTTCAAATACTCAATGAGATCCCAACGCAGATGCCTAGAAGTTGTTCTTGTGTAACTCCTCTATTTCTGTTACTTGCCCTATAAATTTCAGTCACTTCAGCTTTATTGATCTCCCTCTCTGTCCTTTCAGCTCTGTGACATTATGCTCATCTTGAGTTTCTCCTTTCTGGGGCAGTTTCTGATAAAAATTTTCCTGGAAAAACACTAGGATAATGGTCAAGTTCACTTTTTAAACATTCTCTGGGGGACTGCATTCCTGCAATGCCTGTCATCCAATATATGAGAACAAATGCTCCATATATTTTATTTGTTATTTTATTAGTCTACACTTGAGGCATGATATGGGACAAATTATCCTGCAATGCTTATTAGTGGCAGTCCAAAATTGTTTCAATAGCGGAAAAATTAATCTGTTAACATTCCAAAGTCTAGTAACAGAAGAATGAATACATTTGTTTTGTGTGTTTATATATTAGATGATTATTTATGAGGTAAAAATGAATAAATTACAACTACCTTGAACACCATAGAGCAATCTTAAAAATAAAGATTGAGGAAAAAAAATCAAATAAAAAATGACTATGTATGTTGTAATACAATCTTAGCAATGTTAAAAATTAAGCAAAAATAAAGAATGTATGTTAAAACATATGTGCATGTGTCATAAAATACTATCTTAAATCACAAAGATGATGAACATGTATTTCAGGCTGTTGATTCCCTCTTGAGGGAAGACAGGAAGATGGGACTGGAAAATATTATGCAGTGAGCTTCAAAATTATTGCTACTCTTGGTACTGTTTTAATTCTCTGGTTGGTTGCTGGATTCATAATTATATTTTCTATTAATCAGATATTACATCAAAAATAGTATAAACCAAAGTGTTTCATGTCTTTATTCATTTCTCATGTATTCTCAGAGATAACTGTCATCCTTTTTCAAATATCAATTTTGGTGGGTAAATCTTATCTTAACATTTAAATTTGTTTTAAAATTCATTTTGTCATCATCAGACTTTATAATTACCATTGGTTTGTGTAATGGCATCTCTAGCAGATTTCTAGCAGAACTCTTTTTTTTTTTTTTTTTTGAATAACAGATGTATATCTAAAAGAATTTAGGTGGTCACTTGTGTTTTCCCAATGACCACTGGTTTCCAGTCTCATATTGGAGGGAAAATGACTTCTAACACCTTACTTGAAGTTTTGTCAGCCCTACATTTTTGCCAGTTGTCTAATAAATAGTTAAAGCAGTAGAGAAGTCCCACTGAAAATAAAACTTAATTCTTTCATGTGAGGATAACTGCTTCCTGATATCACTTTCTTAAATCTAGATTTTTATATGTTCTCCGCGCTAAAAGATAAAATTACTGATTTAGCCCTTTTTTCCTTCTTTCTCCAATCTTTAAAGCATTTCTACCTTAGTTTGTGTTTGGGGGCCCACAGTGTGTAATTATAACTGGCCCTTAATTATTTACCTAACAACACACAACCTTAAACCATTGTGACTGAAATTAAAATGACTATTGTCCATTTACCTAAGTTCTTAATGCCTTAATTTTCTGTGGTATATCCATTGACTTTCTGGCTTCTGCCTAACCATTTTCTTTGCTGGAATAAAGTCTTAATTCCTTTGCATCTTCTCATTCAATCAGCTCGGGAAAGGAATCCAGTATGAATAGAAAAAAAAAAAGTAACACAGAAGACAAGGCTTTGGGTTAGGGGTAAGTAGACGCACAATGTGAAATTACAGTCGGTAGGATAAAATATTTCTGGCAGTAGGAGATAAAACTGCATTTTGATGGCATAAGAAAAAAGTAAACCTAATAGTAAGAAAAAAAAACCCTGAGAATTTCAGTAATAAGAGAAATTATGTAGTTAATTGACAGGGTGAGCAGTCTCGTTATGTTTATTAACTCCTCAATATAACTTTTTTGAGTTCTCAGTATATGCCAGACCTGTATTGAAAATGAAGATCAATAAAATGAAATAATTAACAGAGTGAACAATCTGAAAAATGAGATAAAATATTTGCAAACTATGAATCCGACAGAGGACTGATATCCAGAATTTACAAGAAACTCAAACAAGTCAACAACAAAAAATGCCAAAATAACCCCATTAAAAAGTGAGTGAAGGATATGAATAGACATTTTTTAAAAAAAGACACACAAATGGCCAAAAGAATAGAAAGAATACTCAACATCACTAGGCATCAGATAAATGCAAATTAAAACCATAATGACATATGATCTTACTCTAGTCAAAATGGCTATAATTAAAAAGCCAAAAAAATAAAAAATAAGATGTTAGCAAAGTTGCAGAGAAAAGGGAATGCTTATACACAGTTGGTAGAAATGTAAATTAGCACACTCTCTATGGAAAATACGAAGTTTTCTCAAATAACTAAAAACAGAACTACCATTCAATTCAGCAGTTCCATTGCTGAGTATCTACCCAAAGGAAAATACATGACTGTATTAAAAATAAACCTGCACTCATACGTTTATCACAGGACTATTGACAATAACAAAGATATGGAATCAACTTAAGTATTCATCAATGAATGATTGGAAATTACACCATGGAATACTACTCAGCCATAAAAAAGAACGAAACAATGTCTTTTGCAGCAACATGGAATGAACCAGAAATTTTTCAAAAGCAGAAAGTCAAACACTGCATGTTCTCAGTTATAGATGGAAGCTAACTAATGTGTTCATAGGGACACAGAGTGTGGAATAATAGACACCACAGACTGAAAAAAGTGGGAGGGTAGGAGGGGGTGAGAAAGGTGAGGGATAAGAAATTACTTATTGGGCATAATGTTCATGATGTACATCACCTGATGGTTACACTAAACACCCACAATTCACCAGGACACAATATATACATGTAGCAAAACTGCACTTGTGTCCTTTGAATTTATACAAAAATAAAAATAAAGTGAATGCTATAATAACTGAATCAATGTATGACCTAATACAAAAAACTGAATCAAATGATACAAATACAGAAGGAAAGAGTGTTAAGAGAACATAGCCAAGAAGACTATTTATGTTAGAGAAGAAGGTGAGGGAATGTAGCCCAGAAAAGGTGACATGTGAGGTGAGCCTTGAAAGATGAAGAAAATGTTTTCAGGAAGCAAAAAATGTTCCTGGCGGGAAAATCCATGTACGTGAACACACAGAATAGTATCAGATAGCAAGACAAATGAGTGGAACTTTATATAGTTAGGTATGCTAAAGAATGCATGACGGGGTATAACAAAGTACTTGCAAGTATATGGAAAGTGCATATTTTCCCTTCAAAAATAAAAATATCTTCAAATTGTGGAAGTTTAATGCTGTTTATTTAGATTTTTCTTTCTTGTGTCCTTAAAATAAGTATCCTAAATTTTTTGCCTTCAAGTTATTTGGAGCTTTGGAATATAAATTTTTTTTAAAAAACTTGTTTTGAAAGACTTCCAAACATAAGCTATTGTTAAATAAAATAGTGATCTTGAGCCTGCTGGCAGTGCCAAGGTTTTACTGGCATTTTGAATGCCCCATATTCATTTATATAGTACATAACAACTTAGGGGAAATGAAATAATTTTGCTGTTTTCAAATGGCTGATTTGAAATCAAGAATGATTCATTCATTTTTTGTAAGTATTTAGGATTTAAAAAATATTTGAGAGCATAGTAAGATTTTAATTTGCTTAAAATTATGGCATTATCTAAAACAAACTTCTCTATAATAATCTGAAAGTAATTTCTCACATACACACACACAAAGGACTGATTTTAGCTACATGGGAAGAATGAATGAAAATGTCAGTTTTTATGAAAAGGCAGAGCACAGTCTGCTTTTCTCCTATTTTAGTTCTGTTGAAATTATATCTGCTCAACTACACATTTGATTTTCATGTACAATAAGCAATGCAACTTGAAGATATAGTAGGTTTTTTAAAGTTAATATCATACTGAGGATGACACTATTCATTTGGCTCAAAAATATCTCTGTTAATCACAGAAGACTATGCGAAGCCACATTGAAATTCTGACACAAGCTTTTTGTTATGCATCATCAAAGTGACAAGAAAAAAAGTTTCTCCAAATGTGGTTCTTGAAAGTATGGAAAGTGTTAGATGAACTTTGGCCATTGTTGAAGTCATTAAAGGTATTTCTAAAGATCATTTTTGTACATATGATGAGGTAATGTGTAGAATCTGTCAAGGCAGAAGGAATACTTAGCTGTAAAGATTTAACGATTTCAAAAGAAAGTACTCCCCAACTGTAAATCACTATTCACAAATTGTGGGTCTGTCTAATGGAGCTTCCTATTTTCCTTGCATAAGTCACAAGTGAGATATGAATTTTACATCTGATGTGAAAATATATACAGTTATGGCTCCTTTGTGACTTGCACAAAAAAAGAAGGAAACATTGTATATCTTTGATAGAAGCTGAAAGAACCAAGTTTTATAACTTTCCTCTAAGAAAGCACATAAAAAGCCATCATAAAAAAAGCTATTGAGCCAAAGGCTTTTTTTTCCTTTTCTTTTATGATTCTATATCTCAAAAAAAGAGCGAGAGAGAGAAGAAAACTAAACCACTAATGTGGATGATTGCCACTATCTACATGATATGCAAAAACTTTTGAATGCAAAATTTTTCTTTGAAAAAGTTTGGAAACCTTCAGGGGCAGTGAGTGCAAAGCTTGGGCTCTTCTTGAGAGGAAAGTATATAAATCTTTCCCTTGAGGCAAGGAACCACAGTGTCACAGCCTCCAAATGATCAGAATAATTGGCCTTCAGGGAGAATAAATTAACTGCATCTAACCTGAATATAAGCTTTAGATCTCTTTGCTTTTTGATTCTTAACTCAGAATGTGTGATTATGTATTAACTCACAGCCTTCCCCCAGTATTAGTTCTGCTTAGGACTTGACGCAGTTCAGAATACACAGCATCACTAAGAACCTAATTTAGGTAAAGAATGTTGATAGTCTCTGTGACATTATGATCTGATATGACCTTTATGTTTTTGCCACTACTTTTTAAAACAATTATAATTTTTTTCTTTCATTAAAGTTATTTAGCACTGAAAGCAATAAATGCTGATGCCAGGCTATGGCCCAACTAGAGGCAACTGGATGCCCTCTGTTCTCACATGTCATTTTTACCTAGGTGCTTCTTATCTTCCAAACCACAAAAAAAATACCTGCAGCCAGCAAAAGATGGAGGACCCAAGAGAATCACATGCCAAACCAGCCCTGCCAAAAAACAAGAGTAAGTTTGAAAGTAGCTGAGAGAAATTCTGAAATAATGCCATATTCATTCATTTGTTCACTCCATGTAGACATGGAGTTGATGACGGGGAGAATGACAGATACAAATTCATTTAATTAGTTAAGTAATGACTAAAAGAATACTGGGCGTGAAGTAAATAAAGGACGGACATAGGCACAGCAAATCTAGAGTGGCAAGAATCAGGAAATGTTTTTGTTCACATTTGAATAATGGGTAGGAGTTAACCTGACAAGGAAGAGAGAGAAAAAAACATTTTAGGAAGAATCAGTAGCCTATGCTCATTCCTGGAGATGTGAGAGAAAAGAGTGTATTTAAGATACTAAAACAAGTTTAGTATGGTTGTTCCTGCACTAGCACTAGTTAGTGATAAGGTTTAAGAGGAAGACGAGGGTGAGTATGAAGTACTGTAAGACTCATTTGAAAGAACCTGGACTTTTCCTGATAGTTACTGAAAACACTGAAGTGTTTTAGGCTGGAGAGTGATGTTCATAATTGAGTTTAGGATAGGGCTCAGCAAATTTTTTCTTAGAGAAACACACACTAAACATATAAGCTTGTGGACCAGATAGTCTCTATTGCAAGTACATGACACTGCCATTGTGGAGTGAAAGGATCCACAAATAATACATAAGTAAATGGACATGGCTATGTTCCAATTAAACTTGGTTCATGAAAACAGGTGACCAGTCTGGGTAAAGATAATGGGTTGTATTAAGAAGATGTTTAAGATACTTAAAACATAGCACTAACAAGACTTGATAATGGATAGACTATCAATGATGCAAAAGAAGATAGCAATGTTAGTTTCTTGGCTTA
This sequence comes from Aotus nancymaae, assembly GCF_030222135.1. Lineage (NCBI taxonomy): Eukaryota > Metazoa > Chordata > Mammalia > Primates > Aotidae > Aotus > Aotus nancymaae. The sequence goes on along the minus strand of NW_026988423.1, from coordinate 4,981,988 downwards.
GGCTGATATAGCTAGATAAAAAGGAAGAATATTAATTGGTCTTCTACCAGGGCCCGCACCCCCTTTTAAGTTCTTGTTATATATTAAATCCATGGAATTAATTTCTATAATGACTCTATGAAGCAGGAATTACCATTTCATTCAGCTTACACATGAGGTATACAGAAGTTAAAAAATCGAGAGTAAGCTCTATTGAGACTTGAGAAATGAGATGTACAGATGCAAACGACAAAGAGCCAGTAGAGAGGAGTGGCTGGAAATACTGGAAAGGGGAACAATAAGAGAATATAATCTCCAAAAAGCAGGAGGTGGAATACAGAAGGAAGGCGGATTTGCATTAGGGATAGGAGTGTCTTTTTTAGTTTCTTCTAAAAATGAGTTGAGAAAAGAGGATGTGTATGGAGGATGGCAAGTTTATAGATTTAAAGTTAGCAAGTGAAACAATCTTTTGTCTAATATTCTCAATTATCTCTGGAAAGTAGCATCTGACCTCTCCTATAGGAGCAGGAGGTGAAGGTGAGTGTTGCAATTAGTCACTATGAAGACAGAGAAGACTGGTGCACGGCACCGCGGGCCAAAGTAAGGCCAGGGAAGGTACACTTCGAGTGAGGCCACGCTGTAGCACTGTGTGCTTTCTTCAGTAGTGCTAAGCACCTTGAATAGAGGCACACAGACATTTCAAGATTCAGTGAGGACTTAAAGAGTGAATACAATGAAAGAGCATCGTGGCAAGAGAGTTAAAGATGATGGAGAGAGTGACTAAAGCAATGGACCATGTGCTCTAATTCACGAAGGGTAAGAGGTGAACGCAGAGGTCCTAGTGAAAAGGGAGAAATCAGACATTACGGACTAGGAATACATACATATGGGTGCAGACCGAATGGGGTCACAGAGAACAGTGAGATATTTGTAAGGATGAAAAGCCAAGGCCAGAAAACTTTATAATTGAGTTTATTAGCTCAGATGCAATGTGATTCTACGTATCGATGTACCTCTGAACAATAAAAAGCTTTTAAACAATCTCCCTTATTTTACTCTATTTTATTCCTTGCCTCACTCTCACCTCTTGTAATTTTCCAAGTTCTGCCAGAAAAGCTGATTACTTTCCCATTGCCTCTCCCTAATTTGATGTTTATAGTTTGGAACATTGTAGTCTGCTTGTCTGGGCTCATTACATTTTATTACTTCCACAATTTTCTATATTCTGTCAAAAGTGGAGATGTTAAATTAAAACTTACATAGAAAAAGAGTCTTTCTTACAGGAATACCACAAAACTTGTGACCATCTTAACTCCCTATTCAATTTTCAACTTGTTTTCATCAGTACCAAGTTTTCCTAAAGTACACAGTCTTTTAAAATGTTGCAAAGCAATAGACATTTTATTAAAACAAACAGGTACAATTTTAATAGCTGTATTCTTCTATTAAAATACTGGAACTGAAGCTGGAAACCCATCAAAATATTCATTCATTAAAAATTCATATTTGTAGATTAGACTGGAAAAATGACATTTTTTTACTGATTATATCTGTTTTTATCTCAAAGACTATGTAGGAATAACATTAAAAAAATCCTTTTTGGTAAAGTTACTTGTGAAATCCTTTCCCCCAAATGTGGGCATTAATAAGAAAACAGACTGAGTATTTAAAAATGACATTATATGGAAAATAAATATCATCATACATCTGCATAACAAAGTCATGCAAGAATTATGTTTTGGCGCACTGGTATAAAATGCTGACCAGAAAACACTGACAGTTAGTACTTTCTTAATACTCCTCAAACTATCATGACGTATAAATCATCATAAATTAGTAGGAGTAGACTTATTCTCATGATAAGATTCACAATAATGGCTATTTCTAAAAGTATATTGCTTACTTAGAAGAAACCTGAAGCCACTTGTTACATACTTTTTGCTAATTAAATCTACAAACATATTTAAGAAGATACTACTTTTTGTCTCTAGAACACTTCAAGGCTTTTTAAATTTATAACTGCCCTTTTTGAATCCTTTCCTGTTTTGTCTAGTGCCAACAGATAGGACTGAAATGGATAATAATATTTAAAATATTCCATAATGAAACAAACTATAATTTTTTAATGCAATACAACAATATCCACATTAATAACTATATGCTATAGCAAAATAGGCACTAGAACATTCAGACAGATAACCTAATTGGCTGTATCTAGTGATATTATCATAGTGACATTTTCAGAATGACTGCCTTCTCAGAATCTTCATGGGCCACATAAGTAAAAGTAAAGTTATATCATCACTCATCTGTAGCCCCCGGGTTCCTGAAACATTGTTTCAAGGTGAATTGAGTATCTGGTTAGGTGCATTAGAACCTCTGTGATGTAGAAGTCCAGGTGCTCAAGGCTGACCCTATGATTTCTCTCAAGTAACAGGAGAAAGAAAGTAAAATCTCCATTCTTCTGTGTATCTTTTCATCAGCAGCTGCCAGAGTTGTAAGTAAAGCTGGTAACTATAGACTGTGCGGTGGAAGGTGCAGGAAATAAACAGTACTAAGACGGATATTCTAGATTTAGCTATGACATTATGGGAGACTTTTGGCAGTTATTTAATATCTATTTAGACCTTAATTCGTGAAAAGATTGTATCTGGGAAATGTGGTCCTCCAGGCTCTGAATTCATCCCTGATTCTTAAAGACTCTAACACTGTATGGGTATGATTAATTGAGCTTTAACATGGTTTCAGGATTTTATCAGATATATCCTTTAATTTTCACAGAAGCATAAGAAGTAGGCTTCATCTTCTGTGTTTTATAAGTAAGCTGAAAAACAGATTAAGTAAACTTCCATCTAAAAAGAAAGAAAAAAAAAGGAAAAGTATCTATGAAGTCATTATTCTTGTACATGTTCAATGTATATATTCATGTACAACAGCCCTTCTGTTCCATAGGGTATGTATGAAAATCAAACAGAGACAAGTAGACGGACATTAAGGCATACAGAATCATTGGCACACTTGTGGCATTTATTCACAATGGATTGTATACACCTATGGCACAGCTTAATCTTAGGTGGTAAAAATACCATGCTAATGATATACTATACTAATGAGGGGACACGGCTTTCACCTATTTTTAGGACAGAGCATTCTGCTTTTTACTACAGTCACTCTATTTATTTATTAAATAAATATAGACAAGGTCTTGGTCTGTTGCCCAGGCTGCAGTGACCCAGTAATAGCTCACTGCAGCCTCAAACTCCTGGGCTCAGGCAATCCTCCACGCCTCAGGCTCCTCAGTAGCTGGAACTACAGCTGCACTCCACTATAGTTAAGTCTTTAATTTTTTTTTGTTTTTTTTTCTTTTAGAGATGGGGTCTTGCTACATTGCCCAGGCTGGTCTTGAACACCAGGCCTCAAGTGACTCTCCTAATGCAGTCTCCCGAAGTGCTGGGATTACAGGTATAAGCCACTGTGCCTGACCTACAGCCACATTCTCTACCATTAGGTAAGTGGTGTAAAAGAAAGCAAGACAGGTTGATTATATTGGTACTTATTCCATCTATGTCTCCCTATCCTCACCTATAGTATGAGTCCAAAGCTTACCACACTACAGTTCAAAGCACAGCACGAAACAGGTTGTGAACTGACATTTATCCAGCTTATATTTGTGGAGCACAGCGTTCTTAATGAATGCCCATTCAAGTAAAGTACAGAACTAGCCTTAATACTCTGAATTTTTAAATAGAGGACAGAAAGATAGGTTAAAAAATTTAACAGACACTATTGTTCATTATTTTGGTATAAAGATAGAATGGGAGGGCTGTAAAGATTCATTCCCAATCTTCACCTCCTTAAAATTAACATTATTTATTAAAAGATATTTTTGACTTACAAAATACTTACAAAAGCTAAGGGATACAAATAGTCCACTAATCATGTCATGTAAGGGGTAGACTACTCCACAGTCAATCTCAATTATAAAGGAACAGGAGACTCAAATTTACCTTTGAGTATCATTTATCTTGAATTACATTAATATCTGAAATCTATTAGCATGTTTTTAAATTGTCTTATTTAGTGATTTAAAGTCACTGAGGCCTGTTTTAGGCAGAGAATATTTCAATTGATATTAAAACTAAAGCCAGACTTCCAAAATATAGTTCAAACTGCTTTGTTTTTTTTCTATACCTGAATCACATGTATGTTTTTGCAATAATCATTAAGCCAGAAAAACTCATGGTAGAGCAATATTTATTTTATCTATCTATATCTATCTATCTATCATCTCTCTCTCTCTATATATATATATATATAATCTAATCTGTCTGTCTATCTATTGATTGATCTTTTTACATATTTGGCTCTTGGTCTTTAAGTTTTTAAATTTTGTGGCCTCTTGGCATTCTCTTAGGAACGTCAAATTTGATACTAAAGAAATTATATAAAATATTTTAAGTATTAACAGCAGTCAGAGTAAAATGTCACCCTAGACTTAGTAAGTAAAATCAGCTTTAGAAAATACTCTTTATACTCACAGAAAAGAAAGAAAGACTTGACCTGAAAGAATGTTTGGGAAAGATAAAACTGACAAATTATTCCCAATATTTCATATCTATAGAAACATTTTTATGGGTTCAGACTTTCTTTGGATTACTGGGACACATGGCAATATATTGTAAGCAGAAAGTCAGAGAGGGAATTTTCTACCATCTATTTTCAGTTGACACCATGAAAAACTGAAGGGCATCAGAGAGTGGTTTACAGAATGCAACGGTACTGGAGGGTATTTCAGAAAGAAGGAGAATGTTAGATCATAAGGCAAATGTTTCATAAAGTAAACAATGCTCCCCAAATAGTCCAGAAAACTAAGGTGAAATGATAAATTAACATATGAATGACAGGTCTTCACATATTGAGTCTCTCAGAGAAATCTAACAGTAAATCTATGACGTAGGTACTGTTATTACTCCTTTACTAATTTTGAAAATGCAATTCAGAGAAGATAATTTATTTGGTGTCATACAGCTGGCAAATAATTGAGCTGATATTTGAAATTAGATACTTTAAGCCTTTATTGTTCTCCTATCACCTGGTACTGAAAATACACCTTATTCAACTACGGAAGAGTTATAGTGGATTTTATCCAGCAGAATTTTTGTTTTAAGGAATGGTAGGTTAAATGAGTAATTACTGTAGCTTTCTACTGTTTCTGTTTTAAACTCTTTCAGAGAAAGGATTCAGTCAAAGTACCACTCTATTACCTTTCAGTCACTGGAATTTTCCCATAATTTATTCAAATCAAGACAGGTAAAATATGTAATATTCCAAATGGAGATGACTTTATTTCTATTCCCTTGGCTAGATAAAGACATTTAGAGCAGGTTTGGATCAACTTCTACTTTTATCTTTCATTCACTTTTTACTGAGTAACAAAAATGACTGAGAAAAAAATAGGAACTAGATAAAATACAAGAAAGAATAGTCTGAAAATATCAGGCATCAGGATATAAAGGACAGTGATCCTTGAAGTGTGTTAAATTAACATGCCAAATTATACAACTGCCCAAGCTTGCTCCTTGGACAACGTTTTCAGTCTGCAGCACAGCAAGGGAGACTTAGGCAAAGCTCAGCTGTCTTCCTGAGTTGAAGAGACACATCTGGCAGTCTGGAGAAGCTAAAGTGGCTAGAATTCTCAGTAAACAAAAGAGGAGAGCTTCAGAGAAAGAATGTTAGAGATCTTCAGGAGATTCCCCCATGAGTATTCAATTCAGTAATGACTAGCACATCCATATGGGAAAACTATTCTGAAATAGGAAAGGACACACTGAGAGGATTAGAAGGACCAGTGCTCAGAATTTATGCAGTCTAGGAACAGTTCCTAACCTAATAGCCATGTGGAGAATATCCTAATTAGGGAGCCATTTGTTTGACTACTGAGAAAGGTCTTAACCTTAAGAGTGAGGAAAAATAAAGCCTATATTAATTGCTACTCAGTTCCTATCTGAAAAAGCATAAATATAGGAACTGAAGGAATAAAATGTTTCTGAGTAATTCAGTTGTATCTCAGATGCTCAACTGCCAGCAAGGTAAAATTCAAATTCCTGACATCAAATAAAAATTTTCAGGTATGCACAATAATCAGGAAAATATAACTCATATTGAGGAGGAAAAAAAGCAACCAACCAAAAGTAACACAAAAATGACACATATGATAGTAAACGAGGACATTAAAACAGTTATTATAACTATATTCCAAGTGCTCAAAAACCTACAGAAAATACTTAACATGTTAAGTGCAAATATGGAAGAGATTTTTAAAAATCCAAATCAGACTTTTAGAGATAAAAAATTCAATGTCTAGGAAAAAAATCTAGATGATCTTGGGTTTGATAATGATCTTTTAGATAAAATATCAAAGGCATAATCCATGAAAGAACAAATAGATATGTAGGATTTCATTAAAATTAAAATTTTATGCTCTGTGAAAACACTGTCAAAAGATTAAAAAGAAAAGTCACAGACTAGGTGAAAATACTTGCAAAGACATCTGAAAAAAGACTGTTATACAAAATATAAAAGGGACACTTCAAACTAAATAGTAAGAAAACAATCTAAAAAATGAGCCAAAAACCTTACGGAGACCTTAATAAAGAATAAACACAAATGGCAGATAAGCATATGAAAACATGCTCCAAATGAGAAATTATGAGACACATGCAAATTAAAATGACAATGAAACACTACTACAAAGCCATTATGTCACAATTCAGAACATGGACAACACCAAATGCGGCAAGAAATGGAAAAAGAAGGACTCTCATTCATTGCTGGTGAAAATAGAAAATATTACAGCCATTTTGAAAGTGAGTTTGCCAGTTTCTTACAAAGGTAAACATACTCTAACCATACAGTCTAGCAATTGTCCTCTGTATTAGTCCATTCTCATACTGCTATAAAAAACTTCCCAATACTGGGCAATTAATAAAGAAAAGTTGTTTAATTGACTCTCAGGTGGTGAGGTCTCAGGAAACTTACTATCTTGGTGAAAGGTGAAGAGGAAGCAAGGCATCTCCTTCACAAGGTGGCAGGAAAAAGAAGTACCAAACAGCATGGGAAGAGCCCCTTACAAAACCATCAGATCTCATGAGAACCCACTATCATGAGAACAGTATGAAGGAAACTGCCTCCCAATAATTCAATTACCTCCACCTGGTCTCTCTCTTGACACATAGGGATTATGGGAGTTACAATTCAAGATGAGATTTGGGTGGGGACACAAACCCTAGACATATCATTTTTCCTTTGGACCCTAACAAATCTCATGTTTCTTTCACATTCCAAAAGCAGTCATGCCTTCACAATAGTACCCCAAATTCTTAAATCCAGGATTAACCCAAAAGTCCAGGTCCAAAGCCTCATCTGAGACAAGGCAAGTCCCTTACCTATGAGCCTGTAAAATCAAAAGCAAGTTAGCTACTTCCTAAATACAATGGGGATACAGGCATTGGGTAAACAAATCCATTTCAAATGGGAGGAATTGGCCAAAACAAAGGAGTTACAGGCCACATACAAGTCCAGAATCCAGCGGGGCAGTCAAATCTTAAAGCACCAAAATGATATCCTTGGACTCCGTATCTCACTTCCAGGTCATGTTGATGCAAGAGATAGGTGCCCATTGTGTTGGGCAGCTTCACCTCTGTGGTTTGGCAGGGTAGTGTCCCCTTCCCTGGTGCTTTCATGGTCTGGCATTGAGTGTCTACAGCTTTTCCAGGCTTATGGTGCAAGCTGTCAGTGAATCTGTCATTCTGGGGTCTGGAAGACAGTGGCCCTCTTCTCACAGCTATACTAGGCAGTGCCCCAGTGGAGACTCTGCACTGGAGCTCCAACCCAACATTTCCCTTTTGCACTGCCACAGCACACGTTCTCCATGAAAGCTCAAGCCCTGCAGCACACTTCCGCCTGGACATCTAAGCATTTTAATACACCCTCTGAAATCTAGGCAAAGGTTTCCAAACCTTAATTCTTGACTTCTGCGTACCTGCAGGCCCAAAACCATATGTAAGCCACCAAGGCTTGGGGTTTGCATCCTGTGAAGCAGTAACCTGAGCTGTACATTGGCCTCTTTTAGCCATAGCTGGGATGCAAGGCACCAAGTCCTCAGACAGCACAAAGCAACAAGGCCCTGTGGCCCAGCCAACAAAACCATTTTTTCCCTCCTAGGCCTCCAGGCCTTTGATGGGAAAGGTTGCAGTGAAGACCTCTGACAAGCCCTGGAGACATTTTCCCCATTGTCTCGGTGATTAACATTTGGCTCCTTGTTACTTATGTAAATTTCTAAAGCCTGCTTGAATTTCTCCTCAGAAAATGGGTTTTTCTTTTCTATCACATTGGCAGGCTGCAAATTTTCCAAATTTTTATGTTGTTTCCCTTTTAAATGTAAGTTCAAATTTCAAACCATCTATTTGTGAATGCACAAAACTGAATGCTTTAAGAGCACCCAAGTCATCTTCAACATTTTGCTGCTTAGAAATGTCTTCTGCTAGATGCCCTAAGTCATCTCTCTCAGATTCAAAGTTCTATAGCTCTCTAGGGCAGGGGCAAAAGGCCATCAGTTTCTTTGCTAAAGCATTTATAAAAGTCACCATTATTCCAGTTCCCAACAAGTCCTTCATCTCCATCTGAGATCACTTCAGCCTGGACTTCATTGTCCATATTACTATCAGCATTTCATCAAAGCCATTCAGTAAGTCTCTGGGAAGTTCTAAACTTTCCCACATATTCCTGTCTTCTTTTGAGCCCTCCAAACTGTTCCAACCTCTGCCTGTTACCCAGTTCCAAAGTCGCTTCCAGATTTTTGGGTATCTTCACAGCAGTGCCCCACTCCCAGTACCATTTTCATGTATTAATCCGTTCTCATACAGCTATAAAGAACTACTTGAGACTGGGTAATTTATAAAGGAAAGAGGTATAATTGACTCAGAGTTCCACATGGCTGGGGAGGCCTCAGGAAACGTACAATCATGGGGGAAGGTCAAAGGGAAGCAAGGCACCTTTTTCACAAGGTGGCAGGAAAGAGAAGTGCCTAGAAAAGGGGAAAGTGACCCTTGTAAAACCATCAGATATCATGAGAACTCACTGACTATCATGAGAACAGCATGAGGGAAACTGCCTTCATGATTCAGTTACCTCCACCTGGTCTCTTTCTTAACGTGGGGTTTATGGGAATTACAAGGATTATAATTCAGGATGAGATTTGGGTGGGGACACAACACCTACCTGTATCACTTTCCTTGGTAAACATAAAAAGGAATTGAAAACTTACATCCACACAAAACCCTGCACACAGATATTTACAGAAGTTTATTCCTAAGTGCCAAAATTTGGAAGCAACAAGATGTCCTTCAGTAGGTGAATAGATAAATAAACTGTGGTATATCCAGACAGTGGAACAGCATTAAGTGTTAAAAAGAAATGAGCTAAGAAGTCGTGAAAAGACATGGAGAAAACTTAAGTGCATATTACTAAATTTAAAAAGGCCAATTTGAAAAGGCAACATATTTTATGGTTTCAACCATATGATATTCTGGAAGAGGTAACACTGTGGAGAAAGTGTAAAGATCAGTCAGTGGTTGCCAGAGGTTGGGGGTAAGAGAGGTATGGATAGATGGAATAGAAAAGTTTTTTAGGGATTTTGAAACTACTCCATATGATACTATAATGATAAATACATGCTGTTACACATTTATTTGAATTCATAAAATATATAACACTAAAAGAAAACTCTAATGCAAACTATGGTCTGTGGGTGATAATAATGTGTCACTGTGGGTTCCTCAGTTGTAAAAAATGTACCATTCTGGTACATGCTTATAATAGAGGAGACTGTGAGTGTGTAGGGGCAGATAGGATATGGGGAAACTCTGTACTTTTGCTCACTTTTGCTGTGAACCTAAAACTGCTCTAAACAATAAAGTTCTTCTTTCAAAAAAAATCTCAAAAAAATCAAAAGTTCACTGTCTGATAAAATACACTTGATGTGATTAACAAAAGATCAAATATTGTGAAAGAAAATTAGTAAATTTGAGGATACAGCAATAGAAACTATCAAAAAGTGAAACACACAAAGAAAAAAGAATTAATAGCAGTAAAAATGATCAGAGCATCATTGAACGCGGGTAATTTCAAACAGCCTATTATATATGTAATTGTAGCTTCCAAATTAAAAAGAGTAGGGGAGGCTGGGCACGGTGGCTCATACCTGTAATTCCAGCACTTCAAGAGGCTGAGACGGGAGGGTCATGAGGTCAGGAGTTCAAGACCAGCCTAGTCAACATGGTGAAACCCCATCTCTGCAAAAATACAAAAAATTAGCCAGGCATGGTAGTGCACGCCTGTAATCCCAGCTACTCAGGAGGCTGGGGCAGGAGAATTGCTTGAACTTGGGAGGTGGAGGTTGCGATGAGCCAAGATCATGCCACTGCACTGGGCAACAGGGTGAGACTCTGTCTCAAACAAATAAAAAAAAAAACAAAAATAAAAATAAAAAAGGAGTAAGGGAACAGAAAAACTTCTTTGAAGAAATAATGGACAAAAATTTTGGCTCCCAGAAGCTCAATGTACCACAAGTACAAGAAACATGAAGAAAATTAAACCAGGCACATCATAATAAAATTGCAAAAAAAAAAAAAATTACAAAGAGATAATCTTGAACGCAGTCAGAGGATAAAAAACACATTATATACTCAGGAACAGATGTAAGAGTTACAGCTAGATTCTTGTCAAAAACTATACAAGTTAGAAAATAGTAGAGAAACATATTTAAAGTACTGAATGAAGAAGATATTGGTCTGTCATTTTTTAATCAATGATAATATGTTTTAAAGACAAAAGTGACATAAAGACATTCTTAAGCAAACAAAAGATGAAATAACTCATAATTACGCCTACCTAAAATCATATTGAAGAAGCAGGCAGAAAGAAAATAATGCCAGATGAAAACATTGGTCTAAACAAAGAATTAAAAAGCACTGAAAACCGTGACTACATGGGCAAATAGAAATTAGTTTTCTCATTATTTATATCTCTTTGAAAGATTAATCCGCTGTTTAAAGTCAAACAAATATCACTGTATATAGGCCTTATAATATGAGGAGAAGTAATTCTATCTAACAAAAGAGAAAAAATAGAATAATAAAGTACACAATTAACACAAAAGAAGGTAGATGGGGACAGAGAGAAAACAAATAGCAGGATGATAGATTTAAACACATCATGTCAATAACTACTTTAAGAGGAAGATATTGTAATATTGGTTTAAAAAGTAATACCCAACGACATGCTGCCTAAAAGAAATCGATTTTACATATGAAGACTCCAAAGAGTTTAAAAGTAATAGCAGGTAAAATAACGCACCTTGCAAATAATGCTGTGATGATCAACATTAAGTGTGAACGTGATTAAACGGACGAATGCAAAGTATTGTTTCTGGATGTATCTGCATATTTCTGGGTGTTGCCAGAAAAGATTAACATTTGAGTCAGTGGACTGGAAGAGGAAGACCCACCGTCCAGAAGACCTACCCACAATGTGGTGGGCACCATCCGATCCACTGCTAGTCTGGCTAGAAAAAGCGAGAAGGTGGTGGAAGAAGAAGTTGACTTGCTGAGTCTTCTGACCTTCATCTTTCTCCTGTGTTGGGTGCTTCCTGCTTTAAAACATCAGATTCCAAGTTCTTTGGCTTTTGAACTCTGTTTCCTACACCAGGGGTTTGCCGGGGGCTCATGGGCCTTTGGCCACACACTAAAGGCTGCACCGTCAGCTTCCGTTTTTGAGGTTTTGAAACTTGGACTTGTCTCCTTGCTCCTCAACTTGCAGACAGCCTATTGTGTGACTTCGCCTTATGACTATGTGTGTCAATTCTGCTTAACAAACTCTCCTTCATGTATACATATATCCTATTAGTTTTGTCCCTCTAAGAGAAAGCTGAAGTATCTATACTAATGTCAGATAAAGTTGATTTCAGAGCAAAAAATATTATCATGTATAAACAGGAATATTTCATAGTGGTAAAGGAGTCAATTTATTAAGAAGCATAAACATCATAAAGTTTGTATATCATATAATAGAGATTCAAAATATATAGGGCAAAAATGGATAGAAATGCAGGGAGAAATCAGACAGATCCATAAATGTATTAGAGAATTTCAAGACTCTTTCCTCTATAACTTATAGAAGAACTAGACTGAAAATCAATAAAGATATAGAAGATTTGAGCAACACTTTCAACCAACTTAAGCTACTTGACATTTGTAGAACAGTCCACTAAATAACAGTAGTATGTAAATTCCCATTAAACATAAAACATTTAACAAAATAAAACAATTTCTTTGTCATAAGACAAGTCTCAAAACATTTAAAGAGTTTAAATCACAAAAAGTGTGTTACTTGACCAGAATGTAATTAAAATGGAGCTAAGTAACAGAAAGAGAAATAGTAATATATGTAGAAGCTAAATAACATACTCATAAATAAGTAAATTTTCCAAAAACTCATAAAATAAGCTAAAAATAATACAACTGGAATTTTGATAGGGACTGCATTGAATTCATAAACTGCTTTGGATAGTATGGACATTTTAACAATATTAATTCTTCCAATCCATGAACACAGGATACCTATTTATTTTTGTTGTCTTCAGCTTCTTTTATGAATATTTTATAGTTGTCAGTGTACAAAGTTCTTACCTCCATGGTTATATCTATTCCTAAGTATTTTATCTTTTTGATGCTATTGTAAATGAATTTATTTTTAATTTTTTCAGATAGTTTGTTGTTAGTATACAGAAACACCATTTATTTTTGTCTGTTGATTTTGTATTCTGTGATTTTAATGCATTTGTTTATTAGTTGTAATAGCTTTTTAGGGGAGTCTTTAACGTTTTCTGCATATAAGATTATGTTATCTGCAAACAGAAGTAATTCATATGGAACCATAAAACATCTTCAATAGCTAAGGCAATCTTGAGCAAAAAGAACAAACAGGGTGCATTATACTTCCTGATCTCAGAATCTACTACAAAGTTATAACAACCAAAACAGCATGGTACTGGTACAGAAACAGACATATAGGCATATGGAAGAGAACTAAAGAGAACTGAGAACCAAAAAATAGGTTGACACATCTACAGTTAGCTGATATTTGACAAAGGTGCAAATAACACACTATGAATAAAAGACGGTCTTCAATAAACGGTATTGGAAACACTAGATATTGACTTGCAGATGAATAAAATTGAGACTTTGTCTCACCCATATAAAAAAAATCACCTTTCAATGATTAAAGACTTAAATGTAACATATGAAACTATGAAACCACTGAAAGAAAACAGAGGAAAAAGCTTCTTGATTGTTCTTTGTTAAAATTTTTTTTGAATGTGACCCCAAAATCACAGGCAACAAAGCAAATATGAACAAATGGGATCAAATCAAACTACAAAGTTTCTGCCTGACAAAACAAACAATCAATAGAGTGAAAAGACAACCTATGAGATGGGAGAAAATATCTGCAACTCATATATATGATAAAGATTTCATATCTAAAAGATATAAGAACCTTACTGGTAAGAAAACAACCTCGTGAAGAAACAAGCAAAGGATTGAATAGATGGTTCTCAAAAAAAGACAGAGACAGTCAAATGGCCAACAGGTATATGAAACACAATTAACATCAGAGAAATGCAAATTAAAACCACAATGTGGTATCACCTCATATGTCTTAGAACAACTGTTACGAAAAGACAAAAGATAACAACTGTTGGTGAGGACGTAGACAAAAGGGAACCCTTATAAATCAGAATTAAGCATGTAAATTGGTATAGCCATCATGGAAAAGACTATGTAGATTTCTCAAAAATTAAAAATAAAACCACTATATGATCCAGCAATTCTACTTCTGGGTATATATCCAAAAGAATTGAAATTAGCATTTCAGAGATATCTACATTTCTAGTTCGGCAGTGTATATTCACAATAGCCAAGATATGGAATCAGGTTAAGAGTCCATCAACAGACAAATGGATAAAAGTAGGTGATATCTATACATAATGGAACATTATTCAGCCTTGAAAAAGAAGGAAATCCTGTAATTTGTGTCAACATGGATGAATCTGGAGGACATTCTGCTCACCGAAATAATCCAGACATAGAAACATGAATATTGCATGATGTCATTTATATGTGGAATCTAAAAATGTCATACTCATAGAAGCAGAGAGTAGAATGGTGATTACCAGGTTGGATATTCATTGAAAATAATGAACTTTGATCCATATCTGTATCATACAAAAAATTAATTTAAAATATAGCATAGAGTTAAATGTAAAACATAAAACTCAAAAACCTTTAGGAGAAAATATAGGAGAAATCCTTTTGGCCTTGGTTTGGGCAAATATATCTTAGCTATGGCACTAAAATATCAATCCATAGAAGAAAAATAATGAAAATTTGGACTTCATCAAAATTTAAAACTTGTACCTTTTGAGATGTACTAGGCAAGGCAATAAAAAGACAGCCCAGAGTAGGAGAAAATATTCACAATCACATATATGATAAGGAATACGTTTCCAGAATTTTAAAACACTCTCACTCAAAATTTAATGATAAAAAATCAACATCGCAGGTAAAAATACTGGCAGGCTATTAACTAAAAAAATGTGCAGTTATCAAATAAGCACAAAACATATCCAATATCATTAGTCACTGGGGAATCCAACTTAATATAAAATGTGACACCACTACATACATACTGAAAGGCACAATTACAGATTAACCAAGTTTTGGCAAAGATGTGGAGCTAGCTGAACTCTCCAATGGTAACAGTAATGTAAAATAGTGCAACCATTTTCAAACACAGTTTAGCAGTATCTCCAATAGAGTCACATACTCCTACCATATCATTTAGCCATTCCACTCGTAAGTATTTATCTAAGAAAACCTTTCAATGCTTATGTGTATATGAAGATTTCTAAACATATGTTCATGGAAGACATATAATAGCTGAAACATGGAATTAATCCAAATGTCTGTCAACAGGTGAACAGATGCACACACTGTGGTAGAGCCATAGAATAGAATATAACTGTGCATTGTAAAGAAATGATCTACTGACACATTTGACAACCTGTGCAACCCTTAAGATAATTTTTCTGAATGAAAAAAGGCAAACTTTTCCACTCACTGTCTAAAGAGTAGACACTGTATGATTTCAGTTATGCATAACTGGAAAATGTAATGTAGTCTATCGTGACAAAACATACAGGATCACTGGTTGCCTGGGGTCGAGGATGTGTGGATGGGAAAGAGGAAGAGAATATAAATGTACATGTAGAAATGTTAATAGGTAGGTGATGGATGTGCTCATTATGTGGATTGTGTGATGGTTCCATGGTAATAATACATGTTAAAATGTATTAAAATGTACAGTTTAAACATTTTATTATGTTCCAATTATACAATAAAGCTTTTAAAAAGATGCCTGAAGAAATACTTTGGCAATATTTCTGTGGATTTACTTAATTGTACTTTTGACTTAATAGATTTTGTTTTCTCTACACATTTATGTCACTGAAAATGTATTAGAATATTTGTTATTACACCCTTTGAACACCCAAACAAATGTGAAATGAGAACCAAATGGTCTAACCACCTACGCATAATCTCTTTCAGTCTTTCTCTATTCTATTTTCTTTTATTTTTAACACATAGTCAACAAAACCCACAGACTGAAGATGATGATGAAGGCAGTGCACGCAGAGGGATTCTCCTGGACTAGCTTCCTCGATATTTCAACCCTTCTTTCTAAAAAGTATTTGTGTATAAAATCTCATAGAACGCATGGTTGGAGTAACAGGGGCTGTTGATGCTACAATAACCCTTGGTGATCTTATAAGATGAAAATATACAGTCAACAATCATTTATTCTAAAAACTTTCGAGTATTATGAGAGATCTTTTGTTTGTTAACTCAGATTTTAAATATTAAATGACACATAGATGGAAGAGGTACATGTCATCACTCAGGTTCTAATTTACTTGACCCCTAAGTTAGGGTGTATATATGCCAGTTTTAGTCTACCTTACTCTGTTTTATCACATTCAAGATACAGTCTTTGACTGTAGACAAACCACTACTTTAAGGATCTCTAAGAAAGAAAACACTGTCAATTAAACTGTACAACACTGAGCACAACACACACCTGGATTTCAGGGATATGAAAATGTGAAAAAAGTATACATTGGGTCTACCTACATCTATGCTTTCTCTCAATAGAATGTGGCTAAAAATATGGAACTACATGAAGTGGAGGCTTGAAGACATTCTTCCTCTGTGTGTCTGTATAGAAAATACTGATGTGTGTTCTTCTTTTGGAAATGTTGTGAAGCCTGCATTTCTCTGTAGAGATATATAAAACAAGTGACCTGATTTCATAATGTACCTTTCTTTGGGAAAAAAGTCATAAATAAAACATTCTCAAAGTTGTAATGTAGATTGATTCAATCTCCAAAAGAAAAGAAAAGTGGGAATAAAAATGATCAAAAGGACTTATCATTTACCTTTAGTACCATAAAGCAGCAGCAGACAGATGTTCCCACTGAGGATCTTTTTAAAGTCTATTGACTATTAATGAGAATTATTTTTCAAACCAAAAATCATCCTTATAAAGCTTTGACATGGAACCTGTTCTGCACCGTGTAACTACCAACAAAAATGGTGACCGGTCACACGAGGTTGGTGCTGCTATATAATATTGCAAATTGAAAAAGAAAGAAAAAACAGGATGGCAGATGTTGAGTTTATATGTCTTAGCATATTCTCTTTTTTTCTGAGATGGAGTCTTGCTCCCGTCACCCAGGATGGAGTACAGTGGCATGATCTCAGCTCACTGCAGCCTCCGCCACCCGGATTCAAGCTATTGTCCTGTCTCAGGCTCCTGAATAGCTGGGATTACAGGTGCCTGCCAACGCACCCAGCTAATTTTTGTATGTTTAGTAGAGATGGGGTTTTGCCATGTTGGGCAGGCTGATTTTGAATTCCTGACCCTGAAATCTGCCCACCTCAGCCTCCCAAAGTGCTGGGATTACAGGTGTGAGCCACCACGCCCAGCCTTCTCAATTCTGTGGATTTAACCACTTACTCACACACACACATGCATTCATGAACATGCTTATATGTTTCACTTATGCAAGAAATACGTTAAATCTAATTGTAGCAAATGCCACCATGTACATATGGCTCTACCATCAGAAATCAAGCTAACAGCCAAGGAGAATGGATGTAAAAAGTACTAAATCAAAAAGTAATGAAAACCTGTATTTCATTGTCTTATGAAATAGAAAATGCTTAGATATAATGAAGGGTCATGAGTAATCTAAGGAAACAAAGAATGAGCTATAAGACAATTCAGAACCACATTGATTATACATTGTGCATGTATAATCACTTAATTGCATATTTAAACAGTATTATATTTAGAAAATAAAAGTGAAGAATATAAACTTGCAATATTTAAACTTAACAGCAAATTGCTTTATAGTAAATATTATTACAGAGATAAATAAAAGGTAATGTTACCTTTAAGATATAGGTATAGGAAATGTTTTTGAAAAATACAATTCAGATTAACAGCCTTTCCCTGTAATTTTACCCTCCCTTTTCCTGTATCAATGGCATTTATTTTCAAGTTATATGATGCCCTGAGAGAGATATTCCAAAGACAAACATGGAATTTTGTCTCTGATTTCTTGCTTGGTGAGAACGTCGGAGAACTTAAATAAACTGTTTACGTGGTCTTCTGTGTCCTGGCTGTTAAAGGCATCAGAGACATAAGAGAAAGTTTTCCTTCTACTATTGTAACTTTCTGGCAAAAAATACTAAAATCAAATACACATGATGCATCGTCTACATGTCAGAATAAATTCTGAATTGGGAAGAACAAAGCTTCCCATCAGAATGGATGGAATTAAGTATTTGTAGAAATATGTCTGACACCACGTATTCATAATTCTAGATTACAAACTATAAATATGTGCCTAACAAGGCTAGGATTCCTACTGAATAGTCTAGAAAAAATCACCAACACCAACTTTGTGCAATTAATTTTTAAAAACTCTATACTTTTGGAAATTTTAATATAGGATCATGAGACTGTAATACTAAAAACTTTTATACTGTAAAATATTTGTATTGAGTTTTTAAAAATTAAATGTCTTGAAAAAGTAGAGAATAATAACAATCATAATCTTGATAAAATTAGTTTTTCTGTAACACCACCCAGAGAAGGGATGCTTTTAATTTTGATATGTGCTAAATATACAAGAATACTTTGAGAAAAGAAGTGCAATCCATGAATATGCAGTACCTTGTTAGTTACAGACCATTGGGAAGTCCACGCACTTTGCACTTTGCTCTTACTCTGTACTTATAGGCCATTCGATTTTTAATTAGTCATGTTTCCAATGAGGGCATTACTTATATGAATAGACTACCAGTCATGATTATTAGCAAATTGACTACCAGTCATGATTATTAGCAAATTATCACAGTTTTTTTTTTTCATTACAGTGACTTTGGTAAGGTAACTCAACATGCTAGAACCCAAATATCACCTGAAAAATTGTTTCTGAAATTTGGGCATACAGGAACAGATATTACTGTGTAACACCCTACTAGGATGATGTCATAATTTGAGATACAGATAAAGAGACACTCAACTTTTATTTTTACAATCTAAATGCCTACACATATTTTGTCTCAGGCTAATAAGTTTTTTAAATTTATTGGTTTATTCCTGCTTCCCTTGAGTACACATATATACCTATTATGTTGATAAATGATTTATTTCAGTCAACAAATGTTCATTATGCACTAAGTTAGTGGGAATAAACTTAAGAGACATTTATGGTGATCAAATAGGTGATGATAAAAAGGAAGAAAGAATCAAAAATATTTAAAATTTTACACTTTCAGAAACTGCCTAAGTGGACACCTGTAGTGGCAGTAAAAACTCCTTATGTAGGTTGATGATGGATGAGAGTGGGGAGTGATGCTTGCTTTGCTGTCCTAGAAACCCAGCCTGATTCCACATGCTGTGGAACAAGGTATTGAACAGCAGCAAACAGGCTAAATTAAGAGGTGCAGCTGGAATCAACAGTCAAATAAAAAGTCCAAAATAGCATCAGAGTATATGAAATAGGAGTGATCTGGACACCAGGAATAAGGTCCAGGGAACAACAGAAAACCAAACAGATAAAGTAAATGGAGCAGAGCCTATGAAAGCAGCACTCAGAGAAATCCCCAAAGCTAATGGAACTTCAATAAAAACCTAGGTATTTTTTAAAATGACATCTCTAGTCTTATTTGCAGCAGAGCTATGAGAGTCACATTTGTCCAAGTTCAATAGACTTGAACTACAGTTGTCACAAATAGAATAAAATGAAAAGAGGGAACTTGAGAGATTTTCAATGTCTGTGGGATGGAAGATTTGGAAGAGGTCAATAGTGATATCAGTGGTTTGAGGTGAGTTAGAGATATTGCAGTTATGGAGAGGGCTGCATTGAGGGTGGTATATATAATATTAGTAATTCACACTTGACCATCATATATTCAAATTCTCAAAGTTATTGAAATAATAAATACACAGTTTTTGAATGCATAAAGTTCTAATGGCATGCATATTACTAATGCTTCGTACCTAAATTTCCAACTTACTATGAAATAATTCTAAGAATTGCACATGAAAACCTTTTTAAAATTCTAAATTGATCTTTCTCTAGTGGAGAAGCTTTGATGCTCTCTTAGTTCAACTACTACCAGTATGACAATATTAGACACACGACGAGCATGCTTAGTTCAAAGTACAATGATTCAGTAAGACACATACTACTTTTAAGAGTCTGTGTATGATGACAGATTTAAAAATTAAGTATTGTCATAGAACATATCAGATAGAATGAGACCTCAAACAAAGATATTCAAGCAAGTTTGTTATTAGACTAATTAGCTTTACAAGTAGCAACATGGGTGTTAAATCACCATTAAAAGACATAACTATTGGGCAAAACATTTCAATTTTTAGGAGAATACTCAGAATTTGTGGGTGATAACAATATAAGACTTATAGAAATCCAAGACTGTGAGAGTTCAAAATAGGGAAACAGGTCAAACAGGATGCAGCATTTGCCTAAATACATTCCTCTTTGTGATCTAGTGAGATAACATGTCAGAGGTGTTGCTGGAATCTGAGTGTGATGTGGAAAGCATCCAGGACACGGTAGAAGTTTAGTTTTACATATAATGAGATCGTTGACAACTTTTTGGTTAAAATTGCCCCTGTTTTGCTCTATTAATGTCCTATTCAAGTGTCAAGATTATGTATCTGGTGATCTTGTAGGGATGTGGAATATATAAAGTTAGAAACTTCTGATGGATACACTAATTCTTTTTTATTATTTGTGTATGTTTAAGGCGGTACAAGTGCAATTTTGTTACATGGATGTATTTTGCAGTGGTGAAATCTGGGCTTTTGGTGTAACCATCATCTGACTAATATACTTTATACCCATTAAGTAATTTCTCATCTGTCATCCCCTTCCCACCCCCACACACTTCTGAGTCTCCTCTGATCATTACTCCATACTGTATGCCCTTGCATACACATTATTTGGCTCCCACTTATAAGTGAGAACATGTGGTAGCTGACTTTCTGTTTCTGAGTTGTTTCACTCAAGATAATGGCTTTCAATTACATACATGTGCAAAAAGGATTATTTCATTCTTTTAATATACCAATTCATTTTAGCCTGTTTTTAAACCTTAGCATCCAAACAGTTGCTGATCTTACAATCAACCCAGCGGAAGAAACTTTTTCATGGAAATTCCTGAGAGATTCACCTGAAAGAAAGCTGTTGGATAAGTCTAAACTAATCCAAGTAAAAATCTTATTATTTGGGGATTATCTTTCACTTCCTGCTCTTGTTGACTTGTCTTGCCTATTAAGATTCCCAATTCTAACGCATTAAGAAACTTAAGTGCATTCAGAATATAATGTTTGCTGTGACAAAGTAAAAATTACTTTTAGCAACAGAAAAATGGTAGAGTAAATCGAAAATACTATTAATTAGCATCAGGAGATCTCGCTGTGCTTCTATAGGCCACACTTCTCAGCTGTTTGGCCTTGCACATGTATATAGTTTCTCTCCTGAGGCGGGGGTTCACTGTTCTAGGGCAGCCCCGGAAAAGCTGGAAATAGGATGCCGGTTAATTTTGACTCTAAATGTGAATAGTAAATTGGTCCTGTTTCTCTGGAAACAGACAACACCTCTGAGTGTAAAAGCATGAAGTAAATAAAACATTTCCTTCCATAGTTTGTCCTATGAAAGAATGTTAAAAATGTAAAGAACATCAAAGGAAGATTTATCAAAACATTAGCCTGAGTGGTACATCCACATGTCTAGCCATTCCTTGAGAAGTCTCAGTTTTCCATCTACAAATTGATGTTGGGTTATGTAATCTTTAAGGTTCTTTGAGGATCCATCACCTGTGGGTACCATCTGAAATGAGGATGTGTCCTTCATCTCAACCATACTAAAGTAAGCAATAGTTCATGATGGCAACCTTCTTGATTCTGTAATGCACCACTTTCCAGTGAGGTCTAAACATTTATTGATTCCTATACTCAGAGACTGACTCCTATCCCCAGATCCTTTGTCAGCCTAATGATTAAGTAATTTGATTTTAGTTTGATAGA
The DNA here is from genome assembly GCF_030222135.1 of Aotus nancymaae. Taxonomy (NCBI): domain Eukaryota; kingdom Metazoa; phylum Chordata; class Mammalia; order Primates; family Aotidae; genus Aotus; species Aotus nancymaae. The sequence goes on along the minus strand of NW_026988423.1, from coordinate 4,960,205 downwards.
CAAATACCACATAACTCCAATTCATTTTTAATTCCTACAGCCCTTAGTGACTGGCAGCTTCAAATAAACAGTATTAATAAATTATCAGTCTGTAACTAAAGAGCAGGTTCTTTCAGGAACTTTTGTCAGTTGCACACTGTGGGAAGTCTCAGAGGAATATTTGTCATTCTCACAGTTACAATGGGACACACAAGAGCAGCCGTTTGAGACAGCTTAGCTAAGGGGTGAGGAAAGGAAACCATAAGCTATGGCAAAAATGACTTCATACATTGATTACCGGTGCCTTTTTATTCGCAATAAACATATAAAAAGAGAAAAAATACTTAATATCCTGGTTCCCTAATAGGCATTTGATGGAGTGTAACAAAAGACAATTTGTAAACAGTATCTGAAAGAGAGATAAGCAGGAACGAAAAAGGGCAGGAAATTGAATGTGTTCTTCCCGCCCACTTCATCACCAGATTTCACATGTTTGGAAAGGTCATTCACATAATTATTACAGTAACAGGTTCAAGGCCTTTTGAGCACAGCTGATCTGATTGTGTGCTAAAGGCTGCAACAGCAAGATAAGAAACATGTAAAATTTTAAAAAAGGAGAAATACAGAGAAATTCTTCCTGTGCACTATAGCTTGCAGGACTGTCATTATGGATAAACTGATGTTGCTTTATAGCATTTGGCTTTTTTTTTTATTACAGAGTAACCCTGTTTGCCCTTGTGTATTGGGTCATTTAAGCATCAGTGACCAGATTTTATTTCTTTTTTGTTGGAGGCTAGTTGACATATCTAGTGATCTTTTCTGGGGTCTGTAAAAGGTCACATGATGAAATGAAACCGGCCAATAAACTATAACTAATGTAAATGTGGTAAGAATTTTCCAGGCCAAAACCTGTGAAAAGCATCTGGAGACATGTGTCTGGCCAAACCAAAGGCAATAACACATCTCATGTTATGAAAGGTCAACCACATTTCTCATACCTGAATTCAATTCAGTGTACATATTCAGCACCTGCTGCATCTAATAGTGTTCTAGGGATCCAAAAACTCAGCACACTAAAGAAGACATATTTATAGCTGTTTCAGTGGGGCAGGCTAAATAGTGAAATGTAGGCGGTCACAGTGAAAGGTAAGAGACTGGAAGTCAAGAAAAGCAGGGAGGATTTAATGGAGGAGGGGCATCTGACCTAAGCCTTACTGAATAGACTGTGTAGCAGGGTATATTAGACCAAGGAAACTGTATGCAGAGCCACAGACGTGGAAAAGTCAGTATGGCTGAGGAATAGTAAGAGGTGCGGTTGATTAAGAGAAGGGTTTGAAAATGTAAAGTGGAACTGGTGCTAGTTTTTAAACGACCACCTCTCAGCTCCATCCTGTACCAGGCTTTGTGGCACTGGGGCAGGGGTTCTGAAAACCACATTTCTGCACTGCCAGGAGGACACACTGTAGGGAGAATGTATAGCTGAAGAAGCCAGAAGGAACACTCTCCTTGTTGATTTCCTGTGGGTTTCCCAGGGGCTTCCTGTCAGATTGAGAGCCACGGAATGGCACCTCAGCAGGGCATCCTTCCCGTAGCAGCAATATAATAACAGTTTGAGTTTCTTCTAACGCTTTCAAGAGAAGCTTCACTGTGTCTTGCTTCAGCCATTCCTCAGAATTCTTGGTCCTAGGGGTACCTCTGAGGTTCTAAGTTTTATTAATTCTAATTCTTTTTTTCCCCTCTCACCTCTAGAGAGGTAGCTGCTTTCCGTAGTTACTGACTCTCTATAATTTAAAGTTCTCATTTTTACCCTGTGTTACTTAGTTAACAACTTATATGGGCTGGACTTAAACACTGAGCACACCCAGTTGAAAACATCACCAGTGTTTAATTATATACTGCATTTAGAAAGAAGCACCAAAATGAAATATTTATTAGGGCCCTAAGGCATTCCTTTCTTGCACTGTCCCTTGACCCCTTATCTCTCAATCCCTTTCAAGAGTATTGTACCCAGTGTTTAAAAGCTGACCTAGGAAATATCAATGATAACCACCTTTTCGCTAAGGTCTCTAGCTTGAATGCTGAGCAAGAAAAGTCAACCCTCATCATTTCTACTTCCTGGATATGCCACCAACCAGTTTGAAATGTTATGTAATAATGTCATGGCCAGAAGACAACTAATTGCGTCTGCCTGATTCTATCCTTCTATTCTTAATATTCAGCCTGATAATTTGTGGATGGGCAGCCTGCAATAGAAAATATTTAAATTTTCATTTTCAATCCTAACCAAGATAATTTTTCTTCTTTCAGAGAACATTACATCTAAATCATTAGAAGACAAATAAGCATTATTATATTCTTACAGCAGTACAGTCAAAGAGTTTCTACTGTCTCTCCTGATAAACCAGATTCCCTGTAACAACTCATTTGGTCACAAACCTCTACATTACACCCAATGTAATTCTTCTAGTTTAATCCCATACTGTTGGAATTTCATTCCCTCCCTACCTTGTCGAAACTGGAGAACAGCTTGTGAGCAATATCTTGACAATAACCTTCCATATGTCTACATCAATCTTTTCTTTAAAACTAATTAATCCCCCTCCACTGTTTCACACACTGCTGAGTTACCCAAGCCTTTATATACCTTTGTCTTCCTACGGATCCTCTTGAAACATTTCCCATTTTTCTGGGGAAATACCTTTACAGAAGGCATTGCATGATATAGCATGTCACAGTCACTTTATAAGTTCTATACTCAATATCATGCAATTCTATTTTAAGAGCTATTTCTAGGAATAAACTAGTATACTCTTGTGTTCTGCTCCCGCAGCCTGTAGAGAAAACATCTGAATTTTTGCTAAATTCAGATTTATGTAGAGGTTTCTTTAGAAGAAAGCTTTCAGCTTATAGCATTTTATTAGACTTTTTACTTAACTTCAAATCATGCAGGTTGGTAAATTTGGGTGATATCAAAATACAGTAAAATTTGATAACCTATAATTACGTGTTTTCCTTTTTCTTAAAGAATACAGGAAAGATATAAGCTTATATATTGAAAAATTATCTGTGTATTATAGTTGCACTACTATGAGTCTTCTAAGTAACAAAAGGTGAACACCGTTAGGGACAGATCATAAAAAGGTAAATGCACTTCCCAGAGAAATCAAAATGAACCAGTATCATAACATGGTTTGAATGTATGATTCTTTAAGAATCAAAGAAATTTTCTACTTTGGCTGATCAAAGAAGGATCATGAGATCATATGAAGGACCAAAGAGAGTTGAAAAGAAGATGTGCTGTTAGGTTGTTGAGCCTCAGTTTAAACTTGGAACCAAAAAGGTAGGTAGTAAATCTCTGCAGAGATAAAGGCTGACTGTTAGAGGATAGCCTGGTCAAGGTGCATAGCGGATGTTTACACAACGATTAAGACTGGACTCAAGGGGTAATACTACATTAAGCAAAATCTTCGAAGATAGAATGCAATTACTTTGAGAACAGAGACTATGGAAACCCTGGAAGATGTGACAGTGCCTAGAACACAGTTGGCTCTCAGAGCTTACAGACCTGTATTAGGTTCTAGTTTCTTTGAGACACTTTAGGCTACTACATTTATGAAATGAGCTACACAAAGCGCAACCCTTACATTTTGACATCTCTGAGTTAATGAGTGAATTATTTTGTCTTAAGAAAGAAGGTACTGGCATTATTTTATTGCATTTCACTTTGTTATGCTTCACAGACACGGTGTTTTTCACAAATTGAAGGTCTGCGGCAATGCTATGTCAGACAAATCTACTGGCACAGTTTTTCTAATAGCCTGCGTTCCCTTTGTATCACTGTGTCCCATTTTGGAAACTCTTGCAGTATCTCAATTATTTTTAATGTATGTTATAACGATCTGTGATTAGTCATCTTTTGATGTTATTATTGTAACTCTCTTGAAGCTCCATGAACTATGCCCATAGAAGACAGCAAACTTAATCAATAAATGTATGTGTTCTGACTGTTTCCATCAACCTGCCACTCCCTCATCTCGTTCCCTCTCTTTGGGATTTCCTATTCCCTGAGACACAGTAATATTAAAATTTGGCCAATTAATAACTCTACAATGGCCTCTAAGTGTTCACGTGAAAGGAAGAGTTGCACATCTGTTTGTTTAAATCAAAGGCTAGAAATTAAGCTTAGTGAGGAAGGCATGTCAAAACCCAAGAGAGGCTTAAAGCTAGGCCTCTGCTCCAGTTAGCCAAGTTGTGAATGCAAAAAAAAAAAAAAAAAAAAAAAACACTACTCAAAAAAACTAGTTTTTGGAGGAAATTAAAAGTGCTACTCCAGTGAAGACAGAAGTGGTAAGAAAGCAAAACAGGCTTATTGCTGATAGGGAAAAAGTTGTAACGGTCTCGATAGAAGATCAAACCAGCCATAACATTCCCTTAGGCCAAAACCCAAATCACAGAAAGGCCTTAACTATCTTCAATTTTATGAAGGCTGACAGAGGTGAGGATGCTGCAGAAGAGAAGTTTGAGCCTAGCATAGGCTGGTTTATAAGGTTGAAGGAAAGAAGCTATCTTTACAACATTGAAGTGGAAGGTAAAGCAGCAAGTGCTGATGTGAAAACTTCAGCTAGTTTTTCAGAAACTCTAGGTGAGATAATTAATGAAAATGGCTACACTAAACAACAGATTTTCAATGTAGACAAAACATCCTTATTTTGAAAGAAGATGCAACCTAGGACTTTCATAGCTAAAAACAAGTCGTCTTGTTTCAAAACTTCAAACAACAGGCTAACTTTCTTGTTATGGGCTAATGCAGCTGGTGACCTAAGCTGAAGTCAGTGCTCATTTACCAATTTGAAAATAATAGGGACCTTAAGAATTAACGTGAAATCTACTCTGTGTTCTTGAAATGGAACAACACAGCCTGATGACAATGGATGTTTACAGCATGGTTTACTAAATATTTTAAGCCCACTGTTGAGACTTACTGCTCAGAAAAAAGATTCCTTTCAAAATACTACTGTCCATTGACAATGCACCTCATTACCCAAGAGCTCTGATACAGATGTACAAGGAGATTAATGCTGTCTTCATGTCTGCTAACACAAAATCAGTTTTATAGCCTACGGATGAAGAAGTAATTTTCAACCTTCTAATCCAATGATTCAAGAAATACGTTTCATAAGGCTACAGCTTCCATAGGTAATTATTCTACTGAAAGATATGAGCAAAGTAAATTGAAAACCTTCTAGAGAGGGTTTATCATTCTATATGCCATTAAGAACAGTTGTGATTCATGGAAGGCTGAAATAACAGGAATTTGCAAGAAGTGGTTCTAAGCTTTATGGATAACTTGGAGGTATTCAAACTTTAGTAAGGGAAGTAATTGCAGATGTGATAAGGCAGCAAGATAACTAGAACTAGCAGTGGAACGGGAAGATGTGACTGAATAGCCTCAATCTCATAGTAAAAACCGAATGAACGAAGAGTTGCTTTTTATGGATGAGCAAAGAAAGGGATTTCTTGAGATGGAGTGCACTCCTGGAAAAGATGCTGTGAACACTGCTGAAATGACAAGAAAGGATCTGGAACATTACGTTTACTCAGTTGGCAAAGTGGTGTCAGGGTTAGAGAGGACTGACTCCAATTTTGAAAGAAGTTTTACTGTGGGTAAAATGCTATCAAACAGCATAACAAGCTACAGAGTAAATCAATGTGGCAACCTTATTGTTGTCTTCTTTTAAAAACGTGCCACAGCCACCCCAACCTTTAGCAACCACCCTTATCAGTCAATAGCATCAGCCATCAGCAAAAACATGATAATCTGCTGAAGGCTGACATCAGCATTAGCAATTTTCAGCAATAAAATATTTTAAAATCAAGGTATGTGAATTGTTGTATGGATATAAGGTAAGTATGTAAATGCTATTGCCTGCTTAATAAAACATACTATCGTGCAAACATAATTTTTATGTGCTCTGGGAAACCAAAAAAATTTATGTGACTTTCTTCACTGTGAAATTTGTTTTATTGTGGCATCGGGAACTGAACACCAGATATCTCCAAGGAATTACTACATATCTAGGAACCTATTTGGTTCAATGAATAACATGATAAAAATCGTAATTTTTGGTAGGAAATGTGAATTACTCCACTAAGGCTGGGAGGAGGTAAAATTGAAAATAGCAAAAGTTTGTACTTATGATCTTCTTTGTTTGTCCCTCAAGCCATTATTATATAAAATACTATATTTTGTGATATATAAATATTTTTCACTCCATCCTTTGCCCTAGCTTCTATAGATACGATAAATCTCTCCCATCTTTATTCTCAAAAAAGACAACAAACAAACCCTTCTTACAAGGCAGCAGTAGATCAAAAGAGGTTTTTGGGGTTGTTGTATTAAACAGTAAGTATAACTTGGACATGAAAATATGCTTTAAGAATAAAGTTTCATGTATACAAAATAAATAAGTTCTAAAGATTCACTGCTGTCAACCTTGTGCCTACAGTCAGCAATACTGTATTGTGCACTTAAAAGTTTATTAAGAAGGTAGATGTCATGGTAAGTGTTTTTACCACAAAAATAGAGAGGTGGAGTACTGTAGCTCTAAGATAACAAATATAATTGATAGAGTGAGGCAAGAATAGGCAGGAAAAGCCAGAGGCAAGTGTAGTAATGTAATTTTGGATATAAATAAGAGCAAATGAGAGAGCAGGAGATACAGGTGTAAAACATATATGATGTATTTGAGGGGGGAGGAGAGGATAATCCATAAATAACTTATTATTTATTTTTTATGATATGTTAATAATACAGAGTTGATTGGATTAAGTAGATGAAGTATTTGAGTTCACTCATTCCTTCAACATATATTTTCTGAATGCCATGTGCCAGGTGCTGTGACAGGCACTAGGAATACATAAGTGAAGAGTATAGTCATGATTCCTCCCGTCTTGGGGATTAAATCTTAAGAGTGGGGAAAGTGCTGGCTATTCTGTTTTCTTCCCTTGCCTGCTACCCTCTTGTTCCCTGCAGACCCTCTGCCTTGCCTTGTGTACTGACAATTGCATCCCCAGGCTTGCACAACGGCTTCTGTTTGACTTCAGCCATGAGAGCCACCAGAGGAGATTAGAAGGAGGAAGGAAAACAAAGTCAGGATATAAATTTCCTAATCCTTTTTTCTGCTGTGTTCTTAGGTAATGGCTGTGTCTCTTCACAGCAACAGTAACTACGGCTCCCACTGGTTGATCCCCACTCCGTATCTCCAGTTTTCCCTGGTTCTGGAAACACTATCTCCTCCCACTTGGTCCTTCAGGATTACAGGTGACAATGAGTTACTGCTATCAGGAGTTTATACATGCCTTGATTTCTCTCCCTGTTCTTAACCTGCTCACAGATCTTCAGCTCATCACTTTCCTAAATCCTTTTGAAACACCTGGGTTGAATCCTGTTTACATCTGGGATCCTAACACAGATACACCTTTTTAAGTGGTGAAACACTTATGTAAAAATTTAAAACTATGTTAAGGATTATAAAAAAGGGATAAAAAGGTATATAGATAGAGAATAGTGGGTGTGAGTTAGAGGAGGTGGTCATATGTAGCCTCTTTAGGGCGTAATATTGAAATTGAAACCAGAGGATAAATGAAAGCAGCCATGGACAGACCAGGGGGAGAGAAATCCCAGGGTACGAAACACTAGTGCAAAGGCCACAAGACAAAAAAACCTTGACATGCTCCCTTCCAGAATTTGGTTATAACACTCTATGGGGAACGTTTGGTTAGGACACACTGAGGGGAAAAACAGCATGAGCAGTAAGATCCTGACAATATCCAGTGGCAGATACTATAGTTCTGGCAACAGACAAAGCCTCACCAAAGTACCATGTGATCATTAAAATGAGAAGCAGCTCAGGTGAGCTGTGGGAGCCAAGCAGATGCTCTATCATTAATTTGCAATTTTCTGTGATGATGTTGGAATAAAATGGTGATCCACATCACAAGATAATACGCTATAAAGGGATGATCACACATAAAGATGTTATTTCTTTGATCTTACTTATTTTCATGAGGGTGGCAGGTTGGTCTTTAGGTACAGACAGTTCTCTTCTTAACATGTTTCTTTTTTCCATAATTGTGACATTTCTTAGAAAGGATAGCAGGTGATAAAAAGAGACCTTCTTGACTGAAGCAGTCTTCCTTACACTCCCTTTTATTTATTTACTTTTGGGAGTTGAGTAGCAAAGAAGGAGTAGAGAGGTTGAAGAAAATAAAATATTAAAAGAACACAAGTGATTTAGTTATTTGACTGTTGGGTTTTACCTAGAATCAAAGAGACTTTAGGCATCAATTTACTAAGCATATTTCCAGGCTTCCAAAGGCAACTAGATCTAACTTATTAAATAAACTTGCCTGGGGAAATACTTATATTGTTTTTTTCCTATAAGTCTAGTTTCTAATTTGTTTTACAATATCACCTCCCCTTTTTTGTAGCCTTAGTATAAATTCTGGCATTTAAGAATTATTTAACTACAGGATACACTAAAACCCTTGTCTTCAAGCCAGAATATATTAGTTTTGCATTTATCAGAATTGAACTTCTTACTTGGAACATTTTTAGACCTACTTGACACACAACAGCAAATCGTGACAAACAAGACTTTTAACTATTATTCACTCCTACTGCACTTAACTAATACCTTTAGATTTAGAAGGCTTCCTCAGATATCTGCCCAAATACCTCCTAGCTACATTTTAATTTTTGAAATTTATTTCTACTTATGGCTGTCTTTTCCTTAAAAGATGGATCACATCTTTTTGTTCATTTTGCTTATAGTCTACTATGACATTGCTTCTATTTAGATTTAAGTAGAACAGGACACATGTCTTACTTTAATTCTTGATATTAAAACACATGGTGTTTACTATGTTCATTCCTTCAATCTCCATTAACTAGCTGATTTTTTCACATTTACTAATATTTTCCTCGCCCACAGAGTAAACCTATTTAAGCACACTTGTGTAGCTGGCTTTATCTCCAAGTACTTTATAGTTATATTATGGGAGTTTGCTCACTGCAACTGAAGTTAAATAATTAGTAACTCTGATAGAGATGCATTTATGCAAATTATAATTATAGAGTCTAGAAAGGGCCCTGAGGTCTTATCATCCTAAAATAAACAACACTCTGTTTAAAATAAATCTTAATATGATAATCAAATATAATCAAAATTCCATGTTTGCCTCTGATCTCAACACCCATACTGCAAACATCATTGACAAGTGACTATATATCCTGGGCTGTAAACCCTCAGAAATCGAATCATTAAGTATGGCAAGCATTAGGGTGTGATATCAATTCTCTCTCTGATTTGGGAGATGATTACATGTTGTACGTATTGACAGCTGGTGCTATTAAGTTATGATTTCAGGAAATACTACAGTAATACTTAGGATCACTATGTAACTATTATCGTTATGATTTTTATCTGCTGTCTTATTATGTCATATCAGAATCTACATCCTATGCATGAGGAGCAGAAAGTACTTTGCCTTTCTATCCTTTTTATTTACATAGCGACTGAATGAAACTTAAAGATGACACTTAAATTTTAAGATATGTAGGTAAAGATGTAAAGCTTTTTTCTCATTTAGAGAAGTTTTCTTTATGTTAAAATAGCAAAATTATAGAAATTGCTGTCCAGTAGAAATGACTAGAAGATAACCATAATTGATTACTACATCAATTCCCATTTGACCTTCTTTTTAAAAATAGACACCATGGAGCATCTGGGGAAATGACACCTAGCAAGATGTCACATTTTAACAAACAATTGTGTTTAATTATGGAAGAGCATGTACTCACTTGCCAAGTGCAAAGCATTCCATCTTAACAGTTGTTCCTTTAGCAGCCGTAACCGTGAAAGGAAAATGGACCTCAATTTTCGGCTCATATTCTCCCATCACACCTCGGAAAGACAGAACAGTATTTAAGCATCAAATGAATGGTACAATTTTTATTTTTTATCCTCGAGACGTTACATTGAAAACCACTGTGGTTTGGTTGTTAATGACTGTTGGATGACTATCAAATTTTTTGATGTATTGAAATAAGTAGTACACTTAGACCCAATCATTTTGATGAAATTCCAGTCTTCCCTTGAGGACTAGATTACATGCATGTTCAATATCATTTAAAGTCATAATTATCAAGTGTTAATCAACACCAGTAGCACAGCTACTAATTGTTCTAAAAAAACTATAAACATTTTCCATTTTAAATAATGTGTTTATTTTTTAAGTAAAGGTATCAAAATTTCCTTATCACTGCCAAATAAATTAATATTTATTTATGAAGTCAATTATTTACTGAATATCTGTAATATGCAAAGCATTTGCCAAAACTTGTGGGAGTAACAAAAGATTAATCACTTTTGCTCTCATACACTCAGCAACTATATTCTTAAAGACAGAAACAACATGCTGTATACTGAAGTATGGGAGAAAAGCTATCTATGAAATCACTGTAATGAAAGATAAGAAGTGATCATTGCCATGAATGAGGTATTAAGTTTTACACACTGATACGGTTTGCCTCTGCATCCTCACCCAAATCACATCTCCAGTCGGAATCTGCATGTGTCAAGAGAGGGACCTGGTAGGAGGGGACTGGATCAGGGAGGTGGTTTCCCCATGCTGAACTCAAGGGATTTCTCACAAGATCTCATGGTTTTAAAAGTGGCCCTGTTCTCTCTCTAATCTCTCTTTACACCATGTAAGATATGCCTTGCTTCTCCTTCACCTTCCATCATAATTTTAGGTTTCCTGAGGTCTTTTTACGTGACAGTAAAGAAAAAACCCATTTTCTGGAGAGAAATTTAACCTGGCTGCAGAAATTTGCATAAATAACAAAGAGCTGAATGTTAATAGCGAGGACAATGGGGAAACTGTCTCCACAGCATTTCAGAAATCTTCAGGCCAGTGCCTCTTATCACAGGCCTGGAGGCATAGGAGGGAAAAATGGTTTCATGGGCCAGCCTGGGGCCCCACTTCTCTGTGCAGCCTTGAGACATGGCATCCTGTGTCCTAGCTGCTCCAACACCAGCCACGGCTAAAAGAGACCAATATACAGTTCAGGCCATTGCTTCAGAGGTGCAAGCCCCAAGCCTTGGTAAATTTCAGGTGGTGTTGGGCCTGAAGGTGTGCAGAAGACAAAAGTTGAGGTTTGACAACCTTCTTTTAGATTTCAAGGATGTATGGAAACACCTGGCTGTCCAGGCAGAAGGCTGCTGCAGGGGAAGAGCCCTAATGGAGAACCTCTCCTAGGGCAATGCAGAGGGGAAATGTGAGCTTGGGGCCTCCACACAGTGTCCCCACTGGGGTACTGTCTAGCAGAGATGTGAGAAGAGGGCCACCATCCTCCTGGCCCTAGAATGGTAAATCCACCAACAGTTTGCACTGAGTACCTGGGAAAGTTGTAGGCACTCAACACCAGCCTATGAAAGCAGCTGCAAGGGCTGTGCCCTGCAAAGCCAGGGGCAGAGTTTCCCAAGTCCTTGGGAGCCTACACCTTCCATCATCATGCCTTGTATATAAAACATGGAGTCAAGGAGACTATTTTGGAGCTTTAAGATTTAATGAGTGTCTTGTTGGGTTTCAGACTTGCATAGGCCTTGCGGCCCCTTTGTTTTGGCCAATTTCTCCTATTTGGAATGGGAACATTTAGCCAATGCCTGTATCTTGAAAGTGATTAACTTGTTTTTGATTTTACAGGCTCATAGGTAGAAGGAACTTGTCATGTCTCAGATGAGACTCTGGACTTGTACTTTTGGATTAATGCTAGAATGACTTAAGATTTTGGGTACTGTTGAGAAAGCATGATTGATTTTGAAATATGAAAAGGATGTGAGATTTGGGAGGGGTCAGGAGTGGAACGATATGGCTTCACTCTGTGTTCCCACTCAAATCTCATCAAATTGTAATACTTACATGTCAAAGGAGGGACCTGGTGGAGGGTGATTGATCATGGGGCAATTTCCCCCATGCTGTTCTCATGATGAGGGAGTTCTCACAAGATCTGATGATTTTTAAAGTGGCAGTTTTCCATGCTCCTGCTGCCATGTAAGATGTGCCTTGCCTCCCCTAGGCCTTCTGCCATGATTGTAAGTTTCCTGAGGCCTTCCCAGCCATGCAGAACTGTGACTCAATTAAGTCTCTTTTCTTTATAAATTACGCAGTCTCAAGTATTCTTTATAGTAGTGTGGAAACAAACTAATACATGCTCACTTAAGGAGATCATAAGAATAGTGAGGATTTGGATAAGTGGGACAAAGATAGGAGAGAGTAAATGGAGCTATAAAAAACAATTTACCAGCAATAGGAATATCAGTTTTTCTGACATCTTGATAAGTGAAGGGAAGTGATATTAGATAAATTTGGAAATATATGGATGGAACCAAAAAACATATGGAATCCCAAAACCAGAGAACCTTGATACCTTGATTATCAGAATAACACATTTACATTAAAATATATAAGTAACTTGGAGATATTGTCATTTTGAACAGGGGAGTAGCATCATGCTGAGATGTGTATGTTGAAATTGGAGCAGAGAAAAATAAATCAATTACATTACTTCAGTAATATAGGTTAGAAGTAATGAAGGCCTAATCTTTAATAACAGTAGTAAAATAGAGAAAGGGCACTAGATGGGGTGAGGGGAAGAAATAACTGAATTGGCAAAACTTGGCAGGCAATGAGGTACAGGAATAAGGGTGTGGGCAGTGTCAATAATAACACTATAATTTCCAGATTGGGAAATTGGGCAATGTGAATAAAAGAAAAAAAAACACAGCTAAAGTAGGAAAGTTGATGAGTTTTGATTTCAAAGTATTGAGTTTGAAGTACCTACAAGATATTCAGGAGAAACTATCTGATCACATAGTACAAATAAGAGAATGAAGCTCAGGATGAGTTCTAGACAGGGGACAGACATGTACACGTACAGTCATTTAGAGGTAACAGTTGAAGTCATGAGATTGGACAGGGCTTTTACCTATTAAAAAACAATGCAATACTTGAGGTCTGGTGGATTATGGTGCTAGCGCTATCAGATAGCCTTGGAGTAAATTTTCTTCTAAAATTAATTTTTAGAATCCCTGTATGTGTAAAGCACCACACAGAAAACAGCTACGATTTAGCACAGATATTCTCTAAGGAGACTGAGCATGTGTTTGGGGGTGTCTATGTTTGTGGCCATATGAGCACTGATAGGTCTTTGTGCATATATAGTTCTCTGTACAATTATTTTGTGTATGTGTGTGCAATGAGAGGAAAGAAGAAGGAACCCAAATAGAGTAAGATAAATTCTGTTAGATATGAAGGTCGTATATACTAGACACACAAAGGGAAGAAAGGCTACCTTTAGAGAGAAAAACATTTTGTATGTTTGTTTATTATTTATCTATTTATTTGTCTGTAGCTTTTGAAATAAGTTTTGAAGAAAGTATATGGATAAGTTTAGATGGAAAATGTTTAAGCTCACATAAGACATAAAGATTATCTTGCTGTTTGTGGGGCTTTTCTTCAAAGCAGAGAAAATGTCACTAAAGTTTTTATCACAGGGATCTGGTTTCTAGACATGGCTTCGCTAAATGGCTAGTCTGCACCATCTCTGACAGGTCAGAAAACTCTGGGTTTCACTTTGCTCATTTGTTTACCGAGGGCATAGAAGGAAATTATCATCAGTATAATGTCCTACTCTAACAGGCTAACTCCCTTGATTACTTTTTAGTCTCATATTTGCTGCATATCAAGAGGCTGATAAATAGTAAGTGAATTGAGTAGTTAGCACTATTACATCACCCAAACCAAATGTTTAAGCACTTCTTCTGTTCTCAATAATGTTTCTTCTCTCTTTTTCTTATTAAATACTTCCCCATTCCTCTCCATACTATACTTACCAAGTTTATTTCTCTTATTTCCTCTTCATGTCAATTTATTTTTTCTGCAGTATCTCTACTAGCTACTGGAATCGCAGGATGTAGTCTGCTGGTGGTACCTATAAACTCAGCTGAATGTTTTTAATGATGTGAAGTTTATCTTCAATGCTCTTTTACTTGGAAGCCCCATAGGAAGACTTCAGGCAGCCTGTTTAGAAGCTATCTATGACTGCTCTTGTGAATAAATTCTCAAACTTAATTCCTGATTTCCCTACCCATTCTTAAAAATGATTTGGTAGTGTTGTTACTTTTCTAACTGTTAATCTGATTATTGAATAACACTTGATTTATCATGATGCCTATTAAACCTAAGCGTCTTATATGCTTGGGTCCCTGTGAGTGCTGGCATTTACTCAGTGTCACAGAGTGTTGGAGTGGAAGTCAGGCCAAATTTGAAAACCATTTCTACATAATTATTTCTAGTAAATTGTGCAAAGATATCTTAGGAGAAAGGGTCATCAATCCCCAAAGCTCCAGTAATTAATTTTGATTTCTTTTCTCTTTATAAATGAAATACTATTTGGAGAAACCATTTTTATATTATTACTTTAGTATTCCTCTTATTAAGGAAGATATCAAGGTTGTACAACATTTTAGGATCCTCAAAATCTACATCTGCCTCTGAATAATACCAAAAAGTTACTGATACTATTGACTTATAAAAGTCAAATCCATATAGCCTCTCTTCTCTTCAAGATTACATTTATGAATTACAAAGAAGACATTCTTGTATTGCCATAATTGTTAAGATGGCCCAAAGGATGGGTACTTCTGGTAGTATTTGGGTGGTAATTTTACTGATACACAACCTTCTGCTGGTCCTCAAATAATTTCCCTTATGGCCCAAGGCATTAAGACTCACTTCAGGCACCAAGAGGTTGCTAATATCTAAACTACATAATTGGATAAAAAGTAAAGACCCATCAGTGTGCTGTATTCAGGAGACTCATCTCACGTGCAAAGACACACACAGACTCAAAATAAAGGCTGTAGGAAGGTTTATCAAGCAAACGGAAAGCAAAAAAAGAAGCAGAGGTTGCGATCCTAGTCTCTGATAAAATGGACTTTAAACCAACAAAGATCAAAAGAGATAAAGAAGGGCATTACATATTGGTAAAAGGATCAATGCAACAAGAAGAGCTGATTATTCTAAATATATACGCACTCAACACAGGAGCACCCAGATACATAAAGCAAGTTCTTCACAACCTAAAAAAAGGCTTAGACTCCCACACAATAATAGGGAGAGACTTTAACACCCCACCGTCAATATTAGACAGATCAATGACACAGAAAATTAACAAGGATAGCCAGGACTGGAACTCAGATCTGGACCAAGAGGACCTAATAGACATCTATAGAACTCTCCACCCCAAATCCACAGAATATACATTCTTCAGTGGGTGGATCCAAGATGGCTGGATGGGAACAGCTCTGGAGTGCAGTTCCCGGTGAGAACAACGCAGAGGGTGAGTGATCACCACATTTCCAAATGACTTATTACTGCCTACAGACCAGGAGATTCCCAGGGTAAAAAGCGCCATGAGCTTCCAGCATAGCTGTTTCAGTTGGTGTAGCAGGTCTCCGCCAAAAACTAACACAAATTTGGGCAGCCATTTGAACTGGAGCCTGGAACACCTGGGAGACAGAGCTACCCATTCAACTGAAAAAAGAGTTCTGAAACAGGGAGCCAGGTGATCTGGCTCAGCGGGTCCAACCCCCACAAAGACCAGCAATCTGAAACGCTCCAGATTGAGAGTTTCACAGCAAGTGCAGCAGGACCCAGGACAGTCCAGCTCTGTGGGGGGAAGGGCGTCTGCCATTACTGAGGCAGTCTGCAGCTACCAAGGCAGTCTCCCATTACAGAGACAGTCCACCATTACTGAAACAGACTGGCATTACTGAGGCAGTTCTAACTATACCTCTATAAACGAAACCACAAGGAAGTTCACATAGCAGCTAGGCAGAGCCAACAGCAGTTCAGCAACTCCTCTGCTGGAAGACTGTGATTAGGCTACCTCCTTGCCAGGCAGGACATCTCTGAAAAAAGGCAGCAGCATGTCAGGATCTTATAAATAAAGCCTCACCTTCACAGGACAGAGCACCTGGGGAAAAAGGTGGTTACAAGTTCCGCCGCACCAGACTTAAATGTACCTGCCCAGCAGCTCTGAACAAAACAGCAGACTTCACAGCTCAGCACTTGAGCTCCTATAAGAGACAGACCATCTCCTCGAGCAGCTCCCTGACCCACATATATCCAAAGAGACACCTCATAAAGGAGAGCTCAGGCTGACATCTGGTGGGCATCCTTCTGCGACAAAGATAACAGAAGAAGAAACTGGCAGAAACCCTTACTGTTCTGCAACCACCACAGGTGATCCCCAGGCAAGAAGGGTCTGGAGTGGACCACTACTAGGACTACAGCAGAGGGGCCTGACTGTCAGAAGGAAAATTAAAAAACAGAAAGAAATAATTTCATCATCGACAAAAACGATGTCCACTCAGACCCCATCCAAAAGTCATCAACTACAAAGACCACAGGTAGATAAATCCACAAAGATGGGAAGAAACTAGTGCAAAAAGGAGAAAAACTGTAACACCTCTCCTCCTTCAAGGGATCACAACTCCTCATCAGCTAGGGATCAAAGCTGGATGGAGAATGAGTCAGATGAATTGACAGAAACAGGCTTCAGAAAGTGGGTAATAACAAACTTTTCTGAGCTTAAAGAACATGTTCTAACCCAATGGAAAGGAACTAAGAACATTGAAAAAGGGTTTGATGAAATGCTAATGAGAATAAACAGCTTAGAAAAGAATATAAATGACTTGATAGAGCTGAAAAACACAACATGATAATTTTGCGAAGCATACACAAGTTTCAGTAACTGAATCAACCAAGCAGAAGAAAGGATATCAGACTGAAGATCAACTCAGTGACATAATAAAATAAAATGAGAAGGCAAGATTAGAGAAAAAAGAGTGAAAAGAAGTGAACAAAGCCTCCAAGAAATATGAGATTCTGAAAAGACATAATCTATGTTTGATAGGCGTACCTGATTGTGATGGAGAGAATGAATCCAAGCTGGAAAACACTCTTCAGGATATTATCCAGGGGAACTTCCCCAACCTAGCAAGACAGGCCAATATTCAAGTCCAGGAAATACAGAGACCACCACAAAGATATTCCTCAAGAAGAGCAACCCCTAGGCACATAATCATCAGATTCACCAGGGGTGAAATGAAGGAAAAAAATGCTAACAGAAGAAAGACAGAAAGGTCGGGTTAACCACAAAGGGAAGACCATCAGACTCACAGCAGACCTCTTGGCAGAAACCCTACAAGTCAGAAGAGAGTGAGGGCCAATATTCAACATCCTTAAAGAAAATAACTTTCAACCTGGAATTTCATATCCAGCCAAACTACGCTTCATAAGTGAAGAAGAAACAATTGCTGAGAGATTTCATCACCACCAGGCCTGCCTTACAAGAGCTCCTGAAAGAGGCACTAAACATAGAAAGGAACAACCAGTACCAGCCACTCTGAAAAGTTACCAAATGGTAAAGAGCATCGACACAGTGAAGAAACTGCATCAACTAATGGGCAAAACAACCAGATAGCATCAAAATGGCAGGATCAAATTCATACATAACAATATTAACCTTAAATGTAAATGGACTAAATGCCCCAATCAAAAGACATAGACTGGCAAATTGGATAAAAAATCAAAACCCATCGGTGAACTGTATTCAAGAAACCCATCTCACATGCAAGGACACACATAGGCTCAAAATAAAGGCAAGGAGGAAGATTTACCAAGCAAATGGAGAGCAAAAGAAAGCAGGAGTTGCAATTCTAGTCTCTGATAAAATAGACTTTAAACCAACAAATATCAAAAGAGACAAAGAAGGGCATTACATAATGGTAAAAGGATCAATGCAACAAGAAGAGCTAATGATCCTAAATATATACACACCCAATACAGGAGCACCCAGCTACATATAGCAAGTTCTTAATGACCTACAAAGAGACTTAGACTCCCACACAATAACAGTGGGGGACTTTAACACCCCACTGTCAATTTTAGACAGATTAATGAGACAGAAAATCAACAAGGATATCCAGGACTTGAATGCAGATCTGGACCAAGCAGACCTAATAGACACTGACAGGACTCTCCACTTGAAATCCACAGAATATACATTTCTCTCATTACCACATCACATCTACTCTAAAACTGACCACATAATTGGAAGTAAATCACTTCTCAGCAAATGCAAAGTAATGAAAATGATAACAAACAGTCTCTCAGACCACAGTGCAATCAAATTAGAACTCTGGATTTAGAAACTAACTCAGAACCGCACTTCATGGAAACTGAACAACTGGCTCTTGAATGTTGACTGGATAAACAAAGAAATAAAGACAGAAACTAAGATGATCTTTGAAACCAACGAGAACAAAGGTATAATGTACCAGAATCTCTGGGACACATTTAAAGCAGTGTCTAGAGGAAAATTTATAGCAATAGATGCCCACCTGGGAAGCAAGGAAAGATCTAAAATCAACACCCTATCATCAAAATTGAAAGAGCTGGAGGAGCAAGATCAAAAAAACTCAAAAGCTAGCAGACGACAAGAAATAACCAAGATCAGAACAGAACTGAAGGAGACAGAGACACAAAAAGCCCTTCAAAAAATCAATAAATTCAGGAGCTGGTTTTTGAAAGCAACAACAAAATAGATCACTAGGCAGACTAATTAAAAAAAAGAAAGAAGAATCAAATAGATGCAATAAAAAACGATAAAGGGGACATCACCACAGATTACACAGAAATACAAACTACGTCAGAGATTACTACAGACAACTCCATGAATATAAATCAGTAACCTGGAGGAAATGGATAAATTCCTGGACACCTGCACTCTCCCATGCCTAAACCAAGAACAGCTGAAACCCTGAATAGACCAATAACAAGGGCTGAGTTTGAGGCAGCAATAATAGCCTACCAACCAAAAAAAGTCCAGATCCAGATGGGTTCACAACCAAATGTTATCAGACATACAAAGAGGAGTTGGTACCACTCCTTCTGAAACCATTCCAAACAACCCAAAAAGAGGGAATCCTTCCCAAATCATTTTATGAGACCAACATCATCCTGATACCAAAACCCGGCAGAGACTCAACAAAAAAAGAAAAGTTCAGGCCAATATACATGGTGAACATAGATGCAAAAATCTTCAATAAAATACTGGAAAACTGATTGCAACAGCACATGAAAAAGCTTATCCATCACAATCAAGTAGGCTTCATTCCAGGGATGCAAGGCTGGTTTAACATACACAAGTCTATAAAAGTAATTCACCACATAAACAGAACCAAAGACAAAATCCACATGATTATCTCAATAGATGCAGAGAAGGCCTTCAACAAAATTCAACAGCCCTTTATGCTAAAAAGTCTCAATAAACTAGGTAATGACAGAATGTATCTCAAAATAATAAAAGCTATTTACGACAAACCCACAACCAATATCATACTGAATGGGCAAAAACTGGAAGCATTCCCTTTGAAATCTGGCACTAGACAAGGATGCCCTCTTTCACCACTCCTATTCAGTATAGTATTGGAAGTTCTAGCCAGAGCAATCAGGCAAGAAAAAGAAATAAAGGGTATTCAATTAGGAAAGGAGAAAGTCAAATTGCCTCTATTTGCAGACAACATGATTGTATATTTAGAAGACCCCATCGTCTCACCCCAAAATCTCCTGAATTCGATAAGCAATTTCAGCAAAGTCTCAGGATATAAAATCAATGTGCTAAAGTCACAAGCATTCCTATACACCAATAACAGACTTAAAGAGAGCCAAATCAAGAACGAACTGCCATTCACAATTGCTACAAAGAGAATAAAATACCTAGAAATACAACTAACAAAGGATGTAAAGGACCTCTTCTAAAAACATTCCATGCTCATGGAAATGGCCATAGTGTCCAAACTAATTTATAGATTCAACGCTATCCCCATCAACCTCCCTATGACCCTCTTCACAGAAATGGAAAAAACCACCTTAAACTTCATATGGAACCAAAAGAGAGCCTGCATAGCCAAGACAATCCTAAACAAAAAGAACAAAGCTGGAAGCATCAGGCTACCTGACTTCAAGGTATACTACAAGGCTACGGTAATCAAATCAGCATGGTACTGGTACCCAAACAGAGATATAGACCAATGGAACAGAACATAGGCCTCGGATGTAATGCCACACATCTACAACCATCTGATCTTTGACAAACCTGACAAAAACAAGCAATGGGGCAAGGATTCCCTGTTTAATAAATGATGTAGGGGAAACTGGCTAGTCATGTGCAGAAAGCAGAAACTGGACCCCTTCTTTACAGGTTACACTACAATTAACTCCAGATTGATCAAAGACTTAAATTTAAAACCTAACACCATAAAAACCCTAGAAGCAAATCTAGGCAAAACCATTCAGGACATAGGCATAGGCAAGGGCTTCATGACTAAAACACCAAAAGCATTGGCAACAAAAGCCAAAAGAGACAAATAAGACCTAATTAAACTACAGAGCTTCTGGACAGTAAAAGAAACAATCATTAGAGTGAACTGACAACCAACAGAATGGGAAAAAATTTCTGCAATCTACCTATCTGACAAATGGCTAATAACCAGAATCTGCAAAAAACTAAAACAGATTTACAAGAAAAAAATAAACATTCAAAAGTGGGAAAAGAATATGAACAGACAATTTTCAAAAGAAGACATTTATGAGGCCAAAAAACATATGAAAAAATGCTCATCATCACTGGTCATTAGAGAAATGCAAATCAAACCACACTGAGATACCATCTCACACCAGTTAGAATGACGATCATTTAAAAGTCTGCAGACAACAGATGCTGGAGAGGATGTGGAGAAATAGGAATGTTTTACACTGTTGTGAGAGTGCAAATTAGTTCAAACATTGTGGAAGACAGTGTGGTGATTTCTCAAGGACCTAGAATAGAAATTCCATTTGACCCAGCAATTCCATTACTGGGTTTATATACAAAGGATTATAAATCATTCTATTATAAAGACACATGCACAGGTGTGTTCATTACGGCACTGTTTACAATAGCAAAGACCTGGAACCAACCCAAATGCCCATCAGTGATAGACTGGATAAAGAAAATGTGACACATGTAAACCATGGAATACTATGCAGCCATAAAAAATAATGAGTCCATTTCCTTTGTAGGGACATGGATGAATCTGGAAACCATCATTCTCAGCAAGCTGACACTGAACAGAAAATCAAACACCACATGTTCTCACTCTTTGGCAGGCATTGAACAATGAGAACACTTGGACACAAAGAGGGGAGCATCACACACTGGGGTCTGTTGGCAGGGAATAAGGGAGGCACAGTGGGGGGTAGGGAGATTGGGGAGGGATAACAAGGGGAGGAATGCCAAATATAGGTGATGGGCAGATGGAGTCAGCAAATCACATTGCCATATATGTATCTATGTATCTATGCAAGAATCCTACATGTTCTGCACATGTACCCCAGAACCAAAGAGCAATAAAATACATACATATATATATATATGATATACATTCTTCTCAGCACATCATCCTTATTCTAAAATTGACCACATAATTGGAAGTAAATCACTCCTCAGCAAATGCAAAAGAACAGAAATCATAACAGTCTCTCAGACCACAGTGCAATCAAATTAGAACTCAGGATTAAGAAACTCACTGAAAACCACAGAACTACATGGAAACTGAACAACCTGCTCCTGAATGACTACTGGATAAATAATGAAATGAAGGCAGAAATAAAGATGTTCTTCGAAACCAATGAGAACGAAGACACAACATACCAGAATCTCTGGGACATATGTAAAACAGTGCCCACAGGGAAATTTATAGCACTAAATGCTCATATGAGAAGCAAGGAAAGATATAAAATTGACACCGTATTGTCAAAATTAAAAGAGCTACAGGAGCAAGATCAAACAAATTCAAAAGCCAGCAGAAGACAAGAAATAACTAAGATCAAAGCAAAACTGAAGGAGATAGAGACACAAAAAACCCCTTCAAAAAAAATCAATAAATCCAGGAGCTGGTTCTTTGAAAAGATCAACAAAATAGATAAACCGCTAGCCAGACTAATAGAAAAGAAAAGTGAGAAGAATTGAATAGAAACAATAAAAAATGATAAAGGGGTTATTACCAATAATTCCAGAGAAATACAAACTACCATCAGAGATTACTACAAACAGCTCTATGTACATAAACAAGTAAATATAAAAGAAATGGATAAATCCCTGGACACTTACACCTTCCCAAGACTAACACAGGAAGAAGCTGAATGCCTTAAGAGACCAATAACAAGGTCTGAAGTAGAGGCAGCAATTAATAGCCTACCAACCAAAAAGAGTCCAGATGGATTCACAGCCAAATTCTACCACATGTACAAAGAGCTGGTAGCATTCCTTCTGACATTATTCCAAACAATACAAGAAGATGAAATCCTTCCCAAATCATTTTATGAGACTAACATCATCCTGATACCCAAACCTAGAAGAGATACAACGAAAAATGAAAACTTCTGTCCAATATCCATGATGAACATTGATGCAAAAATCTTCCGTAAAATACTAGCAGTCTGAATGCAACAGCACATCAAAAAGCTTATCCATTATGATCAAGGAGGCTTCATCCTGGGAATGCAAGGCTGGTTCAACATATGCAAATCTATAAATGTAATTGATAACATAAACAGAATCAAAGACAAAAACCACATGATAATCTCAATAAGTGCAGAGAAGGCCTTCGACAAAATTCAAGAGCCATTTATGTTAAAATCTCTCAATAAACTAGGTATCGATGGAACCTATGTCAAAATAATAGAAGTTACGTACAACAAACTCACATCCAATATCATACTGAATGGGCAAAAGCTGGAAGTATTCCCTTTGAAAACTGGCACTAGACAAGGGTGCCCTCTCTCACCATTCTTATTCAACATAGTATTGGAAGTTCTTGCCAGAGCAATCAGGCAAGAAAAAGAAATAAAGGGTATTCAATTAGGAAAGGAGGAAGTCAGACTGTCTCTATTTGCAGATGACATGATTGTATATTTAAAGGACCCCATTGTCTCAGCCCAAAATCTCCTGAAGATGATAAGCAACTTCAGCAAAGTCTCAGGATACAAAATCAATGTGCAGAAATCACAAGCATTCCTATACACCAAAAACAGAGAGCCAAACCATGAACAAACTCCCATTCACAACTGCAACAAAGAGAATAAAATACCTAGGAATGCAACTAGCAAAGGACATGAAATACCTCTTCAAGGAGAACTACAAACCACTGCTCAAGGAAGTAACAGACGACACAAACAGATGGAAAAGCATTCTATGCTCATGATTAGGAAGAATCAATATTGTGACAATGGCCATACTGCTCAAAGTAATTTATAGATTCAGTGCTATCCCCATCAAACTACTATTGACCTTCTTCACGGAATTGGAAAAAACCACCTTAAACTTTATATGGAACCTAAAAAGAGCCCACATAGCCAAGACAATCCTAAGCAAAAAAAAAAACAAAGCTGGAGGTATCATGCTCCCTGATTTCAAACTATACTACAAGGCTACAGTAATCAAAACAACATGGTACTGGTACCAAAACAGAGATCCAGACCAATGAACAGAACAGAGGCCTTGGAAGCAATGCCACACATCTACAACCATCTGATCTTTGACAAACTGGACAAAAACAGCAATGGGGAAAGGACTCCCTGTTTGATAAATGGTGTTGGGAAAAGTGGCTAGCTATAGGCAAGAAGCTGAAACTGGACCCCTTCCTTATATCTTACACAAAAATTAACTCCAGATGGATTAGAGATTTAAACATAAGACCTAACATCATAAAAAAACCCTAGAAGAAAATGTAGGCAATACAATTTAGGACACAGGCATAGGCAAGGACTTCATGACTAAAACAACAAAAGCAATGGCAACAAAAGCCAAAATAGACAAATGGAATCTAACTAAACTTAAAAGCTTCTGCACAGCAAAAGAAACAATCATTAAAGTGAACCAGCAAAGAATGGGGAAAATTTTTTGCAAGCTACCCATCTGACAAAAGGCTAATATCCAGAATCTACAAATAACTAAAACAAATATACAAGAAAAAAAAAACCCATCAAAAAGTAGGTGAAAGATATGAAAAGACACTTTTCAAAAGAAGACACTTTGCAGCCAACAGACATAAGAAAAAATGCTCATCGTCACTGGTCATTACAGAAACGCAGATCAAAACCACATTGAGATACCACCTCACACCAGTTCAAATGGTGATCATTAAAAAATCTGGAGACAGCAGATGCTGGAGAGGATGTGGAGAAATAGGAATGCATTTACACTGTTTATGGGAGTGTAAATTAGTTCAACCATTGTGGAAGACAATGTGGCAATTCTTCATGGATCTTGAAACAGAAATACCATTTGACCCAGCAATCCCATTACTGGGTATATACCCAAAGGATTATATATCGATCTATTTATAAAGACACATGCACATTTATGTTCAATATGGCACTGTTTACAATAGCAAAGATGTGGAACCCACCCAAATGCCCATCAAAGATAAACTGGATAAAGAAAATGTGGCACATATACACTATGGAATACTATGCAGCCATATAAAAAGGATGAGTTCGTGTCCTTTGTAGGGACATGGATGAAGCTGGAAACCATCATTCTCAGCAAACTGACACAAGAACAGAAAACCAAACACCACATGTTCTCACTCATAAGTGGGTGTTGCACAATGAGAACACATGGACACAGGGAGGGGAACACCACATACTGGGATCTGTTGGGGGTAGAGGGGCTAGGGGAGGGATAGCAGGGAGTTGGGAGATTGGGAAGGGATAACATTAGGAGCAATACCTTGTGTAGGTGATGGGGGGGATGGAGGCAGAAAACCACCATGGCAGGTATATACCTATGTAACAATCCTGCATGATCTGCACATGTACCCCAGAACTTAAAGTAAAAGAAAAGTCTAATAAAATAAAATGAGTTTAATAAGAGGCTTCACATTATTTTACCTAATTTGAGCTATACTGCAAGAAATTATAATCAGTTTTTAAAATTTTATCATCAATTTGAGAGTTATAATATAAGGACATATGAGAAAGCTCTTTAGATATCTTGATCTTTAACATATTATCATATTCAACAGTTACGTTTTGTTTTACATTTCATGGGATTATTATATAAGAGCTTAAGTTGAGCTTAGCTCTGAGATGCCCAACCCCCAGGACAAGACCTGTGTTAGTCTAAGGCCTCTTAAGAACCAGGCTGGGCTGCACAGCAGGAGATGAGAGGCCGGAAACTGAGCATTACTGCCTGACATCCACCTCTTGTCAGATCAGTGGCAGTATTAGATTCTCATAGCAGTGTGAACCATTGTGAACTGTGCATGCAAGGGAGCTAGGCTGGATACTCTTATGGGAATCTAATGCCTGATGGTCTGAAGTGGAACAGTTTCATCCTGAAACTGTCCTTTTTTTCTGGGTCTGTGGAAAAATTGTCCTCTGCTGCCAAAATATTTGGGAACCACCCATTGCCTTAGCTGACATAATTCACCCTTATTCTCTTAGAAATAAGATAATTGAGACTCAAAGAGATCAAGTAACTGGCCCAAGGTCCTATTGAAAGTTGCTGGTAAAAATGTTGCAAAAATAGGGATTTTCTGAGCTTATGTCTAGAGCTATTTTCTTGACATCACCGTGTTGAAAATCTTCAATCATGGAGTCCAATAGTCCAGGCATACTATATGTACCACATTAAACATTGATTATCTGCCATGGCTACATGGTTTATTTCAGTTGCAAGTTTTAATATCTCAAATCTTGTGCAGCTCAGCTTGAAATTTCTTTTTGTTAGGCAGAGTTTGATGCTGCAAAGGAAGGGAAACAGTCCCATGAGACACATAGTCGA
The DNA here is from genome assembly GCF_030222135.1 of Aotus nancymaae. Classification (NCBI taxonomy): domain Eukaryota; kingdom Metazoa; phylum Chordata; class Mammalia; order Primates; family Aotidae; genus Aotus; species Aotus nancymaae. The sequence continues at coordinate 4,934,203 of NW_026988423.1, read as the reverse complement.
AGATCAAAATATCACGCTTGTCTCTTCAGCCAAGGTAGCTCTTTGATCTTTTCTCGCCCCTAGTATGGAGCTGAATATTGCTCAAGAAACACTGCAGTGCGTCTTCCTGTCTTTCCCCACACCTGTCTCTCCTGGCTTACTTGGCTGCCCTACTTCAGAATTACGTGCCATTAGAAGATGACCTTAAATTACCCTAATTTCTAATAAACAGAAGGCTTCCAGCTGAGAGCACATTACTCTTTTTCTATGTATTTACGGTTGTTGATTTTCTTATTTATTCCAATTACCTTTGAAGAGTTAGAGTGCTCTTCCCTAAGAGGAATGCGATTTAGAGCAGTGTTTCTCCAAGCACATTGCAGAACAGAGCCAAAACACCAGAAAAATCCAGAAAACTTATTAAAATTTCAAGCAATAGAGTTCAACTCTAAGCCTGACGTTGCCTACTTTTTGAAGGTAGGTTATGTACTTCATATTTTGATAGTTTCTCTGGGAGAGTTTATGAACACTTAAAAAATTCAAGAATGGACCTTTTTTGACTCTGATTTTTCTCATGTGACTTGTCCTTCTGGGGATTAGAGTGTAACTGACTAAAATGCTTAAAAAATGGCATGCAGAGAGTCATGCTGTCAAACATACTGTATTCAATGCAACTTGCTCTAACATTAAGGTGAATTATATTCAACCTATATGTGCTGGTATGCCCAGCAGAGCTGGGTGTTTTTCCTGATTGACTGAGGGCCTTGTTCTGATTGGCCAATGTCTATGAAATACTTGTGTTGCTTATTTCAAATGGCCATTCTGTCTGACACTTTTAGTAATAACCCTTGATGGAGTTAAGAACTCCTGTCCAGTAAACCTTGAGAATTTGGCTGGACCAATAAGGTGGAAAGGTTTAGCTGATCATTTTCACATGTCTAAATAATGGATATTTACATTTTTGTCTTCAACATCTGCCAACCATATTTCCTATCTGTTCCTTGTCTTCTAAAAATAGCGACTGTTTTTTCATTGCTTCATTTGAGACATGTTTCTTCCATATTCCAGGATGAGGTGAGTTGAATAGGAGCCACTATCTTCCTGAATAGGTTATATCTTCCTGGCTGTAGTTATTAACTTGTTATGGGTACCTGACCCAAGCTTGGCCAGTTTGATTACCCTTTTGTCCTGTTTACAGTGACTGAGGAACGGGCAGCTGAGGTTGAGACTTTTCAATTAGAGATGAGGAAGTCTAAGTCTCAATACTTGCTTGAGTATTTGAGTCGCCAAAAGAAAAGCAAAGCCAAGCCTGCATATCTGACAGTCCCTGGAGCTTCCACTACATGGACGGAAGTAATTTGCTATTGAAAAAAAAAAACAATTAAGATAGAAATAAGTCAATATAGATAGAGGAGAGATGAAAAAAGAGAGTGTTGGTTGCATGTCAGTTCTACCTGGGATTTAGCTTCTTGCCCTTCTCTCATTAACTTAAATGAATTTGCTATTTTGGTTATTTCAAGTTGCGTTTCTCAATTGCAATCAGAAGAGTTTTGACTGTTAGGTCATTGAGCCCAGCATAGCGAATGGTGACGCAGTATCAGGTTCTAGCTCATAACCTATCCGGATTCTGAAACTATCACATTCATAACACTTGACAGGGCAAAAGATAGTGTGCTATGTGTGAGATATGTCATTGTACTTATCCTTTCGGGACATATAAAATATCAACCTGTGAGTCATCGATAAATGATGCAATTCCCTACTCCAGCCCTAGCTCTACTGCAACACTGAAGCAATCAGAAGGTCTCTGGGTTCCAGTTTTCTCATACATAATGAGAGAGCTGATGTTCTTGAGGGTTTAGACATCTAGTTGTATGTTAGATTATATATCAATATATATCCCTGTACTTATCTGTATTCAAATACATATGTTATGGTATTTGGAAATTCGAAACCTTTAGAAACACGTCCAGATGCCTTATTTTCAACTCCCTAAAGAGCCACTGAGAAGCAGCAAGCTGATGAGCCTGGATAGGCAGATGACATAGTCTCACCTCAAAAAGTGTGTATCATCCCAAATCACAGTTTCTTAAGGTGAGTCATTGCTATGTAAATAAAGGACTGAAGAATGTTCTGACAAGAGAAGATAACAGCTTATGTTATCAACAAATAAATGCACCATTATGAGTACTATTTACGTAGGGGGAGGATTGAAGAAACCTAGAGAGTTTTATCATTAGGAGAAAATGTTTTTATCACTTATATATACATTCTAAAAATAAAGGAAGCCAATAAGTTTATTGTCACTTTCCAAGCATCAAGAATAAATCGATCAAGGGGCTGCCTCACACTGTAACTGCTCTCTTCTGATGATTAAATTTTAAGACTTATTTTCTTCTCCTGTTCTTGCCACTGTGATTTAGAATACTCTTGTCTCTCGACCATCACTTGAGGGTTCCTTTCATGTGCATCAATAACTTATAAAAAGATCTTATAAACGTAAGGCCTGAAGAAAGCAACAACATGTATTTTTCCAAACGTGAAAGTTCTCTCGGGCATGAAAAAATATGTTAGAGGCCAGGCACGGTGGCTCACACCTGTAATTCCGGCACTTTGGGAGGCCAAGGCGAGCACATCATGAGGTCAGGAGATCGAGACCATCCTGGATAACACAGTGAAACCCTGTCTCCACTAAAAAACTACAAAAAAGTAGCTGGGCGTGGTGGCATATGTCTGTAGGTCCAGCTACTCCAGAGGCTGAAGCAGGAGAATCCCCTGAATCTGGGAGGTGAAGTTTGCAGTGAGTCGAGATTGCACCACTGCACTCCAGCCTGAGCAGCAGAGCGAAACTCCATCTCAAAAAAAAAAAAAAAAAAAAAAAATTAGAGCGAACTTTTAAAATTTGATAACAAAGGGTTGAATATTTACTTTGAGATGTATGGTGAAGTTTTTTTTTTTTAAAGAAAAGTAGATATGTTTACTATTTTCATAAATTTCCATGCATAAAATTATAGAAAATTCTCTGTAATTACATGTATATAATCATAAACAAATATTTACGGTGATGGATGCAGCAAGCCACCATGGCATGTGTATGCCTATGTAACAAACCTGCACATTATGCACAGGTGCCCAGAACTTAAAGTATAATAATAAAAAAACCCTCTTATGGGTAATTTTTTTTTAAATTTAAGGTTAAGTTGACTTGGTGAAGCGTGTGCATATGTGTCTATCTATTTATTTGCGTAGGAATTTGAGCCTTTTGAATAATTAGGAAAATAAAAAAAGTTGGTACTTTGATATTTTACGGCCTGTCACCAAGACCTATGTGAATATGATTTTAATGATAAATCAAATATTGAATAAACTAGGATTCTCCTTCCAACAGCCAATAACCCTTCTTTGATAGCAAATTCGGCCCAGTAATAACGGAATAATGGCTCTACTGACTAAAAAGAAAATTGAATCAAAATAAAAATACAGCAATTCCAAATGACACATTAATGCTCAATTCAACAATTAAATTTTCAACAATAATTCTAATAATTTAATTAGAAAACCTCTGAATAATTCTGAGACTCTCGTGCCCCAATCAGAGTTGGTTCTTTTCAATTGTGATTTAACTAGAAATTGTGATTTCTGTACAATTCACTCTAACATGTATGTCTACCAGAATAATTTTTCCATTAAAAAACAAATATGTCTCACAAATATGGTAGACTTTACTCAATATATTAGACAAGTTAATCATAAATCACCTTATCCACAGTCCCTCCTCCAAAAAAAAAAAATATAAACCTGAAAGAAGCTAGTGAGGCACAAATAATATTAAGGTGACTCAAGGCAAACCTAAGTTATAAGGAAGCTGTTTTTACACCCACACCCACACACACCCCCATCTGGAAGGTAGGGAGAAGATATTCAAAGTGGAGGGTAAGGATAAGACAACTGAAGAGTAGAAATATAACATGTAACAGCTCAGTCACACTGGTAGGGAAATCATAAAGAGAATAGTCACAAACTTCTGCTGCTAAAATTAACTATTGGGACTCAGTGCCTTCCAGTCTCAGTTCCCACATAATCAAGCGATACTACAAACCTTAATCTTGGATTTCTACACACGATTTCTCTGATCATGACATGTGTCTCCTGAAAACAAAAAGTTCCCTACTTAGGTTCACTAGAGTGAGCTCCTCTTCCTTGCAACTATCAAGAACTCTCACCCACGTTACTTTTTATTTCTAAAGTTTTATCATTCTTCAGAAGGACTGTTCCCTCCAATGTGTTTCTTACTCTTAGCTGTTTACCAATCTATTACAGTAATTACCAAGAAGAAAAGGGACCTAAAATATCCTGGAGGAATTAGTTCTGCCAGCACAGTTGATCAGCTGCCTGGTTTCATAACTCTGGGAAAAAAACATGACAAATGAGTTGTTTTAAGCCATTGTTAAAAGTTTATTTTTACACTTTAATCTGCGTAGACTGTTTTCTCACTGTATTCTTGTTGCTGAGAATGCCAGCATTCCTACTGTTACCACTCGCATTTGAGACACAAGATGTAGCAGCTCCTGCTTTGCTCTGTAAACAATTCACAACATATTTCATTTTATAAAATCTTGCGGATTTCAAAGCCTCTGTGTATGATATGGTTCAAAGGAGAAATGTTTCCAGAGGGGCATGCTGATTTTCATAGCTTCATCACAGGGCTTTTTCTGCATTAAAGACTCTAGATGTAAAGTGGAAAAGAATAAACATCAACCGAACACCTGCTATAAGGCTGGTGCTTTGTGAAATGTATGTAAATAAACAGCCATTTAAAACTTACAAAACACAGTAAGGTAGACAGGATAGTCCCTATTCTAAACAATAGAAAACTAACTATTTTAAAAGTTAAGTAACTCCCTTCACATCAGTGAACTGTTAAATAAAAGGCAAGGAGTTCAAACCCTAGAACTGTATTAATTCTGAAGACACTTTTCCTCTCTTTTTTATTCCACTCCCCAGGAAATATTTATGTTGTTTGTAAAGAAGAATTAATTTACTCATTCTTAATTTTGTAGACAATTAAGTCCTACTGTAAATATTGCTTTTTCAGTGAAGTCTCTGCTCTCTAGCCACCCCACTTTCTTCACCAGGTTAATCTCTTTTTTCTCTCTCTCTCTTCTCTCTGTGCGCCCGCACATGCGCGTGCACACACACACACATATATATTTCATATATATGTAATGCAACTATATATAACGTAAATGTATACACACATATGGAAAGAGATATATAAAATATATATGTGCATATACATTATGGATATATGAATGTTTTAGAGAGAGAGAGAGAGAGAGAGAGAGAGAGAGAGAAGAATTGGATTATTTATTGTATTTCTTTTCTTTTTTTGGTACAAATCAGAATCAATTAATTGTTCAATGTAATGGCACTTCTACTCATTTGTTCTGTATCTGTTTTCTCTTTTAGCTGTTAACTAAACCAGGACAGGAACCATATCATTTGTTCCCTTTGTATCCTCACATAGTGCCTGGGACAAAGTTAATGATCAAGAATGAATTTACTTGTTATCAACTATATAGCTGTTTGATAGGTGACATAGGAGCTAAGAATATTTCATCTTTTGTATATCCATGTTTGTGTTCTTTTTTTGTTTTGAGGGATAAAGTAATTTTCTAATCTGGAATCGTAAAAATCTATATTTTGTTTTAAATTATTGTGATATTTAAAAAATAAACCACATTTTGTGGATGAATAAGCTGCTGGTCTCTCCACTTCTCCATAATCAGTCAATTATCAAGTTCTGTGAGTGCGATTGCTGTTACATCTCTCTTTTTCATTCCCTTATTTTTATTCTAATCGCCATTACTTTATTTTGGATTACCTTTCATTTATCCCAGTAGTTTTGGCAATGTGAAGACCCTCAGTGACATTTGCAATAATGGCGGTTATTAAAGCTTCATAGGATTAGGTATAAAAAAATATAGAATAAAAATTTGAGATATCATTTAGACAACTCTTGGAATAAGTCTTGTTATCAAGGAGAGCCAACAAAAAAGGATGGGAGTTGGAGGGAACTATGAAATCACAAAATAGCTAATTACAGGAGAATAAATATTCTAGTACGTTTATTGATGTGAATGATTCAGGATAGAGGGAAATATGATGTATGCAAGAGAGGGTAAATAATTGCAGGAGACAACTGCTTGATATAGGTAAGAGGAGAAGGAATCTAGGGCACAAAACTGTCAGGAACAGTTTATTATTTGTAATTAGTGGTATGGTAGTGCATACAGATAAAGATAGAGGAAAATTCTTATATTTGTCATTGAAAGATTAATAGAAATACAAAGTTAAGGCAAAATCTGTGTTCAAAATCATGTAATTTTTTCTATCTATACTTAGCTGCATGGATATAATCATGAAATAAATAGGACATAGGCTGAGTTTGAGGTTAGAGGTTTACCAAGTGAGTTTAACATGATCAAGATAGATAGAGAGTTGAGAGCTTACAGAGGAGAATGCTCACAGTAAGTGTCTATGTAATCTAACCTAGAAAGAGAAAGCTCTTGAGGATGTGAGGGTGTGATGGACAGTGAAGTAGTGAATTGATAACAGGAATGGGAGGTCTGAAGGGGCTAAATAATTGTTCCAGTAGAAGTAGTAAACATAACTATTTGGATGGAAAGGAGGCTATAAGCAGAAAGTGGCTTACATGAAAATTGAGATTCTGATGAAGGTAGAATAATTGATAATTTCAAGATTTAGGCCATTACCACAGGAAAGGGTGGCTAAGATGGTATGGAGTACAAGTTCATGGGAAGCAAGGAGGTCAAGAAACTGACAAGCCAGAATACTGGATGGATTGTTGATGTAAATATGGGTATTACCAAGACATTGATTGAATAATATCTTTAATAAATGAGGAAGTCTGTGCCAGGAAGATGAGGGGTTATTAAAAGAAGGATGATTACAACTGCTAAAAAAGCATGCCACGAAGGTGTTACTGACTAATGTCCAGATTTCTTAGTCTTCCACTCAAAGGCTTTGATGGAGGCAGAAGGCAGACAGGGATAGTTCTCTGGTAAAACCCCACCTTCAAACCGAAAAGCCTGAAACTCATGGCCCAAAGTGAAATCTTCTATTCCTGTTTGCCCACTCTTTCCCGATTGGTTCTTTCTGAATAATGCCTTCTTGGCAACTGAATTTTGGCTTTTCCAAAACTACCTATAGCCCGCCCTGGCCACCATCCTGTGCCTATAAAGACCCCAGACTCAGTCAATAGACAGTAGAGAGGCAGCTTGACTGGAGAGAGATGACTTGACTTTAGAAACATGGCTTGACTTCAGAGGAGAGACAATTTGACTTCAGAGAAGAGCCAGTGGAGTCTGGGGGAAGACTACCTGCCTGTCCTGTTCCCTCTCCTGCTTCCCTGTTTGCTGAGAGCCATTTCTGTTGCTAAATAAAACTCTCCACTTTTACCATTCTTCATATATCTACATGACCTTATTCTTGGATGCCAGACAAGAGCTCAGCACCCACCTAGTACAGGTATCCAAAAATGGCCATCACACTGGCCCTTTGCCCTTGTCATCAGAGGCCAGCCACCCCACGTGATGAGGCAAGGGGTCAACTGAGCTGATAACACACTGCTGTCCATGGAAAGTGGAGCTAAGAGATCACCGTAACACACCCCGTTGGGCTACAGCGTCACAGGCATCCCCACCTGGGTGATGTGGCAGGATGAGTAAATGGAGCTTGCTCCTGTCCCCAACTGGAGTGGAGGCTGGAAGGATCCCACCCTCACTTGCTCACATTTTCCCTCCTGCATGGGGTTGAGCACAGTGGGTCAAGCAAATGGGGCATCCTGTTGCAAGTCTGAGAAAGGGGGCATGAAAAATCCCGCATCAGCTCCAATGTTCTAGTCCTAAGTTATCGTTCCATATTCCCTCCCATTCTTCCTCTTTGTGCATGCAACATTCCACGTTACAGGAGTGCTTGCTATTTTCCAAATATGCTTTATTCTGAACTTATTATGAGCCTTTATACATATTATTGGTTCTCATCTAAAAATATCTCAATAAGGTCTCATGCAGAGTAAAGTTCAGTTTATCATGTTTCACTTTAAGTCATATCTTTAAAAAAAAATTCAAAAGAAACACAAAAACGGTTCCTTCATTAAAAAACAAAAGCCAACTCCCACCCCCAAAACCCCCACCAAAACTGAAAAAACAAAAACAAAAATCCACAGCCACCACCACCACAGAATTCCCCCACCAAGGTATCTTGTGCCTTACTGCTGAATCCCCATAGTTCGTTCTTTTCTACCCTGCCCTTCCTTCCTTCCTTCCTTTCTTTTCCCTCTCTCTACCTCTTTCTCTCTTTCTCTCTCCCTCCCTCCCTTCCTCCCTTGCTTCCTTCCTTCTGTCCTCTCTTTCTCTCTTTTTTTCTTTCTTTTGATGGAGTCTAGCTCTGTTGCCTAGGCTGGAATACAGTGACACGATCTTGGCTCAATGAAACCTCCTCCTTCTAGGTTAAAGTGATTCTCCCACCTCAGCCTCCCAAGTACCTTGGATTAGAGGCATGCACTGCCATACCCATCTAATTTTATTTTATTTTTGTGTTTTTATTAGAAACAAGGTTTCACCATGTTAGCCAGGCTGGTCTCGAACTTGTGACCTCAAGTCATCTGCCTGCCTCAGCCTCCCAAAGTACTAGGATTACAGGTGTCAGCCACTGTGCCTAGCTGCCTATCATGGTTTATTTCTTATGATACCAATCATGTTCTGCCTTATAGTTATTTAAATTATCTTACTGGTCAAAACCATCATTATCAAATCTGAATGCTCCTATCTAGCCCATTCCACTGCTAATTTCCCTTTAGTCTTTCTTTGTTTCTGGTGCCTTCCTAACTTATCCTTTGAACCCCCAGGCCCATACGTACAAACACATCTTTTTGTACAACTGTGTTCTTAACTCTTAACCTTACCCACTCTTCATAATAAAACAGCTTTTCCGATATCATATCTATTTGGCCTTCATTACTCAACAGAATGAAATAATAACATATTGTCAATCATTTCTTTTCTCCACAAGTCCTTTCAGGACTCCAGATCAACCCTTTAATCTGTTCATCTCTTCTACTATTACTAGAGTTATTGTGCAGAAAGCAAATAAGCAGAAGGGGACAGCAAACAACAAAAATAACAAAACTTTTTAATACTAATTAAAGGACTCTGTTTACTCAATAATGTTTTAAAACAAAATCTGAATCCCCTAGTACTGCATTCAAGGCCGTCAAAATTTGGATTTTACCTCTCTAGTCAGTCTTATACCTACCGATCCCTCTCCTCGCAAATTTCACACTGTAGCTACACAACATGTTTCTCCACTCCATAGACTAACCATGCCACTTTATAGCCACATATTTTTGCCTTTCCCTGTAATTTTTAACCTTTTTCTCTATTTAATAAACTATAATTCAGCTTTTAAAACTATTCTCAAATTTCATCTCTCCATCTTTATATTAATTCTATTCTCTTTTTCACAGTACAAAGTTCAAATCATCATCTTAGTACATATCTCATTGCATTTTAATGTTGTTTACTTGTCTATCTCTTTCATAGCATAGTGGTCTCTAGTGGTGAAAAATGAATTTTATTATTTGCACCTGCTGTGCCTGATCACAGATTTATTAACTTCTATCTGACTACATGTCACTCTTCGGGCCCTCCTGAATTCCACGGTCCACAGGTTTCTCTCGTTGACTACTTGACTGTATTTCTCTATCAAAATTTTGATTTATCTTGGATCTGTTCTGATTGGAACAGATTTTCCTTAGTTTTCTTTGAAGTTTGAGTGTATTTCAAGTGCAAACTGTGATTTCATGATACCTGTGTTCTTTTCAGTATTTCTTGGGCACGTTGCTTCCTTTTTCCTTCCATAGACATAGTTCTAATTAAAACCTTCACTACCTCTGCCTTGATCACTGGTGTACTTGGCCTCCTGTCTTTTTACTCCATTCCATTATGTACTTTGACTAGATATTTATCTGTCTAAAACAGCAATTTTTATCATTTTTCTTTCATATAACATCAATGATTCCCTGTTGCCTTATTGATGAAATTCAAGCTTCTTATTTTTGTATATAAATTTTTGAAAACCTGCCCCAATGCTAATTGTTCAACCTTAGTTAACACTTGTCTTCCATAAGCCCCTGCTCAGTTCAGATTATCTTCTAAATATCGTTAGTCGTTTGTTTGAAGTTCATTAGTCATTCATTGAAGTTATCAGCTTACATATGCACTCAAGTATTGTCCATTAACAAGGCTAGATCAAATTCCTTTTCCTCAAGAATATATTCTATAACAACAGTAATTATGTTTAGTTGTATATAATTACAATGATGGATCCATCCTATCATCCTATAAACTCCTACAACGTTTACTATTTACACTTTTCCTATCTACTTAGTAAAGCTGTATGATTGCAATTTTGTTTCTCTAATGAGATAATTTATTGTTAAACAGGGCCACATCTTACACTTAGCTTTGGCTGATAAAGTCTCTGATCATGGTAAGTTCTTTGCATATAAATAATTCTACTCTGCTATAAGCAGAGTAATAAGGGCTAGTTTTTGAACACTGGTTATGTTTATGGCATAGAATGATAACCAATCCTGAAACACATTAAAGAATTTATCATTACTCAGGACCAGGAAGATGTCACAAAACTTCTAGGATTTTTACCAATTCCTCATAAGAACTTTCAGATTTCAGTATCATTTTAAGTGTGTCAACTTGACTGGATAGCTTAAGCAATACCAAGAAACCTGGCAAAGCATTACTTTGGGGTGTGCTTATGAGGGTATTTCGAGACAAAAATGGAATGAGAATCTGATGAACCAGGTGGGAAAGATCCATCTTCAGTGTGGGCAGGCACTGTTCAATCGGCTTGGAGCTCAGGGAGAACAAAAACAGAGGAAAGGCATGTGTCTGTCTTTTTTCTGGAACTGAGATACACTTCTCCTCTACCGTCCTTGGACACCAGAGCTCCAGGCCTCCCGGTCTTTGGACTCCGTGGTTTACACCAGCGGCCCCGTGCGTTATCAGGCCTGTGGTCTCAGACTAGGAGTTACACCTCCGCTTCCTAGTTTCTGAGGCCTTTGGACTTGGATGGGTCCACACTATGAGCATCCCAGGTTCTTTAACTTGCAGATGGTTTTTTACGGGCTTCTCAGCTTCCATCATCATATGAATTAATTCCCCTAATCAGTTCCCTCTCACATATCTATATACACATCTTATTGGTTCTTTTTCTCTATAAAACCCTAACTAATACAGGTAGATTGAATTATCATTTTTTGATTCTATATAGTCGTATTCAGGTGTATATGACAAGAAGTTATTTTAAAAATAGATTAACCCTGTAATATATTGTTTTTCTGTTTATTCTTCAATCATTAAAGGTATTTATTTTAGGTGTTTGACATTGATGAAATGAAATCCTATCTTAAATCTGTTAATAATGACGAATAAATCACAATGTATTTGTTTCACCAGTCTTCACTTTCAAAAAAGAATCAATTTTGTCTTGGCAATATATAATAATGGGACTAAATTAATCAGTTTCTTATTATCCTTTTAGGTTGAACATATCATCAAGTATTAAGCTAAAAAAACAAAAACAAAAACAAAAAAAGAGGCCAGGAGCAGTGGCTCAGGCCTGTAATCCCAGCACTTTCGGAGGTCGAGGAGGGCAGATCACCTGAGGTCGGGAGCTCGAGACCAGCCTGACCAACATGGAGAAACCCTGTCTCCACTAAAAATTCAAAAAATTAGCCAGCTGTGGTGGCGTACGACTGTAATCCCAGTTACTTGGGAGGCTAAGACAGGAGAGTCGCTTCAACCCAGGAGGTGGAGGTTGTGGTGAGCTGAGATCGTGTCATTGCACTCTAGCCTGGGCAACAAGAGTGAAACTCAGTCTCAAAAAAACAACAACAAAAAAGAATCTTACCATGAAATAAATAAAATTATTGACTGTGTTCATATTAAAAGGCAATAGCAACTAAGAACTGCTATTTAAAGGACTGCAAAATATGTACTTTTTCTTCTTCAGAAAAGAAGTAATCAGAATATTTATAATGGAAAGGACCCTCCTTTGCAAACTGTCCTAGTTCTGTTTGTGTGTGAGTAAATGCTTTCAGAAGAATCTCAGAAGCAGGACTGTACCCTTAGTAAGTATTCACTGCTAATACACTGGTTACACAAATACTGAATCTAACCCTGAAAAATCTTTGTAAACCTACTTGTTTGAGGTACAAATAGTCCTATCTCAGCTCAACAAATTTGCTGGTTTCACAGACTTAAGTAAGTTTAGTAACATCAAGGTTTGAGGAATTAAGCAATTTCATTATACATTCAGATATAATCTATAAAGTCTTGTTGCTTCTAGTTGTATTATGATTTCTTAAATATAGCTGGTAATTGGATTTTTAAACAGCTGTTAATTTGATTTTTTTAGTTAGAATCCACTTCTCCCTTCTATTAAAATCACCTTTTAAAAAATTTCCTAAAGTTCCAGAGAGAAATTAATACCTAAAATGACAGTTAGAGGTCTAGCATTACATTTCAGGTTATGCACTAATTACTGTTACATGACTAATGATGAACACTACCCAGTACTTATATGGGATTTACTATGTGTCAGATGCCCTGCAACTCTTTTAGCTATAACAACTCTAATCCTCATAACTCTTTTAATTGGTCAGGGAACTTGAAAAGTTACCTAAAGTCACATGGCTATTAAATGCCAGAGCCAGGATTTGAATTCAGGAAGTCCGACTTCAGAGTCTAAACTCTTCTCCAAAGTGAAAAATAATGAATGAATTGTATTCCACGTATTCTGTTGTAACTCAGTGCTTTCAAAAGACATTTTTTCTACAGAAAACTGTAAGTAATGATTGGGTTGCTATTTAACACACAATATACAACTCAGTTCATAACAACTAAGTCATGAACTATAAGCCTGTACTATGAACGACTCAGTTCATGCCACTAACATAGTTATTCTGGGCACTAGGGCATAGGAGCAAGGATCTTATGGTAAAGAAGAGAAGAAAAAATTACCTATCTCCCCTCCATATATGTGTATCTTTCATAGAAGCCTGCCTCACACAAAAACACGAAAGATGAAGGTGGGTTTGTTTTTTGGTTTGGGGATGTCCTACTTCTTTTTTATTTGCTTTTCTTCTCCAGTACCTTTGTATGTTTTTCCCTCTGTCTGCAATGCCAGCTCACAATTGGGGCAACTGATGAACTCTTTTTCTTTCTTCAATACTTTACTCAAATATCAACTCTGTGCAAATGCTTCTAAGAGCCCTGTGAAGTTCAGTGCCTGTCCTGTTTGCACCTCTGAAATATGATACCTCTTTATATTACTCTTCACACATTGTGACATGACTTGTTTTGACAGGATCATTACCTTGTCTGTCTCCCCTACTAGATCATGAATTCCTCAAGGGTCAAAGGGCATGCCATTCGTGAATCCCCATCACCAAAAGAAAAAAGAAAACAAACAAAATGAAACAAAAATCTGTGCATGCCAGATTCTTTACACTTGTAATCATGCTAATCTTTACATCAATTTCAAAGGCAGATAAAACACTGTTATAGGAATCAAGAATCTAAAGTGTAGAGAGAGTGGGTCACATAGTTAAAATGGGGCAGAACTGGGATTACAACCTAATTAAGTCTGCCTCAGAAGCTCTCTGCCTGACCTCATTGAAAAACACAAATAGATTTATTTAAATGATGCCAAAACCCTCTTCTTATGATCTTCACAAGTGCACCCTACCTCCCTTCCCATGTAAACCAACTTCCTTTCCTCTATGGGAAGCTGTCACAATACAATGTTAAATGCCGTAAAATAAGCAATCATGCATCACTTTATGACAAGGATTAATGCAAATTAGGCAATTTTGTTGTTAAAACATCAGAGTGTACTTACAAAAACCTAGATGGTATAGCCTCCTACACACCTTGGCTATATGGTATACCCTATTGTTCTTAGGCTACAAACCTGCACAGCATGTTACTCTACTGAATACTGTAGACCACTGTAACACAATGGTAAGTATTTGTGTATCTAAACATAGAAAAGGTAGGATAAAATATGATATAGATAAAAATGGTACACGTATATAGGGCATTTGCCACAAATAGAGCTTAAAGGACTGGAAGTTGCTCTGAGTGAGCCAGTGAGTGAGTGGTGAGTGGAGGTGAAGCCTAGGACACTACTGTATATTACTGTAGACTTTATAAACACTGGACACTTAAGCTATACTAAGTTAATCAAAAAGATATTTTGTTCTTTAAAAATACATGAACCTAGTTTACTGTAACATTTTTACTTTATACACATTACTTTTTAACTTTTTGACTCTTTCATAATGACAAGCTTAAAATACAAGCACATTATACAGCTGCAAAAAATATTTTCTTTCTTTAAATCTTTATTCCATAAGCTTTTTTCTATCTTTAAAATCTGTAATATCTTTTACAATTCTTTTTTTTTTTTATTGCATTTTAGGTTTTGGGGTACATGTGAAAAACATGCAAGGTTGTTGCATAGGTGCACACGTGGCAGCGTGGTTTGCTGCCTTCCTCCCCTTCTCCCATATCTGGCATTTCTCCCCATGCTATCTCCCCCCAACTCCCCACCCCCCACTGTCCCCCTTAAACCCCCCCAACAGACCCCAGTGTATAGTGCTCCCCTCCCTGTGTCCAAGTGTTCCCATTGTTCAATACCTGTCTATGAGTGAGAACATGCGATGTTTGATTTTGTGTTCTTGTGTCAGTTTGCTGAGAATGATGGTTTCCAGGTTCATCTATGTCCCTACAAAGGACGCAAACCCATCGTTTTTGATGGCTGCATAGTATTCCATGGTGTATATGTGCCACCTTTTTCCTGTCCAGTCTATCATCGATGGGCATTTGGGTTCGTTCCAGGTCTTTGCTATTGTAAACTGTGCTGTAATGAACATTTGTGTGCATGTGTCCTTATAGTAGAACGATTTATAATCCTTTGGATATATACCCAGTAATGGGATTGCTGGGTCAAATGGAATTTCTATTTCTAGGTCCTTGAGGAATCGCCACACTGTCTTCCACAATGGTTGAACTAATTTATACTCCCACCAACAGTGTAAAAGTGTTCCTATTTCTCCACATCCTCTCCAGCATCTGTTGTCTCCAGATTTTTTAATGATCGCCATTCTATGTCATGAGAAGCAAGAGACTTTTGACAATGGGCGATGTGGTTTGGCAGTGCCCCCACACAAATTTTATCTTGAATTGTAATCCCCACATGTTGAAGGTGGGGCTTCATGAGAGGTGACTGGGTCATGGGGGTGGCTGCTCATGGTTTAGCACCACCCCCCTAGTCTGTCTCATGATAGAGTTCTAAAGAGATCTCATGGTTTAAAGGTGCAGCACTTCCACCTTCTCTCTTTCTCTCTCTCCCCTGCTACCCCGTAAGACATGCCTTTCTTCTTGTTTGTATTCTTCCATGATTGTAAGTTTCCTGAGGCCTTCCCAGCCATGAAGAACTGTTAGTCAATTAAACCTCTTTTATTTATTAATTACCCAGTCTCAGGTAGCTCTTCATAGCAGTGTGAAAATGAACTAATACAGAAAATTGGTACCAGGAGTCAGGTATTGCTATAAAGATACCTGAAAATGTGGAAGAGACTTTGGAACAGAGTAATGGGCAGATGGTGGAACACTTTGGAGGGCTCAGAAAAAGACAGGAAGATGTGAGAAAGTTTGAAACTTCCTAGAGACTTGTTGAATGGTTTTGGCCAAAATGCTGATAGTGATATGGACAATAAAGTCCAAGCTGAGGTTGTCTCAGATGGAGTTGAGAAACTTATTGAGAACTGGTGACAAAGTCACTCTTGCTTTATTTTAGTAAGGAGACTGGTGGTATTTGGCCCCCATCCTAGAGATCTGTGGAACTCTGAATTTGAGACAAATTATTTAGGATACCTGGTGAAAGAAACTTCTATGCAGCAAGGCTTTCAAGATGTGACCTGGCTGTTTTTAAAAGTGGACAGTCATACAGGTTTACAAAGAAATGGTCTGAAATTCAAGCTTATGTTTAATAGGGAAGCAGAGCATAAATGTTTGGAAAATTTGCAGCCTGACCATGTGGTAGAAAAGAAAAACCCATTTTCTGTGGAGAAATTCAAACCAGCTGCAGAAATTTGCATAAGTAGGAGTTGAATGTTAGTAGCCAAGACAATGTGGAAAGTGTTTCCAGGGCATGTTAGAGGTCTTTGCAGCAGCTGGTCCAGTAACAGAGCTAGTAAGGAAAAATAGTTTCATAGGTCAGGCCTGGGGTCCAGCTGCATTGTGCAGCCTCAGGACATGGAATTCTGCATCCCAGCTGTTTCAGCTCTAGCCATGGCTAAAATGGGCTAAGATATAGCTCAAGCCATTGGTTCAGAGAGTAAAAGCCTCAGGTCTTGGTGGTTTCCACATGGCATTGGACCTGTAGGTGTGCAGAATACAAGAGTTGAGGTGGTGAACCTCTGCTTAGATCTCAGAGGATGCACAGAAATGCCTGGATGTCCAAGCAGATGTCTGATACAGGGGTGGAGCCCTCATGTAAAGTCTCTACTAGGACAACGTGAAGGGAATATGTGGGTTGAAGCCCCACTCAGACTCCCCACTGGGGTGCTGCCTAGTGGAACTGTGAGACCAGGGCCACCATCCTCTAGACCTGAGAATGTTAGATCCACTAACAGTTCACACCATGTTCTTGGAAAACCTGCAAATACTTAATGCCAGCCTGTGAAAGCAGTCAAGGGGGCTGTATCCTGCAGAGACAAAGGGACAGAGTTGCCCCAAGGCCTTGGTACTCCACACCTTGCATCAGCATGCCCTTACATCAGCATGTCCTGGATGTGAGACATGGAGTCAATAGAGATTATTTTGGAGCTTTAAGATATAATGATGGCCTGGCTGGTTTTTGGATTTGCATGAGGCCTGTGGCTCCTTGATTTTGACCAACCTCTCCCTTTGGAATTGGGAGCATTTATCCAATACCTGTACCCACACTGTAACTTGGAAGTAACTAACTTGTTTTTGATTATACAGGCTCCTAGGTGGAAAGGACTTGCCTTATCTCAGATGAGTCTTTGGATTAGACTTTTGAGTTAATGCTGGAGTAAGTTAAGACCGGGGACTGTTAGGAAAGCACGATTGGTTTTGAAACATGAAGGGCCATGAGATTTGACAGGGGCCAGGGTAGAATGATATGGTTTGGCTGTGTGTTTCCACCAAAATCTCATCTCAAATTGTAATCCCCATGAGTTGAAGGTGGGGCCTGTGGGAGGTGACTGGATCATGGGGTGGTAGAATTCTCATGATATCTGATGTTTTAAAAGTATGGCTTTTCCCATCTTGTGATCTTTCTCTCCTGCTGCCATGTAAGACATGCCTTACTTTTCCTTCATCTTCTGCCATGATTGTAAGTTTCCCACAGCCTCCCCAGCCATATGAAACTGTGAGTCAATTACACCTCTTTTCTCTATAAATTACCCAGTCTCAGGTACTTCTTTATAGCAGTGTGAGAATGGGCTGATACAATCAGTCTGTTGCATTTTGCCAAAACTACCTCAAAGTCCATTTCTGAGCTTAGAGTTTACCATGTGGGTACAGGCACTGGGTAAGTGCTCCCATTCCAAAAGGGAGAAATTGTTCAAAATGAAGAGGCTATAGGCCTTATGAAAGTCCAAAAATGAGCCAAGCAGTCATTAAAACGTAAAGCTCCAATATAATCTCCATTGACTGCATGTTGATGCAGGGGTGGACTCCCATTAAATCTTAAAGCTACAAAATTGTTCTTATGGTTTTTTAAAAAAAGTTGTTTTCTTCTTTGGCCTCTAAATTTCTAATTCTCTAAAAGTTTCTTGAGGATATGTATTTTATTTAAACAAAGGCAAAACCAGAAGGGCCTGCAGCAATGGCCGACTTGTGGAAGGGCAGCTATTTATACACACGAGTCATTTGCAAGTCGCCCATCTGTAAAACTTTTACTACATGTATTTGATCATCATGATGTTAGGATGACAGTAAAACATTTCCTTATGTTGGCTTTCATTTATTTATTAAACAAGTGGGTGATGGAAATATTCTTTAAAATTCTGGATTCAGCATATTCTTCATTCTTTTCTTTATAACTAATATTTTTAACACTCTGACATTGTAAAGGAAAACCTACATTTAAAGAAAAAAGCATGCAAAATATTAAGTAGACTCTACTAATTATTAAGAAAATTAGTCTCTGTATTCTCCTGACATTTAATTTGACAGATAATTAACACACTATGCAGCAGGCAACCTTACATTCCCTATAGATGAATTCTGTCATTCTGAAAGATCTGTGTAACCCCAATTTTACTTATGTGGGTTACTCCATACACTCTTCTTAGTTTCATACATTTGATGGATTCTTTCCTTCTTGCAGTAAGGAGAAGAATATCCTTCATTACCTTTATTCCAATGAAATTGGGAAGGAACAAATATTGATTGTTTCTGTAAGGATCAGCTCTAACGCCACACTTTAGATTTGAATTTTGGTAATATTGATGAAATTAATCCAATATCCCAATGTAGCATTGATATCCTAAGGAAGGCAGCATGATACAGCAGATAAAACCATCACTGTGAGTTAGAGCACTAGCTGCAGACCTCCCAGCAACTATGACCTTGGACCTGTCACTTAACTGGTGGTAACAGAACAGTAAAGTATAAAGATTAGGAAGGTACTCTTTGGAGTCAGACAGGAATAAGCAAGAAGACTTGCTGCCTGTCTAAATCACAGGTTCTTTACCTAGGAAAAAAAAAGCTAAGTTCAAATGCTGTTTTGCTGTGATGACTAAATGAAAGAATGTATGAAATGCTTTCAGCATAGTGGCTGGTGCATATGAAGAACGTTAATCATTATCAAGCCTTCGACTTAGGCAGCTTGCTATCTCTTCTCCACAGCTCCAAAGATGAGTGTTATAAAATAGTAAGATGAATCACTGAGTTTTAAAATAGTTTGAATAATGGCAAGATTTTATTGGTATAAGTGAATTACCTCTCAGTATGTCTATTTCGAAGACACAACACATATTTGAATATATGAGGCTCCGTACATTTGTTAAGAAATAAATGTCTTGTTACTTTATGGTAAATTTGCAAAATATCTCATTGGAGTGAACTCTGGAAGAAACACTTCTAAATATTATAAATTACTTTCCAGAAGTAGTGTTAGAATCCTCAACATCCTGGATGTGATTTTTAATACTGGGTAATAAAAATGATCACAAAATAGTAAATCCTGAATCCTTGCAGGATAATGAAAACTTTAAAATATCCACCATACGTTACTCAATTTTAGACAAATTAACTGAGACAAAATGTGAGAATTAGTTCAGAGAGAAAAAAAATGGAAGGAAATCATTTAAAATAATTCATAGGGAGCCTTAAGGTTATTTTTAAATAACTTACTGAATGTTCAGAGAAAAATCAGGTAGAGCATATTAAGAATAGCAGTGTAAGTCAAGATAAGGAAAACTGAAAACCACAGGAAAATAGGCTATCTTATTAATAAAAGAAAGGCTGTATAAATAAAGTGAAAAGAACAACTATCACCTATGGTAGCTCAATTATGAGGACATCCCTCCCAAACAAACATTTTAATCTAAATTTCAATAATGACCTTAAAGGCACTCCAAAACTATGAATTAAATATATGGCAACTGACCAATTTCAGAAATACTGCAACCTCTTGAAAATTCCCAGAAAGTCACAGTTACTTATTGAGATAAAATAAAATGTCAGATGTTTCATAACTGACTGAACATAAAAATTCCTAGTGATGCTTGTCAAAAATACTATTCTCCACTTAAGACTGACTGAATCAGACTATCTAACGGAGAACCAGGAATCTGTATTTTTAGTGAGATTCTCTCCAACACGATTTTGCTACCGCGTTTCATCCACCTTTTTTGTGACACACTATCTAGTATAAAGAAAAGATTTTAAAATATAAAGAAATATATATCTTTTTAAAAAATATGTCACAAGTAATGATTCGTTCTCACCATGGAGATGCAGGAAAACACATCAGCACATTTTACTGTACACACAAGTAAAATATACTGAATATATGTGAACTATCTGGCAGTACTGTGGAAAACACAGATTCCTGAGATTTATCGGGCGAGGATAATTTGTTTACAGGTCGTAACTGGTCTCTTTCTTCCAATCCTTTCTCTGAAGAAATACCACAAACAAGTTGGCCTCTCCAGGTATGTCTAGATGGTGCATTTGAAGACCGTGGTTCTTCTCAGGACTTCCAGGGAAAGAGCAGGTCCAAGATTTCATTCTCTTTGGAAATATTCAGAAGGATTCTGCCTTTCAAGGTCAGTGAACACTCTAAAAGACACTGCATAGTCAGCTAGCTGAGTGTGGTTCTGGGAGGGCCTGAGAACTTAGTGGGTCTGTCAGTACTCCTCAACCTTGGAAAGAGAGAGCACGTGGACCGAACTATTCCTAGTTACTTTCAGCTGGGAGATGGCTGCTCTTGTCTCTCCGCAAGGGAGGGGAGCAGGGACACGCCTTCTATTTCTAAAGAAAGTGCTTCTTGCTGATTTCTTCACGTTTTACAATTCTGGAGTGAAAAAAGGCTGCTTTTTTTCGGGACTTCCCCCAGAAACTCTGATTGAGCAGATCTGAAGTATAACCTAGTATTTATATTTTTTTCTAAGCGTTGTCAATTATTCTGATGCTAATATTTACGGATCACATTATTAAGTGCTGACCCACTACATGCAATTTATGCAGACTTCCAAAATCTTTCAGAAGTTTTTTAAAGCTAAATTTTATTATTTTAAAAATGTTTTATTGATAAATGATGCTAATGATTATCTTAGTCTTCATAATCTTTAGCCATGAGAAAACATTATGCTTCCAACATAATTTCAATTTATATAATTTCAATCTATTGAAGAATAACGTTTTGTCATGGGTAGTGAAATACCTTCGATATGGAAAGCTATGTGTTGGCAAAATGAAATAGTCTTTAGGGGTTGAGGTAGGGCTGGCATTGCGATGATTATTTTGTAAAGTTTATTTATTTATTTATTTATTTAAGACAGAGTCTCACTCTGTCGCCAGGCTGGAGCGCAGTGGCATGATCTCAGCTCACTGCAACCTGTGCCTCTCGGGTTCAAGTGATTCTCCTGCCTTAGTCTTCCAGTAGCTAGGACGCACCACCACACCCAGCTAATTTTTGTATTTTTAGTAGAGACGGGGCTTGATCATATTGGCCAGGATGATCTTCTTGATCTCTTAACCTTGTGTTCTGCCCACCATGGCATCCCCAAGTGCTGGGATTACAGGCATGAGCCTAGTCTTGTAAAGTATCCTAATAGGAGAAGGGTTTACTAAAATTCCCAGTTTCTCAGGCTATACTGAGCTCTGCTGGGTAGTGAGCGAAACATCAAGCTGGTAAATATGATTTGCATGGAGATAACATAAGGCTGTGTGGGTGGTATTATGAAAGTGGCAGATGAATTTCAATATGGACAACCATAAGGAAATGCTTTTAGAAGAAAATTTAAACTATGCTTATTATATGGTATGCTTTATTCCAGTTTATTGTAAGTAACTAACTTCATGATATTTGGCAAATCATTTGCATTCTTACAGACAGAGCTAGGAGTTAAGAAGGTACTTCATGAAGAGAGAATAGAAAGAAAAAAATACGGAATCAGAAAATTGTGGAAAAGGCTTGGAATAAAAAATTATTGAAGGCAAGTGATGGCATACAAAGCTCCTCCCAATGTTACTGCCCATCCATCCCCTTTATCTCTATTAAAATCTCAATTCTAGACAAAGGAGTTTACATTTATACAACAAACAATAACAGCAATAACAAAACTATAATAATAGGAATAGTGTAGAAAAGTTTATTTTTGATTACAGTAACACCCCCCCCCCACCCCACCACACACACACAAATAAAATGCTGTGGGAATTATACAATAAGTACTGTGTTAATAGCTCACCTTTACTAAAGTTTACTAAAATTTACTAAATAACAGACACTCTTCTAAGTGCTTTGCATGTATTCATGTATTTAATCCTCACAGGAATCCTATCAGATAAGTACCAATATTATTCCCATGTTCAGATGAATACATTGAGGCATAAATAAGATAATTCTCTTGTCTAAGATCAAGCAGCTATTAAATCAAACTCAAGTGTGTGACCAATGTATTTCTAACCAAATTAGGCAAATAGATTCTAGTTTAAATTTCTGTAATGATGCCACTCTAATGAATTTGCATTCCAAAACTGGTGTTACAATTAGTTCCATGGTATTACACTGCGGCCTCACTTCTTTGCTACAATCTAGAATACAGCAATGTTTCTGAGAGTGTGTTTTGGATAGGAATACTATTCACCTTAAGTGAGCTATAGAAAGAAGAAGTTCAAAGTCACTGATATGGGTGACAGGTAAACAAATGTTGGAATTAGAAGTGGAAAGAAAGGAACAGATGAGAATGCCATTGCAGATGCAGAATTCACAGGGCTTGCAGAACTTAAGGCATATATGATCATGAGATTAGGAGTTATCTCACTGACCCAGAAATGTTTATGCTTGATGCCTAGGAGAAAGGTGATACTATTAACAGCATAAATATCAGTTGGAGAAGTTGGTTTGTGGGA
Source organism: Aotus nancymaae (assembly GCF_030222135.1). Taxonomy (NCBI): domain Eukaryota; kingdom Metazoa; phylum Chordata; class Mammalia; order Primates; family Aotidae; genus Aotus; species Aotus nancymaae. The sequence continues at coordinate 4,911,440 of NW_026988423.1, read as the reverse complement.
TATTCTAAATTAGAAACAGAAACAGAAGGATTCACTAAAGAAAAAAGTATTTAAAAATATAATGGGGATCAGGAGTAGAGTTTTGAAAGAACACCTACATTTAAGAAGATAAGCCTCCTTAAATTCTTCATGGAAAAAAGGCAAAGTGCAAATAAGACACACTGGGTGGACAGACATATAGATAGGTAAGTAAATGGAATGATTGATTTAGGGGGTTGACTGAGACAGTGAAAGGTACAAATGATATGGTTTGGGAGAACAAATGGCCAGGAAAGATGAAAAGAAAATATTTGCAGCTGTGTACATGGACTGCAAAGAGGTCAGAAGAATGAAGGCTGAGAATATGCTGATACATTTGATTACAAGAAAGTTGACTAGTTTAAAGAAAATTCTATGAGTGATATGGGGAGGCCCCATGTCCAACTGGAGATTATTAAATGGAAGAGGAAGTGTAGCAGCAGAAGCACTGAGTGTAGAGTAGTTTCTTAAGAAATATGAATACAGAGGCTGGGCCCGGTGGCTCACACCTGTAATCCCAGCACTTTGGGAGGCTGAGGCGGGTGGATCACGAGGTCAGGAGATTGAGACCATCCTGGTCAACATGGTGAAACCCCGTCTCTACTAAAAATACAAAAATTAGCTGGGCATGGTGGTGCGGGACTGTAATCCCAGCTACTCGGGAGGCTGTGAGGCAGGAGAATTGCCTGAACCCAGGAGGCGGAGGTTGTGGTGAGCCGAGATCGCACCATTGTACTCCAGCCTGGGTAACAAGAGTGAAACTCTGTCTCAAAAAAAAAAAAAAATATGAATACAGAAAAAGTCAGATAAACATAACTGAATATAACTTTGCCACCAATGCAAAAATCAACTCAAAGTTCACACTCCTTTCTTTCATGAAGAAAAATGTGTTCATAGTTACAATGCCAGTTATCAAGTTTATGTCTTTCAGAAATTCATTTCTGAATTGCAATGGCAAGCTTTCATATGGGAAATCAAGAAAAAGACTAAGTTAGACACATATTTAGCAAATTCATCTTGTTATTTATTAGCATATATTAATTCTTCCAAGGTTTCAAGACAAATTAAGAGAGTTAATAAAATGCCGAAAGAACACCTACATTTGAGAAGATAAACCTCCTTAAATTCTTCATGGAACAAAGGCCAAGTGCGAATAAGACACAGTGGGTGGACAGACGTATTGATGGATAAGTAAATGAAATGACTGATTTAGGGGGTAGATCGAGAAGAAACAGTGAAAGGTACAAATGAAATGGCTTGGGAGAACATACTGCCAGGAAAGATGAAAAGAAAATAATCTTTTAGAAGATTTGTTTTATGTGATAAAAAGCTTATTTCATCTGATAAAAAATCTCTTCATAGATAGAAATTCAAGTTGTTTTTTTAAGTCTGTTTAGGGAGAAATTAGATTGTATGAAATGACTAATTGTCAAGGATATGTGAACAAATGAAGTATCTACTTTATTCAAAAATCATCCAATAATTTTTTGATGTTTTAAGTTTTCAGATCAAGATTGTAAGCTTTCCAGAGAGACATACGGAAAAACAAATAAAAGATTAATAGAAGCCAAAATTTCTATATTCCTGCAGAGTTTGACATAGACTTTTTATATTATTTGGCTTCCTTAGCATAGATAAACGTGCCCAAATAGGAGTGTTCTTATCAGAAGCTTTCCAAGTCCCCTTGAAATTATCTGTAAATTGAAAATTCTGAACAAAAATTAGAAGAAGAGGCCGGGCGCGGTGGCTCAAGCCTGTAATCCCAGCACTTTGGGAGGCCGAGGCGGGTGGATCACGAGGTCAAGAGATCGAGACCATCCTGGTCACCATGGTGAAACCCCGTCTCTACTAATACAAAAAATTAGCTGGGCACGGTGGCGCGTGCCTGTAATCCCAGCTACTCAGGAGGCTGAGGCAGGAGAATTGCCTGAACACAGGAGGCGGAGATTGCGGTGAGCCGAGATCGCGCCATTGCGCTCCAGCCTGGGTATCAAGAGCGAAACTCCGTCTCAAAAAAAAAAAAAAAAAAAAAAAAAAAAAAATTAGAAGAAGAAAAAGTCTCCTGGATTTAGGATAGGACATTCAATACCCAAGGAGCAACATTAAGAAGGAAAAATGAAAAAAAATAAGAATATTCAAAGTTATTCCAATTGCCACATTCCATAATGATAAACAGACTAATCAGAAAAATAACAGTGGCTTTGCTATATTCCATTGTACTGAACCAAACATCAGGGGTCAGAGAGAACAAAATGAGATCCACTCTCTCGGTGCTTTATCTCAGGCAAAGCAGAGAGGATTCACTGAGCCTATGTTACAGTGGCCACCCTTGAGGGCAGATCCACTCTTCCTGTGGAGACTCTAGTGGAGAATCCTTCCCTGGCCTTTTCTAGCTTCTAAAGCTGCATTTACTCGCTCACAGCCTGTTTCTCTACCTTCAAATGCATCATTCCAATCTCTGCTTACGTCAACGGTCATCACATCGCCTTCTCATTGGTCATCAATTCTCTTTCTGCCTCCCTCTTAAGGATACTTGTGACTACATTGAGGGCTGACCCAGATAATCTAGAGTGATATGTCCACTTCAAGATCTTTAACCTAACTGCACCCATAAAACCCATGAAACATATAAGCCAATATTCATTTTCCAGGAATTAAGATTTGGACATCTTGAGGGCCATTATTCAGCCTGTGACAGTCTTCACAGGCATACCGTCTCTATATTTTTCCATTGCTCCTAGGACCTGCAGTATTCAGGAGTAAATTAATTGGGTTGATTCATGGATTATGTAATTAGGTAATTCTGTGCACAATTTCCATGTTGACAAAATTCTTGCCTTAAAATAAACATGTTATCTACATATACATTCTTGCTGATTAGTTTGCTTCTCGTTCATTAATTAAAAACGAAAATCATAGACTCCCCACCACCAAATAGTAGATTATCTGCATCTGTAGCCTTTTTACTTTTTTCTCCCACTGTTAGAATGATGAATTTCCTAACAAAGATTAATCTTTCTACGTGCATTCTAGATCTATTTCCACTCACTTTCTCAACTTACTAATTGAATTCTCTCTACTGCAATATCTAACTCCAGAGATGGAAAAGAGCCCAGGGCCTGCTTTTTTGTTCTCTTTCTTGTCTTGTCTTTTCTCCCTTTTTTTTTTTTTTTTTTTTTTAATTATCCTTTCTATATCACTGTGGGACCACTATAGCCCCAGGAAAGGGGGCTGGGAAAATGTTGCCTTAGGAAGTAGGAAGATCTTGTAGGGAAAGATCCCAACTGTACTGAAAGAAAGGTGAGAAGCCCGGTTCTGTACAAAATGGATTTTAGGAAGACATAGACAGCTTTGCTATATCTTTGCTTAACATAGGATATTAATATAACAACCTCAACTTCTTTTTAGTCAATATTTGCTTGCATGTATTTTCCATCTTTTTGCTTTAATACGTGTACCTTTTTCAAAACAGTGCTTCTCATGTAGTAAACGTAAGTGTAGATTAAATAAAAATAAGTTTTTAAAAAGTAATTGGAATTGTGCTGGGAACTCAAATGAGAGGAAAAAATGAAACTACAAAATTACCACATAAGACAGAGTTAGTGAGACCCTGAAGGGAGACTGGAAGCGGCAGTGTTTCAGGGAGAGGCACAGGTGTCTAAGGGAGAAATGGTAGCTGCTGAGGAATTAGAGCTCAGCAAAAAGATATGTGGTTCATGGGGAGTGTTCAATAAATGCTGCTGTGTTTTGTGGAAGCAAGCACCTCATTCATTACCCTCCAAATCATTAACAAAAATCTGCATTTCTCATAAATGCTTTTGGGGTTGGACTTGCTTTGTTTTTAGTGCAGTGATAGTGAGCTTGGCCTCATCAGAACGCTGAGCAAGGACAGACAGATCCTAGGGTACAGGGTTACAGACAGAAACTTTGTCAGTTTTTATGGGGGTATCCTGCCTCATATTGGATTGGAAACTACACGAGAACAGCTGTTTTGTTTGCTTTGCCCTCCATTGTATCCCTGTACCTAACAAGATATCTGACTCCTAGTAGGTGTGCAATACACCTTTGTAAATACATGAGAATAATTTTTCATCATGTCAGTAAGGGAAAATGATTGTATTGCTAAGTACTTCAAATCTTCCAAAGCTTCACCATCGCTTCAATGATAATATGGTCAACAAAGCATTTCATGGTATGACACATTATTCCTTCAAATAGCCTTGCATTTTAGTTATTCAGACCAAACTGCAATTTTATTATACTCTGTGTATTCTATACTTGTACTTGATAGATAGCCAAATACAATCTCTTTATTCACCTAATGTCAAATTACTTTCAAAGCTAAATTCAGATATCACTTTTTCCAGGAAGAATTCTCTTATGTGTCATCTGGGTTGGGTGTTTCTATTGGGGTTACCAAAGTAACATACATACATACACATATATATATATATATATAAAATATATATATATAAACACATACATATACATACATAACATATAGAATATATGTTATATAAGATATAACACATATAATATACATATATAACATATATATGTATATGTGTATGTATGTTTTATATATATATATATATATATATATAAAATAGCATTTTGTACAGTAATAATCTATCTTTCTCATTAGTCCAAAAGTCTTTTCATAGATATTCAAGTTGTTTTTTAAGTCTGCTTAGGGAGAAACTGGATTGTACGGAATGACTGTCAAGGATATGTGAGCAGATGAAGTATTCATCTTATTCAAAAATCATCCAATACTTTCTTGTTTTAAGTTTTTAGATCAAGTTTATAACCTTTCCAGAGAGAGACATAAAAAAATAAATAAATGATTAATAAAAGTCAAAATTTCTATATTCCAAGCCCCCTCTAAAGCCCCTACCCACCACAAGTATATATTCATATATATGTCACCCAGTGAAAAATGGAACCAACATATTTACTGAATCAATAGACAAATAATAGAAAGTCAACTTTTTTCTTCAACATTTAAATTTATGTAAGTATTAGATGTAGCTCTTTTCTGTAAGCGAATGTGCAAGGGTTGTGAAAATTACCTACACTGACTATCATCTATGTTTCATATACGTCTTGTGTGCCAGTTCAACTTATCTTGACCAGATTTTTTTTACTCCCACAAGTGCTACTGCAACCAGGTTCATGTAGGTGCAACCAGTTTCACAAAGTTGCAACTTGAGGGAAACCTCGAAAAACAAGAGCTACGTCTAACAGAACTACCCTCCAGGAGTGGGAGACGAAAGTCCATCAATACACCCTGCAAGGTGACCGTTCTGAGTGCATTCTGTAATTCTCTGGTCCTGTGGGTTCAAGCGCAAGCATCTCTCCTCTGGCTTCATCTATCAATCTCATCCCATCTCTTAATCCTTCTCTCTGGGAAGAAACTTGAAATAAACTACCTACAAGTAATTCTTGTTTCTAACTTTGCTTCAGGGGATCCAAAGCTAAGATTACACATTTTATAATAGAGAGTTTTTAAGAAAAATTCTGTTTGTCCCTGAAAGGAAAAATATTGCCTATGCATATGACCTTTATGATTTTTAGAAAGGTCTATTTTTTTTTTCAGAGAAGTGTAAAAACACAATGTTCTTGAAATGATTTTTATAGCTAACTCTTTGGTCACAGAAGATTAAACATAATTTTTATATTCAAACCCCTACTGAGGTGTTTGCCATGTTTGCAGACATATCCATTATAATGCCTATCTCTGCATTAAGAAGTTTGTAAAACCCAGCAGGAATTTCAGCTGACTTTGGTGGAATATATATTCTATTTTTATTTTTGGAACAAATGTTTAATATGTGCTATCTACTTAGGAAAACATTCAGGAATATGTCCTTCTTATAAACATACTTTTCAATTATATTTTTTAAAGAGAGATCAAATAGTGATATTAAAGTTTTTGAATAAAAATAATTCCATTCTAATCTATGCCTTCTTTAGAGTAATTTTATGTTTCAATTTTTTTCATATTATCTCAGTATGAATTTTGTAATCACTCCATAAGTACAGGAATTTTCAACAGTGGCTATTAATTAGAATTGCCTATATGTGTGTATGTGTATATATGCACATATATATATATATATATATATATATATATATATATATAAAATATCTGTATGTATATCTATCTCTATTTGTATATCTGAGAATTTTGCAAGTTGGTGTGAGTTCCCCTGATGGTGTGTCTGAAGAATCAGTTCTCTTCTGGGGTGTGAGGGGCATGCCTGAATGGTTTGTGTGGATGACCAGGCTCTGCTTCGGTGTGAGGACAGGGAGCTGGCTGTCAGGCTGCTGCCATACAAATGCTAGAATAAGAGTTTTTCACTAGAGTGTCAAAATTGACATAAAAAATTTAGCTTTCCATGGAAAGCTCATTCATATCATTAAGGTATGAGTCTTTGGACATTTTGCATATAGAGAAGGAAAGTGTCCAATACTTTACTGAAATAGTTGTTCAATGACTATGTCTTCAATCCCCTTTGCTGAGTCCCGTTTCTTACATCCATCCTTAGTGCTAACTTTGATTTCAGAATGTCTTCAGGCTTCCATTGGACATATACTCCTACCCTCTTTCTTTAGAACCCTTACACTTTATACTATGTTTTAGTTTTCTCCACCTCTTTAATCCTTTAACTCAATCCTCCCTTACTCTTTGAGAAATATATTGAAATGTCTCACTTGTTGGTGATGCTCTTCCTCTCCTTCAGCATCCTCACTGATAACATGGATTTCTTTTTGGAAGGTCTAAGAAGGGTGACAGGTAGCAAATGTATGCATCCAGTCTGCCATGTTGAGCTACATCCCACTTCTTATTGAAAAGCTTATTTCCCTTGGCTTCCTTAACACTACATTCTGCTGGGGTTTTTTTGTTTTGCTTTTTTTTTTGAGACGGAGTGTCACTCGGTTGCCCAAGCTGGAGTGCAGTGGTGGGATCTCAGCTCACTGCAGCCTCCACCTCCTGGGTTCCAGCAATTCTACTGTCTCAGCATCCTGGGTAGCTGAGATTACAGACAAGCAACACCAAGCCCAGCTAATTTTCATAATTTTTTTTAGTAGAGACGGGGTTTCACCATGTTGGCCAGGCTAGTCTCCAGCTCCTGACCTCAGGTGATCTGCCCAACTCAGCCTCCCAAAGTGCTGGGATTACAGGCATGAGCCACAAGCCGCCGTGCCCAGCCTATTCTACTGTTTTTCCTATTATCTTTTTATCTCTCTGCCTTTTCCTCATTATCTTTTGTGGGATTTTCATTATTTACCCTCCTAATACAATTTGGATTAGTTAAGGCTTGACCTTAAGCTCACTTCTCTTCTTATTTTATACTCTCCTTCCATGTTTTCTTAACTACACCAATGCTTTCATTACAATTTTCACTGTAGTAACTCACGTTCATATCTAAACACTGTTATCCAAACTACTAATTGTTTTTGCACAGCAAAATTTTAAGAAACATTAAAGCTAAATTGTATTACAATCTTTTTAATGTTATTAACCTTATTTTTCTTTAGGTTAAATTTAATTCTAAGTTTCAATTACTATGAAAAACACATCCAGTAGAGTATACATCTAGAAAGTGGCTTAAAAACCTGGAACAATATCATATTAAATGATAATTATATAGTAATAATCTGCAGATATTTATTGATTTTCCAGCTTATAGAGTTAGTCTAAGAAGAAGTATAGAAGATACGATTGTATTTGCTAGAGAGAATTGCCAAAGTAAAAGTAGAAGAAAAAAGAACGTAAGAACATAAGGAACATAACATTAGGAAAATGAAGGAAAAAGTAATTATAAAATTATCCTTATTTCATGACATAAAATGTTATGAATTAGTTTCAAGAGTTAAAAGAATAGTAGAAATTTAAGTATATTATTAAAGTTTAAAAGATAAGCAACAGTAAACCTAAAAATGCATATTAAAATAGAGGAGGGAAGAAACTTATGCATACTTATCAAATGAAGAAATAAATATTTGTTTAAGCTTAATTAACCAAGATGCATAGATATTTTCTAGCATTTTATGAGAACCTTATGGAACAACGAAAAACAGAGATGTTAGAAGTTTGGATCCCTACAGTGAGATTTAATGGCAAATAGAAGCCAAGAAAGCAATTGCCTTAGGTAAGTTACAGAAAAAACAAATGTAAATTTTGTAGCTTCTCTGGTAGAAAATAAGACTGTTACTGAATGATGTAATCAAAATTTAGCAGATGTTTCCCACCTGGTTATTTTTTGTTGTTGTTAAATGTTACCTTAAAATGGCAGTTTTGTTTTATTTATTTATACTTGCTTTATTGAGCCTTTTGTATAGTACTTCTCTGATAATGACTTGTTGAAAATATAGACATTTGTAAAAGAAAAAACTGTCAACAACATCAACTGCTGCAGTCGCTTCAATTAATATACTGACAAAGATGATTAGTTTAGTGATCTAACATTTTGTTACATAAGAAGCAATGACTTACAGTGTAATTTTCTGAAAGGCCAGAAGGAATGATTATCAATAGTCCAGGATGGAGGAATTGGTTGTACTAGCAAGATGGACAGTATACTATCTGTACTGAAACTGGATGGGAGGTAACAATGCAGATTGAGATGTAGTTAGATTTAAATTTTACTAGTAGAACGACGAATTCATAAGTTACATAGTTTTTGTGAAGTGGTGGTTTTGAGGCAATCCAGTCTATGGAAAGCAGAGAAGTTTCCAAAAATTTGGGGGTGAGAGTAGCAGATTAAGCCATCCACAGAAACTTTGTGGGACCGAAAAGCAATGTTTGGAGCCCCCTTGAAATCGATGATCATAAACGCATGGTGGGTGTTAACTTTTCAAACAGCTTTTAGACTCTTGAGGCAGTCACAGAATAAGAGCATAACTGAGTTCACTGGAGTTGGGGTTTTGCCAAACAAGGGCAAAAGAAGACAGAGAGCCAAAGGGATTTAAATATCAACAAATGATTATTCCTGAAATGTTTGCCCATGGAAGGTAGAAGATAAAGTTAAGTAATATATCTGGGCCATGAAACAAAAGTTTAAGACTCTTGCACATGGACATTGACTTACACATGTGCTACTCCCCCTTGTGACGGGCAGGGCAATGTGTAAAAAGAGGACTGTGGAGTGAAAAGGTGGTGGAAGAGCTTCCTCAGCCTTAGGCACTATTCAAGTATAAGGTATCATTATACAGATGGATAGTGAAAATGAAATTAATTATTTGTTAGCCAAAAAAGTTACAATTTTCAGATAAGAATGCTTTAACCTCTTAAGAAATCAGGGAGAAAAAGGCTTAGAAGTTTTGGAGAAATAGCTTATGGGGAATCAATTCAGTTTTTAATTAGATAAATTATAAAACTGCCTCTTATTTTTATTTTCTTTTTTTATTAACTGTCTTTGTTATATATTACTAATATATTTTATATGCAAATATAAAGCTAGGTACAAATTCACTTGTTTTACTTCAAGACTAATCAATTCTAATATATAAGTTGATTTAATGTGATGCTTTGCCACAACTAATTTGCTCCTCCCAATCCTTCCAGTCACTTCAGCAAAGGTTGTAATTACTCAGTTCTCCCAATTGTTTCTTCTACTTTTACTGCTACAACCTTGATTTGACATGGCTCTAATATCATTTAGACTTCAGTGTGCTGTGCTTTATATTTTACGTATTTCCTTTTCTATTATTTGGAAAAATACATTATAAATTATAAACATAGACATGGATGCTCATTTTGTGATCCTGCTAGTTGGTCTGGTTTTCTAAATCATTCAGAATGTGCCTATATGAATTTTCTTCAGGCCACTGAAATGAAAATCCTGAAATAAAAATTCTCAACCTATAGACACTCTCATATACTCTTGAAGTTGGCATAATACATACACATTTATTCCATAGTGATGTAATACACAATGATGACTTTTAAATCTCTTTTTGTAGCCCACCTGTCTCTTATGGGTATTAGGAATATAAATCTGAATATCTATTGCCAATTTTCACATGCATTTCCCATGTACACTGTATCTCATATTCAAAAGTCAATTCCTCATTTTTATCTACTTCTCTATGAAGTATATATATATATATACTTATACCTACATATATACATATAAACATTTATATGTATATACACATATAAACCAGCTAAAGAAAGCTGGTTCTCTTCTGGTGAAGAGAATCATCATCATCCATTCAATGAACTATACTAAAGCCTTGAAATTGTTGTATATGCCAGCCTCCTACTACTCCACAGCCTATAATTCATTAATTATCAAATGCTGATAATTCTACCGTCTTAATATCCCAGTTACGTTTCCTGTGTCCAGTGCTACAGTCACTGCTTTTGTTCAGTCATTTATCCCTCTTGGCTGATTAGTTTCAGTAGCCCCTGAATTGGTTTTCAAGTCATCATTGTTTTATCCACCTATTTCTCCACGCCATTACCTGACCGGGAGGTCTTTGGCAATTTTCGTCATTTCTTTAATACTGGCTTTCTCCTCTTTAAAATGAATATTACATTTTTACTCTTTACCTGATAAGTTGTTACTATTATATATGTATTACATAATACTGTATCTGTCTGTATATGTGTACATAATATATACTTCACAGTTTATGAAGTTTCATAGATTTTACATACATACACATATCGTAACATTTACAGATATACATATAAACATTTATATGTATATACACATATAAACAACAAAGGCCATAAGAAACTAAGTGGCAAGCAAAAATCTCGTGATATAGCTTTAGTCATGCATTCCAGCAGCATATATTCTAAAAACAAGCATATAAAAAAACAGCTCTTAAACAGATTATTTTTTAAGCTTCACAATCAATCAGGATTCTCAAACTTCTTAATAATGCCTGCACAGATTTTTTTAATGCATGACAGAGCAAACTGCACATCATATATCAATGGTAATATAGCGCTTGACTTCTTTAATGCAATGCTTAACTATAAATGCCTATAAATACAAATGAGGTGTTTAAATCTGAAGATACTTTGGATAGATGGCAATACCTATAATTATAGAATCATCACTTCTGCCTGATTTGCATTTAAAAGTTAAAGTTCCAACTGCTCCTATTATTGGAAAAGTAATAATAACAATTATAACCATACCATGAAGTATTAAAAACTGAACATTCAATTTGAAGGCAGCTCAAATAAAAATATAATGAAAACTGAATCCATAAAATGCTTGCAATTCATGCACATATGTTATACAAAGGCACTGAAGAGCACAGGAAAGACCTGTGGAGTCTCTATTACGGTTCTTTTTTCAGATTATTTCTCCCTTTCTAGCATTAGAGTAGCATTATGGAGAATATTTCTCATGCATGGATTATCACTTTCTTATGTCAAAACTTTTATTCTAAGGCATGCATAATCATGACCTAAAAATGTAAAATTTCTAAATACGGCAAATGCCTTTTTATTTTATTTGTAAGTTCGAGTTGTTTAAAAAAAAATGAAGACATCTTTATTTTCAAAATTTGAGTTGGCTCACCATTTTAATGGGCCAAGCAACTTACCATCATTACGCAGAGTGAGTGGCGTTGGAGGGCTAAGTACTCGAGCATTCGTCACTGTGTTTTTCACCAGACAAATATAGCTGCCAACATCTGATGTTTGGACTTTAGAAATATAAAGGTTGCCTGTCTCCTGGGAAATGAACCGCCGGCTGTCTTCCGCCACAAAGGAAGGGAACTCATTAAATACCCAGCTATAGATGATCTCTGAAAATACACAGAATTTGGTCGTTGAAAGACTTTGATTTTTTCATTAACAGACAAAGCTCAAACCACAAAGTCTTTAGAAAGCATTAAGCATATTGCAAGGTCACACATATTTGATCCATACACCTATATAATTTCATATTGTATATTCAAAGGATTATTGTTAATGACTACAGTGAGATCTGAAATATTTCTTAGGATGCCTGACCTTTACTCATTTATTTATTCTATCAATTCAAATGTGTATTGGACAGGTATTAGGTACTCAGAACTATGGTAACACTGAAAATAGAAAAATAACAGAGGCAATTCTCCATTCGCAAAGATTAATTTAGTGAAGAAAATTTACCCAAACCTGCGAAACAATGTAGAATAAGAAGATGGAGATGTGGACCTTACTGTAAAGAAAGTGTGGGACAGGGGCTCCGAAGCAATCATACTTATCAAAGAAATGCAAACTCCATTTATTCTGTCCAAATGTTCTCCTCTACGCACATCCCATTTTGTAACTTAGTTTAATTTCTAAATCAAGTTACTTAAACTTATCACTGGGACTTCCAGAGACCGTATCATTAAGTTCTGACTCCACTACTTAGTGATAGTTTACACTGAGCCAGTATTTAACTGTTTGAGGTTCATTTTGAAAATTCTTATAATTAGAGTATTATGTACTTTATAAGGTTCAAATAAGACAGTATAGCTAAGAGCTTAACACATAATATGAATTCATAAAATATGAAAAGTAACATTTCTGTTATCCCCCACCTTAACCAAAAATTATTAGGTTAGGAGCTCCTTCTAGGTGCATGACTTAATACAAGAAAAACAATAAAGAGGATATAAAACAAGTCTGAAGGAATAATGGATACTTAAATATTTTCAGGTCTGTTTTCCACAGAAAAATTTCAATAATGAGTTGAACATTGATTCTAAGCAAGATTTAGATAATATTTATTATTTTAAGGCATATACTATAGTTCTAGCAGAAGCCTGAGAATTTTTAAATATTACATTAATGTATAATTACAATGTATACATAAAAAATCCAAAACTTTCAAATATTTTAACAATTATTTTATAAAGGAAACTATTTTTTATCGTTACAGTTACCCAGTTGGCAACCTTTAGTACACTTGACATTATATTAAGAACTTATTTAAAATATCCACATGACTTTAGTCAAAGGAACTCCATAATAATTGGAATACTTCAACTTGTCCTCATACAGCTCAACTAGACTCTAAATTCAAGGCTTTCTCACATTTAACAATTTTAATCCCTTTAATTGCTATAATGAAAGTGTTACTTTTCATTCACACATAATTCATACATATTTTAATGTTTTCATTTATTTTAGATAAAATTTTACTAAAATCTAATCTAAAATAAGAGTTTTCTTAGTTTTTGGTTTATTTTACTTAAAATTTCAGGGAAAGGAAAGCAACTAGTAATTACAGGCCATCATTCATTAAATTTAAAGACGTTTTTGTTATATTGATATTTGTTGAATCAATTTTTGTAAAGTATTTTTAGAACAGGACAAAAGTATTTACACAACATTGGCATTGTCTCAGATTTTACAGGCGGGTAAGTATTTGGGGACTCAAACATGCTTATTTAGTTCTTCAAATAAGTTTTCAGTTTCATGTAGTGAAGCATTTCATAATTCCAAGAAGTATAAGACATAGAAACAGTGCACAATAGAAGAGCCGACAACCTGAGTTCAGTGAATTTTCTGCCAGTGCCAAAAATGAAAATATTGAGCTAAACATCTTTTAATATTCCTGTTTACTTTCTTTCTTTAATATTATCTTCAAACTCATCATGAAAAGTCCATACTTATTTTTAGTATTGTGATCTGAGAACTATAAAATATCTCAGGGAAATAGTAAAATACAGTTGCCTCTGGTGCCACGGCCTTTAGCTTTATATGCCACCTTGTTCCCTACCAACTGCGCCTGGCCCTTAAACATAACTGAACGCATGCTAATCTATTAAGTGGTAAAAAGTTAGCAGTAGTATCCATTTCAGAAGATATTGAGATTAGTTGGTCAAGTATGATTTTTCCCATTTTTTAAGGTTCTTTGTTTTTAATAATGCAGTTATCTAAAGCAACTAAGATGTTTTAGAAGTTCTTGGTATGAATCTTCAGTGAGTAGTCACTTATTTCAGTAGACAGTGACCACTTTGAGATATCCTGTACATCTATGCTATGAAAGTCTTCCTCGAGAATGCTTTTGCATGAACCCCAGAGGATCATTTTTTTCCCCATTTTTCTATGTAGTTTACTTTCTTTATTATTATTATACTTTAAGTTCTGAGATACACATGTAGAATGTGCAGGATTCTTATGTAGGTATACAAAATGGTGTTGGGAAAACTAGCTAGCCATATGCAGAAAACTGTAACTGGACCCCTTCCTTACACCTCGTACAAAAATTAACTAAAGATGGATTAAAGAATTAAACATAAGACCTAAATCCATAAAAACCCTAGAAGAAAACCTAAGCAGTACCATCCAAGACACCAGCATGGGCAGAAAAACTTTATGACTAAAACACCAAAAGTAATTTCAACAAAAGGTTATGTTAAATTTCAATCATGTATTTTTGATACTATGTGGTCATTTACATTTAGGCCACAAATCCATGTGCTGCATAAGCTTCTGGTTTTTCACTGGAGAATTTTTTGTCTTCTACTCTGAGCCAGCAAGTCATTCCACCTGGGGCCTGACTTGAGCAGACATTGCTATTCAACTTCCATTCTCAAGCAGACCTAAGGATTTCTCCTTTGCCCCGGCATGATAATTCATCCTTGAGCTTTCAGACTTTAGGGGCTACTTCTATGACATTTAAACAATGTGCCTTGCTTCCAAGACCTCCTCAGGGTTAACATCAAAGAGTATGCTTTGGATTTTAGTTCTTATTTGTTTCTGATACCTGAGGATTTCCTTTTCTTTTTTGTGAGATCAGCTATATATTGAAATTTTCTTTGCTTTATTTCACTCATCATTTCTAAATTTTGGTAGTGAGAGCATTTCCAGGTTAGCTCTGTCTCTTGCCCTAACTGAATGTCCAGATTTTATGGGCCCAAGTATTGCAGACTTTCTACACAATTGCTGCAATTGATTCAGTGTCAAGAAACAGATCTTCTATTTGCTCCCCTGACAAATAAGATGATTATTTCAGTGATATATTTCCACTTATATATAGTATATAAAAACAGGAGTACTCATATGGGCAATAATGCTCATTTCTCTTAACTGCAGTGCCATTAACAACAGCAACAAAAAGTGTGAGAATGGGGAATGAAACTGCATGCTGGACTCTCTGAAGTCTTTGAAAACAATTTCAATGAGTAATCACATGTGATTCATTTCAACATTCTTTAATATAACTACATGTTGGGAAATAACCATTCTTCTTTCTAATAATGTGTGTACACATCAGAGGCTTTGGGTCAAAGAATTTGAAGAGAACACAATGGATATAGCATCTCAGTTGTTCAGTGACCCAATTAATAATGCAGCTCTCCCAGGGAGCCTATTTTCTCTATCCCTGTAAGTAGAAAACAAAACGAAAACTTAAAAATCATAAGCTTCTCTATTTTTATAAAATGCTCAATTGTATGGTAAGATTTTTAGTTAATAGGCCATATTAACAAAATCCCTAATTTTTTTGGTTATTTCTGTAATATGAGATTTAATGTTTTATCAGCCAGAAACCCTATTTATAATTTTTTCTTTACTATTAAAATATAACTTTTGTCCAGGCACAGCACCTCATACCTATAATAACAGCACTTTATGTTATTTTGGGAGGCTGAGGCAAGAGGACAGCTTGAGACCAGGAATTCAAATTTCCCATAAACTATGATTTTGCCACTGCGCTGCAGCCTGGATAGACTTAGATTCCAAACCAAAAAATTATAAAAAATATATAACTTTTAATTTTTAAAATTGTTCAGGTTTACATTTATTTTCTGTGCATTTGTATTAATTTTTACTGGGGTTGCTTAGTAGAGTATATGTCAGGAGTATTTTAATATTTACAAATTGTCTTTTAATTATATTTATTTTCATTATTCCATTATCCATTATGACTCTTCTCCTCCCTTTCATGATGACTTAACTGAAGTGAAGACACTTAAATAGGAGAACTTAGTAAGTTACTGGAGAAAAATTGGGTTTTGAAAATTGTCACTACGATTATTTTATTTTTTAAATAAAAATAAAAATGATGCTACCACTTTGGATTTTTGAATTAATGATATTATGAAATAAATTGTAGCGAACTCTCCACTTAATTATTCTTTACTACTGAGCATAAGGGACAACCTGAAATTGGTGGGAAATATATTTTTACATTGCTGATGTGTACCTTGATTGAAAGAGAATGTCACTATTAGCCATGTCGATTACTCTTGGAAGAGCAGAGGTTGAATCTACCTTCTTCACCATTATATCTTTATAACTCAACAGGATGCCTAGAGCATGTAGTTGCTCCATAAATATTTGGTGAATAAATGCCTAGTTGGGATAAAAATATATCTATAATCTATTTATATAAACCTCTAAATTTTAAGAACAATAACGGATTTTTAGATTTTAAACTTCATTACAAAGATCTAAACTGGCTTGTTTTGGCTTTGAGAATATGAGTCAAAGAGGATGCTTGAAGTTGGGCTACATGGAGACACTCAGTCTCTATTTATTATAGTAATATAGATAGTTTTAACAATCTGGAATGTACTTTGAATGAGCAAAAGAGAAAAGGATCATTTTTACAAAGGTACAATGAAGTATTTGCATGATTTATTCTAGTAGGTAAGTTAGATGAAATCTTAGAGGTAAGGGATAGTAAATACTGGGTAGTCCAAACCCTATCAGAGGTTAATAGCCTCACAGATGGCCAATTATCTTGCCTCTGCTTGAGCATGCTTATTGATATTTTGTTGAGGAAGCTGACTGGCAGCTCAAGTTATTTAATGGATCATATATAAAAATCATTTTGGCTGCTAGATTTGGGATGGGGCTGAGTTCAAGGCAACTGGGATATCAACAAGTAGTAACGAAATATGCAAAGCACTGTTGAAGGTATGAAGATATGAGACAGAGCTGAGAAAATAATTAGTATAAGATTTTACTGTGAGTCACACACTGTTCACATTTTTTTAACTTAGTTCTTCTCTTTCTCTGTGCCCCTTACTTCCAATGTGTCCCTCACACAGACACATTAGAAGTTAGCGTTGTGAGTGAATAAGACCATGGACTTCAAAATCACAGAGACCAGGCATTCCAAGATGGCCACACGACCTACCAACTATGTGACCTTTGGGAAAACTTTTTAATCTTGTTAAAGCATTAATCTTCTCGTCTATAAACTAAAATTAATGGAAGAAAGGGAAGATTAAACAAGACAAGATTAATGCCACAGAAATAGAGTTAGTTATTATTATTTTAATCAGCTTAAACATCCAAGGTCTGAGGCAAAAGGTGAAGGAACTTGAGGAGAATTACAGCTGATTAGAGTCAGAGGGAAAAAGAAAATTTCTCTGACTCACTCTAAGCCTATATTTTATCATTATATTAAGCTTCTTTAATTACTGTAATTTAATTTTCCTAAACTTTGGTTTCAGTATCTATAAAATTAATGTTTATATTCAAAGTAGTAATACTGAGGATTACACAAGCCACTTAAATGAGAGTGTTCAACATGCAGAAACTGCTCAATAAGGGTAGCTATTGGCTTAGGATAAACTAGCATACAGCACAATTCTGTAAAATACAAATTCATCTTATACCTCAGAAAATTGGATTCAATTTCCATGTTCCAAAAGTTTCATCTATGAAAACACAACCAGAGAAGAAGATCCTGAGAGTTACAATACAGTAAAGCTGTCTGACTCTTGGTTAGTACCAAGAGAAAGAATCAAGATACTTTTAAAGATGTTGTAAAGAATGCAAAAAAGAATACTTGTCCTATGTTTTAAAATGAAATTACTTTAAAACAAAGCAGCCTGTATTTTACATTAAATTGTAGTTATCTTGGTTGAACAAAACAAAGTAATAATGATCTTTTTTTATGCTTTGGAGACATGTATTTTTATGATGTTTGTTACCTAAAGTCAAAAGAAGCAGAGTTCCTCATAATTATGTCACAAAGATAGGAAAATATTTTATGTGCATGTAATTCAAAACACCTTTAGGAAAAAAATAAGATCAACGGAAGACTACGTATAACAGAAACAGTAAACTGGCATCATCTCATGATCCACAACTTAAGCAGGTCTGAGCCAGTGAATTCTAAGTTCCAGAGTTCAAGTGATTATACCAACTGGGTGACAGTAGCTATTTTTATTTTCTCTGTGGAATACTGCACAGTGTGGAGGACATTTTTATCCCAGGAGCCCTGTATCTAGATATAAAGGTCACTGCTAACCCTTTTCAAAGTGCAGCCTAAATTTTCTCCTTTGCTAAGGGGTTTTTTAATTATGTTGAACTGAATTGTAAGCTCTTAGCAAATCTAGGGTCAGCATTTGCTCAACAATGTGCAAGAGTCAGTGGCACAAACTCAACTGAAGATTCCAACTTTGCATTAAAAAGCATTCACTCCAGGGTTCCCGTAATTCACTGATAAAGCCCACAAATCCCTGCCATAACCAACAACAGACTATTTGTGCTCCAGAATCTTGCCAGAGACTATGACCTTGATTTGCTGATCAAACTTGTGAAAATGTTAGCTTAAAAAAAAAGATGTATATGGAAAATTACTGAAAGGCTGTGGAGTCATTCCGTGGACTCCGTAAACTTTGAACATGACGAAAGTAATGTCAGCATTTATCCTTCATTAAATCAGGACACCAGAGAGCATAACAACAGCAACAGTAGACCTTTATTGTCTTACATTGGGTTCTAGAAAGAGAGTCAGTGAAAAGGACTCTCAAATATGATTTATTGACAAAATTTTTCTAGGAGGAAAAATGAAGACAAGCAAGGAAAGATGAGGGCGGGAAATAATGCTAACCAAGGATGTGATCCCTGTTAGAGATTAGCTTAAGACTGATTTCACTGGGGGTTCTCAAACACAAATTTCACTGCAGCATTGGTGAGTGAGGCCAAAGAAGGCAAGAGTGTCAGCGAAGGCTATTTGCACCCTCTCTCCTGATCCATCTGTTATTAGCTGCTGGCTGAGTGCAGTGAAGGTAGGAAGCACAATTTTCCAGGTGGAGCAAATTTTCTGGAGAAGCAGCAGGAGCCAGTCTTCACAGCAGCTGCTGGGTGTGTGTACCCATTGGGTGAACATGTGGGTGGAGCACCAATATAATCTAGTAAATATGTGCCATACTTAGTATGTGCCAGGCAGTATGCTCTATGTATATTAATTCATTCAATTCTCATAGGAATAGGTAACCTTATTTTACAAACGGAAAAACTAAAATACAGAGTTGCCAATAACTTGTCTAAGAATTATTACAAAGCATCGATCTTTATTTGAAAAGAGAAAAAGAAACCCGGTGAATAGTGGTTTCCAATATATACTAGGTTGAGTTTTATACGCATGGGATATGATATAATTTTGCAAATTAAAAATCTGCTGTTTGAAATAGTGACTAATTAGAGCAGTATCTAGATTTCACTCACCAGAACAAAAGCAGGTTGGTGATTATTTCTATTAACCATTGAGTCACACTGTAATTAAACCATGGTCACAATGCCATACAACTCTTAACTGTGTAAAACAGTAAGGATGTATCCTGCTGGGTAGAGATCCACTATAAAATAGCAGCACAGTGTATCTGAAATACAGATGTTCATAAATGTAAAAGTTTTATTACTGCAGAGTCACAAACAAGGATACTATTCCTGATCTCCACTTACATTAGGATTTACGGAGTTGTCCAAATATTTTACCATGAAAAGTCCCACAGATAATAATTTTTAAATTAGCCTGTATTTTCTGGAATCAATGGTAGTCCACAAGATGGCAGTGCTTGATGTGCAGAAAGGATTAATCTTGGACAGTATTTCAAATGGAGGAAAATTAAAACCTTGGTTAGCAAAATAAAGTTTTCTTATATTCCTGTGTTTACTTAGTAAAATATTACCTTTTAGCCAAAGGATAATTGTCATTTATGTATAACAAGAATAATTAATTTTTAACTTACCTCTTAATTAAAAGCACAAATTCAGAAAGCAGTATTTAAAATACTCAACATTATTCACTCACTATGAATTTTTAAAAATTTTTAACTTTTTAATTTCATATTATGCAAATTTTATGGTGAAAATTGGAAGATTTATTGCAGTCTAAATATTAAGAGAAACAAATATGCGTTTTATAAATTATGCCCCGTATAGGTAGGTAGGTCACAGAGGACAAAACCCTCTAGAGTTGTGAGATCTTCCTAAATTTTATGTGTTAAATGTGGAACCTGAGTTGCTTTTGGGTTTCATTTATCACATAGGTGCAGCAGAGAATCTTCAGGTAAGATAAATTATTATCTTACCTGATCTTATGTTATCTGCCCTCCAGTTTATTCTTATATTCAATAGAATTTTTCATAAATGTTCTTTGTGCTTTTATGGCTTAACTAATGCTCATTAACCCTTCATGCAAATCTTTAATGAAGGTAATTTATTTGTCACATTGCCATGCACCATATAGAAATAGTGGATATTGTCTATTTATCAAGAGGCACTGAGACGGTTTATTTTCTGCATGAAGGGTTTGTCCCTATGGCTCACCTATTTCAGAAAAAAAAAAAATCCTAATCATGAAACACATATTTATTTCTGTTGATATGTAATCACTGTAATAAATCTTAAATTACTATTCATTCATAGGCATATAGCATGAAACTTTTGGCTGGGCTTTTTCTAATTGAGTTCTTTTTCAAAAGTAGAAAATTGGTGTGAGTTATGCTAGTAATATAAATAGTACAAGAACTATTAAGAATGCATTTTCTTTCTTACTCTACAAGGGGCTTCTGTGTGAAATCAGATAGTTTTTAATTTTTATAATCATGTTTCTATTTTGTATAATTATGTTTATATCTGATATCTTATATTCACATTTATAATCATGTTTATATCATTTTATGATTAAAAACATTTATACTCATTTTTATAATCATGTTAAATCATGCTTATATATTTATTTTTATAATGTTTATATCTACATTAATTTCATAATCTTGAAATTGATGTAATTTCATGAAATTATCCTCAAAATGTATTTGCAAAGTAGACGTTATCATAATGCCTTACTAGATAATAATTATGATAATGTCTACTTTGCAAATACAGTTTTATATTTGTATGGCCATAAAATAATGATAATGCCTAGTACTAAATAATAGGGGTTTTAAAGAATTAAGGAACACATAATAAAGAAAATATATCTTGAAAAAAATTGTCATATTTAAAGAAATTGAGTTGCCATTGTTTTGAACCTAATATTATGTTCTATCAGAGACACGTGTCATACATACACTATGGAATACATTGATGAAAGGTTTTAATGGATTAATAAATTGTTGTTTCTCCCTAAGTCAAGTATTTTTCCCCTTTCTCTTACTTTTTTGCCTAGAAATTTTCTAGGCTTTGGTGTTCTAAACTGGCTTTCCTTTGGTCAATCCCCACACTGTCAGTCTTTATCAGATTTTCTAATTCCAAGATACAGCAGAGATTGACTTTTTAAAATCTAAACGCGTTCAGACTTCTTTGTTGAGTATTGACCCCTCAGATGTGTTTTGTGTATTCTCCACAAGTGTGGACTCTGTAACGTATTTTTCCCACTATGCCTCTTTTCCTAGTTTGTGAGTTAATTAATAATTCTGGTGATTGACTCGGTGATATTTTCCCAAATCTCAAGACTAAAAACTATAATAGCTTAAATAAATATACTATAATTTTCTTGGAACCCAAGAGGGTCACATAGTATTGTAGTTACGGAAATAGAAAAACTGTTTATCTGTAGGGATTACTGAAAATTTCAAGAATATAAACCAGTTGTTAGGTGGATAAATTTATTCACAAAACACTGACTTAGAAGATAATTGCTAAAGATGAGAATGAGAGATTCTGATGTGTGGGGATCACTCAAAGAAACTGACTGCACAGAAATTGTTCAACTGGAAATCAAGAAAGATCTGGATACTTTATGTCAAACGATGGTCAGAGAAGATAGATTTTATTTTTTACATGCTGGCACTTATGCCTTCTTTGTAGTAAAGAAAAAAAAAAAAGCTTAAACACTGGTATTAGTAACACCATTTGTATCATACTAGAGTGACATGAAATGCGTATTAAGTACCTAGATTCCTATTCCAGCTGGGACCTCTGTGGAAGAACTGAGACACATGGGGCTCAACTCAGTGAGCGTGTAAGTTAATGTGGCACCATGGAAAAAGATGCGGCCTTTCTACCAATGCAAAAACATGCTTGAATGTTTGCAGTGACGCCTAGCAGCTGTGCAGTCTCGAGCTTGTTTGTATGACTTCTTTAGTTCCGTTTCATCATCTGTGAAATGATCATAATAACACCGAGCACATAGGATTTTGTAGGAAATTTCAGAAAAAAATTGTTATCATTATTTCAGGTATATAGTAGTGCTCAAAATGTCATTATTATTGAAAATTTTAACCTCCCCCCCGACACACAGGTGTGTTTTATTTTTTGCTATGTTTACCCTGTATGCAGAATCATCCTAGCAGTCAATCTGCAAAGTCTCATAAAACATAGCCTCTTACCTAAAAAATAAGTATACATAAAAGAGAAATTTGGTTTTTCAGGGCAGATATACACCCATATGCTATTCTTGTTCCAATATATCATGCAAAAATTATCAATTATGCAGAACTTAAATATCTGTAAATTTTATAGTATATGCTACTCTGCAGTATTCCTGGCTCATATCAAATTGGAGTTTAGGAGTAGTTTTACCCTTTATTCGCGTCACAGGCCTACCAAAGACCATTAAGTCGCTCTCTGATATGGAACTCCGTCAAGGAATTTAACATCCATGATAGTCTGGTTTGCTGTCATACCTGTACCCGTTTGTTTCTTAACTATCTGTTATTATCACCCACTGTTCACTATCATCAATGCTTCATTTTACACTGGGCAATTCCCAAATCTATGTGTCTTTCATCATGTTATTTCCCTGGACTAGAATGTACTCCCACCTTCCTCTGCTCACAGTCACATGCTTGGACACAACCCAAGTACCAGTACCACAGTCTCAAAGAAGGCTTTAAAAGTCTTATTATTTCCATTTGTTTGTGTCCTCTTTTATTTCCTTGAGCAGTGGTTTGTAGTTCTTGAAGATGTCCTTCATCTCCCTTGTTAGTTGTATTCCTAGGTATTTTATTCTCTTTGTAGCAATTGTGAATGTGATTTCACTTATGATTTAGTTCTCTGCTTGTCTGTAACTGGTGTATAGGGATGCTTGTGATTTTTGCACATTGATTTTGTATCCTGAGACTTTGCTGAATTTGTTTAACAGCTTAAGGAGTCTTCGAGATGAGACGATGGGGTTTTCCAAATATACAATCATGTCATCCGCAAACAGAGACAATTTGACCTCCTCTCTTCCTATTTGAATACATTTTATTTCTTCCTCTTCCCTGATTGCCCTGGCTAGAACTTTCAATACTATGTTGAATAGGAGTGGTGAGAGAGGGCATCCTTGCCTTGTGCCAGTTTTCAAAGGGAATGCTTCCAGCTTTTGCCCATTCAATATGATACTGGCTATGGGTTTGTCACAAATACCTCTTACTATTTTGAGATATATTCCATCAATACCTAGTTTATTGGGAGCTTTTAGCATGAAAAGGTGTTGAATTTTATCAAAGGCCTTTTCTGCATCTATTGAGATAATCATGTGTTTTTTTGTCATTGGTTCTATTTATGTGATGGATTATGTTTATTGATTTGCATACATTGAACCAGGCTTGCATCTCAGGGATGAAGCCAACTTGGTCATGGTGGGAAAGCTTTTTGATGTGCTGCTAGATTCAGTTTGCCAGTATTTTATTGAGGATTTTCACATTGATGTTCATCAGGGATATTGGCCTGAAATTTTCTTTGTTTGTTGTGTCTCTACCAGATTTGGGAATCAGAGAAATGCTGGCCTCATAAAATGAGTTGGGAGGAGTCCTTCCCTCTTTTTCTATTGTTTGGAATAGTTTCAGAAGGAAGAATACCAGCTTCTCTTTGTACCTCTGGTAGAATTCAGCTGTGAATCCATCTGGTCCTGGGCTTTTTTTGGTTGGTAGGCTATTAATTACTGCCTAAATTTCAGAACTTGTTATTGGTCTATTCAGGGATTCGACTTCTTCCTGGTTTACTTTTGAGAGGGTGTATGTGTCCAAGAATTTATCTATTTCTTCTAGATTTTCTAGTTTATTTGCATAGAGGTATTTATACTATTCTCTGATGATAGTTTGTATTTCTGTGAGGTAAGTGGCAATAACCCCTTTCTCATTTTATTTTGTCTATTTGATTCTTCTCTATTTTCTTTTTTATTAGTCTGGCTAGCAATCTATTCTGTTAGTCTTCTCAAAAAAACAGCTCCTGAATTCACTGATTTTTTGAAGGTTTTTTTTCATGTCTCTGTCTCCTTCAGTTCTGCTCTGATCTTAGTTGTTTGCTAGCTTTTGAATGTGTTTGCTCTTGCTTCTCTAGTTCTATTAATTATGATGTTACAGTGTTGATTTTAGATCTTTCCTGCTTTCTCCTGTGGGCATTTAGTGCTATCAGTTTCCCTCTGAATACTGCTTTAGCTGTGCCCCAGAGATCAGTATCATGAAAATGACCATATTACCCAAAATAATTTATAGACTGAATGCTAGTCCCATCAAGCTACCATTGACTTACTTCACAGAACTAGAAAAAAAACTACTTTAAATCTTATATGGAACCAAAAATGAGCCCATATAGCCATAACAATCTTAAGCAAAAACAACAAAGCTGGAGGCATCAGGCTACCTGAAGTCAAACTATACTGCAAGGCTACAGTAACGAAAACAGCATGGTACTGGTACCAAAACAGATATGTAGACCAGTGAAACAGAACAGAGGCCTCAGAAATAGCACCACACATCTACAACCTTCTGATCTTTGACAAACCTGAAAAAAAACAAGTGATGGGGAAAGGATTCCCTATTTAATAAATGGTGGTGGGAAAACTGGCTAGCCATGTGCAGAAAACAGTATCTGGACCCCTTTCTTACATCTTACACAAAAATTAACTCAAGATAGATTAAAGACTTAAACGTAAATCTATAAAAACCCTAAAAGAAAATCTAGGCAGTAGTATTCAGGACATAGGCATGGGCAAAGAACTCATGACTAAAACACCAAAAGCAATGGCAACAAAAGCCAAAATTGACAAATGGGATCTAACTAAACTAAAAGAGCTCTGCATAGAAAAAGAAACTATCATCAGAGTGAACAGGTAGCCTACACAATGGGAGAAAATTTTTGCAATATCTCCATCTGACAAAGGGCTAATATCCAGAATCTACAAGGAACTTAAACAAATTTACAAAAAAAAAAAAAAAAATACAAACAACCTCATCAAAAAGTGGGCAAAGGATATGAACAGACACTTCACAGATGAAGACATTTATGTGGCCAAAAAACATATGAAAAAAAGCTCCTGATCACCTGTCATTAGAAAAATGCAAATCAAAACCACAGTCAGATACCATCTCATGACAGAATGTCAATTAAAAAGTCAGGAAACAACAGATGCTGATGAGGATGTGGAGAAATAGGAACACTTTTAAACCGTTGGTGGGAGTGTAAATTAGTTCGACCATTGTGAAAGACAGTGTGGCAATTCCTCAAGAATCTAGAACAAGATATTCCATTTGACCTAGCAATGCCATATCTGAGTCTATAAATCATTCTATTATAAAGACATATGCACATGTGTGTTTACTGCAGCACTGTTTACAATGGCAAAGACTTAGAACCAACCCAAATACCCATCAATGACAGACTGGATAAAGAAAATGTGGCACATATACACCATGGAATAATATGAAGCCAATAAAAACAATGAATACATGTCCTTTTCAGGGACATAGATGAAACCGGAAGCCGTCATTCTCAGCAAACTAACACAGGAACAGAAAATTAAACACCGCATGTTTCACTTACAAATGGGAGTTGAACAATGAGAACACATGGACATAGGGAGGGGAACATCACACACCGAGGACCTTTTGGGGGTTGGTTGGGGGAAGGGAAGGGAGAGCAGAGAGCATTAGGACAAATACCTAATGCATGTGAGGCTTAAAACCTAGATTATGGGTTGAAAAGTGCAGCAAACCACCATGGCACATGTATATCTATGTAACAAACCTGCAGGTTCTGTACATGTATCCTAGAACTTAAAGATAAAAAGTCACATTAATTTACAATTAACCCTTCTTTTCTTAAAGTTTGTAGATATATCATTAATTTGTGTACTGATTGGCTTAGAATAGTGCTACTTTACACCAGTTTTCCCAGAAAAAATATTAATATTCCCCCTTTTACTATAAAAAATTTTCCAGTTTAGATATTATTCACATAAATTATATGGTCTCCATATGCCCTTTTCATCATCCACACAACACATTCCTCTTGTAGTGGTATTTTCTCACGTTGTTCTCTGGATGCATCCTCTTCCCTACCAGATTACATATTCATGCAGAGCAGGAGCTCTGGCACATGCTTATTGTGCAAATGTGGCATCCAGGTTAAAAAAATATTTAAATTAATTTAATTTTAGTAATTTTAAAAAGAGTGTTATGTTACCAGTAAAGATAGTTGGGGCTATCTTAAGTTGTTCCAAATTATTACTGGGTATCATGACTCTAATTATCAAAAACAGTTTCGAGCTCACTAGAGTATCCAGTAGGAAGCTTATGAATTCCTTTACAACTTTCCAATGATGAATGTAGTGTTTGGTTATTTTAAGTTCAGTGAAATCAAGCGTCTACTTCTCATCCTATTTCAACCCTTGGTAATAGACTTAATTTATAAGTTCTATTTGTAAATTACATTAGAACTGATATGATTTTGTCCCTGACTCTCTCTTTAACCAAAACACAGTCTTTTATTTCTTCAATCCACTCTAGCCACACTAGCCCTGATGTTAGTTTCCAACTTACGACATGTGCATTAATTTTTTCCTTATCCTCAAACACACACCAGATACCTGCATGGCTCATTACTTAACTTCTTTTAGGTCTTGCTCAAATAACTCCCTCTGGGAGGTCTTTATGGATTTTCTGACCTTTACCAAAACTATCAATAATCTGTGTGTGTGTGCATGCATGCGTGTGTGTGTGTGTCTTGTGTATTTACCTTTTATTATTTATCTCCTGCATGGCAATGAGTGTTTTCTTAGGGAACAAACCTTGTCTATTTTTCCTCCATTTTGTCCATCACCATACCTTCTGGGAATCCATGTATCCTGATATATAGGTAGATATGTTGTGATAAAGACATGAGACTTGAATCAACTCCAATATTCTAGCCAAATTGTATAGGTCCAATTAGACTGACAAAGTATATAAAATTTATAGAAGCCACAAAATGATTATTAGATGCGTTCACAAATGTTGGAAGTGAGAAAGAAAATTAATGAAACATAGACTCTTTAAATGAACTGGAAGACCTGTAAGCATATTTCTGAGTCCTAATGTTTTCCCCCTTCCTTTTGTAAGTGGATTCAGTTTAGGGTGAATGTTTGTTAACGTAAAACATGCCATTCTTGTTTTTTCATTACTTATTTTGCTATCGGACTACCACTTTGGAATTTTGCTTCTTTGTACAGTTTTGCATTACTTTTAACTTAGCCCGAGTTTTCCTTTTAATGACAAAAAAAGCCATCAAAATGCATGCTTTAATCTATCTGGGAGAAAATTACCATATTTTTCCAGTGGTGGATCTTTGTGGTAGAATAGTAACCACACAGCATTGATTTTATTAACTCTCTACTGAAGTTTTAAGCTAAGATTGTCACAATTTTAAAATAAATCTTGATAAATGTATTTTAAAGTGGATAAGAACTGCCTCATACAACAGTATTTTTCAACAATAATTGTATCAAGAGAAGAGATGAAAATGCATATGCAGAAGGTGACAACTAAGGAGACACTAATAATGTTGATGTTGTTGTAACACTAAACCTAAGTAAACATTTTATGCTCAAACGTGTAGGACTATCTTTACTAGAACACTAGGGTGCTAGCCTTTATGGGGCCACTTAAATGTTAATAATAACTTTGAAATGCCATGTTCCTCTTGGAAAGGCTCATGGTTTATGCCTTTCTTTTCCAATTTTACTTTTATCAAATTATTTCATTAGTCTATTT
The DNA here is from genome assembly GCF_030222135.1 of Aotus nancymaae. NCBI lineage: Eukaryota > Metazoa > Chordata > Mammalia > Primates > Aotidae > Aotus > Aotus nancymaae. Next base: position 4,883,264 of record NW_026988423.1, on the reverse strand, counting down.
TCCCTTTATTTCCAAGAGCCAGCAATCTCTACTAATATTAATATTTGGAGGATCTAAAAGCTAAAGAGCACAAATTGCATAAATTTAATATTGGTATAAAGTATCGCCTTAATGCATAACCTTCATATGATCTAGATCAAGTTTTCTCAATCTTAGCACTCCTGACATTGGGGGCTGATAATTCATTGTCATGAGAGACTGTCCTGTATATTGTAGGATGTGTATTAGCATCACTGACCTTCACCCACTAGATTCTGATAGCATCCTGCTCCTCCTCTCACAGCCCTCCTCCCCCTGCTCCAACTATAGCAATTAAAAATGTCTCTAGACATCGCCAAATGCATCCTAGTGGTAAAATCATCCCTGGATGAGAACTAATCCAGAAGTGAAATATTCTGGTTACCAACCATTTGGGTTTTTAGGTGATTATTATATTTATTTATATTTCATTTTATAAATAAAAGCTAACTGCTTTGAGTTTTCATTTTATCTTAAGGGCAGGACACAATACCTCCTTCGTTACTTTACTTTCACAACACAAACATACACAGGAGGTTCTCCGTACAGTTTCCCGAATTGAATTCAAATTAGGACTCAATCATATTCATAGAACAGAATGATCAGGAACATTATTTACCTTCGATTTAAAGTGTCAAATGTAGCTTGATATTTTGATAATTATTCAGACCATATTTTAAAAGTGACAGGGGCAGTATTTTTTTCTATTAAATCCCAAAATAATTGAAAAAGTAAAATATTTGTTTGAATGTATATTGATACACTGGCACAACATGGACACTATTAGATTGCCATTTTTTCTCCTTTTTTTAAAAATTTACACATTGTAGGAAAAAGTTCCTGTTACAATACTTTTTCAGCTGTTTGATTCTGCATAAATAATTTACCTTGTAGCAATATTGACTTGCAAATAAAGTGACGAAATCTGAACCAATCATTTTGAGGTTCATTTTGTTTTTCCACATTTTTAAAAATAACAAAATATGTATTTCCAGAATTTATTTGGTTGTACTAAAAAATAAAGCTGATATAAATTAATTCAAGGTAATGGGAAAAATGCAAATTTATAGTTAACATCATAAAAGAAGAAGGAAGCAATTTGCCTGAGTATTTAAGGTTCTTGAGATCTGAGCTTAAATAGAAAAGAGAGAAATCAATCTCTGATATTGTTAGAAAAATTTTCAGATTATTTAATCACCATTTGAAGGTATCTTGTTGACTTATGAGATCATCTTTTAAAAAACTTTTTAGAAAACAGAAATCAGAAACACTGGAAGGTGGATAACTCAGTTCAATAAAAGGTAGTCTGTCTACTGTGGGCAATGCAATACAAGTCTTGGGGTTTACAAAGAGTAATAAATTGTATGACCTCACAATTTAGAATGAGTCAAATCATATAAATACTAATTCAGGTATAAGGCAATTAGATTCTCTAAAATAATTTTCCAGTTTAAAATTTTTCAAATCCTCCCTTTACCATGTATTATTTCTATCACCTGGATTAGTTACTAAATGTTCCTCAATCTTTGTTGCCCTATTTTAGAAGTAGAGATATGTTTTTCTTCATATTATTTTGTAACTATTAAATAAAGATGATTTTAAAATTACTTTTTATTTTTATTTTACTTTAAGTTCTGGGGTATATGTGCAGATCTCGCAGGATTGTTACACAGATATACACATGCCATGGTAGTTGCTGCCTCCATCCCCCCGTCACCTACATTAGGTACTTCTCCTAATTTATCCCTTCCCAATCTCCCAACCCCCTGCTATCCCTCCCCTAGCCCCCCATCTCCCAACAGACTCCAGTGTGTGATGTTCCTCTCCCTGTGCCCATGTGTTCTCATTGTTCAACACCCACTTACGAGTAAGAACATGCGGTATTTGGTTTTCTGTTCTTGTGTGAGCTTGCTGAGAATAATGGTTTCCAGCTTCATCCATGTCCCTGAAAAGGACATGAACTCATCCTTTTTAATGGCTGCATAGTATTCCATGGTATATATGTGCCACATATTCTTTATCCAGTCTATCATTGATGGGCATTTGGGTTGGTTCCAGGTCTTTGCTATTGTATACAGTGCCACAATGAACGTACATGTGCATGTGTCTTCATAATAGATCAATTTATAATCCTTTGGGTATATACCCAGTAATGGGATTGCCAGGACAGATTGTATTTCTATATCTATATCCTTGAGGAATCGCCACACTGTCTTCCACAATGGTTGCGCTAATTTACACTCCCACCAACAGTGTAAAAGAGTTCCTATTTCTCTACATCCTCTCCAGCATCTATTGTCTCCAGATTTTTTAATGATGGCCATTCTAACTGGTGTGAGATGGTACCTCAATGTGGTTCTGACTCTCCTTTCTCTAATGACCAGTGATAATGAGCAGTTTTTCATGTTTTTTGGCCACATAAATGTCTTCTTTTGCAAAGTGTCTGTTCATAGCCTTCCCTTCCTTACACCTTATACAAAAATTAACTCCAGATGGATTAAAGATTTAAACATAAGACCTAACACCATAAAAACCCTAGAAGAAAACCTAGGCAATACCATTCAGTACATAAGCATAGGCAAGGACTTCATGACTAAAACATCAAAAGTAATGGCAACAAAAGCCAAAATAGACAAATGGGATCTAATTAAACTTAAGAGCTTCTGCACAGCAAAAGAAACAATCATTAGAGTGAACTAGCAACTAATAGAATGGGAAAAAATTTTAGCAAGCTACCCATCTGACAAAGGGTTAATATACAGTATCTACAAAGAATTAAATCAAATTTACAAGAAAAAATCTAACAAACCCAACAAAAAGTGGGTGAAGGATATGAAATAGAGATGATTTAAGTAAGTATATTGATTAAGGCTTGGTATCTATCAAGCAAGCATTCATTAAATTGAATTATGTTATTAATTAAGAATATTTTTTAGAGAAAGAAGATTTTTGAGAGAGAACAATTCTATGTATCAGGACAAAAATTTCAAGGTTATTCTGATTGAACTGGTATTGAATTAATAACCTATTTTCTCCCATTTGACTTGGCTTAAAATAATTCAGAACTATTAATGGCTTCTTGTACTTCCCATCATGTGTCATGATTCCCTGAAAAGACAGATCTAAGAGCTTTGTGCTCCAAGGATAAAACTGTCTCTCAAATATCACATAGTAACTGTATTAGTACCTATGCATATATTAAGCACTTACTATGTGTCAGACATTTTGCTAAGCAGTTTCTATTATATGCAATAATATTATTGGTTATCTTCATTTCATTCAGTTGAAACTGAGGATCAATAAAATTATGTATTTTGTGTCCTGTACAAGATATGGGTATGGTTTATAAATAGAATCCTAGAATGTAATAAAAACAGTTAAGACTTCCCAGCCATAGGGAGTCACTTGTTCTGTGAACCTACAGATTTGAAGCTATAAGTATCACAGATCACACCCTTTCAAATCTCTGAAAATTTCACACCCATCAAATCTCTGAAAATTAAAATTTCTTTTGATTTATTTTGTTAGATACTATTCTTAGAATAAATACAGAATATTTATTTTAAAAGTTTTAGAGCTTATTTGCATGATACAAATACTACCTCCAAAACAGAAAGCAGGATATATCTTTAATAAGGAGTTTTGGGAATTTTTTTTCTTTCGTTAAACACAATAAAAGGTTTAAAATGCAAAGTTGTATCTTCTTTGCACAAGAGGCTAAACTTCTACAGTTAACTGATGCCTGGTTCAGTTTCAAGATTAAGGCATTCTATTAGTTAAACCTCAGGCTGAGGCCTTGTTCCATTTAGGACTCTTGGTTTTCCACTGGAGAAGCGATGCTGCTATTAGAGTACTTTCCAGTCTTCCTGGCCTGTTCGTCAAGCTTCAAGCTTAAGCTGCATACAGGCTCAGAGAGAGTCCATGTCCTAAGGGAAAGCAAAGTTCTCAAGCACGTTTAAAACAGCCCGTAGTTTTTCCTTATCTTTTCTCCTTCAGTCTTTCTTTTATGTACAATATGGAGCCACTAAAATGGCACTCAGAGTGATCCTTGTTGACATAACCTGAACCGCAGCCTGAGCACACACATCCCGGAAGCACAGTCCTGTCACTGCTGGCCATTCTGCCTGCATTCAGACTGTGCTAATTGAGTGAGGTCAGCCAGTGTTCTCTCTCCAGACTTTCATTCTCCCTGAGGGGAAGAACGGTTCCAGTGAATGATCCACCATGTCTAACGGCACTCATTTTCGATGCTTGTTAGCTTCATGCCTTTCTGTAACGTGTAAGAACAGCATACTAGAGAGCATTTATATGGCTATCCTCCAGACCAGCTTTGCAGAGAGATCTCAGGACTGCAGCTCTTAGGCGCTGACTTTCATCTCCCCCCTTCGTACATGGGCATATTCTAATTAGAGTTACACTGCTTATCATATTTTAAGGTCTAAAGACTTCTGCTTAACAACATGTTTTAAAAAAGGAATCCATTTGAAAAAGCTATCTTAACTAAATTAGTTTAGAAAGGTCATAGATCTAGCTAAAGAATCCTGTTTTTTTTTTTCCTTTAGTGTTTTTATCAGGAAAATAAAATATGGAGACCTATCTTATAGGTACTGTATTACATACACTTAGCTCTGTACCCCTCGTGGTAAAAATCATCCCTGTGCCTCTCACGTGGTAAAAACTCACGTGGTAAAAACAAACGGTTGGCTGTTCCCTTGCTAATGAAATGTACATTTCTATAACATATCCTTGCCTTGCCTGTGGTTAATATTTAACAGGAACCCTGCATTTAATTCATAACATATCCCTGCCTTGCCTGTGGTTAGTATTTAAGGAGAATCCTACATTTAACACAATAGACTTCCATCTCAATCACTAATATTTTGTTTATAAATATTATGATGAGACAATAACAACAATAGTGCTTGAGATTTGACTTTCATTGTTTTCTTAGTCACATCTGGCTGCTTGATCTGCAGGATGATTATTCCCCATATCCCCTGCTCCTCTTTGGGATGCCAACCATGCAGCAAGCTAGAGAGAAATAAGCCTATAATATTTGATATTGTTTGGATTTTTTAATAACGTTTACATACAACCCTTCTACTCTGATGGGACAGTGTGGATCTCTTCTCATCTTGTTCAAAAAGCTACTTGCTGCTAAGCACTTAGTGAGCAGAGTCCTTTTGAAGAAAGGGTAAGAAAAAAGGGAGGGCCCTTTGTATAACATAATTAATTGGATAATATTCACCCAGTTCTTATTATAGTCTGAAGGCAAAGAAGAGAAAATTCTATAATTGCCTTCAGACTGTAATAGGAACTGGGTGAATATTATCCTAATATTATCTTAATATTTTACAAAATGGAAACAGCTGAAAGAAAACTTACTGGACATTTGCTTTGGCAACACGCTGATTTTATTTTAAGTGAATCAGTCAGTGGACAGGTAGATGCTTATGTCTGCAACCCCTACTATTTAGTATCTTTAGGTAAACAATTTTTTTAGTAACCTCTGCAAATGTATTCACCAGGAGGTAAAAGTAATGACTGGGCCTTATAAACATTGAAGAGAGACTAGAGCTGGGTACTTGTAGCCCTTCTCCTTGGCAAAGTATCTTTCTTGAAATAGATTTGATGGAAGCGAAAGGAATCATTATTCCTGGTGGAAAGACAACCTAAAAGTAGAGAAGGGGAATCAAAACATATGTAAGAGAATGGCAATGAATGCCCTCTATAAAACTAAAAGCGAACTGCATTCCAGTGTGGTAGGATAAAAGAGGGGCCAGGAAATATACTTGTTCTCCTTGCTCCACACACAACGTCCTCTACAGAGGACTAACTAGTAGTCAGACAATTTAAAGTTCATGGGATTAAGCAAAGGGTAATACTAAACAGTACAAGTAGGCTGAGAGAAGAGATTCACAACTAGTGCACAAATGACTAGGTGAGGCTAACTTAAATTGTTACACTCTTTTTGAAAGGTATTTTCACAATACTTATCAACAAACTTAATATTGATTCTCTGACAAGGAAATTCCACTACTAGAAATTTAGTATCAAGAAATAATTACATATACATGTATACACTATACATATAACACATATATACATAAACACACATATATACACACATACATATATATACACACACATATATAAACATACATATATCTACACACACACACACTGGTCTCTTTCATTGCAAGGCAATTTACAATAAGATATCTTTTTTAAAATGTCCTCAAATTTCTAGTATCAGAAGAGAGATTAAATAATCTTTCTGGAATACTATGCAGCCATTAAAAATTGGGGATTAAATAGTTTTTGACATGGAATGATGTTTATAATATAATGCTCACTGAAAAAAATCTAATCTCTAATGTCCTAAGGCATGCATTATATGTAAGAAGTTAACATATTCTATTCATTTAGAATGATTTTAGTTATATACTATTCTGGGGGAATTAAGAAAATAGCCAATCAAGAAGGAGATCCAAGATGGCCGCTTAGGAGGAACTCGGGAATGCAGCTCCGAGAGAAAGCACAGAGGGTGAGTGGACGCCGTATTTCCAGACTGATTTTTACTGCCCACAGACCAGGAGATTCACACGCAGAGAAGCCACACGGGTCGCCAGCGCCGCTGGCGCCGCTGGCTTGAACGGCGCAGCCGCTGGGCCGGCACCCTGAGGCAACGGCTCACTGTATAAAGTGAGAGAGTCTGAGTCCCCTATAAGCCAGCAAGGGGAGCTGAAACGGGGAGCCAGGCCAGCGCCACGAATCTCAGAGCCGCGGCTTTAGCCAACGCAGCGGCTCCGGAGGCAGATCAGATGAGACGGTGTCCCCTCTTACCCAGCAAGAAGACCTGAAACACAACTGAAACCGGGACGGTCCAGCTCTGTGGAGGAGGGGCGTTCTCCATAGGCACCCTGCTGTTCTCTACCAAGGCAATCCGCCACTACAGAGACTCCGTCACTACAGGGGCGGGCCAACATATCGGAAGCAGTTCTAACTACACCCAGAAGTTCACACGGAAGCTGGGTGGAGCCCACAGCAGCTTAGCGAAGCCTCTGCAACCTGAGTGTGACTAGGCTGCCACCTTGTGGGCAGGGAAAACAGCAACCGCACAGGGGAACATCATAAAACCGTAACTCCCTGGGACAGAACACCTGGGGGGAAGAGCAGGGGGTTTATGAGTTCTGCCACAGCAGACTTAAAATTACCAAAATCAGAAAGACAACAACTACAAAGTCAACAGGTGGATAAATCCACAAAGATGGGAAGAAACCAGCGCAAAAAGGATGAAAACACCCAAAACCAGAACACTTCTCCTCCTACAAGGGATCACAACTCCTCACCAGCAAGGGAACAAGACTGGATGGAGAATGAGTGTGATGAAATGACAGAATCAGCTTTCAGAAAGTGGATAATAAGAAACTTCCGTGAGCTAAAAGAACATGTTCTAACCCAATGCAAAGAAACTAAGAACCTTGAAAAAAGACTTGACGAAATGCTAACAAGAATGGACAACTTAGAGAGGAATATGAGCGAATTGATGGAGCTGAAAAACACAACACGAGAACTTCGTGAAGCATGCACAAGTTTCAACAGCCGAATTGACCAAGCAGAAGAAAGGATATCAGAGGTCGAAGATCAACTCAATGAAATAAAACGAGAAGGCAAGGTTAGAGAAAACAGGGTAAAAAGGAATGAACAAAGTCAACAAGAAATATGGGACTATGTGAAAAGACCTAATCTACGTTTGATAGGTGTACCTGAATGTGACGAAGAGAATGCATCCAAGCTGGAAAATACTCTTCAGGATATTATCCAGGAAAACTTCCCCAACCTAACAAGGCAGGCCGAGATTCAAGTCCAGGAAATACAGAGAACACCACAAAGATACTCCTCTAGAAGAGCAACCCCAAGACACATAATCATCAGATTCACCAGGGTTGAAATGAAGGAGAAAATACTAAGGGCAGCCAGAGAGAAAGGTCGGGTTACCCACAAAGGGAAGCCCATCAGACTCACTGCAGATCTCTCAGCAGAAACCCTACAGGCCAGAAGAGAATGGGGGCCGATATTCAACATCCTTAAGGAAAAGAACTTTCAACCCAGAATTTCGTATCCAGCCAAACTAAGCTTCATAAGTGAAGGAAAAATAAAATCCTTTGTGAACAAGCAAGAACTCAGAGAGTTCATCACCACCAGACCAGCTCTACAAGAGCTCCTGAAGGAGACACTACACATAGAAAAGAACAACCAGTACCAGCCACTCCAAAAACACATGAAAAGGTAAAGAGCATCAACACAATGAAGAATCTGCATCAACCAAAGGGCAAAACAGCCACCTAGCACCAAAATGACAGGATTGAATTCACACATAACAATATTAACCCTAAATGTAAACGGACTAAATGCCCCAATCAAAAGACACAGACTGGCAAATTGGATAAAAAGCCAAAACCCATCAGTGTGCTGTATCCAGGAAACCCATCTCGCATGCAAGGATACACAAAGGCTCAAAATAAAGGGATGGAGGAAGATTTACCAAGCAAATGGAGAGCAAAAAAAAGCAGAAGTTGCAATTCTCATCTCTGATAAAATAGACTTTAAAGCAACAAAGATCAAAAGAGACAAAGAAGGACATTACATAATGGTAAAAGGATCAATGCAGCAAGAAGAGCTAACGATCCTAAATATATATGCACCTAATACAGGAGCACCCAGATACATAAGGCAAGTTCTTAAAGACTTACAAAGAGACTTAGACTCCCACACAATAATAGTGGGAGACTTCAACACACCATTGTCAATATTAGACAGATCAACGAGACAGAAAATTAACAAGGATATCCAGGACTTGAACTCAGACCTGGAACAAGCAAACCTAATAGACATTTACAGAACTCTCCACCCCAAATCCACAGAATATACATTCTTCTCAGCACCACATCACACCTACTCTAAAATTGACCACATAATTGGAAGTAAATCACTCCTCAGCAAATGCAAAAGAACGGAAACCATAACAAACAGTCTCTCAGACCACAGTGCAATCAAGTTAGAACTCAGAATTCAGAAACCAACCCGGAACCGCACAGCCTCATGGAAAATGAACAACTTTCTCCTGAATGTTGACTGGATAAACAATGAAATGAAGGCAGAAATAAAGACGTTCTTCGAAACCAACGAGAATGAAGACACCACATACCAGAATCTCTGGGACACATTTAAAGCAGTCTCTAGAGGAAAATATATAGCAATAAGTGCCCACATGAGAAGAAAGGAGAGATCTAAAATTGACACCCTATCATCAAAATTGAAAGAGCTAGAGGAGCAAGATCAAAAAAACTCAAAACCTAGCAGAAGACAAGAAATAACTAAGATCAAAGCAGAATTGAAGGAGATAGAGACACGAAAAACCCTTCAAAAAATCAATAAATCCAGGAGCTGGTTTTTTGAAAAGATCAACAAAATAGACAGACCACTAGCCAGACTAATAAAAAAGAAAAGAGAGAATAATCAAATAGATGCAATAAAAAATGATAAAGGGGATATCACCACAGATTCCACAGAAATTCAAACCATCATCAGAGATTATTACAAACAACTCTATGCACATAAATTAGAAAACCTGGAGGAAATGGATAAATTCCTGGACAGCTGCCTCCTGCCAAGCCTAAACCAGGAAGAAGTCGAAACCCTGAATAGACCAATAACAAGGTCTGAAGTCGAGGCAGCAATTAAGAGCCTACCACCCAAAAAAAGCCCAGGTCCAGATGGGTTCACAGCCGAATTCTACCAGACATACAAAGAGGAACTGATACCATTCATACTGAAACTATTCCAAATAATCCAAAAAGAGGGAATCCTTCCCAAATCATTTTATGAGACCAACATCATCCTAATACCAAAACCTGGCAGAGACTCAACAAGAAAAGAAAACTACAGGCCAATATCCATGATGAACATAGATGCAAAAATCTTCAATAAAATAATGGCAAGCCGATTACAACAGCACATCAAAAAGCTTATCCACCATGATCAAGTAGGATTCATCCCGGGGATGCAAGGCTGGTTCAATATACGCAAGTCTATAAATGTAATTCACCACATAAACAGAACCAAAGACAAAAACCACATGATTATCTCAATTGATGCAGAGAAGGCCTTCGACAAAATTCAACAGCCCTTTATGCTAAAAACCCTCAATAAACTAGGTATCGATGGAACGTATCTCAAAATAATAAAAGCTATTTACGACAAACCGACAGCCAATATCATACTGAACGGGCAAAAACTGGAAGCATTCCCTTTGAAATCTGGCACTAGACAAGGATGCCCTCTCTCACCACTCCTATTCAATATAGTACTGGAAGTTCTAGCCAGAGCAATCAGGCAAGAAAAAGAAATAAAGGGTATTCAATTAGGAAAGGAGGAAGTCAAATTGTCTCTATTTGCAGACGACATGATTGTATATCTAGAAGACCCCCTCATCTCAGCCCAAAAGCTCCTGAAACTGATAAGCAACTTCAGCAAAGTCTCAGGATACAAAATCAATGTGCAAAAATCACAAGCGTTCCTATACACCAATAACAGACTTAAAGAGAGCCAAATCAAGAACGAACTGCCATTCACAATCGCTACAAAGAGAATAAAATACCTAGGAATACAACTAACAAGGAATGTAAAGGACCTCTTCAAGGAGAACTACAAATCACTGCTCAACGAAATAAGAGAGGACACAAACAGATGGAGAAACATTCCATGTTCATGGTTAGGAAGAATTAATATCGTGAAAATGGCCATACTGCCCAAAGTAATATACAGATTCAATGCTATCCCCATCAAGCTACCAATGACCTTCTTCACAGAACTGGAAAAAACCACCTTAAACTTCATATGGAACCAAAAGAGAGCCCGCATAGCCAAGTCAATTCTAAGCAAAAAGAACAAAGCAGGAGGCATCACACTACCAGACATCAAACTCTACTACAAGGCTACAGTAATCAAAACAGCATGGTACTGGTACCAAAACAGAGATATAGACCAATGGAACAGAACAGAGGCGTCGGAGGCAACACAACATATCTACAACCACCTGATCTTTGACAAACCTGATAAAAACAAGCAATGGGGAAAGGATTCCCTGTTCAATAAGTGGTGTTGGGAAAACTGGCTAGCCATATGCAGAAAGCAGAAACTGGACCCCTTCCTGACACCTTACACTAAAATTGACTCCAGATGGATTAAAGACTTAAACATAAGACCTAACACCATAAAAACACTAGAAGGAAACCTAGGCAAAACCATTCAGGACATAGGCGTAGGCAAGGACTTCATGACCAAAACACCAAAAGCATTGGCAACAAAAGCCAAAATAGACAAATGGGACCTAATCAAACTCCACAGCTTCTGCACAGCAAAAGAAACAGTCAATAGAGTGAATCAGCAACCAACAGAATGGGAAAAAATTTTTGCAGCCTACCCATCTGACAAAGGGCTGATATCCAGAATTTACAACAAGCTAAAAAAGATTTACAAGAAAAAAACAAACAAGCCCATTCAAAAGTGGGCGAAGGACATGAACAGATACTTTACAAAAGAAGACATACATGAGGCCAACAAGCATATGAAAAAATGCTCATCATCACTGGCCATTAGAGAAATGCAAATCAAAACTACATTGAGATACCATCTCACACCAGTTAGAATGGCAATCATTAAAAAATCTGGAAACAACAGATGCTGGAGAGGATGTGGAGAAATAGGAACACTTTTACACTGTTGGTGGGAGTGTAAATTAGTTCAACCATTGTGGAAAACAGTGTGGCGATTCCTCAAGGACCTAGAAATAGAAATTCCATTTGACCCAGCAATCCCATTACTGGGCATATATCCAAAGGATTATAAATCGTTCTACTATAAGGACACATGCACACGAATGTTCATAGCAGCACAGTTTACAATAGCAAAGACCTGGAACCAACCCAAATGCCCATCGATGATAGACTGGACAGGAAAAATGTGGCACATATACACCATGGAATATTATGCAGCCATTAAAAACGAGGAGTTCGCGTCCTTTGTAGGGACATGGATGAACCTGGAAACCATCATTCTCAGCAAACTGACACAAGAACACAAAATCAAACACCACATGTTCTCACTCATAGGCGGGTGTTGAACAAGGAGAACACATGGACACAGGGAGGGGAGCACTATACATGGGGGTCTGTTGTGGGGGAGTGGGGGGGACAGCGGGGGGGTGGGGAATTGGGGAGGGATAGCATGGGGAGAAATGCCAGATATGGGTGAAGGGGAGGAAGGCAGCAAATCACACTGCCACGTATGCACCTAAGCAACAACCTTGCATGTTTTTCACATGTACCCCAAAACCTAAAATGCAATAAAAAAAAAAAAAAAAAAGAAAAAGAAAATAGCCAATCAAATCATTTTCTGTAGGGCTTAATTTTTTGATGGAATCCTGGTTGAGAATGGCTAACTTCAGTACACTATTCCAGATCACATATTTATAGAATTTGAACAATAGCAGGCCTTTCCTAATTTATTAATATATTTATATCTTATAAAATCTATAATGATATTGATATAGATAGAAATATACATCTATACGAAGATAAACATAGGTTGAAAATGTATTCCCATTTTCTAGATATCGGTACCTTTCCACTATAAACATTTTTATTGTTTTAGGACTAATCACCACACACACACACACATGCACACACACACACACGCACACATGCACAGACGTATATGTATAAAATCATAGTTTGTATTTTTTTTTTCTTGAGATGGAGTCTTGCTCTGTTGCCCAGGCTGGAGTACAGTGGCATGATCTTGGCTAACTGCAACCTCCGCCTCCCAGGTTCAAGTGATTCTCCTGCCTCAGCCTCCCAACTACAGGTGCATACCACCACGCCTTGCTAATTTTTGTATTTTTAGTAGACAGAGGGTTTCACTATGCTGGCCAGGCTGGCCTTGGACTACTGACCACAGGGGATCCACTCTCTGCGACCTCCCAAGGTGCTGGGATCACAGGCATGAGTCCCAGTGCCGAGTCCATAGTTTTTCAATTTCATCATAGAGTCATTGTACATATACAATTATCTTTTCTATATTGTACATATAAAATTATCTTTGAAATAAACGGATGTGGTGGAGGATATAAGAATAACTTAGAAAGTGTTTATATAAGACAAATATAGCAATTATATCTTGACTGCCTTTATCATATGCACATGGACCTCTAATATAATTAAGATTTTAAAAACAATTATCAATTGTTATTTAAACTCAAAGATATGCATATTAATAAATGTGGCTGGTTACAGTTTTTAATGCTTCTGTCTACAAAATGCAAAGATATAGCTAACCCCTCTGGGTTAATAAAAAGATTCTTCAACTAAGACAAAGAAAAAGAAAGTAAATATAACCACAGTTATTTGTACTTTCATTTTAATGGCATCGGTATGACTAATATTTGACTTCTTCAGATAAAAACTGAATGAATGTTTAGTATGAAAGGAAGAAAACACATGTGCTATAAAGTCTCCACATTTATATAGAAAAAAGCTATATATGTCATTCCGAAATGCTGCAAACAATATATACGCTCATTAAATTTACGTACAAATTTTCAAACATAGAATGATAGCAACATAAAGGATAATAAGACTTTCCTATAGCTCCATAGATACAAATGCTGAAAGCAAGTTACTTTCATGGAGCCAATGAAGTATGTACCAATAATACAAAAACAAAAAAATCACACAAAGACATAAACTTCTTCACTTGATTTACATTCTAATGCCCTAGCAGCTTTACTCGTAATAGTCAAAAACTGAAAACAATTGAAATGTCCATCAACTAATAAATGAACACCTGAAGTATTAGGTTGGTACAAACATAATTGTGGTTCTCTCATTACTTTTAATGGCAAAAGCTGCAATTACGTTTACCAACCTAATACATTGTAACAATTATATATTCAACAACTATTTAAGAAAAACCTAACTGCCTCGGCAACATGCATGAATCTCAAAATCATTATGCCAAGTGAAGGAAGCATACTGTATGATTTCTTCGAAAACTATTTCTGGAGAAAACGAAATATAGGGGGAGAAATCAGATCAATGAGTATCAGGGCTGGGAGCTGGGGAAAACGTTGATTGGAAAGGGGAGAGCATTGGGGAACCTCTTGTGGTGATGGAAATATTCTATGCCATGATTATCGTAGTGGTTACATGGCTTCTTTTATCTTAATTCATTGAATTATACACTTAAAATTGCTGATGCTCATTATATGTCAATATACCTCAATAAAGCTAATTAAAAATTGTCTGTATTGGCCTGGCGTGGTGGCTCACACCTGTAACCCCCAGCACTTTGGGAGGTTGAGGCAGGCGGATCACAAGGTCAGGTGTTCAAGACCAGCCTGGCAAACACGGTAAAACCCTCTCTCTACTAAAAATACAAAAAATTAGCTGGGTGTGGTGGTGTGCGCCTGTAATCCCAGCTATTTGGGAGGCTGAGGCAGGAGAATCACTTGAACTCAGGAGGTGGACGTTGTGGTGAGCGAAGATTGTGCCATTGCACTCCAGCCTGGGCAAAGCCTGGGGGACAGAGCAAGACTCCATCTCACAAAAATAAAAGAAAGAAAAAAAGAAAAATAAAGTTCATATTTAATAAGTGAAATAAAAGAAAAAAGAATTGACTCAAATATCAATTTTCCAACTGAACTCCTTAACTGAAATTCCTAAATGAAGGTAACACTTTCTATTTAGAGTTTATATTTCTCTAGTGTACAATTTATATTGTATGTGATCAAATAACTATGTTTAACTATGTCACTATATTTCTTTATTGAAAAAAATGGTAACATTATCTTTTGACATATACAAAATTAACTATTGAGGGGATTCTCAGGCCTTATTATTTGGTTTAGGACAATTAAAAAACAGTAGTTATCAAGTACCTGATAACATCCAGGACTGTTAGCAAATCTATAAAAGATACAAAGACACATGGACTGTCTCAGTAGCCTACATCAAGTTGGAAAAATAAGATG
The DNA here is from genome assembly GCF_030222135.1 of Aotus nancymaae. Lineage (NCBI taxonomy): Eukaryota > Metazoa > Chordata > Mammalia > Primates > Aotidae > Aotus > Aotus nancymaae. The sequence continues at coordinate 4,868,152 of NW_026988423.1, read as the reverse complement.
TCATCCATGACTGTTATGCAGTGAAAGATGTGACAAGATTTAGACAGAAGAAAATTTGTTCACAGGCACTTAGGAATGCTGATGACGAAGTAGTGGGGCAGGAGAGAAGAATAAATCCTCTGTTACTTAGTTGATCATAAAAGGATAAAATGAAGAGGGTATCATCATCATAATCACTAAGTATAGAACATTTATCATAAAGTAATGATCTTTAAGGTAAATGCTCTATAACTTAGCGATTATGTAGTAGGCACTTTATGGTAAATACTTTATATATATATCTCATCAAATCTTTCAACATATACATATAAAATATTGAAAATGAAGAATTACGGTAAGTACATGCTATATTTCTTCTCCAAGGTCATAATGCAGATAAGGGATAAAGTTGAATCCTTTTGACCCTAGAGCCCAAGAAATAGGTACATATATACTATAGCTGTTTTAAGGTGTATACTTTAAAAATGATACAAGTTTCAACAGAACTGTATAAGGGAGATGTGTAAGCATTTCTGGCATTGGAAATGACATGATCAAAGGCAAGGAAGCTGAAAAAGAATGAATACATTAAGATAAACAAAAGCTTAGGTGTTCTATAATCAAATGGCAAACTATAAAGGAGACTCAAAAAAGGATCCAATGCCAGGTTAAGAAACTTAAAATTAACTTAAATGCATTGGGCAGTCATTGGAGGTTTCTATGGTGATAAACTCATATGAAAAATATATTACCATATGACAGGGAGAACTAGCTTAGATACTTTCTGGAATTAGAAGGATACTGTAACTTTCTAGACATTCTGACACATCCACATTTTTTATGCTCAACCCCTACATCACTTACCCCATTTCTTTCTTCCTGCTTTGAGTTTTAGAGCAAGCACAACTAGCAAAAATTACACACTAACTTGGCTGCATTTAACATACTAATTTGACTGGTTGACCACTTTGGCCAAACCAAATGAATATAACATGGAAACACTAGTTATTCCTGGTAATGTGAACCAATTACCAAAGGAATGAGTGCCTTGCTTTCTTAATCCATTGTTTTTGACATTTTTCTGTGTAGACTATTTTATAAAGATGAAACAAAAATAGGCTATTTTAAAGCATTTGGGAATATATGGTCAAATCCAATTAAACAATCAAAAATAATTAGATAAACTAGAGCTGCTCTATGTCAAAATCCCTAACCAATCTACGTAAAACACAAAGCTTATTCCAGTGTTCTAAATCTTTTTCCTTATGCTGTGTCTAAATATTCTAAAACAAATTCCATGTTAAAGTGTTTGCTTTGTGATAGTTTAGTTTTTCAAGTGTCACACACAGTTTAAAAAAACAAAGACTCTAAAACACATTGAGTTTTCCTTTCTACTGATAAAATATATTACAACGAAGTACAGGAAAAACGCTGAAAAGAATAAAACATTTTTCTATTAAAATATTTTAAAGTAAAATATTTTTAAATGACCTCTGCAGATTTTAAAGTAATTTCAAAATACATCTGTTGACAAGTACCAAATTCAGATATTATTAAGTAACTAGTTAAAGCACTTATTACAAATGCTTCAATGGACAGCACAGTGTGGGTTGATGCAGTCTTTTTCTGATTACTTTGACAGTATAAAATTTATACACTTTTTACTCCAAAGGAAAACAGGCATGATATAACAAAAAATAAATAATTTCTTTATTTCTCAACCATTTCCTTCAATATGCTTATATTCTTTATCTATCCTGTCTGGCATCTAAAAAACTGCTTGACACTTAAGCACTGAATTATTTTACTTGGTAAAAATACCAAAATTCGTGTGTGTGTGTGTGTGTGTGTGTGTGTGTGTGTATGTTTACTTTTACCTATTGTTTATATCATTGATTTGGGAAGCATTAAATGTTCAATTCAGTGAACAATTTGGTCAAGTCAGTCAAAACAAGTGATGGCATACCCTGTTGATTTGAACTGGCATAACAAACATGTTAACAAGTGGCCTATGTATACACCAGATAAATATCTTTAGTAAAATTTTAGACACTATTGTTAGAGTAGGTAGATAAGCAGATATGAACAGGGCAGAATAGGGCCCAAAAGATGTCAGGCAACTGTCAGGTGACTGTCAGGCAATCATCAGGTGGACTCTTCAGAAATGATACGTGGTCAAGGCTAGCACCAGGGGAAGGAAGATTTCCTAACACATAGCAAACATCTAGAGCTTGTGAGCAATAAATTACCAATAAGATCCTAGGAACTGAACAAACATGTCCAGGCATATACAGTAAGGCTCAAAATGGCAGAATTTGATCTTCCTTTGGGGACATGTCCAGGTATGCACAGTAAGGAACAAAATGGCAGACTGTGACCTTTTCCTGAGAACATATCCAAGCATGTGCTATAAGGAGCAAAATAGCAGTTTGACCAGTATATGACCTTCTTCTAGGGGAGCTAGATCTGTGGAAAAACTGCCCCAAGAAAGCATGCACATAACTTTAAATACTAAATGATGCATGTGGCCCCTCCCAGACTGGCAAGTCACTGTACATACTGTGATTGGCCAACACCCTGCCCAATGGGAAGAACAAGGGAAAAAAATCAGGATAAAGAGCAGGAAAGAGTAAGTCTATAAGAGCCCTCACCTAAGGATCAGACGAGGCACTCAATCTTTTGAGTTGCTAACTTGGGTCCTTCCAAATACACTTTTCTTTGCTTCAATAAACTCTCATTTCTGCCTTAAATCTACTTGCTTTTCCTGGCCAAATTCTTTCTTCCAACAAAACAAGCATTAGGACCAAGGTTCCTGCTCAGACTTGCCACCGTTAACAATGTGATACAGTTTGACTGTGTCCCCACCTAAATCACATCTTAAATTGTAGTTCCCATAATCCCCATACATCTTGGGAGGGAACCAGTGGGGAAATAATTTAATCATGGGGGCAGTCACCCTCGTGCTATTTTCATGAAGTCAGTAAGTTCTCACAAGATCTGATAGTTTTACAAGGGGCTTCCGTCCTTTTGCTCGGCACTTTTCTTTGCTCCTGCCATGTGAGGAAGGACATGTTTACATCCCCTTCTACCATGATTGTATATTTCCTGAGGCCTCCCCAGCACTATAAAACTGTGAATCAATTAAATGTCTTTCTTCTATAAATTACCCAGTCTCAGTTATTTCTTTATAGCAGCATGAGAACTAACACAGTAAATTGGCCCTGAGGAGAGTGGAGCACTGCTGAAAAGATACCCAAAAATGTGGAAGCAAATTTGCAACTTGGTAACAGGCAGAGGCTGGGACAGGTCCAAGGGCTCAGAAGAAGAAAGAAAAATGTGGGACTGTTTGGAATATTCTAGAGACTGGAGGGCTCAGAAGACAGGAAGATGGGGGAAAGTTTAGAACCTCCTACATACTTGTTCAATGGCTTTGACCAAAATGCTTATAGTGATGTGAACAATGAAGTCTAATCTGAGGTGGTCTCACATGGAGATGAAAAACTTGCTGGGAACTGGAATAAAGATGACTCTTGCTATGTTTTAGCAAAGAGATTGGCAGCATTTTGCCTTGGCCCTAGAGATCTACGGAACTTTGAACTTGAGAGAGGTGATTTAGGGCATCTGGCAGAAGAAATTTCTAAGCAGCAAAGAATTCAAGATATAACTTGGGTGCTCTTAACAGCATTCAGTTTTATGTGATCACAAAGATATGGTTTGGAATTAGAACTTTGTTTAAAAGGGAAGCAGAGTATAAAAGTTCAGAAAATTTGCAGACTGACAGTGTGCTAGAAAATAAAAACCCATTTTCTGAGGTGAAATTCAAGCCAGCTGTAGAAATTTGCTCAGGTAATGAGGAGCCAAAATCACCAGGACAATGAGGAAAATGTCTTCAGAGCATGTTAGAGGTCTTCACGGAAGCCCCTCTCATCACAGGCCTACAGGCCTAGGATGAAAAATGGTTTTATGGGCCAGGTCAGGGCCTTACTGCTTTGTGTAGTCGCAAGACCTGATATGCTGCATCTCACCTGTGGCTAAAAGAGACCAAGGTACAGTTCAGGCTGTGGCTTCAGAGGATGCAAGATTTTTTCATGTGGTGTTGAGCCTGCAGGTACATACAAGTCAATAACTGAAGTTTGGGAACCTCTGCCTAGATTTCAGAGGATTTATGGAAGTGCCTGGATGTCCAGGCAGAAGTTTTGCTGCAGGGGCACAACCCTCACGGAGAACCTATGCTAGGGTAGTGTGGAAGGGAAATGTGGGGTTGGAGTCCCCACACAGGGTCCCCACTAGGGCACTGCCTAATGGAGCTGTGAGAAGAGGGCGAATGTCCTCCAGACCCCAGAATGGTAGATCTACTGACAGCTTGCACCATGAGCCTCGAAAACCCACAAACAATGCCAGCCCATGAAGACAGCTGGGGGCGGGGCTATACCCTGCAAAGCCACAGGGACGGAGTTGCCCAAGGCCATGGGAGCCCACCTCTTGCATCGGCATGACCTGGATATGAGACATGTAGTCAAAGGAAATAATTTTGAAGCTTTACGATTTCATTACCCTGCTTGATTTAGGACTGGCATGGGGTCTGTAACCTCTTCATTTTGGCCAATTTCTTTCATGTGGAATGGGTGTAATTATCCACTGCCTGTACCCCCATAGTATGTAGGAAGTAACTAAATTGTTTTTGGTGTTACAGGCTCATAGCGGGAAGAAACTTGCCTTGTCTTAGATAAGACCAGACTGGGACTTTCGAGTTAATGCTGGAATTAGTTAAGATTTTTGGGGACTGTTAGAAGGGCACTTGAGCTGCGTTTTGAAAGTCAGAGCATGAGATTTGGGAGGGGCAAAGGATGGAATAATATGAGTTGGCTGTGTCTCCATACAAATCTCATTTTAATTATAGCTCTCATAATCCCATGTTGTAAGAGGGACCTGGTGGGAGGTAATTTAATCTTGAGGGTAGTTATTCTAGTGCTGTTCTCATGACAGTGAGTGAGTTCTCGTGAGATCTCATGATTTTGTAAGGGGCTTTTCCCCCTTGGGCTTGGCACTTCTTCTTGCTGCCACCATGTGAAGAACGAAGTGTTTGCTTCCCTTTTACCATGATTGCAAGTTTCCTGAGGGGTCCCCCCAGCCCTGCAGAACTGAGTCAATTAAACCTCTTTCCTTTCTAATTTACCCAGTCTCAGGTATTTCTCCATAGAAGCATGAGAATGCACTAATACAATATGATACAGTCAGTGTGTAAGGACCATATGGATAGTCAAAAGGACATAGGATTTGAAATCAGACAGGGCTGCATCTGTGCGTTTTTATTTAGTAGCCATGGGATTTTAATCAACTTGCTCTCTGAGCTTCAATATTACCATCTGTAACATGATGGTAACAATAATTTACTTATAAAATAGAGATAAAGATGAAGTAAGATACATATAAAATGTAAAATACTGATTTTCTTTGCTTCTATTAATCCAAAGAAATGGCTGATTCTAGGCAGAACTTAAAAATAGAGCTCTCTGTGTCCAAATAATGTAACTCAAGTCACCCTAATTATAAGATTCTTTCAGGAAAAAAGTCATAATCACATAATAATTACTAATTGATTTATTTTAAGATTAGTTTCACTCAATTACACTTCCTAGAATCTATTTCCATCTTGCCCATATCTTTTGCATAAGTTATTTATAAAATATTAAGAATACAACATTAATATATTGCAAAGTAAAACTAAGAGAAATCTTGAGAAGCTTCTTAAGTATTTTGGGAACAACTGCTTCTTGTGATTGTGGTATAAAAATTAATTTGAAGCATGGAATGTCATGCTATCTCACTATTTTATAAGATAAAAGACTCCAAAAAAGTCTTGTCCATTTTTTCTCATAGTCGTACTAATTACATCATTTTAAATTACGAGATGTAGATTTGATAACGTAAAATCTCATTTTAAATAAAACTATCATCAACACTAATTTGTTTGTATCTCTGTGAAATGTTGCTTGCCATTTTATACAGCTTTGCTTTAAGGGAACAATTTCTGGTATTAATTATTTTAGGATAGAGTCGTCTCCCGAAGACAGCAATGATACTTGATGCCCTTTCACTTAATTGTCAGGGTTCATGTTTCCTTTTCTTGATCCCTTCCCCTTCTCAAACCCTGAGATTCCCATTTTCAAGTGCTATTCATCTTCAGTTGCCTTGTCAGCTTGATGTCAACTAATCTCTGCTAACTGTTAATTAATATTAGCAGATAATGATTTAAGGCATCACCTTTCTCAAAAGCATTTGCATTGTAAAGAGGATTTTTGAAGACAGATCTTCTAGACAAAATTAATTTAATGCTCACTGTCCTCCAACCATTTAGCTAATTATCTTACATAAACTGCCTCTTAATTCTGATAAAAATTCTGTGCGGTAGCTCTTATTATTCCCTCTTTTCAGGTCAGCTAAAGCTTAATTTAACAGACAGACCAATGGTAAGTGTCAGAGCCAGGATGAGAACACCTGGATGTCTGAGTCCAAATCCCAGGTGAAATATGATTGTATAGTATATCCATTTAGAAGCAGAGAATATATGGTATTCCTTCATCATAGTGTTCATGGGGCTACCTCTTGGATTCTCTGGATTTCTTTACTTACACCTCATCTAATTTTACAGTGGTTTTGAAAATGCTAAACCTGTCTACCTATCTTAAACTAGGTTGAGAAAAAAAACATTTAGAATCTATTAAAAAATCACAAAACAAAAATTTCTCTCATTTCCTTCTTTAATAGGAAATGCCCCAGCTGAAGTATTACAGCTCATACACAAAAACTGAAGGCTTCTTTACTCTAACCAATATTTCTAAGGTGTCTCAAGGCCAAAGGAAACAAGGGGTGGCTTAGATTTAGCATCTAGAAAGGGTCCAGGGCCTTTAGTCCTTCAGTGTCCACTGCTCTTTGACTATTCTCTCCAAGCTGGATCTATTACGTGTTAGAGAACACCATGAAGAAGTGTTAAAGAGACAATAAAATGCATTATGCACTCTGCTCTGTGCTAAGCATAAGCTTTGCTATAGCTCATTACATTATAAATTAAGCTATATTCTATGATGGTTCAGAGCTTATATGTAGAAATAAAATAACTTTAGTCTGCAAATATTCACTTTATGCACTTACTCCCGTTGCCTTAATGCTTCTTATGTAGTTGATTATTATGATTTCATTTTCCTTCTCTCTGAGATTCAATGTACATGTTGCACTAGTATTCCTCCTGATAGATACGAATACCACCACAATTCCACCTATAACTGGAGAAGTGATGATAGACAAATTGACTGGAGAGCATGTTTAAGTGAGCTACACCTATCTATGGCTTTGCATTTTTAGGGAGTCTGGTATATCAAGAACTGGAGATTTATATCCAGTTTTCTGAGATAACTATAGATATCTAAGACTTCATGTATTGACAACTCAACTAATCTTTTCCTATCTTAAACCAAATTCATCATTTCTTAGGTACTGTATTTCATAGATCCAGAAAGTTAAGTTCCCTTTCTTCCCAAATTCTGTTTGAATCAACAGATCCATTAATCACCAAAAACAACTGAATGGAAAGTGTTCAAAAATGATGTTAAATAGGCATCTTAAGATTTTACATGTAATTTTGAAAACAACAAATAAAATACTAAATTTTGAAATGAATATTAGGAGAACTGCAATTTAAAAACATATTAATGCAAATGAGTCAAAGTAAAAAGATAGACAATCAATCATAGAAAAAACATGGTAACCACTTCAAGCTATACTACAAGACTACAATAACCTAAACAGTATGATACTGGTACACATAGACCAATGGAACAGAATAGAGACCCCTGAATTAAAGTTTCATACCCACAACCAATTGATCTTCAAAAAAGTTGACAAAAATAAACAACAGGGAAAGATACCCTATTCTCTAAATGGTTTTGGGAAAACTGGCTAACCACAGGCAGAAGAATTAAGGTTGGACCCCTATCTCTCACCATATAAAAAAATTAAGATGGATTAAACACTTAAATGTAAGACCTCAAACTATAAAGATCCCAGAAGAAAACCTAAGAAATACTCTCCAGACATTGGCCTAAGCAAAAATTTTGATTAAGTTCTCAAGAGCAAATGCAACAAACCAAAAGGAGGCAAAGGTCATGAACAGACATATCTCAAAAGAAAACATACAAGCAACCAGCAAACATTTACAAATGCTCAACAACCTAATTAACAGAGAGATGCAAATCAAAAATCACAATGAGATACCATCTTCTACCAGTCAGAATGGCTATCATTAAATAGTTAAAAAAAACAACAGATATTGGTGCGGTTGCAGAGAAAAGGGAACACTTACACATTTTTCATGGGAATACAAATAAGCTTAGTCCCTGCACACATCAGTTTGGAGATTTCTCAAAGAACTAAAAAAAGAATTAGCATTCAACCCAACAATCCCATTAATGGTATATACCCCAAAGAAAATAAACCACTTCGCCAAAACACCTGTAGTAGTATGTTTATCACAGCACTATTTATAATAACAAAAATATAGAATCAATGCAGGTGCCCATCAATGGTGGGTTAGATGAAGAAAATAAATGTGGCAAATATACACCATGGAATACTACACAGCTGTAAAAAAGAACAAAATTATGTCTTTTGCAGCAACATGGATTCAGCTGGAGGTCACTATCCTAAGCAAATTCATGCCAAAACAGAAAACCAAATACAGCATGTTTTCACCAAGTGGGAGCCAAACTTTGGGTATATACGAACACAACAATGGGAATAATACACACTGGGGATTCCAAAATGGGGTGGGAAGGGTTGAAAAACTACCTGTTCACTACTTGGACGACAGAATCATTAGGACCCCAAATCTCAGCATCACACATGTAACAAACATACACATGTACCCTGTGAATCTAAATTTTTTTTTAAATACAGGGTAACTAGTACAAAATAAGATGGTAGAAATAAATGTAAGTAGGCTAAACTTATTAGTTAAAGGATGGGTACTACATATATGTTTGTTGAATGAAGATAAGTAAAATATTTGATAAAATTCACATTATTTATGAGAAGTCCATGATTCTATTATTTAAAAGTTTTCATTTGTATTATTCCTATAAAGGTTTTAGTATAGCTTTACATGAAATGCACATTATATAGTATTAGATGTATCAAACGCTGAAGCACTGGTTCCATCATTTACTGTGTATGTGACCTTAAGTATTTCACTTAATCTTTCTGATGGTTATAGATGCCTCATCGATACTATGAGAATGTCAATAATTTTTAAGTTTCAAATATTTTTTAAAGATTACATGATTATTATACGATAAAGTGTTTATTCATATATCTTTTTACAATAGCATTACACTTTACTTAAAAATTATAGGTCCCACTTCAATGTAAGCTTTCGAATGTTTCTGTTCATAATAAAAACAAATATGCAAAGTAAAATAGTAATAAATGACTTATTTATGTAAGAAGTATCTATAATGATAGCTTCTAAACAGTAAAATAATTCTATGTATGTTTATACGTTGTATGAGGCTATTTCTACATTTTTACAGAGCCTTTCTTTACAATATAACCCTCAATTTCAAAATTACTAAACTGAAAAAGATGTTTTTTTGGGAACCAAAGCTCCCGTGGGCTAGGTGTGCATAACATATCAAAAATACGTATTTACTGTCTTGTAGATGAATAACAGCCTCAATATCCAAACAAGAGAGTTTTATCTACCTGTGTTGCTGACAGGAATTAATATCGATCCCTTGAGAAGAAAACTGAGAAATTTGGCTAATAAGTCAACCCAAGCTCTTGCTTTTATTTGAAGAAAAATGAGCATTGTACATTTATTTGAAGTAATAAGAAAATGGATCTGTGTGCTGTTTCTAAATAACTTAATCTTCTCTGATGTATAAACTGTTTTATCACTTCATAGAGCTTCCACTGAATCATAATAGTTGCTATACTTTGAAATAGTAATACATAAATGTGACATTAAGTGACCCAAATATCTGTCATGAATATAGGTACAATGACCCAATAGCAGAAGGCTGACAGGAACTATCTAAAACCTTGCAAAACTCAATTATTAGAATCAGCAGTTCACTCAGTTATTTAACATGCATTTAATGAACACCTACTAAGGATCAGACACTGTGCTACATGTTGGGAACATGAATCGGAAGGTGGTAAGTTTTATATCCTGAAAGAACATATAACCTACTTGGAAAGATAAAAATAATAAAATTTGACTCCTGACATGTTACATTAAATTGTTCTGATAAATAACTAATTATTATTTGAAAAAAGAAAGTAAAACAAGATTGGGAAAGAAAATGCCGTCAAGCATCAGTTGAACAAGTATGCTGTGATAACCTACATGACTATTTGGATGAAACAAACTTGGGCCTGAGATTTCTAGCATGTATCAGGTTCTTTACTAATTTCATAATATCAATCTCTCATCTTGCTTTGTAGCTTCCATATTCCCCACATGTTGTGGGATGGATCCAGTGAGAGGCAACTGAATCATGGCAGTGGGTTTCTCGCATTCTGTTCTCATAATGGTGAATAAGTCCCACAAGATCTGATGGTTTTATAAAGAGCAGTTCCCTTGCACATACTCTCTCGCCTGCTGCCATGTAAGATGCGCCTTTGTTCCTCCTTTACCATCTGCCATCATTGTGAGGCGCCCCCCAGCCAAGTGAAAATGAGTCCATTAAACCTCTTTTTCTTTATAAATTACTCGGTCCCAAATATTTCTTCATAGTAGTATGAAAATGGACTAAAATAACTGTTTCTTCAGTAAGCATTTTTGACCATATTTTCCCAAGATATTTTCAAAGTTCTTTTAATCAAATAAGTTACTAAAATTAAATTGCCATTTCACAACATAATTGTGAGAAAAAGGTAAATTTTAAGAAAGGTTTTCTTGTTGCACAACTGATCTGATTTTTCCTATTCTTATTTATGACTTCTCCATCAAAGTATCTGGTATTTATTAAAACCTTGGCTCATATCATATATTTCTGAATATTGTACATTGATTAATTCAATAAATATTTTTGAGCTCACACTTTGTCCTAGATACTGGGGTAGTAAGAGTAAACAAAACCTACCCAATTTCCATCTTAGAATTTGCATTGTAACTGAAGGAGACCATCTATGAACAACTAAGGAAGTAAAGCTGTGCAGTGTATGGATTGCTATGAGAATTATGAAGAAAAACAAAGCAAAGACGAAGAAAGGAACTGTGGAATGGAAATCAAAAGAGGAAGGTCAGAAAGGTTTTACTACGGTGACATTTAAAGAAAGAAACGAATGTGAGGGAGTGAGCCATTCACACACCTGGGATATACATGATCCAGGACTAGGGAGTAACCACCACACAGACCTTAAGGCAGGAGCTTGTCTGGCTGTTTGAGACATCAAGGAGATGAGTATAACTACAGGAAAGAGACTAGGAGGGAAGGAAGTAGATGAGTCAGAAGATTAAGTGGAGGCAAATGGTGAGGTTCTCCAAGCGATGGTAAGGACTTTGGCTTTGACATCCAGCAGAATGAGATGCTGTGGTAGTCTGCTCAAGTTGCCATAACAAAGTAACACAGACCGGGTGACTTAAACAACAGAAATTTATTTTCCCACAGTTATGGAGGCTGGAAGTCTGAGATTAAGGTGACAGCATGGTTGGTTATTGAAGAGGGCTTTCTTTCTGGTTTGTAGATGGACACTTTCTGTTTTCTCACATTTAGTAGAGAAAAAGAGCTCTCTGGTATCTCCTCTTATAAAGCGATTAATCTTATCATAAAGGCCCCACCCTCAAGATCTCATATAAAGCTAAAAAAAGAGTCCCATCTCCAAATACCACCTGCTATGGTCTGAACGTTTGTGTCCCCTCAAAAGCAGTTTGTTGAAATCCTAACGCCCAAAGTGCTGGTATTAGGAGGGTGGAGCTTTGGTAAGTGATTAAGTCATGAGTGAAGCCTTCATGAATGAGACTAGTGCCCTTATAAACAAGGCTTAAGAGAGATCTCTGGCCCCCTTCTACCATGTGAGGATGTAGCAAGAAGATGTGGACCATCAACAATAAAATTACTGATGGTTTGTATGTGGGCTGTAGAGAAAGTGAGAAGTGAAGAATGGCTCTAAGGCCTGATGTAAGAAATGAAATTTGTATTAATAGAAATGGAAAAGACTGTAGCTAGAAAAGGCTTGGGGAAGAAATAACCAGGAGTTCAGATTTAGATATGGCTAAGATTGAAGACCTAATCAAATGAAAATACTGATAGGCAGTTGGATATACATACAAGCCAGGGTCTGGCTTAGAGACATATGTTAGGGAGATTTTAGATATGTAGATATTTAAAGCCTTATTATCAGGTGAAAACTAACAAGATAAGAATTTATTAAGGAAATAAGTTATAGTACTGACAATTGGGGGAAAATAAAATTAAGAGTTTGAGGAAGTAAGACAAATCAGCAAAGAAGATTAAGATGTAAGAGAGGAGGAATACCAAGAATATGGAATATTTTAAGCTAAGTGAAGACAGTGTTTTATTGAAAAAAGAAGTGACCAACAGGAGAATTAGAAATAATCCAAACATCCATTAATTGAGGAATGGATAAACAAATGGATGTGTCTTTAAAATGAAATACCACTCAGAAATATAAAGTAACCAACTATTGATACATGCCACGATATAGCTGAATCTCAGCAAGATTCTGCCAAGTGAAAGAAACCAAACACCCATACATGTGCACATACATACACTGCAGATGGCATGATTCCATTAAAAATGAAATTTCTGGATGGGGCTGGTGGCTCATGCCAGCACTTTGGGATTACAGGTGAGTGGATCACTTAAGCCTAGAGGTTCAAGACCAGCCTAACATAGCAAAATCACATTTTAAAAAAAATTAAATTTTCTAGAAAAGTCACAACTATAGAGACAGAAAGCATAGCAAAAATTGCTCAGGAATGTGAGTAAAAGAGGAATTGAATGACTTTTTGAAATGATGGAAGTATCTTTTGAGTTTTGGTGATGAAGGCACAATTATATAAATGTACTAAAACTCATCGAACTGTACACTTAAAATGGGTGAATTTTATGGGATAAAATTGCATGGCACTAAATTTTTTAGAAAGAGAAAGAGAGTAAAGACAAAGAGAGGGGAAGAGAGGGAAACACACAGACTGAATGAGAGGAATGGAAATGGATAGAACATATAAAGACAAAGTTTTTGAAGAGTTTTACTGTAAGGGGAAACCAAAAATCACGTAGTAGAGGGCATTGGTCAAGGAAGTTTTACTTTATTTTTCTAAGGAGGAAAGAATAGCAGGTCTGCATGCTGATGAGACTGTTCTGAAAGAGTAAGCAATCTCTGATTAAAAATGCAGAAGGAAGGGGCACTGCTAAAACAATTTCTTTAAGTAGGCAAAGAAAAGATGAACTACAGTGCAGAAGCTGAGAGATAAGTCTTAGAACTGCAACAATGCATATACTATACGATACTGTTTACTGTACACTACACTATATATTTAAACATGGGAACTCAGAGTGTATGGCTACCAATGATAATTGGTGTGTGACTTGGTGATGAGGGCTTGTGGAAGTTATCTTCCAATTGCTTTCCCTTTCACAACTTAACAGGATGCAAGTTTATCACCTGAGGGTGAGACTGGGGAAGACACATAAAACATCTGACTAAAGTATAGTAAAAATGACAGGTTTTTAAAAAAAAGTTCTATCTAGCTAACATTAAGATGCATGTGAAGTTTCTAATTTGCATATTAAAATGACAGGAGTCTGCATAACTGGTTTTTTTCGTTGTTGTTTGTTTTGTGTGAATGCTTTGGTTTTGGGGATTTCTTAACAGTAATATAAATCTAAATAGGTTCATATATGCAGTAGGCTAGGAGCTGGATTTATATTCATGCTTAGGGTTTTGCAAACTGGCATGTGAGTATGATAAAGCAAAAGAGAGATGAGGAAAACTGAAGCCGTATAAAAGAATATGATAATAATTGGAGGAGAAAAGTGAGACTCAAAGGAGTGGGAGTAAAGTGAAAATGGGGTAGGATCAATAATTCATAGATTTCCATGAGATTAAAGGACTTCTGGATCAGGGTACTAACGGAGTGAGCAGAAGAGAGTGGATGCCCTTCAGAAAACAGAAAGCTTGTAAATGTGGCAATTGAGAGACTGCAGCTGTGGTAATAACATACCAAGTTGGCCTTGGCCAAGTGGCTGAGGTCGGTTGTAAAACAAGTTTACTGAACAGTCATTTCATTTACATATATTGATCTCAATCACAGATCAGAATATTTTTTATTTAATCAGTTATTGATGCCTATTTGTATCTCATGTTTATCTTATCATATATGGAATTCATTGTACTGTATTCTCCCACCAGAAATTTGTACACAGTTTTCTCTGACATATGGATAATTTATCTACAGGTAATTCTGCAGTTTTGATTTCTACATTATCCTCTTCCATTTCACTTTGTTTAAAAATACATATTCCAACAACCTTGCAATACAGATCGTATCTCAGAAAATCTTGCTTATTTTCCCACAGGGGTCACTTTATGTTGTTAACTCCTGTCAGTCTAGTGATAGAATCATTCATCCTCTGTAAAGCCTGTGATATTCTCCTTCTCCTTCTTTTTCTCTTTTTTGTCATCTCTAACGATTATTCAACTAATACCCCCTTTGAATGAAATCTGTTTAAAAACCAGCATAAGATATGACCTATATTAGTGCTATACAATTTCCATAAAGGTAAGATAAATTTTTGTCTTATCCATTAAAAAAATTAAAACAGATGTTGTCTGGAAAGAATCTAAATCTGGATGTAGATGCAGGTGAGACTAGATATGTTTACTGTAAACTCCCCAAACTTTTCACAGAAAAATGGAGTAACTGGATTGATGTACAGGGATAATACAACTATTCCTAATTATATTATCATCTGAGTTTCAAATAAAAATGTTTTCAAAAATATGTTCCTGTTGATATGCAGCACACTTTCAATTAAAAAATACAGAAGGGGGATCAGATAAAGGTAAAGAAGGCTTAAGAAAGTCGATGTAGGCCATTTTGTTATTTAAAAAAAAATATGTGTACAGTAGAGCCAAATTGGGCTCCATTACTATACTGATAATATAACCTAGAAACAAATATGGCCATCACTCTAATTAAAGAAAAAGTGACTTGGATACCAAGATCTTGAATTGTGTTTCCAGGTATTAACTAAGGCCTTTATTTCTTGGTTCTTCCTTGTGCTCTTTCTCTCTCTCTCTCTCTTTAACTGATGCTGGTCACTCTTAAGTTATATCACAGGAAAGCTATAAAAAAGTTCCAAAGGAGTACGCATCTCAAATTATAGAACTCAAACAAAACGGATATAGTTAGCTATGAGCTGGCAAAAAAACATACGATTAATCTGAGTACACTTTAGTTTTCTGTTTCCTCAAGCCATATAAAGTACGCACCATGATTTTTACAAACAAGACCTTAAGTAGCCAAAAAAGTACCAAGTAAATTGCAGTTTTGTTTCAAACTCAAAAAAGCATTTCTTAGAAGTTCTTACTCCAGTGTGGCAAAGAATACCATCAACAACTAAGTATACAGTTTATCTTCTGAAACAAGATGCACATTGGTATTTAGTTAACTCAACTCTTGATACTCCAAACTATTTTGAAAAGTTTTCATTCTCCCAGTTTATCGCTTCCCTTGTGCTCCAGGCAATACATTCTTCACTGATGGCAACACATTCTTACTGTTGCTTCAGGCAACACATTCTTACTGTTGACTGTCATAACAATGACAGTCAACAGTAAGAATGGCAATAAAACAATCTTATCAATGGAGTTCAGTCTCCTGTCTAATGGTTTTCAGAGTACATGATCTGTAATTATTCATGTGGCACTCTGATACATGTCAAGAAAACCATGCGCGTTTCACCTGAAATGTTCTCCCATCAATATACTGTCTAAAAGAATGAACATATAGCAAAAGAGCACAGCAGCAGCAAGGGATGGGATGTACCGTACCTGGTGAATGAGGCGGAGGAGAGCACATCAGAACGACCCCCTGGCCTTCTCTCACAGAGACTGCACTTCTTGTCCGGCCACTAAAATTTCCCAGATCTGTGAGATGCAAGGCAAAAAAGAATGTAAAGAATTACTCACGATTCTAACTTGTACTTACTTTGTATCATTATCTTGACAAAGTGTCTTTTTGTTAATCAGTGACAAGACAGCTTTAAAATATATCTGCATCATCTAACTTTAAATACCACAATGGAAATAAATCTATATCATCCATAGAAAAACCACATTCTTTATTTTTATTTACAGTCCATTCAAATTGCCAGTATAGAAATGAGACAGTATGTATTTTTTAACACAAATAGTTATTTTGATGTTTTTAAAATATTTCCTACATATTGATCTTTCTACTACCAATAATGCTCACTCACAGTGAGAAGAGAAATAGAAGTAGTTAGAGAGTTTGGTGTTGATCTGCTGCTTTGTTATATGTCATACTAGGAATGCTGTGTAAAACCAAGCATGAATATGCCCAATTACAGAGACTTGTAGGCGCTAACGAAGTATAATGAAAATACAAGGTATTCTTTTTCTATAAATGTGAATAAGAAAGTTATGTTACTTTCATTTTATGAAAGACTAGAATGAACTTCGTGAATTAACTGCACTCATCCATTTTGATTAATCCGGGAGTATTATTTAACGAAACACTCACTTTTATGTATAAGGAATTATGGTATTGGAGTTCAATTGCCTTCCCTTAAATTATGTTGCATTTACACAATTTGAAAAGATTTTCCTAAAAAGAAAATGGTCCAAAAGGGAATAATGTGTAATTTTACTTGTAATTCTATTATTGCTTATTACACTATTTATATCTCAGTACATATGCCCCATTCCCTTTTCTTGGGCTAGGTTGATCAATAAGACAATTTTTCAAATACTTTATTGCAAATGGTAGGAGTTCAATATTTTTATAAATAAACTAAGAAATCTGGGTCTGTAAAATCATGTTGCCATGGTAAGAATACTTCTTTGAAATGTTCTGCCATTTCTTCCATTAGGTCCATATTGTAAAAGAAATTTAAAAAATATATTTTAATTATTTCATGCTAAAATAATATGCTTTGTAGCAGTACAAGATAGAGCTTAAATGTAGTATTAATCTGACCAATAAACTGAACAATCAAGAAAATATACTAGTCGATATGGAGGAGATAAATTACTAGTGCATTATATTTTTGAGATGAGTAACAGTTTACTTATTATTTTGCTGAATTTATAACCAAATTTTCTTAAACATCCAAAATCATGAGTGTCTAATAAACAGTGAAGACACAACACCAAATAAATCAACAGATATGTATTCATTATTGTAGAATGTGTTTAGGATTTTATACAAAATTCTGTGTTTCTTCATAAACAGCTAAGCTTTTCACAAAGTAGCAAGACAAAAGAAAAAGCAGTTCTCGTTCTACTTTTCCGGGGGGTGTTATTTAAAAACTACATACATAACTTCTACAGCAGTGAAAATCAAGTCAGTCATTTTCAAATACATGTACCTACAAGGTTACTGCTCTTAATTCTATTACCACATATCATGCTTGTCTCTTTCTGAATTTCCTATGTGTGAGATAATACAATATATACATGCTTGTCTGCAATAAACAAACTAACATATATGAATCACGGCTTTAAATTCAAATGCATTGATTCTTAGAGATAGCGGCTTTTTTCCAACAAATGATGTTAATATGAAATCAAAGCATGGCAAGATTTCTAATTTGACTACCTTTCGCTTTACTCTTAGAAATACAACACAGGATGGTGAGGCAGTGGTTGTGGCATGGCATATATATATATATATATATATTTTTTTTTAAGAGTCTCCTCCCTCTGTCACCCATGCAGGAGTGCATTCTTTGTAGAAACAGAGTCTCACTATGTTGCCCTGGCTGGTCGCAAGCAATCCTCTGGCCTCTGCCTCCCAAAGTACTGGGATTACAGGGTAAAGCCACCATGCCTGGCTTTAATATCTCTAGGGATTATATGGTTTTACTTTCCTCTTTTGATCTTCATTGAATTTATAAATGATGGGAGCCCATTTGGATATCAATTTATTTTAACTGAATTTCTTAAATGATTTCTAAAACGTGTATCTATTTCAATATATTTACTACAAGTTTATATTATGCTTATTTTTATGACATTTCAAATCAACCCATTGTATTTACAAGATAATTTTAATAGAAAACAGTCCTAAATTTATGCCTATTTCTGAGGAATTGAAGTACAGGCATGGCCTAGAAATTAAACACACCAAAGAAAAGAAAATTATAGCATAATTATGACCTAAATTGTGTTTTGAGATCCCAGTGACCCAAAAGGTAATACTTCACTGTAATTGCTTTATTTTGTACCAGCTGTTAACAAAAGCACAATTCAACATTTCCTCATAGAATTGTCTCTGTGTCATCATTTCCTGGAAACTAGCACCAGAAGCCCAAAGATAAATGCATTTTTTTTTAATTGTGAGATTTTTTTCTTTCTTTCTTAAAGACATATAGAGAAATACTAAAAAGAGGTCTATACTTTCATGGGGTGTGTACATTTCTCACTTAACTCATTCCCCAAGAAAGAAAAGTGAAACATTATTATCTAAAATGTAAAATGGTTCCTGTGCCAGGCAAGATTATGGTTGATCTAAGGAAGAATGGTTTAGGTAAAAAAATTCTTGGTTGATCGGGATGGTGGTTAGACTGAATAGTCTGAGTGAAAATTTAGCTATTTGTTCATCTCTCACTGAGAACATAAAGCAGTTCATTTCTTTGGAGGTATTCAATCAGATAACTTTGAAATCTTTCAGTGGATGTATGTGCAGATGATACATTACATGTATTAAGAAGATAAACGGAAAAAAAGACCAAGAACTTTTATAGATATGGGCTTGAACTGTTTTACCGCAATTCACAAGGTCAAAAACACTTGTTTGTGTGTTCTATTTTTGACCTTTACAAGAAAATAAAAAGGGAGTAAAAATAAAAACCACAATATGAAGACTCTAAAATTCAGGTTCAAAATACAAACTGAAATAAATATCTCTCTGAACATAGTATAAAGCACATGTACAAATTGCCAACTTCAGAAACCAGAGGAGAAATTTTGTCATCAAAAGTCATAGGGCTCCAGACTTTGTCTTTGCTTTGACCTTTCTTTTTCTGAGTTAAGAAGCTCATTCAGAGTTTAAAAGGAAAGCTTTAACGAGAACTGTGCCTGGCAGAATTATTGCACCTTTTCATTCTAGAAGAACCATGCCAAAAAAAAAAAAAAAAAAAAGGATACATAAATAAATGACATTACTGACAGCTTTAGATGATGGAATGTAGATCTGGAATGTGAGATTTGAGCCATAATGACCAGATGTAAGACAAACCATTTTATGAATGTATTTAACAAATATTTGTTCAATGCATACTACACATTGAACAGTATGGTAGGTACTGGTTACACAGAAAAACTGTAAAGTATCTAAATATACAAATGAATTAATCATATCTACTTGGGCCAACTGTCCATAGTTCACAGTGTTCTGGGTCACCAAATAGGTATATAAGCCCCAGATCTCAAAGCTTTAGCTTGTCACAGCCATACTCATCAGTGACCAAATAAATATCATGAGCATTGGCCATGTAGCACTTCACACTGTTTCTCTAAATGTGAGCTATAAATACACGAACACACACACACACACATACACACACACACTTTAGATTTTTTCTTTGCTTCCTTTTTTCTTCCCCTTCCCTCCCTCCCTCTCTTCCTTCCTCCCCTCCCTCCCTCCCTCCCTCCTTTCCTTCCATTTTGCCATCTTTTCTTCCTTCCCTCTTGACTGTCTTCAGTTACTCTTTTCATCCTTGTATTGTTCCACAAAGTATTTGAGGCAGATTAAAATATTTATCTGCCTCAATAATAAATAAGTAAATAAATAAAACAATAGTTGAGGAATTCCAGGTGCAGATAAAATGAGTATGACAAGTCTGCAAGGCAAAAAAGGTATTTAGGAATATACATTATATATTTTTATAAATTATTGGAAGTTGGCTACAAATTTGACTCTAAACTTAAGAGAAGCCGAAACAAAATGGAGATACCCCTAGTCCTTAAAGGATTCCTCCTGAAAGATTTCAGAGATTTCATAAAGGTAGCATTTGGTAATAGAGTGGGCTGAGCAACTTGGTAAAGTATTCAGAAAGTTTTTTTTCTATTTTTTTTTAAACCTCCTGAGATACCTTCAGTAGGCAGAATGTGAGCTACATGTATATACATAAAAACACCTGAAAAATATTTCAAAAATTACTCCCTAAAAAAATTATTTTAAAGTGTTGGAGGGAAAGAGAGTACCCAAAACTCTCAAGAGAGATAGTACATAAGAGATTCTGGACACTGATCTTGTATTCTTTGGTATGTTAAATACAATACGTTGGTTTAGTTATTGGGGAGGAGTGAGGAAAAGGCTCAAGACAGGACAATAAAAGCTATACAATTAGAAATAAAACACTGCAGTTGATTTGTTCCTGGACTTATATTTCCTAGTCTTAAGTCTGTCCTGAATAAGTGGCAATGTTGAGGTTATAGGAGTTGCATTTAGGAAAAGGAAAAGGAATGGAGTGCTCATCTTGAGGTGTTCATGGCTATATACTTACCCTGTAGCTGGCTCTGATGAATTTTAGACTATCAGTGCTCCAGGGACTTTCAATTAATTCTCTATAAGTGCTGTGAACACAGATACACTCTCACAAATTTTAAACTTTTTTTGTAAAATTGAGATTTTGACATTTTACAAAAAGGAAGACCATTGAAAAGGCAAATTATATTAGACTGGGTGTCAGGACAAGTTTCATTAAGTTTCATTAATTACTCACATTTGAGTATCCGATTCATTAATGAAAGATGGAGGAACTGAGCTGGGTACTGCATATGAGAGGTCTTCAGCTTTATTTTCTATGATTTCTTTAAAAACAACTGACAAGTTTTCTATTATTGACATGGTATTTGCTGTATCACTTGCAAAGTGATTGCATATTGAAGTCTTCAATTAGCTGTATTTATTGTTCCTGTAATTATCATCAGGATTATTTAGGTCATCAAATAATTTGCGTTTCATGAAAATATCCTATAATAAAAATTGGTCAGACTTCCTTCACAAACTATTTTTGATATTCTAAATGTTTAGAAAAAAGAAAGGAGATAAAAGGAAATGAATGAAAATAGTTACACTAGCTACTAACATACTTATTCTCTGCCAGGCTTCCTGGAAGTAAATGTTAATTTCTGTTTTTTAAAGATTACTAGACCAATAGAACAGAATAGAGGTCTCAAAAATAACATCACACATCTACAACCACCTGATCGTTGACAAAACTGACAAAAATAAGCACTGGGTAAAGATTCCCTATTTAATAAATGGTGTTGGAAAAACTGGCTAGCCACATGCACAAAGCTGAAACTGGACCCCTTCCTTATACCTTATACAAAAATTAACTTAAGATGGATTAAAGACTTAAACATAAGACCTAAAACCATAAAAACCCTAGAAGAAAACCTAGGCAGTACCATTCAGGACATAGGCATGGGCAAAGACTCCATGACTAAAACATCAAAAGCAATGGCCAAAAAAAAGCCAAAATTGACAAATAGAACCTAATTAAACTAAAGAGCTCCAGCACAGCAAAAGAAACTATCCCAAGAGTGAACAGGATAACTACAGAGTAGAAGAAAAATTTTGCAATCTATCCATCTGACAAAGGGCTATTATCCAGAAACTACAAAGAATTTAAACTAATTTACAAGAAAAAAACAAATGACCCAATCAAAAAGTATGTGAGGGATATGAATAGACACTTCTGAAAAGAAGACATTTATGCAGCCAAGAAACGTGTGGAAAAAAGTTCACCATCGCTGGTCATTAGAAAAATGCAAATCAAACCACAATGAGACACCATCTTACACCAGTTAGAATGGTGGTCATTAAAAAGTCAGGAAACAAGAGATGCTGGAGAGGACGTGGAGAAATAGGAATGCTTTTACACTGTTGGTGGGAGTGTAAATTAGTTCAACCATTGTGGAAGACAGTGTGGTTATTCCTCAAGGATCTAGAACCAGAAATATCATTTGACCCAGCAATCTCATTACTGGGTATATACCCAAAGGATTATAAATCATTCTACATAAAGAAACATGCACACATCTGTTTACTGTAGCACTGTGCATAATAGCACAAGACTTGGACCAACCCAAGTGTCCATCAATGATAGACTGGATAAAGAATATGTGGCACATATACACCATGGAATACTATGCAGCCATAGAAAGGGTAAGTTCATGTCCTTTGCTAAGACATGGATGAAGTTGGAAACCATCATTCACAGCAAACTAACACAAGAACAGAAAACCAAACTCTCATTCATAAGGGGATGTTGAACAATGAGAACACATGGACACAGGGAGGGGAACATCATATACTTGGGCCTGCTGGTTTGAGTGGGCAGCTAGGGTAGGGATAGCATTAGGAGAAACAACATAATGTAGATGACAGGTTGACTGGTGCAGCAAACCACCATGGCATGTGTGTACCTATGTGACAAACTGGAACATTCTGCACATGTATCTCAGAACTTAAACTATAATAAAAAAAATAATAAATGACAAAAAACTTTTGCATATTATATCAGTTCATTTTACTTTATACTTAAGACATGTGCACATGTTACGGACAGAAATTTAAAATAAGAATGCTATATTAAATTTACTAGATGATTATATACTCACTATGTACCTATAAAAATTAGAAATAAAAAACTTTGAAATAAAAGAATAAAAACTAAATTTACTAGGTGATTAATCCTTTAAAAGAAAGATGACTAAGTCTATGTAAACAGCAAGTAAAAATCTGACTGCAGTCATAGATTTAACAGAGTTGGCAAATCAAAAAAGCAATTAAAAAATTCACTGCAGTTGTAGATTAAACAGAGTTGGCAAATCAAAGTCAATGTGTTTGATTCTAAAGTTTTAAAAAGTACACCATGTCAAAAGCAATTCAATGTTTGGAAGTTAAGCCACTTTGGTTTTAGAAAGGGCATCTTATTAAAATTAGTTTCTGAGGAAGAATTGAAAAAGCAGTTCTTACATATATGTTGAGAAAACATTAAATTAGCATTTTCTAATATGTAGTCATTAGTCTGCAGAGAACAGCTACCATAACACGCTCTATGGCAAATGAGATTCTTAATAATAGGTCCTAAAATAAAAATGTGAGTGTTGAATACTACTTTGATAGAAAAGCCATAGAAATATGAAGATTTGGTATTTTATAGGTACCTGTAAACTTTTGAGTCTGTGATCAATTCATAAACAGATATCAGAGGGCTTATTACCCCCATTTCTGATTAGGACACTTACATTTACTAAAACTAGGTAATTATTTGAGTAAATACTTTCCTATTATACCATATGAAATAATGCTACAATTATTTTAAATATTTGTTCTCCATCACCTACGAATAGGACATCATATATCACCTTTAGAAAATGTTAATTTTTAATAAAAACTGTCTCTCCAAAATATCAGTTAAGCTAATTATAGGTATATCAAAAATATACTAAAATCCATTATATGACAATAACTGAACTAAGATACAGCTGGAGAAGTAGGAAGGAAAATCTACAAAAACAATGGCAAATTGTAATGAAACTTTCTTTAGCCCCATTTTTTCTCTGGTTATATAGAACAGGTCAGATGAGTAAGCTCTTGCTGTGGCTTGCCATTTTCACTTTACATATTATCAGATATGAATCATTCCTCCAAAGGGTTTACTGATTATAAAAAAGAAACCAAAGCAAACCAGCATATGCTTCCCTTGAGCAAGACACTTTTAACTACATCATAAGGGAAACAGTAAACTGCAGTTGCTTTTGTGAAATGATAAATTGTCCACAGAGTGTGCCAAAAATGTTTTTGATTTTAGGTCTTTTCTTTTGTATTTCATCCGTTATAAAAAGCTACTTCAACATTAACTAATATATATGATAAAATAATCTAAAAATGTTGTGTATCAGTGTGTTTATCTAATGTGAATATAGTCTGTGAACTCTGGTAGAGGTTTTATGCATTTGATAAAATTACTACCATCTACATAAACAATTAGATAAATAATCCTTATTTGTTTACTTCTAATTTCATTTTTTTCTAAATTCGGATCAGTCTTAATTGACTAAAGGAGTTAGAAAATTATAAAGTTCAGCATAAAAAAGAAAAATGTGAAAAAACAAATATACCATACACAGAGATTTTGAGAACTACAAATCCATAATGATAGGAAAAGGATGTCATATAGTAAAACCAGCAAATCGTTTAGTATATCAATTCTTAAAACTTGTAGACTTTAAAAATTATCTCTCAAGCTTTCAGGTCTAAGTATCCTCTTCAGTTATTTTATATTTTATAATATTTCATTATATAATTACTTCCTTGCCTACCTCTACGACTCCTTACCCTTTTCTCCCTTCATTTTATTCCCCTGGCACAACTTCAGCCTTTCTTAAATTGGACTATCTGCCTATTCTGCCCTTACACTGCAAGTGTAAAAATATAAAAACACTTATGAGGCCAGATTTAACCTGAAGGAAGATAGTTTTTCACACCAGGACTACACCTTTAGATGCTAAAAATTTCATGATTTTAACTCACAGCCTATGAGTCTAAGTTCAGAACCTATTTTCAAAGTGTAATTATATATTGCCTATAATTTAAAACCTAGTTCAGTGTGTGTGTGTGTATGTTCATACTTATGAAATAATTTTCCTAATACCCACTATTACAATGAATGGCAAGTACAATATATTTTATATTTTGATAATTCATTTGATACTCTAACACAGAAAAATAATGTTATCCCACTTATTTACAAGGATACATCTTTCAGTAGTTTTGTGACGACTTATCTAAGGAAACCTAAAATAGAAAAAAGTTGCTGAAATGAATATTCTTCTACTACAATTGAGAAAATGTGTCATACATATCTTCTAAATGATGTATTAGAAGACTTTATATTCACATCATAATTAATTACATTTTAAAGTTTTTTATAGTGTTTGACATATAATAGAAGATATGTTTTAAAATAAAGTAAAAATATTTTTAATAATATATGTATCCAGCTCCGATCTTTGTATTATAAGAAATAGCAATAAAGGGGGCTATTCCAAGATTCCAGGATATGCTTTTTGGAAAATAATAGGCAACTGGACAACATGATTTTGTTCCTTACTTGAATAATGTAGAAAAGACTGTGATGTAAAAATACACCCCACCCTCCTGACAGTGCTCTGCAGTTTGAAGAGTGGTAGCAGAAGCAATACTTTACCTAAAAGCCTACTCTTCTATATTGTATGTATTCAAAATTACTCTGAAAAATTCTAAAAATCAAACTTATTTCCATTAATATCACTAAATGCCCACAGGAGAAAGAAGAAATGATATAAAATCAACATCCTAAAATCACAATTAAAAGAACTAGAAAAGCAAGAGCAAAGAAATTCAAAAGCTAGCAGAAGACAAGAAATAACTATTAACAGAGCAGAACTGAAGGAGACAGAGACACGAAAAACCCTTCTAAAAAAATCAATGAATCCAGGAGCTGGATTTTTGAAAAGATTAATAAAATAGATCACTATCCAGATTAATAAAAAAGAAGAGACAGAAGAATCAAACAGAAATGAAAATAAATGATAACGGGGATATCCCACTGATCCCACAGAAATAAAAACTACTATTGAGAATTCTAGAAGTACCTCTACACAAATAAACTAGAAAATCTAGAATAAACGAATAGATTCCTGGACACATACACCCTCCCAAGACTAAACCAAGAAGAAGTCAAATCCCTAAATAGACCAATAACAATTTCTGATTGAGGCAGACATTAATAGCCTACCACCGAAAAAAGCCCAGGAACAGACATATTCACAGCCGAATTCCAACAGAGATACAAAGGGGAATGTGTACTGTTCCTTCTGAAACTATTCTGAAATAGATGGATTCCTCCCTAAGTCATTTTATGAGGTCAGCATCATCCTGATACCAAAACCTGGCAGAGACTCACCAAAAAAAATAAAATTTCAGGCCAATTATCTCTGATGAACATCGATGGAAAAATCCTTAACAAAATAATGGCAAACCGAATCCAGCAGCACATCAAAAAGCTTACCTACCATGATTAAGTCAGCTCCATCCCTGGGATGCAAGGCTGGTTCAACATACACAAATCTATAAATGTAATCCATCACATAAACAGAACCAACGACAAAAAACACAATATTATCTCAATAGAAGCAGAAAAGACCTTCAATAAAATTCAACACCTGTTCATGCTAAAATCACTCAATAAACTAGGTATTGCTGGAATGTATCTCAAAACAATAAAACCTATTTATGACAAACCCACAGCCAATTTCATATTGATTAGGCAACAGCTGGAAGCGTTTTCTTTGAAAACTGGCAGAAAACAAGGATGCCCTCTCTCACCACTCTGATTCAACAAAGTATTGGAAGTTCTGGCCAGGGCAATCAGGCAAGAGAAAGAAATAAATAGGAAGAGAGGAGGTCAATTTATCTCTGTTTGCACATTACATGATTGCATATTTTGAAAACCCCATCATCTAAGCCAAAAATCTTTTTAGGCTGATAAGCAACTTCAGCAAATTCTCAGAATACAAAACCAATGTGAAAAAATCACAAGCATTCCTATACACTAACAATAGACAAACAGAGAGCCAAATCATGAGTAAACTCCCATTCACAAATTCTACAAAAAGAATAAAATACCTAGGAATACAATTCACAAGATATGTTTAGGACATCTTCAAGGAAAACTACCAGCCACTGCTCAAGGAAATAACAGAGGACAAAAATAATTGGAAAAACGTTCCATGCTCATGGATAGAAATAATCAGTATTGTGAAAACGGGCATACTGCCCAAAGTTATAGATTCAATGCTTTGCCCATCAAGTTACCATTGATTTTCCTCACAGCATTAGAAAACTACTTTAAATTTCATATGGAACCAATAAAGAGCCCATATAGCCAAGAAAATCTTAAGTGAAAAGAACAAAGCTGGAGGCATCATGCTACCCAATATCAAAGTATACTACAAGGTTACAGTAACCAAAACAGCATGGTACTGGTACCAGAACAGATATATACACCAAAGGAACAGAACAGAGGCCTCAGAAATAATGCCACATATCTACAACCATCTGATCTTTGACAAACCTGATAAAAGCAAGCAATGGGGAAAGAATTCCCTATTAAAATAAACGGTGCTGGGAAAACTGGCTAGCCATATGCAGAAAACTGAAACTGGACCCGTTCCTTATACCTTATATACAAATTAACTCATCATCAATAACAGACTTAAACATAAGACCTAAAACCATAAAAACCCTAGAAGAAAACTCAGGCAATACCATTTAGTACCTAGGCATGGGCAAAGACTTCATGACTAAGACATACAAAAGCAATGGCAACAAAAGCCAAAATTGACAGATGGGATCTAATTAAACTAAAGAGCTTCTGCACAGGAAAAAAAAAATCTATCATCAGAGTGAACAGGCAACCTACAGAATGAGAGAAGATTTTTGCAATCTATTTATCTGACAGAGGGCTCATGTCCAGAACCTACAAGGAACTTCAACAAATTTATAAGAAAAAAAAACAACAGACAACTCAAAAAGTGAGTTAAGGATATGAACACACACTTCTCAAAAGAAGACATTTATAAAGCCAACAAACATATGAAGAAAAGCTCATCATGGCTGGTCATTAGTGAAATGCAAGTCAAAACCATAATGATATACCACCTCATGCCAGTTAGAATGGCGATCATTAAAAAGTCAGGAAACAACAAATGATGGAGAAGATGTGGAGAAATAGGAATGTTTTTACACGGTTGGTGGGAGTGTAAATTAGTTCAACCACTGTAGAAGACAGTGTTGTGATTCCTCCAGGATCTAGAACCAGAAATACCATTTGATCCAGGAATCCCATTACTGGGTATATACCCAAAGGATTATAAATCATTGTATTATAAAGACACATGCACATGTATGTTTATTGCAGCACAGTTCACAATAGAAAAGACTTGGAACCGACCCAAATGCCCATCGATGATAGACTGGACAAAGAAAATGTGGCACATATACACCATGGAATACTATGCAGCCATAAAGAAGGATGAGTTCATGTCCTTTTCAGCGATATGGATGAAGCTGGAAACCATCATTCACAGCAAACTAATACAGTAAGAAAACCAAATACCACATGTTCTCACTCATAAGTGGGAGTTGAAAAATGAGAACTCACGGACACAAGGAGGGGAACATCACATACTGGGGACTGTTGGGGTGGGGGCAGCTGGGGAGGGATAGCATTAGGAGAAATAATGTAGATGACAGGTTGGTGGGTGCAGCCCACCGTGGCACATACATACTTACCTAACAAACCCACACGTTCTGCACATGCATTCCAGAATTTAAAATATAACTTTAAAAACATACAAAATTATCTATACATGATGATACAACTATGCACAGTATTTGCATACAATAAAAGAAAACAAGTATCATAAAAAAGAGTTCCCCTTTCTCTGTATCCTCATTGACATATGTTGTATTTGCCTTTTTCATAATAGCCATTCTAACTGGGATGGCATATTTCACTGTGGTTTTGATTTGAGTTTCCCTGGTGATTACGACGTTGAGCACATTTTCATGTATCTGTTGTTCATTTATATAAAGTCTTCTTCGAGAGGTATCTATTCAGCTCTTTCGAGTTGTAAATCAGATTATTTGTTTTTCTGCTATAGAGTTGTTTCAGTTCCTTGGATATTCTCGACATTAATCCCTTGTCAGATGAATAGTTTGCAAATATTTTCTCCAAAAAAAAAAATCTAGAGTTTCTAGGAAATTACCGCAGTTTAAAGCCAGCAGTGTTTCTTTGACCAATGGTGATGGCAGTTATTATCTACAAGAAACTTCGTTCTGCTACGTATCTTTCAACTCATCCAGGCAATTTTTGCGTCCACTAGCCTCTACTTAGAACAGCCCCTACAGATGACACAATTATTTCTTTTCCACACATCTAATTAGAAAAATGTAATTAACTGGTGAGTATATTTTTAAGACAGTTTCTTTAACTCTGAGTATAACATTATGCTTTGCAACCTGAGAACTGTATTTTAATAAAGCAATAGGTTTTTTCCCTTTGCAAAGCCAATCCATTCCCAAATGGTCTAAGAATTCCTGTAGAGGACTGTTTTGATTTTTTACTTTGGTTATGGTATAACCATGAATATCATGAATACACTAAGGTTATGGTTTTGGTTTTGGTTACATCATAACCAAAGTAAAAAATCAAAACGGTCCTTTACAGGAATTCTTATGCTGTCTGAATATGTGTGCTTGAGTGTTTTGCTCTGCCGAATTTGTTTTCAATTGTATTTGTGTGTTTAAAGCACTTACAATAATTCTGGCCTCCTGATCAAGTGCCTGAAGATGTAAATTGCTTGCTTTCTTGATTCCCTTAGTTCATTTGCTGCTGTATAGTTTAATCAAGTAACACAGATTTGCATTTTTTTCCTTTTACAAGCTATAACCTCAACAGTTCTATCCGAATAATTTACACCATGTTTAATCAAAAAAAAACTTTAGAAGCTGTTTTGTTTCATAACTCGGCTGACTAGTGATCAATTTTCAGCTCATCTTATATCTTGGCTAAAAACCTCATGCCTTCCCTTAAAGCAAATCTGCTCCCTGTTCTGGGATCAATTCTTTCTTTCTTACCTTTCAATTATTTCACAAAGTTTTCATTTGTGATCTTCATTTAGGCTGAACTAATATGTAAAGTAGTCTTTTGATAATACTCAAGTTTAAGGAAAGATTCAGTTTATTGTCTGCACATTTAAAAGCATATTTAAAATCATTTATACTTAACAGGTTACTTTTGTGTGAAATTTTTCATTAGTTAAATCAAAACATTCTTCAGAGAATAAATATCATTTTTTACATTAAGCATCAGCTCAATGTACTAGTAGTCCTTTGATTTTTGCTTCTGTTTTGTCATTATTCTTACTCTTTTGCACTGAAATTTAAGAAAACAGTTGCCAGAAATTGTGTAGAGCTAATTTGTCTATTTGCTAAAGGTATATTTCTCTGTAAATCATCTATGGCATATGCATTACTCACATTGCTGAAGAGCATCTCAAATAGTCTCATTTAAGATTAGGCAGACATTTTCTATAAAGGGTCAGAGAGTAAATACTTGGAGCTTTGCAGGGCAAAAGGCAAAATTGAGGGTAGTATGTAGGTACCGTCATATAACTTTAACATGTCACAAAGTATTATTCTTTTGGATTATTTCAACATTTAAAAATGTGAAAAAAAAAAAAACCCTTAACTTGTGGGTTGTACAAAAACAGATAAAGGAGTAGATCCATGCACTCAGGTTCACTAAAATTAGCGTGAGTAGAAAAGCTTACTCATCTTCTACTATTAGAAAGTCAATGACTTTTCCGTATTGCTTGTTCAAGTCATTGTGGTGGGAGTTCAAGTCATTGTGGCGGGAGGTCAAGTTATTCACACATTTGCAAAGTATAAGAGCTTGACCTCTGGAATCAGAAAGACATGGATCTGAATTATATCTCTTCCACTATTACCCATGTGACCTTGGACAAACCTCAGTCACCTTACTTGTGTAACAGGATTAACAATACCTACCTCGAAATGACTGTCAGGGGATAACACTCGCAGTTCATATAACAACAGACCTTAACTTACACTGAACCCTTAAAAAATGACAGCCATTATTAATTTACATAAAAAGGTAGCATACGTATCCTTGTATCCAGTATCTAGCACCATGTTTACCAAATAATAGTTTTCTTTTTTAATTTGCTCCTTTTCCTTTAGTAAATAAATATTAATTACATTCATATGTGCCAAGCATCATATTAGGTACTTAATAGATATTCTTGAATGAATAAGCCTCAGTGATGAGCTGAGTTAAAAGTAAGCCACTCTATGCACATGAATAGAAAATGTATGACCAGGCCAGGCACAGTGGCTTATGCTAGCACTTTGGGAGGCTGAAGTGGGCAGGTCATTGAAGTCAGGAGTTCCAGACCAGCCTGGTCAACATGGTAAAACCCATCTCTATTAAAAATGCAAAAAAAATTAGCAAGGCAT
Source organism: Aotus nancymaae (assembly GCF_030222135.1). Lineage (NCBI taxonomy): Eukaryota > Metazoa > Chordata > Mammalia > Primates > Aotidae > Aotus > Aotus nancymaae. The sequence continues at coordinate 4,836,798 of NW_026988423.1, read as the reverse complement.
GGTGGCACACACCTGTAATCCCAGCTTCTTGTGAGTCTGAAGTGGGAGAATCATTTGAACCCTGTAGGTGGAGGTGGCAGTGAGCTGAGATCATGTCACTGCACTTTAGCCTAGCCAACAAAGTAAGACTCCATCTCAAAAAAAAAGAAAGAAAGAAAGAAAAGAAAATGTATGACCAAAAGAAGTTCTCAGAAGACCTTACCAGTTTATAATTCAAAATCATCTCACACCAAACGTTTAAAAGTTATGGACAATGGAGACAAAATGATGATGATGATGATGATGATGGTTACCATTTACTGAGTACCCTCACTACCTGCTACACACTACACAATGAACTTTATATATGTATGTTTTTAATTCATTTATTTATTATTAAAATATCATTTTAGACACTTTTGTGAGAAACTGAAGCACAGAGAAGCTATATACGTTGCCCAATTTTAGGCAACTAGTAAATAATAGAGGTAAAATTCCAAGTAGGAAGTCTGATTCCAGAGCCCACATTCTGAATCACTGTAGAGATCTTTTGACCATAAAGATATAATAATACATAAAGCTTTGGAGACATGCATGAGGCTAGCAGGCAAACAGTGATGAAGAAAAGAGTGTATTAAGATGCAAAGAAACTAATTAACTGAAGCTCCAAAACAGCTAGCTAATAACACTATGTCAGGAACGAAACCTCACATATCAATATTAATCTTGAATGTAAATGACCTAAATACCTCACTTAAAACATATACTGGCAAATTGGATGCATAAATAAGATCTAATCATCTGCTGTCTTCAAGATACCCATCTCACATGTAAGGACAACCACAGGCTCAAAGTAAAGGGTTGGAGAAGTATCTATTATACAAATTGACCAGAAAACAAAAAAAAAAGAGGTTAAACAACAAAATCAAGTCAGAAATAAAAAAAATAAATGAACGAAAATAGAAACATAACATACAAAACCTCTGGGATCCAGCAAAGGCAATGCTAAGAGAAAAGTTTGTAGCATTAAATCTTCAACAAAGTACTATCAAACTGAATCCAAAAATACAGTAAAAAGATAATCCACTGTGATGAAATGTGTTTTGTTCCAGGGATGCAAGGATGGCTCAATATACATAAATCAATAAACATAAAAAGTAGAAAGATCTTTAATTAGAAACCTAATGGTGCATCTCAAAGAACTAGGAAAACAAGAACAAACCAAATGTAGCAGGAAAAAAACCCCACAAATATCAGAGCAGAACTAAATGAGTCTGGGGCCAAAAAAATTCTACAAAAGATTAATAAAAGGTTGGCTCTATGAAAGGACAAAGAAAATTGATAGAATGCTATCAATATCAATGGACTAAGAAAAAAAAGAGAGAAGACTCAAATAAGTACAGTCATAAATGATTAAGATGACATCACAACACCAGAGAAACAAAAAAAGATTTTCAGATACTAATATGATGACCTTTATGCACACAGACTAGAAAACCTAGAGGAAATGGATAAAGTCCTATAAACATACAATCTTCCAGGACTGAAGTAGGAAGAAACAGAAACCTTCAACAGAACAATAATGAGTAATAAAATTGAATCAGTAATAAAAACATCTCCTAACAAAATGGAAGCCGAGGACCACATGAATTCAAACTCAAATTTTACCAGATGTACAAAGAAAAGCTGGTACCAACCTTACTAAAACTATGCCAAAAAATCAAGGAGGTGGGATCCCTTCCTAACTCATACTAAAAATCCAGTATCACCCTGATACTGAAATCAGGGATGGACAAAATGACGAAAAAAAGAACTAGAGGTCAATATTCCTGATTAAGAGCAATGCAAAATTCCTCAACAAAATACTATCAAACTGAATCCAACAATACATCAAAAAGAATTCACCGTGATTGAATGTGCTTCGTTGCAAGGATGGCTCAATATACATAAATCAATAAACATGATCTGCAACATAAACAGATGTAAGAATGAAAACTATATGATCATCTCAACAGATGCAAAAAAGTGTTTGATAAAATCCAACAACTCTCCATAATAAATACCCTCAACAAACTAGGCATAGATGGAACATATTTCAAAATAAGAGCCATGTAGGACAAACTACAGGCAACATCAGAATGAACAGGGAAAAGTTGAAACCATTCTCCCTAAGAAACGGAAGAAGACAAGGATGCCTACCTTCACTAATTCTATTCAATGTAATACTGGAAGTCCCAAACAGAGCTATCAGGTAAGAGAAAGAAAGAAAAGGCACCTAAATTGGGAAAGAGGAAGTCAAATTATCTCTGTTCACTGAAGATATGATTGCATACCAGAAAACCTTAAAGATTCTTCTAGAAGACTACTAGACCTGATTAATGACTTCAGTAAAGCCTCAGCATACAAAAATCAACATATAAAAATCAGTAGTATTTCTACATGCTAATAAATTTCAAGCTGAGAACCAAATTAAGAACTTAACAGTTTAGTTTCATCAATTATCTCCAACTTGAAATGAATATTATTATACTTAAAAGAGAAACATTGGAGGCATTTCCACTAAAGAAGCAACTTTACATTGATCTTGATACTCTCGCCAATTTAGTAGAATAAGTGAAATGAGAAAAATACAGAATATCAAATTGTTTAAGAGATAAAAATTTAACATTACTTGGGAATATTATGTTTCGATATCTGCAAAACTCAAAGAATCATCAAATTAAAGATAAAAAGTTATAAGATTTCATAAAGCGGACACTGTAAATTAAAAAGATATGGTAGTTGTTACTATACAATGAAAATAAATAATTTCTAGGAACATTCTTTAAATAACAAAATGAATGCAAACAATGAATGTTCTTTGAAAGGCAAATTCATTAGCTTTCACTGCTGTATCATCTGTGCTTGTGTCTAGATTATAACAGACATTTAATTTATAATTGTTGAAAGCAGCAGAGATTGAGTGAATGAATGAATGAACTTCTTGAAGCAAGAACTGTTACTTGTCTTTTGTCCTCAGTTTTCTATTTTGTGTGCATCAAGCTGATCATACCAGTCTATGACGATCTTTTTTATTTCTCTGGTATCAGTTGTGATGTCACCTTAATCATTTCCAACTGTACTTACTTGAATCTTTTTTTTTTAGCCTAGCTAGTATTCTATCAATTTCCATTATCCTTTCAAAAAACCAATTATTATTAAATAGATCCTTTGTATCATTTTTTGACCTCAAACTCATTTAGTTCTGCTCTAATATTTGTTTTTTTTTTTCTTCTGCTACATTTGGGTTTGATTTGTTCTTGTTTTTCTAGTTCTTTGGGATGCACCGACAGGTTTATAATTGAAGGTCTATTTTTTTTATGTAGGCATTTAATGCTGTAAAGTTTCCTCTTATCCCTGTCTTCACAGTATTTCAGAGGTTTTGTATGCTATATTTCTATTTTTGGTCATTAATTTTTTTTATTTCTGACTTGATATTGTTGTTCAATATGCTTTGCTGTTTTCAATTTGTGTGACAGGTATTTCTCTAACCCATGGAAGTCACTGCATGTGACATAGATCTCTTGAAGACAGCAGATGATTAGGTCTTATTTATCTATCTAATTTGTCTCTCTGTTTTAAGTGGAGTAGCTAGGTCATTTAGAGTCAAGATTAATATTGATATGTAAGGTTTTCTTCCTGACATAGTGGTGTTAGCTAGTTGTTTTGGAGTTTCAATTATGTGGTTGCTTTATAGAGTCTGTGAGCTTCGTATATATCTTTCCTTTTCTGATGGCGAGTATCATCCTTTAGTTTCCATATTTAGAATTCCTTTGAGCATTTCTTGTAGTACTGGACTAGTGGTGACATATTATCTCAGTGATTGTCTGGGAAAGAGTATTTATTCTTCAGTTATGAAGCTTAGTTTGTAGTGATACAAAATTCTTGGCTGACATTTTTTTAAAAAAAAGGAAGCTAAAAATACATCACCAATCTCTTCTGGCTTATAAAGTTTCTGCTGAGAAGTCCACTGTTAGTCTAATTGGCTTTCCTTTGTAGATGATTTGACCCTTTTCTCTAGTTGCCTTTAAAATTTTTTCTTTGGCATTAACCTTGGATAATCTGGTGACTATGTACATTGGCAATGTTCATCTTGTATATTATCCCACAGGTGTTCTCTGGATTTCTCATATCTGAATATATACCTCTAGCAATTTTTTAAAATTATTGAATTATTCTCTCAAATATGCTTCCCAGATTGTTTACTTTTTCTCTTTCAGGAATTCCAATAACTTGTAACTTAGTTAGATTACATAATCTCATATTTCTTAAAGTTTTGTTTTTTGATTGTTTTTCTTTGTGACTGGGCTAGTTCAAAGGAATCATTTTTATGCATTGAAATTCTTTCTTCTTGGTCTACTGTAGTTCAGATGTTTGCTACGATGGTGAGGTATAGGCTGGTACACAAGTCACTGGCAGAACTCTCAGGAGAGGGTAGGCAGAATGCTTAGGTGGTGGGAACCCAAGGGAATATCAGAGGCCTGCGGGGGTTATGTTTTTAATAGAGTTCTGGGTCAAAGCTGAAACATTCAGGCTGGGGCAGGGCAGCTGTGACGTGGGCCTTTCACTAGGGAGATCAGAAACCCTTAGCTGGGGCAATGGGGGCTGGCAGCTATGGGACATGTGGCGCACTTGAACTTCCTTCCCACACAAACAATTTCATTGTTGGAAGCATATAAAGGTGAGAAGCCTTCTTGCTCCTGAACTGGCCTGGGGGCGGTAGAAGCAGAATCAACGGAAGCAATGATTGTGACAGTTTGTTGCTGGCCTCAGGAAACTGGGCTTTTAGAGGAATAAGCCATGACTGCAGGGATCAGGCAAGGGTGGAAAGCCTGAATTGGAGACTGGAAGTTAGTGAGTTCTGTTTGGCAGGGAACTACAGAGGTGGGGAGTTAGCTGTGGGGTACAACACCTGCCTGCTACTCCTCTATAGCTCAGCTGTGGAGTCCGATGCTGGAGGTGCCTGAAAGTGTCCCATCTCTTCAGTTTCTCTGGATCTAGGGGCAGCATGTGCAAAGACAGCAGCAGCTGTGATCACTAAGGGCCTGTCAGCTGCCTCTGGAAGGTATGTACTCAGAGGAACACAGAGCCATGACCACAGTGATCAGCCAAAGGATGGGTAAGTGTGCTATGGGCCAAAAGGCAGCAAGCCCTGTTTGGCAAAAAGCAGTGAAGGCAGGGACTTGTGGGGCACACAGCCTACCACTATTCTTCCATATGTCAGCTATGGCACCCATACTGGAGGTACACAAATGTGCCCCACCTCCTTGTTCCTTCCCTGGGTTGGGGATAGAAGGAGTGAAGGCAGCAGTGATAGCAAAGGGCCTGTTAGCTACCTCCAGGAGTTATGCACTCACAGAAACAGAGCCATGATTGCAGTGTTAGAGAAATCAGGGAGGCTGTGCTGGAGACCCAAGCCAGTGAGTCCCACCTATTAAGGAGATGCAGAGGCAAGGGCTTATGCAGTATGTAGTCAAGCTGCTTCTCAGTAATACAGATGCAGCATCTATTCTAGGGAATGTGAAAATGCCTTGCCTCCCTTCTCAGTGGGACAGTGGCTGCTGGAACTATGCTGCTGGTAAATCAAAAGCTTGTGGGGTTGGTTCCATGCGGGCCTGAGCAGTGCCTCTGCACAGACTCCAGACAGCTCTGTTAGTCTGGAGGACTGAGAGATTCAAGGGCAGAACTGCGTAAATCCACAGCAGAAGTGTGATTCCCAGGGGAGATTCTCACTCATTCACTCTTTCCCCACTCACTCTCCCACCTTAGGGAGCTTTCCTTGGTCTGTGCTGGTCCTGGGTTGGTGACTGCCCAGGTTCATGTCTTCATTCCTCTCTGTGGGTCCTGTTGCTTCCCTGGTGAATCACAAGGTGATCCCTTAGCGGAGCTGCTTGAATTGTTAGTATTCACTTGTTCTTTGTTTCCTTTCTGCAAGAGAGGCAGGGCACTGTCTGCATCTAGCCAGCCACCTTGAAGTGAAGCCTCTTAATTCTCTCTTGAAGAGGTATCACCACACTTGATATTTGCCACCAGATAGGGTGTGCTAACTTTCCATTTCACTTACTGTGCACATCAAGTCTCCTTCTTAGGTAACTAACTGTAGGGAATGCCCATACTGACTAGTCCTTCAATGATTCCGAGGTCTAGCAGACATTTAGCTGGGAGAGGTCTGCTGGACTAAGGAGAGACTTTCTCTTTTCCTGGATGCCTAATTCTGACACCGAACTGATGGGGAGCAGCAAAAACCACAATTCCAATATCTATTCAGGTTCTTATATTCTTCTGCCCCACCTTTAGCACTTTATCCACTGGGATTATATAATTCCAATGTCATGTGCCTTTTCTAGGGCCGCCTGTTTTGTGCCTTATAAATTTAGAGAAAGTGCTAACTACAAATTATTGTAAATACTTGGGGCATGTCAAGAAAAATACTCTGGCAACTTTGGACAGCAGCAGTGACGGTGAGGCTATGCCATGAGGAAGGACATGTCTTCCTATCTTTTCTTCAATAAGCAGAGCTAATGCGCTTCATAAGGTAAAATTCAGATGCTTTTAAATCCAAAACCATGTAGCTTATATTTTCTCTAAGTCCTCCCCACTTTGACTTTGGGTTTCAAGATTATCATAGCCAGCATTTGTTTTCCTGCATAATCATTGATATTTTATTAGTTAGATGAAAAGACTTTCCAAGGAACAGCTAACAAAAAGTCACTTTCCCTATTTTTGTTTATAACTGTTTAGTTTTCAAAATTTATTGATCCAACTGCTGTGAATTCATGCTTTTTTTGGCTTCCTGTTCCTTTCATAATATATTGGGAAATTTTTTTTTAGTTGTGGTTAGATTTTTGCAGGTGGTAAACAAAAATAGCTTGTGAAAAAAACAACCTATAAAATTTCAAACTCCCCAGTTGCTTCTTTAGGTTGTCATTATCCAGAACTATTCATATCACATTCAGGACTCTAGTATCTTTAAAAGCCTTTACATTTAATAATGATTAACAGTATTGAACTTAAACCTTGCTTCTTTGAAAGTGAGGATGAGAAAGATCATCTGCATCACAAATAAGGAAAAGTATGTGGACAAATGAAGCATCAGGTTCAAATGTGAATTATGCCACCATAAGGAATATATTTGGCTCCAGTAAAACCTACATAGCACCTAAGACGTGGGAGCTGAAGATGGTAGGTACAGCAGTCACTATAGCAACAGCAACAGGAAGAGATCATTTTATTTTAATCTTGTTTAATAAAAGAATGCCACCAGCTGGCATTAAGGATACCAGTAGTTCCCTCTTGGAAAAAGCCCTGGCAAGGCAGTGGAAACAGCTGCACAAACATCAGAAAACAAAGAGAAATGCTCTCTCTCTCTCTCTTAATCCTTAGCCCCAAATGATTAAACTATGCAAAGCCAGATAATTTTTTAAAAACATTATTTGCTCTAGTCAAGTATATGACATAATATATAAATATGTATACGTTAATATAGATACACATATAGAGAGAGATAAAGACAATCTGATGGTTATCTTAATGTGAAGGAATGGATGGAATGCTGTTAATTTTATTATCAGATCATATATTAGTATCATATCATTTAATTGGAGACAATCAAATCCAAACTAAATAGGAACCAAAAAGGATCTCATGTTACTACATCTCCTGCAGTACCCCTGCCATGAACACAGAGGCATCAGCTTGTGAGAACCTCCAGTGCTTTCAGTATCATTCTGCTTTCTGTGTGTAAAATTCTCTCTGCCATTTAGTAGGTGCTCCATAAACGTTTGTTTAATAAAGGAATACATCAGTGAGATACTATCTGAAAGCAAACATTGTTTTTTTCTAAATTTTCTTAAGGTTTAGCAAGAGAAAAGATAACAAATTTCAAAATCTTTCATGATGTGATAGTCCAAGTTATCCAACTCTTATTTACTCACAATAATAATCAGATTTATTTAGCTGATAGTAATGTCAAGTATGAACATGTGCCTTCTTCAGGGTATTATAAGAGATAACAGACATACATAGCTGGGGTAGAAAATGACACTGATATTCTTTGTTCATACTGGAGACGCCACCATAAAATTTAAAAATGAACTGTTTTTTATTTAAAGTCCTTTTGATGTTCTAGAGTTTTCCTACTAAAAGAAAAATACTTGTGGAGTGGTTAATTTTTATATTCCAGTGTTGAGATCAGCCCTCAATCCCTCCTGGAAACCTTGGCTGAGACTCCCAGCTGAAAAGACTCTATTCTTCCTCTGAATAGAGCACTTAATGCTCATGCCATATATTTAGCACTTATATTGCTTTTTTAAAAATAAACTTTTCATTTTAGAACAGTTCGAGATTGTAAGCGAAATTGAGACGCTAGTAAAGAAAGTCACCATATACCCACATCCGGATTCCCTTATTGTTCTCTTAGGTAAATACGGCAGACTTGTCACAGCAATGAACCAATATTTATGTATTGTTATTAACTAAAGTCCACAATTTATTCCTATTTCCTAAGTTTTGACCTAATCTATTTTTTCTGTTCAAATCCCATCCAGAAGACCATATTACATCGTTGTCATGTCTTTTTAAGCTTCTCTTGGCTGTAACAGTTTCTCATACTTCCCTTTTATTGACAGTTTTGGTCAAGTATTTTGCAAAATGTCCCTCAACTGGCATTGGTCTGATTTTTTTTTTTCTCATTATTTGACTGACGTTACTGGTTTTGGAGAGAAAGATGATAGAGGTAATGGGCTATTTCAAACACAGTTTATCAAGGATACATATTATCCCCATGACATGTTGATGTTGATTTTTATCTCCCACTCGAGATTTTGTTTGTCAGGCTTCTCCTCTATAAAATTATTCCTTTTCCTTTTTTCCATGTTGATTCTTTGGAAGGAAATCACTAAGTGCATACACTTAAGCAGTGGGTAGTCTGGTTCTGTTTCCATGAGAGTGGAGTATCTTCATAAATTATTTGGAACTCTGAATGGAGACTTGTCTATTCTCTCCTTTTATTAATTCTATCATATATATGTGTCTGTGTATATATATATACATACACACACACACATATATATGTATATTTCAGTCATATATGTATACACACACATATATTTCAGTCATATATGCATATATACACATATATATTTGAATCACATGTATATATGCATATATTCTTGAATATATGTACATATTCAATATTATATAATAATATATAATCCAATATTAAACAAAGTATAAATATCTGTGAATTCATACTGATAGAGAAAGAGGAGGAATCCACTCTGCTATATACTTATATATATATTTCCATATGAATTCGTATTTCATATTTTGTGTTATAATTCAATATTACTTTCTTTTGTTTTTCACTGTTCTAGCTTCTGCTACTGGGAGTTCTTTCAACTGGTTCCTGGTGACATATCCCACTGTTGTGGAACTTTGACATATCCCACTGTTGTGGAATTTTGTTGTTGTTGTTTTTGAGAAAACATTCTTCCACCTCATTGCCTTTTTATTTAATTTTCCATGTCAAATATATTGCACACTGAGGGGAAACCCAACTGTATGTTTATTTCTTGTCCATAAGTAATAATTTGATTATGAGGGTCTATGCCGAATGAAGCACTGAGTATGGGAAGACATATGTGACTATTTAATTGTAATCCCTAATTGTAGTCCTTTTTGTGACAATGAAAAAGGTGATCTTATCTAGGTGAAGATAAATTACTACGTAGAATATAATTTTTAAAAATAATATTAAAGTAAGTTTTTTTCCTGTAGTAAAAACAACTCCATACTATTTTGGAAGTATAAGGATGTCAAGGCCAGGCATGGTAGCTAACACCTATAATCCCAGCACTTTGGGAGGCCGAGGCGGGCAGATCATCTGAGGTCAAGAGTTCCAGACCCAGCCTGGCCAGCTGGCCAAGATGGTGAAACCCTGTCTCTACTAAAAATATTTTTTAAAAATTAGCTATGTGTGGTGGTGGATGCCTGTAATCCCATCTACTCAGGGGACTGAGGCAGGAGAATCGCTTGAAACCAGGAGGTGGAGGTTGCTGTGAGCTGAGATTAAGTCACCACACTCCAGCCTGGGCAACAAAAGTGAAACTTAGTCTTAAAAAAAAAATGTCTGATGGAATTTTTCAACATAACAGTGTTTTAAGCTTGTTGAACATTTTTTTAATGGTACAGAGGACTATAAAATCTATTTTATGTGTCAATATTTAATATTTACAGCATACTGTATTTTACTTTCTCATAATTATCAAATATCATTTATACACACACATGTGCATGTGTGTATATATATACACACACATATATATACACACACACATATATATATACACATATATATATATATATACACACACACACACACATATATATACACACACATATATATATATACACACACATTGCTTTGGGGAAAAGAACCAGAGTGTAATATAAGCCCATGCTGACATCACTCAGTCTTATTTTAGGGAATGTAATATATGCAGGTTATAACAACACCCATACATGCATGTTCGTATGACACTTAAAACAATATCTATTTATTCTCTCAAGGTGTTACATGATAAGGATCGTTGCCGGATGACTAATTTCATTTTGCCTGCTCTCTATACTTGTAAAATTCTACAGATGTCATTATTCATGACTATGATGATGATAAGAGTGATGTTAATAATAAAAATTAAATACACTGAATCCTCCTTTTTGCTAATGACAATGTTAAGCATTTTATATGAATTATTCCTCTTGATAACTCAAAACTGTAAGCAGCTTCATTTAATAAATGATATAATGTAAACTTAGAGAAATTAAGTTTGCCCTGGGTCACACAGTTATGTGTCAAACCCAGGTTCTGCTTACTCCAGAGGATGTAAGCTCCACTGTTCCGTAATTCCTCACCTCTGAGCAGTTTCTTTTTTGAGAGCACTGAGGCTAATGTTCTGCTAATATTTCCTTTCTTTATTTCTCTGTTACAGCCACAGGTTTTCTTTCCTGCAATGTTGTCCATTGCTGATAGCTCACTACGAAGAATGATTCAATGCCTAACAAACGTGATTCAGCTTCAGGCTTCTTGATCTTAGAAACAAAATGAAGCCGATTTTAGCTGTCCTTCTTAACGCCCCAGAGGCTTCCTCGATGGTACCTGGCCACACTGTTGCTAGTGCCATAAGCTTATCAGGCGCTTGCTGTTGTCAGTTGACCGTCAATCACAATTTAACACCTGAGTCTCTGTGCTCTTTTGAGTCATCTAAGTTAACATATTGTTAGAGTGATATCAACATTTCAACTTTGACAAGTAGTGTTAATTGAAAAGATAAATGAAAATGTTTCAGGTCACATATGCTTATCATAAAATATATTTTTTATATCTGAATTTTGTAAAAGTGAAGTGGGTTGCAACTTGCTTGCACTGAGGTTGTACATCCCTTCTCCTTAGCAATTCAGGAAAATAGAAGAATAACCATCTACCTCTTGTCATATGACAGATCAGTGCATAGAATGATGATAATGATGCCTAACACATAATGAGCATAAATATGTATGGGACTCGGTTCAGTGCTATATATGTATTCTCTCTTTTAGTTCTAAAAGTAGCCTTATGAGGTAGAAGCTATGGTGAACAGGAGATAACTGAGAATAAGAAATAAATAACATTCCCTAGGTGTGATGATTAATCTTGAGCATCAACTTGACTGGATTGAAGGATGCTAACTATTGTTCCTGGGTGTGTCTGTGAGGCTGTTGACAAAGGAGATTAACATTTGAGTCAGTGGACTGGGAGAGGCAGAACTACCCTCAATCTGAGTGGACATCATCTAATGAGCTGCCAGCGTAGCTAGGCTAGAATGAAGGAGGCAGAAGAAGTTCGAAGGACTAGATTTGCTAAGTCCTCTGGCTTCATCTTTCTCCCGTGCTGGATGCTTCCTGCCCTAGAACATCAGACTCCAAGTTCTTCAGCTTTTGGACTCTTGTACTTACACCAGTAATTTGTCAGGAGCTCTCAGGCCTTCAGCCACAGACTGAAGGCTGCACCGTCAGCTTTCCTACTTTTGAGGTTTCGGGACTCGGACTTGCTTCCTTGCTCAGTTTGCAGATGGCCTATTGTGGGACTTCACCATCTTTCTGATCATGTGAGTCAGTACTCCTTGATAAACTGTCCTTCGTAAATACATCTATCCTATTATTTCTGTCCCTCTAGAGAATGCTGACTAATATATTAAGACATTCAGCTAGTACATTACAGAGCTAGAAATCCTATAAAATGTATTTGACCATGTTCTTAATGATTATGTAACACTTCCTTACTGCTGAAGTAATAGTTTTAAAGGATTTATAAATCTCAGTTCACATTTAAAAAATTACCATCTCTGCCAGTCTTTATGAATGATTCTCCCTCAGGTCTCATTAGCAGAGACCACATCCTTGGTCAAAACCACGGTAGAAATCTTGGCAGTTATGTTATTGACTGTCTTAGGGAAAAACAGGATGAGAGAAGGTACAGATGCATGTCCAACTCACATGAACGTTTAAGAAATGAAATATTAAATGTTTTAACTACATAATAATTATATAATATTTGGTATGATCAAAATCATATATGTAACATAATCCTGAGTTATGAAAAACTTAACGAATACCAATGAGCCAACCTTTTTTTTTTTTTTTGAGACAGAGTCTTGCTTTGTGGCCAGGCGCCAGGCTAGAGTGCAGTGGTGCAATCTCGGCTCACTGCAACCTCTGCCTCCTGGATGCAAGCAATTCTCCTGCCTCAGCCTCCCGAGTAGCTGGGACTACAGGTGCAGGCCACCATGCTCAGCTAATTTTTTTGTATTTTTAGTAGAGATGGGGTTTCACCATGTTGGCCAGGATGGTCTCAATCTCTTGACCTCATGATCTGCCCGCCTCGGCCTCCCAAAGTGCTGGGATTACAGGCTTGAGCCACCGTGCCCGGCCGAGCCAACCACAATATTTAAGAAACAGGACCTGATCAGTATGACTGGTCTTTTGTATTCTCGTTTCTTCCTATCTTTTGTATTCCTTCTGCCCCTCTCCTAATTAATATTTTGAGATAAGTCCTTATAGTTCCTTTTTAAAAGCTAAAGTTTCCTCACATATGCTTATTATAAAATATATTTTTTACGTTGGAACTTTAGAAAAGTAAAGTGGGTTGCAACTTGCTTGCACTCAATGGTATGTTTAAGGATCCTTCACACTATTGCATGCATTTGGATTCATTAGTTTTCACTGTAACATATCCACATCATTTTCTGAATGTACTATATTTTATTGATCCAGTTTCCTGTTGATATGCATTAGTGTCATTACTAGTATTTTTGTTAAGATAACCCGTGCTGCTAAGAGCAGTCTTTTACATGTCTCATGGTATATGGTTTTCCCAAATGATTTTACCAGCAATTGTTTATGAATTCTCAACACCCACACCCCTTTAATATTTGATATTATGAGATTTCAACATTTTGACTATTTATTAGACATCAAATGGTATAAAATATGGACTGACTTTGAATCTCTCTATTTGTTAATAGGTTTGGGCGTATTTTTTTACCATGTGTTTTCCCTCTTAGGTAAATACCTAATAATGTGCATTGACTATTTCACAAAATATTTGCAAACTTACATATATTAATTTGTAGAAGTCCTTTATATATTTTGATTACTAACCACTTGTCAGTTACATATATCCAGATATTTTTTCTCAGATTTTAGTTTCTATGTAGATTTTTATGCTGAATTTTAAATAACAGAAGTTATTAATATGAATGCAATTGAATATATCAATAAATTACAGTGAGACATTTTAGTTTTCCTTAGTTCAAGATCATAAGGATATTTCTACATATTTTGTCTAAATGCTTTATAGTTTTGACTTTTACATTTAATTATCAAAGTTATCAGAGATTATTTTTGTAGATAAACATGTTAATTTTTTAACATGGATACCCATTTTCCTAGTGATCTTTTCCTTGTAAGTTTGATGGAATTGATTTACAATCATAATGGATTTTTTCTCTGTAGAAACATATTCATGATTAATTTTAAATGTTCAAAGTTCTAGTTAAGTTTTAATTCCTCTTGAAACAGTTTTGGAAAATTTTACTTTTGGAGGACTTTTGGCAAAATTTTCAATTTCATTGCCAAATTTATTCATGGTATCTTCTCTTAATTCTCTATTACACTTGGAGTTGGGCCATTTTTCTCATTCTTAATATATTTTTTGTCTTATCTCTTTTTTACTCATCAATCTTTCCAGAGATATCTACTTTGTTGACTACAAAATGATGTTATTATGTGTAGTGATGTGTATTTGGCTGGCTCATCAATTTACCAGTATTTTGCTAACAGTTTCTTACTGCATCTTAGACCTTCCTGCTGGGATTATCTTATTTTACACCTGAGATAAAAATTTAATTATTCCTTAAGGGCATTATTACTGGTTGTAAACTCTCAGTTTTGCTTATTTGCAATTTTCTAAACCCCATTTTTGACAGATTGTTTTTCTGAACACACAATTCTAAGTTGACAGCTATTTTCTGTTGAGCACTTTGAGGACTTTATCACCCTGTTGTGTGGTTTCCATTGTTGCTGCTGAATAGTTCGTTATATTACGTAGCCAACTTTGTCTTTTCTCACTGCCTTTGCTTTTTCTTTTTTCTTTTTTTTTTTTTTTTTCGTGTGTGTGTGTGACAGAATCTTCCCTTGTTGCCCAGGCTGTAGTGAAAAAGTGGCATGATCACAGTTCACTGGAACGTTGACCTCCCTGGCTCAAGAGGTTCTCCCACCCAAGCCTCCCCAGTAGCTGGGACTACAGGCACATGCCACCATGCCTGGCTATTTTTGTATCTTTTGTAGAGACATAATTGTGCCATGTTGCACAGGCTGGTCTCAACCTCCTGGGTTAAGGTGATGCACTCTCCTCAGCCTCCCAAAGTGCTGAGATTATAGGTGTGAGCCATCATGCCTTTTTCTCACTGATTTTAACATCTTTGTAATATATTTTCTACAGTTTCACCGTAATGTGTCTCACTGTGGATTTCATTATTATTCATGTTGCTCAGTATATATGTACCTACATAATCTGTGGAATAATTTTCATGAATTTTGGAAAATTCTCAGCCACTCTCCATCTTTAAATACTTGTTTTTTCACTTTTATTTCCACTCTCTTCTGCTTCAGCAATGTCTACTCTACTCTTTAAATATTCCAGTTAATATATTTCATTTAAAAGTTATATTTGATTTTTTTCAGATCTCTTGGGTCAATTTGGATAAGACACTATTTTCTTCAAACATTTCATACATATTTTATATTCCATATCTACAAATTATATCATTTTTATTCAAGGTACAGATCTAGTATTTTTTCTCTTTGATCTTTTACTATTATAACATTTTCCTTTGTGAACGATGATGTTTGATTGTTACTTCATATATAGTTCATGTTCACTTTTAGAAATCCTGAGGCCTAAATTCAGGATCTTTCCTCCAGAAAGCACTTCCATTTGCTTCTCAGGCTCCAGGGGTGCTTCCATTTTAGGGCCATTTCAGCTACCTTTCAACTTGTTTTAACACCAAAGGTGAAAACAGAATGACTTTAACTGCACATACTATGCAATACTGATTTTTACCTGTGATTCAAAAGACACAAGCAGTATCATGCAGAAAATTAACATTCCTTTCTGGAAAAGTGTGAGTTGCAGCAGATCTGGCTTCCAATATTATCTTATTTTCTGCAACAGAACTTGTTTGGTTTCTGACTGACACATAGTGAGTCTGAAAAATGTGTAGGGATACTGTTCTTAAAGGAAGCTGATTTAGTTTTAGGGCTCTAAAACTAAAACATTTTAAGTTTTCTATTTAATTACACAGATAGACAATACTGACTTTTCTCACTCTCCAGACAGCCATACTTTATAAATACATAAATTCCAGGTTCATACATGATAGGTTATCTAGACAGCCCAGAAGTACCCTGAGTGATTAGGGGATTTTTGTTTTCATTGCTTGTTTTAATAGGGACTCTTCATAATCTTTCTGCCAGCAAACACCATAAGCATGTTAATAAGGAAGCCAGGCCCAGGTCAATCATTCCATTTAGAAACTGCCTTTTTAACAGGCACATGAAGAGGTGTTCAACATCACTGTTCATCAGAGAAATGCAAGTCAAAACTACAATAAGATATCATCTCACCCGTTAAAATGGCTTATATCCAAAAGACAGCTAATGCTGGCAAGGATAGGGAGAAAAAGGAACCATCGTCCACTGTTGGTGGAAATGTAAGTTACTACAGCCACTATGGAGAACAGTTTGGAGGTTCTTCAAAAAAACTAAAACTTGAGCTACCATATGATCCAACAATCCCACAGCTTGCTATATACTTAAAAGAAATCTGTATATCAAAGAGACATCTGCACTCTCATGTTTGGTGCAGCACCGTTTGCAATAGCCAAGACTTGAAAGCAACCTAAGTGTCTATCAGCAGATGAATGAATTAAGAAAACGTGGAACTTACACACAATGGGGTACTATTCAGCCACAAAAACCAGAATGAGATTCTGTAATGTGTGACAACATGGATGGAACTAGAGGTCATTATGTCAAGTGAAATAAACCAGGCACAGAAAGACAAACATCATATGCTCTTACTTATTTGTGGGATCTAAAAATCAAAACAACTGAAATCATGAAGATAGAGAGTAGAAGATGGTTACCAGATGCTGGGAAAGGAGGTGGGGGGTATGGGGAGCATGGGGATGGTTAATCGGCAAAAAAAAGTACTCAGAAAGAGTAAGACCTAGTATTTGATAGCACAACAGTCTAACTACACTCAATGATAATTTAATTGTACATTTTAGAAATAACTAAAATATATAATTGGATTATAACACAAACGATAAATGCTTGAGGGATGGATACCTCATTTTATATGATGTGATTATTAGGCCTTGTATGTCTGTATTAGTACATCTCATGCGCCACATAAACACATACACTTACTATGTACCCACAAAACTAAAAATTAAAAAAAATTAAAAAAGAGTGATTTACAGATCTCTTGTTCTCAAAATTGTGTTCAGACTTACTCAGAATGGATTACTGCTGGTTCAAACTTGGGGCTACTGAATGTATAACTGATTTCAGCATTTACTTTTAAACAAAATCTCTCATTTTGTTTTTTGGATTTTTGTTGCTCAAAATTCATTTGTAGCAAAAATTTTTCTTCCTTCTTTGGAGGGGTGGGTGCATAGGCTGGCTGGCATTGTGCTCTTACAAATTCATCCCACTTCATGCAAGGCAAGCAATAATTATGTTTTATGAAAAGCATATTAGTCTTGTAATAGGCGAGCTTCACAAGAGCATCTAGATCTCTTATTGATGAAAACTCATGCATAAAATATAAACCATGACCATTAAGGGTTTGATCTATAATTAAGTTATTTTAAAATTAAACTTATTTTCAGCGAAAGACATTTTTAGCATTTTGCTTTTTAGCTTCACAGTCCCTCAGACATCTCTGCTAAAATAGGCTAAGATGGCTTTGTGTCAGGTTGCATGCCTGTGCACAATTTCAGCACTAAACTACACTCTCTGAGCTTATCTGTCAGGCTTCTGTGGTCCCCATTCAAGCTCAGCAGAGTGGTGGTAAACTCAGTGCTCTATGTGATCAACAGTAATAGCTAAGACTGTGATCTTCTGTGACGAACAAGATGAGATAGGAGTAACTTACTTGAAAGCTATAGAATGATATCAGACAATACTGTGCAACTCTCAGATAGTAGTCTGCTGAATAAACTGCAAGCTCTGCAATACATGGCTGGAGGGAGAGCTAGCTCTGCCACAAATCACAGTAATGACCGAAAACCCAGCACCGGCAGCTTCTGTACCCGTAAAAAATCATTGCCTCGGGGCAGATGTGGTTTATAGAGAGCACTTACCAAGCCAGTTTCCCCGCTTTATTTCCCTTTAAAAATAATAACATTGTTATCACTACACACTACCTGAGAACTCCAGCTTTTTAAAATTTTTAAATAGCCCTTAAATCCCTTTTGACATATTGTATGCTACTGATATGAGAACAATGATGCTGTAATTCATAATAGTGATTTTAATGAATTTTTTAAAAGCATAACTAACATAGAGTCAAAGTGACTTTTCTCAGGAAATGCACCATACACTCCCCATGTAAAATCATAAATACCACTGACATAAATCATTTCAGAAGAAACTAAAAACATTCTCCATTCTGGCTATAATTTATAAAAGTTGGGAGTGGGCATTTTATTTTGTGTAATCATTATAATTCAACTGTTGAAACTTAAAAACTGTTTCCTATACTGTGAAACCATATAGTGTGGTTTGCATTTCACTGAGTGTGTAGTATGTGGATCAAATGTATCTTCCAGTAGCTGCTGTTCCTAGACTGCCTGCAGCAGAGAAAATCTTACTCTTCATACCTGTACCAATCTAAAAACATCGCTCTATTAATGCTACTGCACAGCTTGCTGCCAGTTTTAATTAAAACTAGTTTGCAACTCTTAAAGTCAATTAGTATCTCCATAGTTGGCCTTAATTTTCTCAGTGAAGAGCTTCTAATGAAGCATGACAATTTTTAGGTATACTTTATTAGTTTTATTTCAAAGAGAAACAATTTTTAAGTATTAAAAAAGTTGTAACGTTTCCCTGTGCTTCCTCACAAACATATGGTTAAAGAGATAGATGTGACTTTTTACTATCTCTCAAATAATACTTCCCATATCTAAACAGAGATGACAATTCTATTATTTCTACTGTTATATAATAATGTCCTTTAAATTCTCCACTCAGAAGGTGATTTAAACAAATTATTTTCTGTCAAGGCCAGAGAATAATATTTTGCAAAGCACAAAAGCAATTCATAATATTACAGAGAATGTTAGTGTCTACAGATTTTTATACACCTCCAATTTCAATTGTATATGTAAAATTGAGCAAGCACGTAAAATATTCTCTTGAGAGCTGCTTGTGGCATGAAATAAGGATTTCATCAACTCCGAGAAACTTTTGAAGCTTATTTTAATTGTCATTTGGTCATTTACAGTGCAAGTCCCATTTTGTTTCATTCTGTTTCATTAGCCATGAGTGAAAAGAATATAAATGAGCCGGGCGCGGTGGCTCAAGCCTGTAATCCCAGCACTTTGGGAGGCCGAGGCGGGTGGATCACGAGGTCAAGAGATCGAGACCATCCTGGTCAACATGGTGAAACCCCGTCTCTACTAATACAAAAAATTAGCTGGGCACGGTGGCGCGTGCCTGTAATCCCAGCTACTCAGGAGGCTGAGGCAGGAGAATTGCCTGAACCCAGGAGGCGGAGATTGCGGTGAGCCGAGATCGCGCCATTGCGCTCCAGCCTGGGTAACAAGAGCGAGACTCCGTCTCAAAAAAAAAAAAAAAAAAAAAAAAAAAAAAAGAATATAAATGGGTAGAAGAGAGTGATTCTCCTTCATATTTGCATTTACTTTCCTTATTCTATGAGTATTATTTTCTCAGTCTATGAGTATTATTTCTCATTCTATGAGTATTATTGCATAATCAACTGTTAACCACATACAACGCTGTCAATTACAAAAAATTTATTGTGAAAGGAAAAGAGGGAGATAGAGCAATGGCAAAATTAATGCTTTTTATTGTCTGTATTTTCATGGTTTTCCATGATATAAAATGTTTTCAGTTGCCTCATTGATCGTATGTGAAATACTAATGAACACACTACACACTATCATGTGTGGGAAAATGGAGTATGTAGCTATAGACAGTTTACGTCTTCAATCTGGCATTAGTTCAAGTAGAGTGAAAGGTGGGGGAAACCTGTCTGGCCAGCAGGGAAAACTACCTCACAGTCAAAGACGTTCTCACAGATTGCAATGAATTCTGTTTATGTGGGCATTTTTGTCCTTAAGGAAGACAAGTAGTTTAACAAATAAATGCTGCTTCTTCTGAAAACGAGTGTGTAGGAGCACTACGGAGTTGATAAGAACACAAACTTCTTGCTAGCGCTCCTAAAGTCAAATCCCAGTTTCCACATGCTCTAGATTTTAGGCCAGTTTCTTAATCTCTTTCTTCTATATAATATGCAAGCCTATGTAATTCCAATCAGCTCATGTAAAACTGTCATAAGCATTACATGGAACGAAGTGTCAATAGTGTGCAACACAGGGCTGCACAGAAAGGAACTCAATAAATGGCAGCAGGCAGTATTTTAAAATTTAGGGGCCATAGTTAAAAACAAAACAAAACAAATCAGAAAAAACCCAAACCTAAACACGGTTCCCATCGGGTATGACGTGGGTAGAAGTAACATCGATACAAGTTTCTTAAATTTGCAGCATTACATTGTCTGCATAGTTTTGGGAGTTTCTATGTTTATCTATTCTGTCCAATTTCAAAATGCTGAGCTTTTTCAAAAACTACCAATGTGTACTATCTGGTCTGGTGATATATATATCATCGGTAACCAAGAAAAATTGCATTTTATAATGACAGGGAAGAAAAGCTTTCACATCATTTTATTTATTTATTTTTCCACTTCTGCTTCTTAAGGCTTCCCTGCTCTTTGATTTTGTCAGGTCTCTCCATTTCCCACTAACTTTTCAGAAATTATCTTCGCTGGCTGGGCACAGTGGCTCATGCCTGTAGTTCCAGCACTTTGGGAGGCCAAGATGGGTAGATCTCCTGAGGTCAAGAGTTTGAGACCAACCTGGCCAACACGGTGAAACCCCATCTGTACCAAAAACAGAAAAATTAGCTGGGCATGGAGGCACATGCCTGTAATCTCAGCTACTTTGGGAAGCTGAGACAGGAGAATTGCTTGAACCTGGGAGCCGGAGGTTGCAGTGAGCTATCTCACTACTGCACTCCAGCCTGGGCAACAGAGCAAGACTCCATCTCAGAAAAATATATCTACATCTATATCTGTATCTATATCTAAATATCTTTACCAGATATAAGTATCTCTTCATCAGAACCTTTTGGAAGTATCACTTTAAATAATCAAAACCAAAGTACTGATTAAGGGCAGAAAGTCTTTTTATCTTAAGAGTGTGTTTTTTAACTGTATTTTACTTCTTTTTTTTACTAATGTGCATGTCACCTATTGCACATGCCATCACTACCCTGCATTGTTGTTGAGAACTGAAAAAAATTATAAGTTGTATATCCCCACTTTTGGTCCTTCTCCCTCAGGCCATTAGCTTTCCCTTAATCAAAGTAAAATCAACTTATGTGTATTTTATGACAAAACACATAGAAGAAGTAGTGTAAAAGAAAAAGCCAAAAGAAGTTAAGAATGGGAGCCAAGACATCAATTCCGTCATCTTAGAAAAGTCTCAATTTCTTAGATCTAATTTCATTTGCCTTTAAAATAACAAGGTTAAAAGAAATAATTTCAAACTCCCTTTCTTCTCTACGATTCTAAATGCCATCATTTTTGGGTACAGTTATAATGTATACTACATATTTAACAGAAAACAGCTGGTGTGAAACTTGTGGAGTGTCTTAATAAGTAATCATTAAGGCAGACTATATTGAAGTGGACTGCTTAATATGAAGTTCATTACCATGCAGTGTCAGAGAATTCTACCCTTCAAAGCAATAAACTGGAAGATGAGAATTTGGTGAATACTTTAAAAACCTTTGATAGCAAATGATGAAATAGATTCATATTAACTGACATGGAAAAAGTATACATTATTTATAAAGTCAATAGGCAATATGAACAGATTTAACAGTTCTCAGAAATGTTTAATAGGTGACTGAAAATCTATAATGCAAATGCAGATATGCTGTATAAAGCTCCACAGTACTGTATATTACTACAGCATGCAACTTTAAGCATTAAGACTATTATGTTAAAATTACCCTTTCTATATATTGTTAAAATAGCATTTTCCGTATTTTTTAAAAAAAAATTAAAGATTTTTTTTTTAATTAAAGAAATAAACATTAAAATCCACTGATTCTGAACGGTTGATTAGAAATGCAAATATAAAGTTACCTTGTATTTAGATTTTTAAGTGTTATGGAACCCAATTGTCTATCACTTAGGAGCCAAGAATTTGGTTTTGGTAAATTTCAAAGGCAGAGTAAATGAGCAGAGCTAGTTCCTACTTGGGCATATCACTGTTGATATACTGCACTTGAATTTAGAAACAAAATTTCCAATGTCTTTGAAAGACTAGATTGTTACTCCCAATGGGATCTGGCTGAGTAGTTCAATTAAAGATAGTTCTGTCTACTGGTATATTTAAGCCACTGTTTATCCTTCTGGGTTTCATGAAACTTGAGCATGTTCTATTATAAAGAATTTTATAGTCAATGAAAATAAAGTTTCTTTTTGCAAAACATGGAAAACACTTTTAAAGTTAATTTCCAAAGTGTATTAAAAAATCCATATTAATGAAAATATGGAAAGAATTTTATTCCATGAACGTTTCAACTCCATTTAAAACCATCTATATCATGGCATCTAATTATCACTCCTACAGCTTTTCCCCCCGTCCTGGAGTTAAAAGCAATTTACATAGATAACTCACTCATTTAAAAGAATAAAAGAAACTGAGGCACACAAAAGTTATGAAGTCTGGTCACTATTATACAATTGGTGATGCAAGAATGAAATTTATCACTTAGTGTAGCAATGAGGTGATGGAGTTCAATCATATTCTGTCACTTAAATTCAGTGTGAACTTAGAAAATCACTTAATGTCTCTGGGCTTTATTAACTGTAAAGCTGAATAATCTGCCTTGTTCAGGATTGCTACAAGGTTTAACAGCATTGACATAATACATTAAAGAAAGTTTGCTAAGTCATGAAACGATGCTGATTTATATACTATGTTATTCATGCTTCTGTTGCAGTCTCTGAAATATCATTTATTCATTTGATAATTCAACCAAGAAACTTGAATGCCTCATGTTTATTGCACAGTACAATAAATGTTCATGTATTCAGACTATACCCCCATTGTACTCCTTAATGCAATGTGAACTCCAGACACATACAGTGTAGTTGGATCAGGAGATTGAAGCTGAATAGGGCTTATGCATTGCCTGGAACCAAGGGAGAATGCAGTGTAGGGAGGGAACACAGAAAAGCAATGAGGAGAGCCAGGGATCAAGATTAGAACATCGACTTCCAGAAATCAGGGGCATATATCAGTATAAAAGTATAGTTAGGGGAGAGTGCAGAAAGCCAGAAGCAGAGGGTAGCAATAACGGGTTAGGAAGAGGGGCATAACAGTTTAAGCCATAAGGTTCCAGATGCAGGTCCTGAACAACCTAGAGGTTAGGAGATATTTTATCAATGAGTGCTGCATGGCACAGGGATAGCTCAGCGCAGTGAAGCATACAGGGTGTGCTAGACAGTAGGAGCTATGCATCACAAAACTGGAAAAAGATGTGAAAGCTTCTTCGACGTCTTTCAGCAGGAGATAATATGTACTCTTTCACTCATTATTCCTAATTTTGTGATAATGTTAAATTATCAATGTCCAGTCTAGAGAGTTAGAAGGGAAAGTTAGAGTGTCAATTGAAGCATAATAAAAACATGTTGAACTCTCGTGATTTCCTTTCATGATGTGAAAAATCACTGCAAATATAAAATGTCCTTATGTAACAGTGCTTGTTAAACGTAAAATTAAGTCAGTACTTTTAATATTAATCTTAAATATGAGAAGGTTGATTTATTCACTAACTTGGTCATTTGTTTTGCAAGTGTGTATTGTCTAATATATATATATATATATATATATCCTTAAAAAAAGATAGACCAGAGTGTACAAGGGAGGTATACCTGAGGAAGCTGATATTTTCCAGGAGTTATATAAAATAATATAGTGCATATAGAAATACATCAGCCACATTTTATAATTTTTCATTCTCTAGTGCTATGGGAAAATTTATGACCTTTCTGTAGTATTCAGTGGTGATAACAGGAGTAGACAGAAATAAGCAAATGGAAGAAAATTGATAATTCGTTATTTTGCGCTCTTTAAGTGCAGAGTCCTTTAACAATAAACTTTTCACTTACAATAAACTTGAATTCGAACAAATCCATGAACTAAATAAAAATCATACCAATATATAAAAAGAACTATCAGTAACTACTTTTCAGTGACAGAAGTACTGTTTCTCTGAGATTCATGTGTGTATGTGAGACAAGTAAAAGAATAATTAGGAGAGATCTATTCTGTCATTCCTAGTAACTGTTAGAACAAGGATTCTCAATGTGGGGGAAAAGAGATACAGATGTTGTGCAGAAAAGATTAAGAAAAATATAATCCTCAATTTGGGTTATATGTATCTACTATATTTGATATAATTTATTCTTACTAACGTTATAGCAATCAGCACCTCCAGTAATCTGACTGTGTTCTTCAAATATCATTTCCCAATAAAAGAAACAAGACCTTCTAGGAGAAATGATTCATTTTAACTTTGGGGCTTGTCACAGCACAGCGTGAGGAAGCTGGCACAGACTATTAGGGTCATTTTGAAAGGCTCCAGGAGCCTACTTGAAGGGACTCCAAGGGCCAAAATGAAAAAATCGGAGCTTCCAAAAGAACAATGATTGCAACTTATTGAACTGCAAATCTATCAATGTATTTAAATCCATAAATTACTTTCTTATCAAGTAAATTGTTCATCTTCAACAAATTCAGAGAGACCAATTTGTTGACTTGGACGCTGACAAAGGGAATGAATCAAGCATTTATCTTTTCTTTCTGACATCTACAACTAGGTAGTTTAATAGCAGATTATGAGGATGTATTTCCTTTTAAAAGTAATCCAACTTACAAAAAGATAAATGATAGATTTAGAATATCACCAATTTGCAAACCTAATGTGTTAATGGATGTAGGTATTATCCGTCAATAGCTAGTAACATCACAAAAAGAAACACAACCAGACATTACCTCCTGAGGAAAGAATCCACCATCATCAAAGGAATCAAGCATGAGTCTGGTCAAGCCTCTGAATGCAGTTGCCAAAGTGTGGGAAATACACAAGTTCTGGCAGCATGTTGAACTCTGAACCGTTAAGTGTGTAATCATAAAAATCCTAATCCAGACTGGGGGATTTCTTCAGGTCAAATAACCTAAGATTTTAACAAATGAGTTGTAAGAAAAGAAAAGGGATGGAGGAAGACCCTGTCAATTAATAGGGATTACACAGCCATATCTTTTTAAATTTTAGATTCGGAGGCTACATGTGCTTGTTCGTCACATGGATATGTTGTGAAATGATAGGGATTAGGCTTCTATTACCCAAAGAGTAAACACTGTATGTGGTAGGTAATTTTTCAAACTCCCAATCCTCCCTTTCTCTTTTGGGGTTCCCAGAGCCCATTATTTCTAATTTTATATCCATGTGTACCCCTTGTTTAGCTCCTACTTATAAATGAGAATATGCAATATTTGATTTACTGCTTCGGAGTTAACTCATTTAGGATAGTGGCCTCCAACTCCATTCATGTTGCTGCAAACAGTATGATATCATTCTTTTTAATGGCTGCACTGAGTTTCATTTGCTTTGTCCACTCAACGTTTGATAGACACTTAGGTTAGTTACATGATTTTGCTATAGTGAAGAGTGCTATGATAAACATGAGTGCAGGTATCTTTTTAATGTAATAATTTCTTTTCATTTAAGTAGATACCCAGTAGTGGGACTCCTGGATTGAATGGTAGTTCTATTTTTAGTTCTTCCGGGTATCTCCATACTGTTTTCCATAGAGATTGAATTAATTCACATTCTTACCAACGCTGTATAAGCATTACATTTTCTCTGCATCCATGCCAATATCTGTTGTTTGTTGACCTCTTAATAAAACCCATTCTGAATGGTGTTAAGATTCTATCACAGTGTGGTTTTAATTTGCATTTCTTTGATGGTTGGTGATATTGAGCATTTTTTCATGTGCTGGTTGCTTGTATTTCTTTTTTGTTTTTTTTTTGGTGGGGGAGAAATGTCTATTTGTGTCTTTTGCCCAGGTTCTAATGGGGTTGTTAGTTTTTTTCTTGTTGAGTTGAGTTCTTGTAGACTCTGGATACTAATCATTTATCAGAGGCATAATTTGCAAATATTTTATCTCATTTAAAGAGGTATATCTTTTTTTCTGCAATTTCCAAAACCAAACTTCAGGAATGAATTCATGGGTAATAAAAACTAGTTAACTCGAGGAAGTAACAATTTAAATTCAGGAACATGGTTGTTTATAGTTAGTGAGAGAGGTTTTAGATTAGGACAAGGCACAGCTACGGAAATCATTGCCAAAATTCTAGCTGTTGTCCTGGGTAGCAGTTACAAAAGTGTTTGTAATAATAATTCATTGAACAATAATGATTTTTGTGGTCTGTTTTGCTTGTATTACATTTATAAGGATAAAAATGAAATAAACATCAAGTGGACACAGCCTGTTATCAAAATATGTTATTAGTCTCAGCCACATTGTTCATTAGAATACAATCATTTAGCTATATATAGTTACTCTTATTTTTTAGATGATTTATGAAAATATTAATCTTAAATACATAATTTAAAATTTAGCAGTGTTAAGACTGCTATTAAGAGCAATATGTCAGACATAAAAATAGAGATATCTTTGAATAAAATGTTTTGAGAAACTGTATATGTTACTTATATAATGCCATCTTATGCTTATGCTTTTTCAGTATTCAACCAGCTTATTATTGGAAGACTTGATGAAATCAAAAGTCATGATTCCATCAGAAAGTAATCACTTCTGCTCTCTTGCAAACAAAGTCTCCTACTAGCAGATTTGGATTTTTGTCTTCAGAGTACTGGGAGGGGAGGGGAGGACTTCTTTTTTTTTTTTTTTTTCTTTTCTCTTCTGCAAGATATCTTCAATTGTAATTTTTTCTCTTATACTTGTTTAGCAAACTGCTGTCCTTAGGGAATGAGGCAAGAAATTTCCTTCCACATAGGTGTTTAATATTTTAATATTACAGGTCATGGCTTTGTTCTATGCATTTTCATTAAATGTTGTGCCTTTGGAATCAGAACAGAAATTTGTAAATAAAACACATATGGTAATCGTCTTATTGGAAGTAAAAAATAACTCAGATGAATTCATCTCAAAATATATATTTCTAAGGCAAAAAAAAACAAAAGCCAATTTCAATTATTTATTTCATTTCATAGTGTATTCATGTTTCAGTCTTTTGATGAATCCTAGAATCACTTGTTATAAAAATAGGTGCGGACTTCGGATATAACAAAATGTTTTATTCGATATATTTCAAAAGCATTGCTACTTTTGTGACCCGCAGATGACAGCCCTGGTCAACAAAACAACACGGTGTTCATAAATATGTCCCTTAAAAAAGTTGTTTTACTGTGTGTAACCATTGTTTCAATTTATTCTTCTCTGAGGACTATGTGTTTTTCTTTAATTTCGTTTAACAATATTAATGTAGCATTTGTTACATTATATTTATATATAAATATGTAAAGAATGCATACAGCCTTTAGGCATCATGGCTACATCAGAAATTTATCAATTATGTTAGTGTGTAAACCAATCACTAATAATTTCAATCACTAGATTTAATCAGAGGTAAACATTCTGCCAACAGGCATTTAAATATGGACTTCTTGATGACAAAATCAACTTTATATTTCAGCAGGATTTTTTCCAGCTTTTTAAAAAATTGTGGACAAATCAAGGCTGTACTAGAAAAAAGAAGACAATGGATCCACCAAAATCTTCTTGATTTTCCTCCCTTCAACTTTATTTTTTTGTTTTCTACACCATAAATGTATATAAAGAATATTTCCCAGTGCCTGACATTAAGCACATGCTGGATAGTTGCAGCTCTAAGAGAAATGCCTTTGTGTTTGTTATCATCAAGATCCAAATTACAGCTCTTAACACCAGCCTGATGATTAATTTTGAAAGAAGAAAATCGTATTTTCCAAGTTAATAGCAATTAAGGGCAGCAATTATTTGCAATTTAAACAATCCAGATTAGGTTCGCTAATGTTAAGATCATCTGAATAGTGATTCTATTAACCAGGGTCTGTACTTTAATCAATCTTCATTGCTCATTAAAAAAAAAATGTAGAGCCCTGATTATTTAAACGTCTACTAGTTTATAAATTTAGTTAGCCTAATATTTTTCTATAAATTGAAAACTCTTCTCTTTTGTAGTCATATTTTATGCAAGAACTGATTTTATTACCTAGGGCTTAGTGATTATATTCCCCTTAGTTCTGCTCTCAAGGGATCAATAATAGTAATGACATATAATCGCAAAATTATTTTGTAGCTTCTTAAATTCAATTACTTTAAGATTGCTTTGATTATATTATTAGTAAATTGCTACTTACAAAGAAATTAGGCATTTTACCCAGTGTTCCCATGTTTTTAAGGGAATATATGCTAGTTCTAACTAGCATATTAGGTCAGCTCTCTCAAGAAATAAAGTTGGCCATTTGGAACCTAAATAATGACTATAAATATATTAACTTCCAATGTACGTTATTGCTATGAAACTTTAAAGTCTGAAAAACCAGATCAAACCTCTCAAATATAAAAAAGTCACTGAATTTCTTCCAAAGATAGATGAGGTTAACATGTAACTCACTTCTGTTTTCAAACTTTAAGGAAAGGGGAAATATGATGAAGGTTTTGGTTTTGATCACTGCCTTTTTGATTCCTAAGGCAGCTTTCAAATTGTCCATAATCACAAAGAAAAGCTAGGGAAAACATCGCTATTTTAAATGTAAATGTAATTTTCTGACCCAGAGGTCTATGTCTGAATAGTTGATGGTAAAATGTTTACTTCTGACTAACCTTATAATCGAAATGGTTAGTTTGGTTGGCTTACACAGTAATGAAGATAAATTTATGATCTTGTCATTATGTATAAATACTATTTTTATCAGTTTATTTATATCTTATAATGTCTAGTCATAATTAAAAGCCTAAAAATGACATTTATAGCCATACATCGCCTACACTAACAGAAAAGTTTCCTTGCTATCATTTAGATTACATTATTGTCAAACATATTGATGGTACGGTGGCGATGGAAAGTGCAGGGAGCAGAAGAGTGAAGTGATGGTGGGTTGTTTGGAAACCAAAATTACCTTCACATTCTCACAGGAGAACTATGAACCTGGAAGTAAAATGAGTTCACCTTTTCCTTTCAGTTAAAAAAAACCACGCCTTTCTTCTTCATCCTACATTTGTCCAATCAAATTTGTTTAAAGAGCAATTAAACATTTTCCTCCTTCCAAATATACAGGCACAGCATATATCCCCAGTCACAACACATTTATTATGCTATTCCCAGTTCCACTGGCAAAATCACGTATTAGTGTGCCTACCACTGAGAGTGGTGCCTTTCAATTAGGTGGCAGGGCAGGGGGTAAGGGTAAATCAGCATTTTCATTTCCAGATAGCATCCTTAAGCTAACGGTGTTACTGAATATATTGCATCAGCCAGGAGGCTAAAACTGCTCGAAACTTCCTGGAAAATTTTAATTGTGACATTTTAAAATAGATCCCTAAGGGAGGAGTTACCCTTTTCTAATCATCTTTGCCACATAGATCTGAATTTAATATCTTAAATGCAGAAGCAAATTGAACAGAGTTAACATCTATGAAAAGCAACATGTCATACAGTAAGCGGCACCCTGCTGGATCCAGATCAATTGATTATGTACTATTAATTCCTTGCATTTTGGCCTGTCAGAAAGCTTCAGCTGGGGACTGTGGTTTTTGGTGTGTAATTTGAAGAAATGAGTATGTTTCAGCTGTATTTTGTGAATACGGAAGTGGAAGTGACTATGATTGCCATTTGGGTGATGGAAAGAAGACAGGAAGAGGATAGCTGAAGAGGTCATTTGTATGATTGCTAAAATTCTTAAGTAAATAATCTGAATTTAAAATCACACCAGTTTCATAAAAATAAACAAAACTTAGGATCTCTTTTATATAAGATATATTCAAAAGGTTAAATTTTATTTATCTACTACCCAACATCTCTAACACAAAGGGCCGTATCTTTGGAATGAGTTCTGGATTGAAATTGTTACTCCTGATTTTGACGATTCGCAATTTCTTGGAGTTTCAATTTCCTGTGTGAATCCCATGTGAGCCTACGTGCCTCACCAAATTCACAGATCCACATATGAAAATGTATGTGAGAATATAAACATTTAAAGGCCTAAACCTAACAAGAAAGTATGGAGGAAATAATCCTTTTAAAGTTATCTGAAACATAATATTAAGTAAAATGCATTTTATTTTTTCAAAAGATGAAGTTAGCGATGTTGATGAATATAATAAGTGGTGTTCAATCCAGTCACAGGAGCTTGGCTCTGGAAGTTCCAACTTACTTGGAGTTGAAACCACTGCTTATTGCCTGTCAGCATTTTAAAACTTATTCTACTTCTTGTCTTTCCCAGTCATTCTTCCCACTACTGTCAGACTAATGGCCCTAAAACATGGTTTCTTCATTTAAAAACCTACACGTGTCCCCTCTTATTTGTTGATGAATGTGGAGACTCGAGAGATTACAGACCAGCCAAAATCCCCCTCATTTTTCCTAAGAGTATTTATCTCCCTGACTTCCCAGCACAAACTCTGACACGCTCCAACAATCAGTCTTTGTTACTACACACCAGACTGCTAACCACTTCCTACTTCCATTCACTCCCTTTTCGTCTCTTTCAGAGTATTCCTGTGAACAACAGGCTAGCTGCACTCTTCAATGTTATGAACCAACTTGAAATCATTTTTGTTCTAAGCTCGATTTTAATATATGAATAGTTGGTCAAACAGAGCACAGACTTTGAAATCAGAAACCTAAGTTTAAATCCCATTTTCCTACTTGTTACCCAGGAAACCTTGGCCAAGCCTTAGCCTACTTATCTTTATCAACATAAAGTGAGGATGTCTTATCTTTACAAGTTGTTTTCAAAATTAAAACAACCATTGTATACAAAGCACTAAGCACAGTGACAGGCATATAATAAATTTTCCACAAATGTTGGCTTAAGTTCTGTTTATAATCATTGTTATTGTCATTGCTTATTTTCTTATACAATGCTTTGTTCTCTAACTGTTTAATGTAGACTGCTTCTTGCCTCTTGTCTCTTGTATATCATGTCTGGCACATCTTCGGTGATTTCACGTTTTTCCAAGGAGTAGACAAAACAATTCAAAGTTTTCCACATTTGAATCCTGAATTCTTTGACTATGTTAGGCTACATGAAAAAAATGAATTAAAACTGAATATGTAAGTAAGGCTGTTAATCAACTGACCTTATAATAGAGAGATTCTACTGGATTACCGAAGTGAACCCAATGTAATCATAAGGGCCCTCAAAAGTAGGAGGAGGAGGCAGAAGAAGAGTCAAGGAGAGATATAACGATGGAAGCAGTCAGAGAGATGCTATGGTGCTGGCTTTTAAGATGGAAGGAAAAGATAAGAAGCTAAGAAATGTGGGTTGCTGCCAGAAACCAGAAAAACTAAGAACACTGATTTTCTCCTGGAGCCTCCAAAATGGAATGCAGCTTTACGAACACCTTGATTTTGCTCTGTAAGACCTGTATTGGAATGACCAACAAAACTGCCAGATGATACATTTGTGCTTGTTTAAGCCTCTACGTTTGTGATAATTTGTCACAATAGTAAAAGAAACCTCATGCACTCCAGTTCTTTAGGACAGAATCCAGCATGGTACCAGCACATAGTAGGCACTCAATAAATATGTGTTTATTAAAAAATCCATCTTACACTGCTTCTTTGCCATGCTAAAAGAAGAAAAGAATATGAAGAGTAGAAAAGATAGTTCTTGAATCTGGACAACAGTGATCCTGACTGCAAGATGTAACATGTTTATTCCTCTTTCTTTAAAAGAGAATTAGTTGAAAGAACACAAGTTTTGGAGTCACCCAGATCAAGGCTGGAATTCCTGGTTTACTTCTAAATAACTGGACAACCCTTTGGGATTGGAGCCTTCTTCAATATAGTCTATTTGAACAGCTGCATTACCTTATATCGTTCCCACACACCTAAAATTGCAAGAACCTCCAACTCTCTATACAATTCCAAATAACCCATGCATGTCTGTCTCCCAGGTAATCATCTACCTACACAAAGATGTTGTGGGAAGGAGTGAAGAGGGGTTGGTAAGTATTGACTGTAATGTGCCTCTCAGTGAAGAAAACTGTTCACAAGGCAGAAGTGTCCAAGCTACTGAAATGTAGTTTGACCTTAGTGCCCATGGGCTAAGGCAGCAGGTGCCAGCACCCTGTATCACTTCCTCACAACAGTCAGAGTAGCAAATAAGTAATCCTGAGTCAGATTCACACAGCAGTAGAATAGTACCTGACTCATTTTAGCACTAGTTCCTAAACTCCACCTCTGAAGATGTTTTAAGTGGCTTGTAGTCACAAGATGCATGTTTTAGTTCCAAGTGTTCCAGAAGCTGAAATCTACCAGGCATGAGTCTTGGGAAGACTTTAGACACACCACTAAAAAGAACCTGGACTTCTTTGAGCCTCAGTTTTCTCAGCAGCAATTTACAATAAAAATGGCTTTCTTGCAGACTGTACTTCAAATTAAAATATATGAGTAATAATGTTCCAAGCACAATGTAGGTAATTAATAAAAGCTTTCATTTTAAATGGAACAATACTAAATACCTAGGAGAAGATACTACTATTTTGTACCTTAGAAAATGTTCAAAAAATTATTGACCTGTCACTCCCCAAATTCTTTGAGTGCTGGGGGAAAAAAAGGATGGGTTATTGGTTTTCTTTACTTAGAGCGCACTACAGAGCAAAAGCATTCTTGACAAGTCACTTGGAAAACACTCAAGTAGTCTGTGAGATGACATTTTCTCTTATTAAAAAAATTGTAACCTCAGAACATTCCAGAAGCTGGAATACTCATCCTCACATATCTGTGGATGTTGTTAATGTGTGAAATTACTGAATTATGCAGTGCAACATAAAAGTCAGTAGCAAATTCTCAAGAAAAACAAGTGAATTTTAAAAAATATATAAATAAAGACTAATATTTCAACTAGGGTATGGTACAGGAAAATAAAAACTAAAAAACTTGAACTTGAATCCATATGGAGATTGTCTTAAATCATTGAAAAATAATTAAAACAAGTGAAACCGAACCAGGTTACAGCTACTTATAAGCCTAAATTTAATGAGTTGTGGAAAATGCAATAAACTAATCACACATTACTATTAATTAATGGCCTGTAAAAAAGTTCCAGGTGGCTTAGGCAAATAACACTTTTCAGTTTATATTTTAGAAGAAGCATTTTCAGTAAGTATGAGATAAATATAATTTATCTTAGCTACTTTTATCTAAAAATTCTGATATTCCCTTCACTGTAACTGTTGAAATTACTTAAAATATATTTCTCAAGTATTTATATCATTAATTTGTATATCATTTCTGTTATTTAATATCATATTCACTCCAAGATAGACATATCAGTAATTTTATAATCCATAAATAATCATTTATTTATAAATCATTTCCCAGTAAAATGAAAAAAATGATTAAATCTATGGTATAATTTTCATATTTTTATTATACATATAATAAAAAATATAATATCATATATATATTTGAATTTATCTTCTGATTCCTGGCATTTTTTTGTTAATCTGATACCCATTTATTGTGTCCCACTGACTATTCTTTACTCTTAAGAATTCAAAAATCTTGTCCCGAATTTCAGACATTTATAATCTTATGAAGACATGTGAAAATTTTCTGCACAAAAATTGCCACACTATACCAAGGCATGATAATGCCACTGAAGCACAGAAGGGAGGAGGTTAGAGAGATGATGCAGAAGAAAAGGTGACACTTGATGCAAACCTTGAATGAATACAAGGTTTCAACATAAAGAGATGAAGATGCTTACTCCAATACCTGGCACAAAGTAGGTGTTTTGTTAATATTTGTTATACAGATGAAAGTAGAGGCAAGTGATTCCTCTTCATGTAACTGATATTCACTTATTAACGTAATGCATGTTTATCATATGTCAACAATTGCTTTTATTCTTAAAAGTTCATAAATATTATCTCAATATTTGAAGTTTTATACCTCTCAATGGAAACAAACAATAATTGCATTATATGAAAACTGCTTCAAGAGAAGTGTGGACACTTTCGTATACTTCTATGCAATTATATTACAAACACAGAAAATATCTTACTGCTTTTCCATGGATTTGCTAATGCATTAATGCAATATAAAATCCCCCCAAACTCGGAGGCAAATAATTTCACTATGACATACATCAAAAGAAGAGAAGTGCATTTTTAAAATGAATTACTCAGGAAGTTCAGGGAAGACCTCTTTGAAGAAAATGGTATCAGAGCTGATCCTGTTGTGGGATCAGGGACAGACTATGCAGTGCTATAGCAAGTCCAAAGCGGCAAGCCAAGGATTAAAACATCATCTAAAAACAGTATACAAATGAAACGTGGAGAGGGCTGAGGTTAGAATACTACGTGCCGAAAACCTGCAGGAGGACAGCAGGGAGCGAGTGGCAGGAAGAGAAAGCACAAACAGGGAGGAGTAATCTGTTAGTATTACCGTTAGTATTATTACAGGATAGTATCTCTTTCATTGCAGGTGTTCAACTAATATCTGATAGAAGTATAAATAGATTTCTTTCACTAGTAAAAGACACAAAACAAGTACATAAATAACTATAATATACGAAGATTAAGAATATTAACTTCAATAATGTTAACATTTTCATAATATCATATATATATCATACAATTAACAATATGCACCAGACACTGTATACAGCACTTGGAATACATCCGTGAGCAAAATAAAGATCCCAGACTCAGGGAGATCAAGCATTACACTCACATGTCTTTCCCTATATATTTCTTATGAGATAAATATTACTTTCATTCATCAGTTACAAATAAGAAAACAACCTGTACAAGATTTACTCTGTGTACCTTCATACCCCCTTAACTTATTATTGTAAATTCCACTATCCATCTGTCGCCTACTTCCAAAGAAGCAAATTTTTGAAAGTTCAGATCATAAATTTTGAATTGCAATTAAAGTTTGCCTTCTAAACATTAACTTGGAAAGTAGTAAAACACTTCTTTTTTTTTTTGAGACGGAGAGTAAAAACACTTCTTAATATTACTAGGTATTCAACTTACTTTAGTCTATGCTCACAAAAGCAACAGTAGCTATAAATTTTAGGTGATAGAAAACAGTTTGAACTAAAGTAGAATATTTGAATATTCCTAATTCCTACAGGTAGGGCTTCTTTTAAGGTGAGTACAACAATTATAATAGCATGGACTGTGCTTATTTTGGAAGCCAAAACTCAGTAAATGACATTACCAAGACTTCCACAGTTTTGATGTTCCCACTTTTTGACATCCTAGATACTTCTACCTCATTCTTCTAATGGAAGTGCTACTTTTATATACAACAGTGCTCTATTAATTGACAAATGTTGTTCCTTTATCATTATTCCCTGCAAATTAGCTGAATTTGATGTGACTGGCAAATCCTTCTACTTGAAAATCTCTACTCCATTGTTTTCTATGACTATACTAACCCGTCTGTCTACTTCCCATTCTATATTGTCTGTCATTGACTTCGTCCTTCTACGGAGAGCAAAACATCTGCTTTTTTCCATTTGTTTCATTATATTGGACTCCACTTTGATGGAAGAAAGAGCAACTCACTTATTTTCTATTTTACTCTTCACTAGGAGAGAGGCCATAAATAGGATAGATATATTATCTCTAACACAACAAAAGGCCAACAGCAAACTAACCTTCAATTTTTGCTTCAGCTAATGTTAATTCCTAATATTGATTAGGATTAATATTTTATAATACAGCAATACAATTTGATGACCTAGACTGCGATTCATACTTTTCAGTGTAATCAAAGCCACCTCTTAACCACACATAAATACATACACCTCCTCAGATCAACTTCTCACAATTTATCATCATTAAAGTAAATTGAATCATTAGGTTACATGCCTTTATTAAGCCATTGAGAAAAATCACCCTGTTTATTAAATGAAGTTTCAGGAGGTGGAAATTTCTCTAATGAGCTATTATATTTATGCAAGAGTTAAACAGCCAATGAGCTGCTTTTCTTTTACTAAGATCCTTTCAAAAGTAAATGTTGAATCACTAGCTGGCCTTGTGTTTTTGCTGTCATTTTTCTTTACTAGAGATTTACCATTTGAAAAATTAGATACAATACGATTAATAATTAATAATTACTTTATAAACTAAATAAGGAAATGTATTTTAATTGAACTTTGTAAGAAATAGACAAGAAAGTGAGATTTTAGTACAGGACTGTGTTACAGCATACACGGCTGTTTTGTTTGCTGCTTTTTCTACCCCTTTGTACAACACTGTGCATTTTGGAAATCATACAGGCCTACAAAGTCTGTATAATCTATGAATGAGCAAAGCAATTCTGTTTTATAGTTATATAGGAAGATGATAATTTGTCTCCATGTCAGAGTCCAGGGAAAGAAACAACATCTGTTATAAACAAAGATGAAGGATATCGCTCTGTGGCAGAAGAGTGTCAGTGGACCCTGGTCAAGGACAGAATTTCAAGTTCAAAAGATCATGTCAAAATGTATGTATTATTGAATTTTATTTGTCCTTAGCTAGTTGTCATGCTGAAATCTATTTGGCAATATGAAAGAAAATATCATATTAAATATGATGCAGAGATGCCAGGGTTGTAAACAAAATTAAGTTGGCAGTTAATTTGTATGTTTTGTATTTAAATATTCATTTAGTTTTATCTATATTTATAATATCATACAGCTTATGTTAGAGAAAATATTGTATGTAATTAGATTAATATCATAAATTTTATATTACTAGTATTCCTAAATTTTGAAAGCTCAGATCATGAAGTTTGAATTGCAGTTAAAACTTGCTTTCTGAACATTAACTTTGCAAGTAGAAAAATACTTCTTAATATTACTAGGTATTCAACTTATTTTAGTTTATGCTCACAACTACAACAATAGCTATAAATGTTTGGTGCCAGAAAACAGCTTTAGGTAAAGTAGAATGAATATCCCTAATTCCTAAAGGTAGGCCTTCTTTTAAGGTATGTACAACAACTACAAAAGGCTGGATTGTGCTTATTTTGGAAGCTAAAACCCAAGTAAACGACGTTACAGAGACTTCCACAGTCTTGATGTTCCCCTCAATCATGTATGACCTGATAATACTGATAGTCAAATTACATGAATTTTGTTTATTTTACCTCCCCTGCAATTAGGACTATTTCAAGTTTTACCTACACATTAATTAAAATGAATGTGAAGTCCTAAACATAAAGTGAAATTATATATTGCTTGATTTATTGAAAAAAAAAATACAAATGAAGCCATGCATGAAAGTTGGCATGCATATTCTCTGTGTGGCACTGTAACGGCATAATCAATGTGTTTAAGTATACACCAGCCTTGTGTGAATATACTGTTGCATATATTTTTTAAAAAGATGACCTACAAAAAATACTTTGCAATACATCTAATCAAGAAGGTGAAAGATCTCTCAAGGAGAACTACACAGCACTGCTGATAGAAATCTCTAGATGACATAAACAAATGGAGAAACATTCCATGTTAATGGAGTGGAAGAATCAATATGATTAAAATGCCCATATTGCCCAAAGTAATCTACAGATTCAACACTATTCCTATCAAACTCTTTACATCATTTCTCATAGAACTAAAAAAATAAAATTTATATGTAACAACAACAAGAAAAAAGTCCAAATAGCCAAAGCAATCCTGAGTGAAAATAACAAAGCTGGAGGCATCACAATACCTGACTTCAAACTATACTGTAAGGGTAAAGTAACCAAAACAGCATGGTACTGCAGGGTACTGATACAAAATCAGAATCCAAAAATAAAGCTGCACACCCACAGCCATTGGATCGTCAACAAAGTTGACAAAAATTGAGCAATGAGAAAAGGATTTACTAATCAATAAATAATGTTGGGATAGCTGTCTAGCCACATGCAAAAAAATAAAACTGGTCCTCTACATTTCACCATATAAAAACAAAAAACAGCTTAAGATAGATTAAAGACTTAATTGTAAGACCCTGAGCTATGAGAATCCTAAAAGAAAACCTAGAAGACACCATTCTGGACATTGGCCTTAGGAAAGAATTTATGATTAAGTCCTCAAAAGCAAATGCAACATAAACTAAAATTGACAAGTTATATCTAATGAAACTGAAAAGCATCTGCAAATAAAAAGAAACTGTCGAAAGACTAAACCTACAGAATCAAAGAAAATATTTATATATGACACTTATGACAAAGTTTTAATATTCAGAATCTATGAAGAACTTAAGTAATTAAAACCAAATAACCCCATTAAAAATGGGCAAAATAAATGAACAGATATTTATCAAAATAATACAAACAAGCAGCCAATAAACATATGAAAGAAGCACTCCACATCACCAATTATCAGAGAAATGCAAATCAAAATTACAGTCAAATACCATCTAACACCAGTAAGAATGGCTATTACTAAAACGTCAAAACAATAGATATTGGTGAGACAGTTGAGAAAAGACACTCATACACACTTGGTGGGGACAAAAATTCATTCAGCTACTGAGGAAAGCAGTTTAGAGATTTCTCAAAGAACTTAAAATAGAAGTACCATTCCACCCAGCAATCCCATTACTGGGTATACACGCAAAATAAAACAAATAGTTCTACCAGAAAGACTCATGCACTCACATGTTCATTGCAGCACTATTCACAATAGCAAAGACATGGAATCAACCTAGGTGCTCATCAACAGTGGAGTACATAAAGAAAATGTGGTACATATATACCATGGAATACTACATAGCCATAATAGAATGAAATAATGTCTTTGAAGCAACATGGATGCAACTGGAAGCCATTATCCTAAGCCAATTAGTGCAGGAACAGAAAATCAAATACTGCCTCATCTCATAAGTGTGAGATAAATAATGGGTACACGTGGACATAAAGATGGCAAAAAGAGAAACTAGGAATGACTAGTGGGGTTGCGGGGAAGGGTGAACATCTATTGGGTACCATG
The DNA here is from genome assembly GCF_030222135.1 of Aotus nancymaae. Classification (NCBI taxonomy): domain Eukaryota; kingdom Metazoa; phylum Chordata; class Mammalia; order Primates; family Aotidae; genus Aotus; species Aotus nancymaae. The sequence goes on along the minus strand of NW_026988423.1, from coordinate 4,797,564 downwards.
CTAAGTAACTGGGTGATGGGACCATTTGTAACCCAAACCTCAGCGTCATGCAATGTACCCAGGTAACAAACCTGCATGTGAGCCACCGAATCTAAAATAAGTTGGAAGAAAACAAAAATAATAATTAATTAAAAATAAAAAAGGATGGTCTAAATGTGCATATCTACATCAGATATATTACATAGGTTAAATTCAGTAATCTGAGCTGTGTGACCATAAAGAGGGTATATAATCTTTTTCATTTTAATTGCCTGATCTCAAAATCAGAGATTGTGAGAATATTAAGCATAACCTCAGGATGGTTCAGATTAGAGAGATTTCACATGCATAATATCTACAAACATTGGGAGAATATTGTTTTTTAATTTATTAAGAAATCTAGATAGATAGATAGAGAAAGACTAAATTATCAGTTTCATCTTTTGAGCAAGTTGGTTACCTCCTTCAGGCACAGTCTCCTAACGCCTAAAATGTTTAGAAATGTAAATAATGCCTAACTTGTAGGATTTTCTGAAGTTCAATATGAAGGTAAATGCAAAATGTTCACTTCAGTGTCTAGCACATGATAATCACTTAATAAATTCTAGCAATTATTATTAATATTGTCATTAATGTTTAAATAATTAAGTGTAAATACAATCGAAATGTTTAAGATTTTTAAAAATCATGCAAGTTGGCAAAATATTTTGTTATAGTGTCTATTTTATAAGCAAACCATTTTTGCAATTCTAAAATGAGGTGAATCAATTACAATAAAAATATTTTTAGAATATCTTAAGAAGTAATGTCCAAAACACTCTAGAAAACAAAGTAGCACTAAATTAAATGAAACAGAATATTTTCTAAGGGCAAACACATATATTCTATTTTTCACGAGTATTTTTTAAAAAAATCAAGGATAGGAAAACATTGATAACTTTTTCAGTTGTTAGTGTTCTTATAATGGAATTTACAAAATAATTTTAGGTCACGTTTCTAGACCTGCTTGCATACTGGTGCAGAGAGACATAGAAATTTTGTTTAACAAGCATCCTAGTTCCATCCCAGACATTACACTATTTGTTACTTTGTTAATTTAATGACTGTTTGTAAAATTCCATGAATTAAAATTTAAATAAGTCTCTCATGGTTGTGATTTCTTAGGTGGATGATTTACTATGTTTATGAGAACAGAATTGATATTAATGACCTCATTCGATGCTGTCTATTGACAGTTCATAGACACATGTTTGGTTATTCTGTTTTGACAGATGTGATTCTTTTAAAATGCTACTTAATTTCCTATAAGCTAGGGAAGACAGTTCTCTAAATTCATTCACTTATTAAGAGTGGTAACATAAGCACTTTTATTTTTTCTTATAATGGCCAGGAAAACAAGATTTTTAAAAAACTGACTGAAAGAGTAAACTATTTTTTGGGATCTTTTGACATGAATTACAGCAGAGGCACCGAGTAGATACCTTAAGCGCTGGCAACTGAAATAGAATAACACTTGCATGTACATTTTTCAAAAAGCTTAAGAGCAAGTTTTGTTGCTTGGTTTGATAAATTATGTCACTGTATCCTAACTCTAAGTTTACAACCCAAAGACACAATGAAATGGATAGGAAACTTCTATTGCCATGGAGATCAACAGAGAGATGCTCCTAGAATTCTAGAATTATTCTTAAAAAGGAAAGTCAGACAGTTTTCTTCTATCTGCACTTAGGGTTGCATTGAAAATCACTTTTTTAAAAAGGTAACTTTCCCTTATTTTTCGGGGATATCTTAGTTTGCTTCAGACATCTAATATTATATGTAAGATATTACCAATAGTATGCAAAATGATACATAAAAATATTTTTACTCCACTCAAATGGATATTAACACTTGTATTAACACTAATTCTATTCATTTCTATAGTTATTACTATTCATTTTAAATGCAGTAATAATTTGGCTATTATCTATTTGGGGACCTTACAATTAATAAAGTATTTCTGAATAAATTGTATGATTTATTTCAATTCTTGATTGCAACTGTTAAAGATAGCTCTGTATGTTTCTCCTAAGAAATCATTCTTCTCATAGGTCTCAGAAGGGAATTCTTTTGGAGGGTAATGGCTACTGTGGTGCTGAAGGATATTTTATTAATTCACTCACGCATTGTGCCAGCATTCACTAAGTGTTGACTATGAACTTACACGTTAGAGGTTGGTTACTAAACTAAAATAAATAAATAAGTAAGACATGAAATCTGCCCTCAATGAGTTTATAGCCTAATAAAGTCAGTGGTGTGCTTGGAATGGCTTCAGACACTGTTATAAATGGTGGCAAGGAAATGTTACCAGAAATAAATAAAGGGAACATATGAGAGAGACAGACAGACAGAGAGAAACAGAAAGAGAGACAGAGAGAAGGAAAGAGAGAGAGGGGTGGGTTACTGAACAGTAGCCCAGCAGGCAGAGAAAACATGACACCATAAATGAGCATGAAGTGCTTTGAGGACTGTATATAGTTTAGGATAGCCTAATAATTATACAGAAAGCTGAAAAAAATGAGAGTCCAAATAATAAATGGCCTTGAGGCCATCTGTGGGAGTGTGAACTTTATTGGGGTATTGTAACCTTTTCATAAGCCATTAATCCTGTCCCTATGGGTATGAATACATTTAGACAAAGAGTTAATATTCTTCATTGTCTTAACTTTTCCTACACAAAGAAAGCCTTCTTTAGAAAGAGTTGCTATACTCTTACTTCCTTCTCTCTGCATTTTTTAAGATGGGAAAAAATCAGTTTAGCCTAACCATCATGAGATATTTTCCCTGGATGTTAGAGAATTATGGTAAGATTATATTCGTTTCTAGTTCTATTGTGATAATAGTCGTATTTTATGGAAAAAAAATCTAAGAATATGAAATGAAAATTAGTTTTAAAGAATGAAGACATTATTTCTATAAATTTTATAACTTCCTGGCTAGTATAAAGATGCTTTACTTAGTTTAAGCTTATAGGTCAAGATGTGAAAGTCCGGACTCTAAATTTTTTCTAGTTTGACATAGTAGTTACAACATTGACTATATTGTATATGGCAGAATATTTCCCTGGAAGAAGAAAATCTAGAGGATCTAGATACCTTACTTGAAGAGGAGAAATGCATTTTACTAATTAGACTGTTTTCTAATTTCAGCCTCATCCTCTACACAGACTTTCTTCTTTCTACTAGTAAATACTACCACAGTTTCAGTCTCATGTCATGCACACAAAACTACGTTGTTCATATCCTCATTTCTGTTATGGCCAAAATCAATATTCATTGTAATATCTATTACTTTAATTTGAGGACTATATATAGTTTAGGATAGCCTAATAATTACAGAGAAAGCTGGAAAATGATTTGCCTTGGAGTCTGATTTCTGTTCCTATCATACTGAACTTGGTCTTTAAAGGTCTCAAAATCAAAAGTATTTTTGCTGTTTGTTTTTGTTTTTCTGAGACAGAGTTGCCCAGGCTGCCGTGCAGGAGAAGGATCACAGCTCACCTAGAAATCCTGGGCTCAACAGAGCCTCCCACCTTAGCCTCCCGTAGTAATAGGACTGCAGTCACAAACCACCACATCTGGCTGATTTTTGTTTTTGTAGAGATGAGAGTTTGCCATGTTGCCCAGGCTGGTCTTGAATTCCTAGCTTCAAGTGATCCTCCCGCCTCGGCCTCTCAAAGTGCTGTAACTACAGGTATGAATCACAGCATCTGGCCCAAAGGTCTCTTTTGAGAGTTACTTTAGTATCTGACATCAGTACCCACCTTAAACTTTGGATATAATTTGTATTTTACTCTATTTTATTTACTCTCTATCTCTCCTGTACTTCTTGGATCATCCTTTTTTTCTCTCTCTCACTAGCTTTCTCTCTTTCTACTTTTCGTTGTCTTTCTGTGAGAGGAAAACATATATTCCTACAGTGTAGGTCTGTTATTGACTTTTTTTCCTAGTACAAATTTTTGGTGGTGAAACATTTCCATGGTTTATTGAGTCTCTCATTGCATTTTGTGGCCAGTTCCTGTCTGCCTTTCCTGACACAAACAAATATTTTTAAATGTTGGGTATTTCCTCCTGAAAGTCAGAATGACTCTATCTCAGACTGAACTTATTTATTCTCCCAGAAATCACTTCCCTTATCTGTGTGACTTGATTATGTAGTGACATTATAAATTGTTCAACTGAATTGATCAAGCTCAGAATCCTGATCTCATTCTAACTCCTCCATATGTTTTTACACTCCCACCACCATCCACTCAGTCATTTGCAAATTCTCATTTATTTTCAAGCCTCCCACAGAGGGAGAATTCAAGTCCTTTTTATCTAGAATATTAAAGTGACCTCCTAATATGACTTTCCCTACAGAATTCTCTGGATATATATTCCTAATGCAACATTCTTATTCTTTTTTGTCCTCTATACACCTGTAGGGCAAATTACAAACTTCCATGCAATTAACGTAAGCCATCAAAGATTTATGTAGGGGCAACATAGTCAGAATTGTGTTTTGCATAGGTAATTCCAGAAAGCAATACAGAGAGAGTGTAGTGGGGCTGGAGTAAAGAAGACAGATGTTAGGAAATAGAAAAAGTGGTCAGGCATTCCAGGTAGGCAAGGAAATTGATATGAAATAGAAGGGTTGGTACTGATTTTGCTAGCCTCAAGTACTTTCAGTATGTGTATTGCCCACTATAGGCCAACATCCAGAACAATGTCCTAGAGAAAGCAGAGAATGAATAAATTCTGTATGCATAAATTAATTACAGACATGCAAAACCAAACAAAAAAATGTAATCCAAAGTTGAATGAGGCAGTATTATGAAGATTTTAAGTACGAAGTTTGATGTGAGATTTGATTTGGAGTTACTGTTTTATTACTTACTAGCTGTGTGTCTGGAGAAATATCTTGACTTCCCTCAGCTTCATTTTTTTCTCCACTTATAAATTAGGTCAATAACAGAACTTCCTTCATCAAATTGATGTGAGGATTAAAGGGGGTGATGATATATTAAATATCTTTAGTATTTGGCCTACAATTTAAGTGTTCAATAAATTTTACTGTTTTCATGTTGTTTTAAAGTATATATTATATACACACATATACCTCCCTACATATATATATATTTATATTCACACACATCTATCTCTATCTATTTATCTATGTATATATCAATTATCCATCCATCTATTCATTACACAAGAAGCATAGCAATGTTCACCACTTGGTATGGAATGTAGTCAATGCATAATAATTGTTTCTTTGACTCGGGTGAAATTAAGTCTACAAGATCTCTAGGGTAATCCAAATTCTGTTGTGACTTGTCCCTCAATGAAATGTTTTCTTGTAGAATAAAATGATCTTAGAATAGTCTCTATCTGCCCATGTATACTGCCCCTTTGTTGATTTTTTTTGTATTATATTGGTATCTTTATATTCAACAAGATCATAAGTAATCCTGAGATGGTGCTGCTATTTTATCATGTTAACCTGACACTATTAAGTGGAATTCAAAACATCTATTGTTCTTTAGTGCTTTGAAATTTCTTATACTTGGAAAAGGTCTCCATAAACACTCTTCTAAGGAATAAAGGCAATTAATTAAGTAAATATGCTTCAGCATTAAAGGTCAGAACATGTATACAGTCCCTGATCCTGGTTGCTTTTGAACTTCAATGTAGAACTGACTTTCTGAATTTCTAAAAGCAAATAAAAGAGCACTATGATAAAATATACCCTGTACTGAGCCAGGAAATTGGAACCATTTTGTTGGAGGTCATCTGTCACATAAAGACAGAGTTATTCATGATTTTCATAAATAATCAAAGTACCTGTTTGGATGAACTTTAATAAACAAAATACTTGCAAATGTATAATGCACGCAACAGAAATGAGTGTGAGGGTACTCTACAATAGACTTCAACTCTCATTCACTCTTCATAATTTCCTTTTAAAGGATACAATTAGGCTGGGTATCTTGGCTGATGCCTATAATCTCAGCATTTTGGAAGACTGAGGCAACAGGATCACTTGAAACCACGAGTTCAAGACCAGCCTAGGCAACATAGCTAGACACCATCTTTATAAAAACTTAAAGCAAATAAAGCATAAAATTACGTATTTTTGATTTTTAAATTGTTTCCTTTGAACTTAATCCAATAATCCATACTGCATTTTGCCAAGGGATTACACACTTACAGTTACTGTATCTATTACGACCAAAGTAATTATACTTTTAAAGGAATACAACAATATTTTATTGTGAGCTTTTCTTTTAAAAAAAGGAAAGAGTCATTTGTGCATGGGCAATAAAATTACAAACATTAATTTATTTTGTAATAACACCTAATAATTTTACAACTAGTAAATTCATCCATGTCAATGTGACTTTTTCATTCAGATTAATATTCAAATGATTTAATAAAGTTACTATGGACTTAGCCTCAGAGACTAATGAAATAAAGCTTTCAATATTCTATGGAGTTTGCAATTATTCAAATAATTTTATTAGATATTAAACACTACTAGTAAAATGTGGCTTTAAACTCTAAGGTCAATTTTACCTTGGAGAAAAAGTTATGAAAAAAGACACAGAACTAATTTTTGAGTTTTATATGAAAATGATAGTTTAAATTAAAGGGCTTAAATACAAAGTCTACAAAAGTCATATAATCTCTCAAAGAGTTAAATAGGTTAATCAACTGATTCAAGGAAAACTAACAGAATCCTGGGGCTCTAAATCATTTAAATGCTCTGAAAAGCACTATGTTCAAATTTAGATATAAACTATCGATTTACCAAGAATTACATATAAAGATATTTTTGAAGTAAGAGACAGCATAAGGAGATTTTATTCCTGATTCATTTTATGTTTGACTTGCTGGCATGAATTACTTCTCAAAAATCACAACTGTGGAGAAATTGCTGCAAGCTTTGGGTTTCTGAAAGATGTCTGAGAAGTGTGAGTGACAAAGTTTTATACGGTGTATTCTTGCTTGTCACTGAAGAGAAATCACTATACTCACTGAGGAAATTATCTTCATGATAAACATAAGCTTCATGAATAAAGTATCTTTTGTCAAAAATAATCTCACTGACAATCAGTAATAATCATCCCTAACAAAATAACTCCAGTTTTGTGCTCATATTTTCATTTTTGACCTTAAAATCCAGTTCACTAACATGAGTTCTCCGCCTCATTAATTTTTACTATACTCTTGTGATGGTTAGGTTTATTAATGCTAAACTAAGTATTAATACTAAGCTGAATCGTGTTTATACATAAATATTCATTTAGGGAGAATTTAAAATGAGGTTCCTCCTGGGTAGACATTTAAGCCTATGAGGCAGGTGAGGGGTAGATGAACCAGTGCACAGCAGCTGCCCATATCTCTTTGTTGTCCAAATCAAAATTAGAGAAAAAAATCATATTAATCAGTGAATAAAGTGAATAGCTTCACGATTAAATTCTAGTTCCAGTTAAAGAAATTTCTGGCTTTATGTCATGCTAGTTAAACTTTCTATTGAATTGATTTAGAGATGTTGTTGGGGTGGCAATAAAAAGCCTGAAATGAACAATTTCTATGAAAATCTGTCAAGAAGAGATTCTCTTCCTTTGAGGAAGCGTTGGATGTGGAGGGGAATTAGATTCCTTTAGATTCCTTGGCATGTTTTTCTTTCTTTCTTTTGCTTTAACCATCAGGGAAATACTTGTTTCACTTTATGGTTTGCACTATCTTGACCTGTTATAAAGTATATTTTTCCTAGGAATGTATTTACTTAATTACACATGTATCTTTTCCTAAGCATACATCTTATACAGCAAGTCAAAAAGAAATCACCTTTAGAAAGCAGTAAAGATTAAATATGTTAATAAAATAAAATTATAGGAGCATATATTTGGTATTTTGTATTTGTTAATATACTGGATGACAAATGAATATAAATCAAAAGCAATTTAATTTGCTTTATACTTGTTTCATTTTTCCAAATACTAGATATAATTTTATTTTTGCTACATCACCAGGTATTAATAAAAGGTGTCAACACTCACTTCCTTATCATTTTCTGCAAAAGATAGGACCTATGATGGTGTCAGCTTCTAACAATAGCTGCAGTTATCTTTGTCCTATCTAAAATTCATTTAGAAAATTTAGCTTTCTAAGCCCTAACTGTAGGTTATTCAAAAAATAATGAAATTATGAGGAAACATTTTTGTTAAAAGAAAACATAAGTTAATAAAAAAAGAGTAATTACACATCAAAATTACTATAAACGCAAAATTCCAGATCTGGAAAGAAACTCAGTGTCTCCTAAACTATTAAACTTCTTTTAAATAAGTGGTTATAAACTAAATTTGAACAATGAGAAGAAATGCAGAATACTATGATTATACGATGATTTTTGTTACTAATACGAATTTCTGTTAGATAGGTGTTAATAAATCGATTATAAAATGATGACTGATGAAGCAAGCATGTGAGATTTTTAAAAAGATTCCAATATAATTAAAGTTTAGAAGAAGAACTTCTAAAATCAAATTGGCTAGGTCACAAAATAAATCCAATACACATTTATATTGAAATAGTAAATGACTGATTACTATGAGGGTTAAATTAGAGGTATCATCTGCTAAATGAAGTTATATTTTACAACGTGAAAAACTCATATGTTGGTTATTAGAAAAAAATGAGCTAATACACTTAACAGAGAGCATCATCTGCCACACAAGCAAGCATTCAGGAAATATAAGCTATCAATGTGAGCTTGAGACATTGAAAACCTATATTTTTAAAGTATTTTTTATTATCTGGTTTAGCAATAATGTTATCTTACCTACCAATAAGTTCTGGAGGTAGGTAGGATAACATTAGAGATAAATCTGCAGCACCTAGATTTTAATCTCCCTATCATTACAGCCATTGAAAAGCAGCTGAATCTATGCCTGACAAGGGGCTGGGGAGCAGGAAGACAAGCTGTTATTAGTGGAAAGGCGGAATATTTTAAAATGTATTTCTGGCTAATAAGAGCTCTCTTAGCTTTAAGGGAGTGTCACTATACAAATTATGCATATATATATATATACACACACACACACAGTTGTTATATATATCATATATATCACATATATATCAAATATATATTTTTATGTGTATCACATATAATGTGATATATTTGATATATGTTGAATCTGCAAAAAGCCAAGAGACTTTAATATTAAATGTCAGAAATTTTTCTTTAAAAATATGTAATTTTCATGCAAAGAATGAACTCCAATAATATATTTAAATTTTATTATATTTAATATTTATATTATAATAAATATAATTGTTAGCATATGGATAATTTAATATTATGTTAGTATATGGATAACCTAATTATTCAATTAAATATTTACCTATTATAAAATACAAATTAGTACTTTTTTCTATGAATGTAATTAGGAAAGCCTCATTCTACATTTATTTAACACTCCAGTAATTTTTAGAATCACATAATTTCAAGCAAAAATGTCATACTCTAAAAGGCAAAAGTCTATGTAAAAGCAGAAGATTGAAATAATATCACTGATATAATAATAATAATGGTTAATCACAAAAGTGAACTAGTCTATTAAACAGATCTCACATTTGAAAGAGGCAATCAAAATTCGTTTGATTGGTAACTCAAAAATAGACTTTGACTTGGATAATACAGTCCATTATATTTGATTTTAGATCATGGCAGCAGTAGCACAGCATAAAAATATTCTGAAAAGGGTATTTTACAATATATGATAAAATTAATGTATAAAACGTAAAAATATGCATTCAATAAAATTATTATAAACTGAATAGACTATGCAGATATGCCTCAAGAATAAGTACAAGGTGGAATTTAACTATAACTACTGTATTAGTGACAAGTTTTGCAATCCTTTTGATGACTTATAAATTTAGTCTAATTTTAAAACATTTAGTACATTTAACAGAATTGTATATGCAGTATTTAATAAATGTTTAACAAACTTTGATTAAATGTGCTTTAGTAATTGTCTCAGTCTAAATATATTAATTTGGAAATATTAGTTGTATAATGAATATTTACATTTTTAAATAAAGCCTGGTGGATATAAAATATTTCAGCTTTAAAATATATGAAAAGTAATAAGCATTTCTCCACAAAAATTCCTTCAGACACTAAACAATGAGTGAGTGCATTCTATTAAATATATTTACCTACAAGCCTGGTCTTTAGAAAATCACAATATAAAGTTGTCCATCCAATTTTTAAGTTTCACATTGCCTTTGTGTTCTTTCACTTCATTTCAGAAACGCCTGTTCTTTTTTCTCCCCATCTTTCTACCTCATTTTCTCTCCCTAATCTCTGAACGATTCTGAGTCTCCAAATCGTATAGCACTGAAACTCCCATGCAGGTACACTACTAGGTTAATCAAATCTTCATCTTTTCTCCCTGCTGCCCATATTTGCATTTATTTGTAAAGATAACCTGGAAAAATAGATGGGGCTACATCTAAAGGACTTAATTGTTTCAGTATTGTAAGAATAAGCACAAAGGCATCCAGGTGGGGAAATAATTTTGAGGCAGAAGTGGTCTTCCCTGTGTAACTGTCTGCTTTCACCAGGTACCTTATGAGTTCTTATGCGTATCTAGCCAATGGCCTGAGTTTGGTGGAAAGTAGAGAGGGGTAAAGTCATAAGGTGCTACCACTGAATGCATATGTAAACCCATAATGTTTAAGTTAAAAATAAGCAGATACTGCTCTAAATGAAGCTGAAGACAGCTTCATGGTGAATAGGTAAGGTACATAAGATAAACAGTACTTCCCATGCCTGGACATTGAATTGTAAATGCTGGTGCCAAAGTGTTCACTTCAGGTGGGTGTATTTCACAACTGTGTTTGATCTTTGCAGAAAACCTAGGACAGCCAAGTCTTATGGATATGTAAAATAAACAGATTTCTGCTCTAAATGCATGCAGAAAAACACTGGCAAAATTTGCTTCCACGAGAAGAAAAACAACTGGCACATGGGCTACAGCTAACTGCTAATACCTTGTGTCAGACACTGTAGACCAAAGTGTAAGGTATAAGCCCCTAATATTTGTATAGCATATTTTCTAGATATGCTGCATCTATCTTGAAAAGAATATTGAATAAAGGAGCTATTATGAAGGTTATTTATTTAGTTCATTAGGTTATTTTGTTAATTGTGCATACTGTAAAGTACTAAGTTCTGTGATACACCATATAATATTTTCCAAAATAAAAAGAATCTATTTAGGTTGCTATCTGGTGTCTTTGGCCTATGTAAATATACCTGCATGAACTCGTTAGGCAAATCTACCTTAAAAGATGATATTTACATTTTTCTAGGACCTATCTCAGTGCTCATCAAATTGTATTTATTATCAATTCTTTATTCTTTCCTTTTCTATTTCACACTTCTTTAGTAGGGTGTCTGAATTCTGGGTTAATTAGAAATGATACCTGAGAAAGATTTTATAGAGAAAGATCAATTACATTCTTCCAGTGTAATTTTAATTTAAAAATCATTTCATAATCTCTTATGTAGCCAATACAATTACACTTTAATTATTAATATAAAGATTCCTGGCCTTTCTCAGTATGTTTTGGATATTCTATCCTTAAGAATTTAATTTCAAGTTGGATTACTTACTAAGGAAAAATAATAAACTGTTTTACCTATTAGCCTATTTTTAATTTATTGTAAGCTCTCATTGCAAGTAAAATTTCAAGAGTTTTTAAGAATCAACATATTTAGCTAATCAGATATGTGTATGTGTGTGTATATATATGTACATATATATGCGTGTGTGTGTATATGTATACATATATATGAGACATATATATATAGCCACATACTGTATGTGGCTATACTGACGTAGACACAGACACACACACACATACACACACACACACACACACACACATATATATATTTTGGAAACAGAGTCACACTCTGTTGTCCTGTTGCCCAGGCTGGAGTGCAGTGGTGTGATCTTGGCTCACTGCAACCTCCGTCTCCTGGGTTCAAGCAATTCTCTTGCCTCAGCCTTCTTAGTAGCTGGGACTCCAGTTAATCAGATATATTATCTTCCTTAGAAATATTTATATTCGTGTGCTTACGTGTGTGTGTGTGTGTGTACATCAATATAGCCACATATGGTATCTTTTTTGCAATACAAAAATTGGGACACCTGGGAGCTATCATCAAAAATCTAAAAGATTAGCATTTCGAAGGTATTTTTTGGTTACTTGACTATAAGCACAATTTTTAAGAATATGTTATCTCATATTCTTAGAAATCCATAGCAAATGGTGACTATAATATAAAAGTAGATATTTTAAAAAGGAGATGGAAATAATACATAGTAAGTGGTGTGTTTCAAAATAGATTGTTACGAATTCTAAAACTTTACTTTCATCAATAGGACTTGAACTTCTCAGGCTAGTATATCAGGTTTATTTTGAAGACAGCAAATCTTTTAGAAAATTTTAAAATATCCCAGGAAGAAATATATTGTTTGCATAATTCTAATTATCATAGTTTCACCACATTTAAAAATTTGAGATCTTAAGCTTTTCTTTCCTTAAGTTTAAAAATCCAAACTGTATATTCGCACTATATATATGTATACAGAGAAACCATATTTTACTCACAGGCAAACTGAAGTGTAGCTTCTCTACTTAGAATACTCCCCAAAGTGTTGGTTGCTAGACACTGATAATGACCAGAATCCTTGGCTTCACTTGGATTGCTTATAATGAAGGTGCCATCTATCAAACTGTAGCGATAATCACTTTCCAGATCTATTTCTGTTCCATTTCGAAGCCATCTTAGAAAAAATCAGAAGACAAATATGTATAATCCTCCCTGGGAATGTCAGAATATCATTGATGGAAAGCCTTTAAGACTTAAGAAAAATGATTAACAGTTAATTCCTACCTGTAACTGGGAACTGGATTGCCACGAACTTCACAATTCAATGCTACCTTCTTTTCATCTGAATCAGTTGGAAAAATAATATCATCTGGTTCTTGCACAAAAACTGGCCCATAGTCCACACTTTCTGTAAAGGCAAAACAAACACATTTTATAATTCCTTAAACTAGCAAGATATTTTGTTGTTGTTTTTCTATCTTATTTATATTGAAAATTCTTATTCTTTTTCTGTAATCAACAGATAAATTCCCCAAAGAAGGAATACCTAGAAAATTGCATTGTTTATTAAACTGTAGATACTCAAATATAATTTTTAATCAAATAAAATGCTGTTAAAGGTATAATATAAAAAAACAAACATCTCAAACATTGACATATATTTTAAATATGTATCTTTGTTTTCATTTTTCAAAATCAGACCAAAGGAAAATAATTTAGGCATAAACATTATCTTAAAAAACCTGAAAGTTCGAAAAACTCTTAGAGTGTTAAAAATAATACACATGCAAAAGTAATACATTAATATTGTGTCACTACTTAGGAGCTACAGGTATAAAAACGTTGGTCTTCTTGCATTTTTTTAATTCTTTGTTTCATTTGCTGAAGCACTACCTTTAGTGCTAACAATTCTGGAATGTAAAAAAAAATTATATAATGCAAATAAAGGTATTTTCATGGAATAAAGAAGATATGCCTTCAAAAAAGACAATTTAATTAAAATGGCAAAACTTTATACAACTAAATGCTCAGTCAATAAGAAGATCAGACGACAACGGCATAAAAGGAGGTGGAGGCCATTGAGAAGAGCACATAAATTTATTGCCTACTATATACCAGATACTAGATTCTATTTCAGTTAGCTGATAACGCTGAGAAATTGTGTGTGTGATAAAAGTAATTTGAAACTAATAAAAATTTCATGAAGAAAGTGAGACTTAAAAAATGGACTTTAAATGTCAACTTGGACTTGAGTTTTAGGCTTAAGTCAGCTGCAGAAATGATGAGTAAATGTTAGAGGAGAATACAAGTTAGTTATGTCAGCCCAGAGTTACGCAAGCATCCAGAGTATCCTGTGCATATCTAAGATCTATAGCATCCTGAATTGTGAATTTAGGAAAAGGCAAAGCTTTTGTGCTTCATTTTCATTAATAATGAATTTGATCACATAATAGTACTCGATCAGGTTTCTCAGTCTCTGCACCATTGATGTTTTGGGACAGATTTTTCTGTTGTGGGGGGCTGTCCTTTGCACTGTAGAATGGTTGACAGCATCCCTGGCTTCTACCCACTAGAATCCAGTAACATCTCTCTCTAATGTATAATAATAAAAAATGTATACAGATATTGTTGTATGTCCCTGGCATCAAAATGACCCTTGTTAAAAACTACTGCTATAGATAAAGGAAGAGAAATTATTTCGCAAAAGACATATTTCCAACATCTGTATTAAATAGAAGTTTACATCTTCTGCAGATAATCATGAAAATATTAAGAAAAAATATAAAAATAAATGTTCCAGGAAGTTGGAGCTAAAAAAAATTACTGAGAAAAGATGTACACCTCATATTTGGAAGAAAAAAATCAAGAGTAAATTGATTTGCTTTATTTAAATATATTATATGGCACATATATGTGTGTGTGTATATGTGTATATATATGTATGTGTGTATATATATATACACACACATATGTATGTATGTGTATATATACACACACATATATGTGTATATATGTATATATATGTGTATGTGTATATATATACACACATACATACACACACATATATGCATACACATATATACACATATATACATGTGTACATGTATACACGTCTGTATGCATGTGTGTGTATATGTACACATACATACACACATGTGTATATATACCTATATACACATACACATACACACATATATGTATATATACATATATATGTATGTGTATATAGGTATATATACATATATGTGTATATGTGTATATAGGTATTATACATATATGTGTGTATGTGTATAAATGTATATGTACATATGTGTATGTGTATATATATGTGTGTGTGTATATACCTGTATCTATACACACACACATATGAAATAAATGTCAAATCTGGAATACAAATCTGACAAATCTAAGGCTGTTGAATTCTTGAAACTGATTACTACTACTATGACTATTATTTCTTATTTTTCCTTCTTCTTCTCATTCTTTCCTCCTTTTTCATACTCCTCGTCTGCTGCTGCTGCTTCTGCTTCCTTTCCTCCTCCTCCCCTTGTTTTTCTCATTCTTATTATACTTATGTGCTAACATTTATAAGACATGATTTTAAACATAGGTATTATTATTATCTAATTATTTGAGCTCAGCATCATAGTTAATTTATAAATGCAAGGTGAAAACTCTAAGATTCTTAGAGCAGACTTCTGCAAAATTAGCCATATGAGAAGATAATTGACTTTAAGCTTATGTGGTTCCAAATTTTATGTTTTGAAAACTGTAAAAATAGGACAAGAGAAATAAAGTATGGTCGTGCTGGGGAAAACCAGAGAAGTAAGATTTGGTAATTATAGGGAAATAATAAGGAACTAGTCTGAACACTATTCTATTAACACTGCCCATACTTTGTAAGACATCTCCTTGCTGTTCATTGTTAGTTCCAAAAGCATCTTAGCCCTATTGAGTAACTCCATCATTTACTTTTTTTGCTGTTAAGCCAGTGCCTCAACACAAATGACAGTAAATAGAAATGCAAAAAAAAGTAAGGTATTTCAAATGCCAAGTTAAAAAGTGGCTCCCTTCCTTTCCCTTCCCTTTTTTTTTCTTAGAAGTATAATTCATGCTAAGGGGTGA
Organism: Aotus nancymaae; assembly: GCF_030222135.1. Lineage (NCBI taxonomy): Eukaryota > Metazoa > Chordata > Mammalia > Primates > Aotidae > Aotus > Aotus nancymaae. Next base: position 4,781,742 of record NW_026988423.1, on the reverse strand, counting down.
AAAAGCCACATATCCATATAGAGTTTCCCAGTCCCCAGCAAAGGATATCAGTAATGATTCTATTCTAAAGAGAATATAGATGTACTGATATAGATTTTTTATTCATTCTTCTATAGTAGTGAATTTTATCTACTGATCATAATGATGCATTGTTTAAATCTGTATATTTTAGACTCTTTTAATTGATGGAATCTATAACTTGTTGGAGATACACTTCAAACCCTGTATGATAGCAAATCATAACAAAGATCTTGATAAACAATAAATCAAACTCTTTAACCAAGTAGAAACCTTTGAGACATTTGTGTAATGAGCAGATGTCATCACACACAATGATAATTTCTCATATGATCAATGGTTTCGTGTGAGTTTTTCTCTCTATCAGATCTTTTATTAAAAAACTGCTAGATATCTGTAGTTGGCTGAACCTGCAATGTCAGTGGTTACTGTCTGTGAAATGCCAGGCTCATATACAAGAGGGTTTTCTTTTCCTTAGAATTGCTTCAATTTGGAAGTATGATGAAATTAACACACTTCTGCTCACTTTTTCCCCAAGTATACTTCTTAAATTTTCTCAATTTTGTTTAATGACCGTATTTTACAAAGTTTCTTAATCATAGTTCTTATTATAAAACTAGACACTACCTATCTTCCCGTGGTTTTTCCATTTCTAAATTCCTCATTTTTTACCAAAAAGAAGCTCTTGTATGCAAGAGATATGCATATGATTGCAACCTCTCCTTTTTTTTTTTGCTCTCCATTTGCTCTCCATCCCTTTATTTTGAGCCTATGTGTATCCTTGCATGTGAGATGGGTTTCTCGAATACAGCACGCCAATGGGTCTTGACTTTTTATCCAATTTGCCAGTCTGTGTTGTTTGTTTGGGGCATTTAGTCAATTTACATATAAGGTAAATATTGTTATGTGTGAATTTGATCCTGCCATTTTGATGCTAGCTGGATGTTTTGCCCATTAGTTGAGAAATTTTTTTCATTGTGTCGATGGTCTTTACCATTTGGTACGTGTTTGGAGTGGCTGGTACTGGTTGCTCCTTTCTGTGTTTAGTGCTTCTTTCAGGAGCTCTTGTAAGGCAGGCCTGGTGGTGATGAAATCTCTCAGCAATTGCTTGTCCATAAAGAATTTTATTTCTCTTTCACTTATGAAGTTTAGTTTGGCTGGATATGAAATTCTAAGGTTGAAAGTTATTTTCTTTAAGGATATTGAATACTGGCCCCTCCTCTCTTCTGGCTTGTAGGGTTTCTGCTGAGAGATCTGCTGTGAGTCTGATGGGCTTCCCTTTGTGGGTAACCCGACCTTTCTCTCTGGCTGCCCTTAGCATTTTCTCCTTCATTTCAACCCTGGTGAATCTGATGATTTCGTGCCTTGGGGTTGCTCTTCTTGAGGAATATCTTTGTGGTGTTCTCTGTATTTCCTAGACTTGAATGTTAGCCTGCTTTGCTAGGTTGAGGAAGTTCTCCTGGATAATATTCTGAAGAGAGATTTCCAGCTTGGATTCATTCTCTCCGTCATATTCAGCTACACCTATCAAACGTACATTAGATCTTTTCACATAATCCCATAGTTCCTGGAGGCTTTGTTCATTTCTTTTCGCTCTTTTTTCTCTAATCTTGCCTTCTCGTTTTATTTCATTGAGTTGATCTTCAAACTCCGACATCCTTTTTTCTGCTTGGTCGATTCAGCTATTGAAACTTGTGTATGCTTTGTGAAGTTCTCATGTTGTGTTTTTCAGTTCCATCAAGTCATTTGTGTTCTTCTCTACACTGTTTATTCTTGTTAGCATTTTGTCGAAACTTTTTTCAAGGTTCTTAGTTTCTTTGCATTGGTTTAGAAGATATTCTTTTAGCTCAGAGACGTTTGTTATTACCTACCTTCTGAAACCTGTTTCTGTCAATTCATCAGACTCATTCTCCATCTATCTTTGATCCATCACAGGTGAGGAGTTGTGATCCCTTGGAGAAGGAGAGGTGTTCTGGTTTTGGTGTTTTCATCCTTTTTGCACTGGTTTCTTCCCATCTTTGTGGATTTATCTACCTATGGTCTTTGTAGCTAGTGACTTTTGGATGGGGTTTCTGAGTGGACGTCCTTTTTGTTGATGTTGAAGCTATTTCTTTCTGTTTTTTAGTTTTCCTTCTAACAGGCCTGTCTGCTGCCGGACTGCTGGAGGTACACTCCAGACCCTGCTTGCCAGGGGATCACCCATGGGAGCAGCAGAACAGTAAGGGTTGCTGCCACTTTCTTCTTATTTTTGTCCCAGGAGGGTACCTACCAGATGTCAGCCTATGATCTCCTTTATGAGGTGTCTCTTTGGATTTATGGGGGTCGAGGATACAGTCTGTCCCTTATCAGAGCTCAAATGCTGTACTGGGAGCCCCACTGTTTTGTTCAGAGCTGCTGGGCAGGTACATTTAAGTCTGCTGCAGGGGAACTCATAACCACTTCTTTTCCCAGGTGCTCTGTCCTGGGAAGGTAGGGCTTTATTTTTAAGTTCCAGATGTGCTGCTGCCTTTTGTTCAGAGATGCCCTGACCAGCAAGGAGGTAGTCTAGTGACAGTCTGCCAGCAGAGGTGTTGCTGAGCCGCTGCAAGCTCTGCCCAGCTGCTGTGCAAACTTCCTTGCAGTTTTGTTTACATAGGTACAGCTAGAACTACTCAGTCATGGCTGTCTGCTTCAGTAATGGACTGCCTCGGTAATGGCGGACTGCCTCGGTAATGGCAGACTTCCTCGGTAATGGTGGACTGCCTCAGTAGTGGTGGACTGCCTTGGTAATGGTGGACACCCTTGCCCTCACCAAGCTGGGCTGTCCTGGTTCCAGCTGCGCTTGCTGTGAAACTCTTGATCCAGAGCATTTCAGATTGCTGGTCTTTGTCGGGGTGGTACCTGCCGAGCCCGATCACCTGGCTCACTGCTTTTAGCCCCCTCTTTTTCAGTTGAATGGGCGGCTCTGTCTCCCAGGTGTTCCAGGTGCCAGTTGAAATGGCTGTCCAGAATTTTGTGAGTTTTTGCACAGAAACCCACAGCACCAGCTGAAACAGCTGGGCTGGAAACTATTCTGGGTTGCTCTCGCTGGGAACTGCACTCCAGAGCTGTTCCTATTCAGCCATCTTCACTTTACTTACATATATTTTTTGAGACAAAGTCTTTCTCTTGTCCCCCAGGCTGGAGTGCAATGGCGCAATCTCAGCTCACTGCAAACTCCGCCTTCCAGGTTCAAGTGCTTCTCTTGCCTTAGCTTCCTGCATAGCTGGGATTACAGGTGCCTGCCAACATGTCTGGCTAAGGTTTGTATTTTTAGTACAGGCAGAGTTTCACCATGTTGGCCAGGCTGGTCTCGAACTCCTGACCTCAGGTGATCCGCCTGCCTTGTCCTCCCAAAGTGCTGGGATTACAGGCGTGAGCCACTATGCCCAGCCTTTTGCTTTTTTTTTTTTTTTTTTTTTTTTACATTTTCTCCATAAACTGTGTAATGGCTTCTATATCTTTATTCCTTTTTATTTGACTTTCTCGAGTTTGGTTGTTATGTTCCTATCTAATCAGGTGCAACTATATTACTACTAATAAGCGTTTCAACTCTTTAATCCTTTTATTCATCTCTGCCATTTGTTTGCTGAGCTCCAATACTTACTTATCATCTTCTGTTATCTTGTATCTACTTTGGTTTCATGTGTTGCTTCTTTAAACTGTTTTTAGTAATGTAATTATCTGTAATATCTGAATTCATAGATGTTATCTGTCCATGCTAACCCCATTTCCTTTTTAGGACATCTGTATGGTTCACAGGGAAAATCCTTAGGTCAGGAGTCTGACTATAATCTGATATTTTTAAAATCTTGCCTTCTTCCCTCTGCCTCAACTTCAATGGTTCTCCCAAACAAAAACTTAGATTGTAAAAAAGAAATATATAAACCTTGTCAGAGTGGTTCTTATTTCAATGCCTCCTTCCAAATGTTCTGAAGTATTCTGAGTCATTTGTTCACTTTTACACAGATTTCTTCAACCAATTACAGTGCATTTTTTAATGAACAACTGAGTACACATTTCTTTATGGGGCTGGAAGACTTACAAATGTTAGGTAAACTGACATTTGTCCTGAAGTCTAAGCATGAAGACAATTGTTGGGTATTTCTTTCCTCATTATTTTTAAATATTTTTTCCTTGTTTCAATGAAGGTAACCTTTTCATGTCTCCTTTCTTTTTAATCTTTTTGTTTGTTTTAATTGTATTTCAAACCAATGATATAAAATAACATGCCTTTTCTATCATCTTTAGCCCTGTCAACTTGTGAAGAAATTTCCCAAAGCTACTTGGGGTAGTTTAAAAAATATATCCACAATTTCTTTGATAGCCCTCCCTTCAAGGAGTTGAGCTTAATTTCTTTCCTGTGAGTGTCAGCTGAACTTAATGACTTATTTCTAACTAAAAGCAAAAGGTATATTCTATTACTTCTAATATTAAGTAATGCAGTTTCCTTCTGGGGTACACTCTCTCTCGTGGGTCACTCCCTCAAGAAAAAGACAGTTGCCATACCCAGAGGATACATTTTCAGGCTGTGGAGAGGCCAACATGGTAAAGAACTGAAGTATCTGGCTTGGCCAAAAGGCAGCAAGAAAGTGAAGCCACCATCACACAGGTGAATTTTTAAGTGGATCCTCCATTTGTAGAGCTTTCAAGTGAGAATGGAGCTGTAACTGACACCTTGACAGCAAACTCATGAAAGACCCTGAGCCAGAACCTCCCAGATAAGCTACTCAGATTCCAGACCTGAAGAGAAAAAGCTTGACTGCTGTTTTATGTTGCTAAGCTTTGAGGATTTTTTTTAAACTATAGGAACAGGTACTAATAAACCACTTTTTCTCTCCCTATATTAACTGGAAGAAAATTTTTTTTAAAATAAGATTAAAAAAACAAAAAAAGAGATAAAAGTATCATTTACAAAGAGTGATACTGGAGAAAATAAAAATACTTGATACATGTTTGATTTTTATGCTATCATAGAGCCATAAACTTTCAGAATTGGAAGAATCATCATTCAATTCAAGCATCATTTCTAAAAATCTCTGTGGGATCTATATCCAGTCTTAGCTTGATAACATCCAGTAATGTAGGAGGTACTAACAGATTATTGTCTGAAAATAAAGTTCATCTTAAAATTAAAACCATAAATTTGTGAACTAGATGAAGACAGTTTTTTACCCAATTCTACTCCATTATCGATATACTTTACTCAAGATTTTCTGATAATTACATTTACCTGGATGTTAATAACTAACTTTAAAAAACTGCCATATTTTCTATATTCTATAAATGTCATATTTTAAGAGTAAACTATAAAGTTTCTATGAAGAATACTTTCAGTTCCACTAATAGATTATGAAAAATGAGAAATTAACCAAAATGAAGGGTTTTCTAACTTTTAACTTTAACGTACTAAAACAAAGCTATTTCTATATAACCCATAAAACTGACCTTAAATAATTTTAACCACCATCAATCAATCAATAAAGACATATTTCCTAAGAGCTTACCTTATACCTGATGTTAAAATCATCAGAGTATAATTTTAATGTCATCATTATCATATAAGTTATATTAGTATTTTTCTTAACTCATGTGTGACAAAGACTGGCTAGATGCTTCCTAATCCCATTTCCTTTTCCTAGGACACTTTCTTGGCTTTCTATAGGTGTGACATGGAGCCATGTGACTTCGTTCTAGACTGAAATGTTGTATGTAAAATCCAGGACTAGCTACAAAAAAAAAAAAAAAAAAAAAAAAATCACGTGCCAGTGCTTTATCCTCTTATTTGACAATTTTCTTAAAGTAAGGGAGTAGAAGATGCCAGTAAGCCCTTAATAGACATCAATAGATAACTAATAAAGATATTAGAATGTTCTGTTTAGAACAACTAAGCAGAATGTGATGTGAATAGAAAAGAAACGTTACTGTATTAAGAAGTAATTTGTTACAGTATCCAGAGTTTCTTATGTTAACTGTTACATTAAAAATAAAATCATTTTTAATGATTAAAGAATATGTAATTTCATTAGGAAACAAAGTTCATTGAACTGTATATTATCATTATGTCAGAGGTATCTCAACCAGAGCAACTCCATCATGAATAGGGGCTCTGAAAAATGAGGATGAGACCTATCAGGCTGCATTGCCAGATGGTTAAGGCATTCTAAGACACATATGAGATAGGAGGTAAGCACGAGATACAGGTCATAAAGACCTTGCTGATAAAAGAGGCTGAAGTAAAGCAGCCAGTCAAAATCCACCAAAACAGAGTGGCCATGATAGTGACCTCTCATTGTCCTCACTGCTACACTCCCCCCAGCATTGTGACAGTTTACAGATGCCATGGCAATGTAAGGAAGTTACCATATATGGCCTAAGAAGGGGAGGCATGACCAATCCACCCCTTGTTTAGCATATAATCAAGAAATAACCACAAAAATGGGTGACCAGCAGTCCTCTGAGCTGCCTGTGGAGGAGCCATTCTTTTATTTCTTTACAAGTGAAACTTGCTTTCACTTTATGGACTTGCCCTGAATTCTTTCTTGCATGAGATCAAGAACCTTCTCTTGGGGTTTGGATCTGGACCTGTTTCCTGTAACAATTAGATGACATAGTCTTGCTGATACCCATCCTCTCTAGTTCAGACATTTGATTGCTTGCTACTTAACTGGAGTATATTTCCAGGCCTAGGGCCTATGACAGGAGGTATTTAACCAGGCAACCACATATTTAGCTTGACCAGTTTAGCGTTCCACTTTTTAAAATTAGGTTTCTAAGTAATTCTTGAGTTCCAACCCTTCTTCATATGGCCATATACTGAAAATGAGTTTCCATCCTATGTTTCTATTCCTAAATCCTACTAGAAGGCCCAGTGCTATTATGTACATGTTTACGTTGTATGGATGCTGTGGTTATTGTTTTCGACTTTAAAGTGACTGACGTTCACTACAGTCTCATGTAATTAAGAGTCTGACATCATGTCGGCTCTTTGACTGCTGACAGCTTTCAAGCCCCATTATCTACCCTTTCCCGGTTGCCTCACCTCTGGGCAAGGTCAGAAGCTGGGTACTTCCTGCCTTGACTACAGTGGAGGAATATCTACCACACAAACCCTGGCCCACTTGGGAACCCTTACCCCAACCCCACCTCACAGCCACAGTAAAAACCCAAGCCACTCATTCCTTTCTTCACTCAGGTTCTTTTCATACCAATGCATCTTCTCAGACAGCCTGGTGAAATGAATAATAAACCTCTTCATACCCTTTGGGACACATGTGTCATCATCAGTTTCTCCATCTGAACCAATTTTAGGGAGTGAGAGTGCTGATCTTACCCTCCACAGGGCAACCACATATAGTGAAGTAGGATTCAATCATCGGGGTAAAGGACAGAGTCTCCTCGGAGGGGAACATAGCTTTTTGAAAGGAGTTTGCATCCATGGAAACAAAAGGTCTTCAAACAGTTAATTGAAACATGGAAGGAAGACATACAAGAAGGGAAACTCCCGAATTCCTCTGGATAGCTTTCACTCAGCTTTACATCAGGAAAACAAGGTATCAGATAAATGGCTAGCGCAAGATGGTCTTGACTATGGAGATAAGCAGAGAGCTAGCTGCCAAGGCAGTCATCTAGAGCAGCATAAATCAGAGATGTTTAAACTAAACTTGTAAATGATGAAATCATATATATGTAGTCCTGATCCTCCTTTAATCTTTTGTTATCCCCAAGCCTTAGTAATAACCCCATCTATTCTAGTCTCAGTAAGTTGAGAAAAGAATATGGAATGGAGAAAAAGTACCTTACATCCATCTAGCAGTTCTAACAGTTCTTGAATCATAACTATTTCATAGTCTTCCTTTGTGATTGTCAAATAAAATTAATGAATATTCTAATTACCCGCAGGTAATTCTTTTAAAAATGATTTTTAAAGGACAAATAAATGTGCAATCGTTTACTACAAAATAGTGGTATGGTGTTTTCTTTTCTTGAGACAAGGTCTTGCTCCATCATCCAGGCTGGGGTGCAGTGACACAACCATGGCTCTCTGCCGCCTAGACTTCCTGGGCTAAAACAACCTTTCCACCTTAGCCTTCCAAAGTGCTGCAATTCCAGGCATGAGCCACTCTGCCCAGCCTCAAAGAATATTTAATTCAATATGTAAGTTTTCAATATGGAAGTTTTCAGAATTATAGTAGACAACAGAAAAAAAGCAATCAAGCGTTTGTTTTTGCTTACAAAAGCCCCACGAACGTAGCATCTACAAATACAAACCAATCCAGGTGTCTAGAACTGGACACTCAAGTGTCATGAGAGGCAGTGGTGTTAGGCAGTAGGTGTTCTAAATAGACAGCAACCTTTGGTTAAGTTCTGAGCAAAACTAAATATAATCTTGTAATTTACACAGTGTTTACATTGAAATATTCACTATATTTAAAAATGCCACATAGTTAATGTAACAGCCAGTTAGATTCTTTTACCAAATAATTAAAAATGAGAATTTTCACTCACAAAAATGTCTACCAGGACACTTAAGAGTCCTGTGCTTTGCAATTATAGGACATTTCAAATTCCTCATCTCCACTCTCTAAATTAAAGTACCATTCTTGAATAGCTGAGACAACTAAAACTGCCCCCACAAATTTCTGAAACACACTGAAGAAGTTGACACAGCATCTGAGAATCACTGAGCTGGAGCAAGAAACAGGAAACAATGGCTGCCTAAAGTCAGCCTGGTGTTGGCAATAGTCTTTTATGAGAGAGTCTTGCATAGGAAGATCAGGCTCTATAAATTATGACTCTGGAAGCCCATCCGCCTATCTCCAAGTGGAGTTTCTAAGAATAGTAGTACAGATGCTTTTCAGCTTACAATAAGATTGCACCTCAAATAAACTACCATGAACTTCAAATACTGTAAGTCAAAAAAGCATTTAATATACATCAGAGTTTAGCCCAGCCTACCTTAAAGTTACTCAGAATGCTTACATTAGTCTCCAGTTAAGCAAAGTCATCTAACACAAAGATTATTTTATAAAAAGTGTTGCCATCTCATGTAATTTATTGAATATTCTACTGAAAGTAAGGAAGAGATTGGTTGTACGGGTTCTCAGAGTGTGGTTTCTACTGAATGCATTTCACTATCACACCATCATAAAGTTGAAAAATTCTAAATCAAACTACCTTAAACTGGGGATTGTCTGTATATTATCTTGTTATGCAGACAATAGTTTCCTTTATGGAGTCCTGTCCTAGAATCAAGGAAGCATCTGGGCTTCTCTAAATCCTTCTGAAATTTCTGCCATTTACTAGTAGGCTACCCAGATACTAACTTTATAACTTCCTTCCTTTCATGACATCTTAAGTGTCATCCATTTGAGACTCCTATAGCCAGGTTCTCTCAGAAAGGCTTGCTTCTTGGTTTTGGATCAGTTTCAACAGTTTTCTTGGATCATGATCCGACGTTATCATGCCTCCCCCAATTCTAAATCTGCCTTTCAGGCTTAAATCCTTTTTTTAAACATCGACTTCTGTGCTGGTTTTTCTCAGGGATTACATCTAATGCTAGGCTCCAGCCATTCTGCCTGCTGGTTAGCTATAATTTATGGCTGTGACTAGCTTCTCCATGTAATGTAACCTAAGTGTATCAGTAACATAGTATAGAGGAAATAGCCTATCATGCCCAATAAAATTTTGAGAAATGACCTTTTAATGATCACTAGCATATTTTATGTGATGATTTGAAGAAATTTGGAAGTCTTAAACCAGAAATTGTATTTTATGATGACATAAATAGTTACAATGTGAGAAAAACTTTTCACACCATGTATCTTAGATGAATTCTTAAAGAAATTGTCCAAATCTTCTTTTAAGTTGGCTTTCAACATTGAAATAAAGTTTTCTTATGGAACTTAAACAGGTATAAACTATAATTATAAAACTTTCAAAGATTTCTAAGAATTGAAGAGCATTATTTATTAACCGAGCATTGTGATGAATGTTTCATGGGTGGTGTAGCATGTCACTGTACACACAGTATAAATTTAATCAAAGTCTAAAAGGTTTTTGGTCACTTTCTAGTACAGATATGAAAGAGAGGTCAGAAGATGCAGTAAGGTTATCACTCATGAAAACAATCAAAACGCACCAACTCCACATGTTCAGTTGATACAAATGTAATTGCAGCTTTTGCCTTGTTGGAACTTGCCATTTGATATTGGAATACATTCCTGAATGTGGTTATGTTATGCATCATCTTTAATGGGCATGTCTTGCTTCTTTGCTAATGACTTATTACCTGATGTTTATTTTATGTTTATTTTAGACAATGGAAATGATGTTAGACAAAAAGCAAATGTGAGCAGTTTTCTTATTCAAGTTCAAAATGGGTCATAAAGCAGCCGAGACAACTCGCAACATCAGCAACACATTTTGCCCAGTAACTGCTAACAAATGTACAGCACGGTGGTGGTTCAGGAAGTTTTGCAATGAAGACAAGAGCCTTGATGACGAGGAAATGAGTGGCTGGCAATCGAAAGGTGACAAAGACCAAATGAGAGCAATCATTAAAGCTGATCTTCTGACTACACGAGAAGTTGCTGAAGAACTCAATGTCAACCACTCTACGGTCATACAGCATTTGAAGCAAATTGGAAAGGTGAAAAGCTCAGTAGGTGGATACCTTATGAGCTGACCCAAAGTCAAAAATTGTCATTTTGAAGTGTCATATTCTCTTATTCTATGCAACATCAACCAACCATTTCTCAATCAGATTGTGATGTGCAATGAAAAGTGGATTTTATCCAACAACTGATGATGACCAGCTCAGTGGCTGGACCAAGAAGCAGCTCCCAAAGCACTTCTTTAAGCCAAACTTGCAACAGAAAAAAAGTCATGGTCACTGGTGGTCTGCAGCCAGTCTGATACACTATAGCTTTCTGAATCTTGATGAAACCATTACATCTGAAAAGTATACTCAGTAAATCGATTAGCTGCACCAAAAACTGCAATACCAACAGCAGGCAATAGTCAACAGAGAGGGCCCAGTTCCTCTCCATCACAATGCCCAAGGGCATGTCTCACAACCAACACTTCAAAAGTTGAATGAATTGAGCTATGAACTTTTGTCTCATTCGCTGTATTCACCTGACCTCTTGCCAACCAACTACCCCTTCATCAAGCATCTCAACAACTTTTTGCAGGAAAAATGCTTCCACAACCAGCAGGATGCAGAAAATGCTTTTCAAGAGTTGTCCTGAAGCATGGATTTTTATGCTAAGGGAATAAACAAACTTACTTTCATTGACAAAAATGTGTTGATTATAATGGTTCCTATTTTGATTAATAATGATATATTGGAACCTAATTATAATGATTTAAAATTCATGGTCCAAAAGTGTATTACTTTTGCACCAACCTAAGATCCACAAGATGCCAAACCGGTAAGTTATCCTGTTGAAGGTTGACATTATTCTTTCCTCCCTTCCATTTATAATACAAAACACACAATTTCATTGAAAATTATTTAGTAAATATTCTATCATTAGTAAATATTCTATCACTATCACTAATATTATTCAGTAAATATTCTATTATCTAAATATCCTATTATTTAGTAAATATTCTATTCGATTATTTAGTGGATATTCATATTGTATTTTAGTAAAAATTTAGCCTAAATTCAGATTATAAGAACCATGAAACAGTCCTCAAACAGATGCCAGCTTATTTAACAATATTTGTTAAGCTATCAGTAATCTTGCACTGCTCTAAGTGGTGAAAGAGAATAAAGAGGAGACATGAAATGGAATCATCTCACCTCACAGATACTTAAATTGGTGAAAAATCATAAAAGTATAAAATAATAAATGGCTCTAAAAATTAAGAGTACAATAACAGAATAAAATAATAAAATTTTGAGGAATGATCATGAGATTGTAAAGTTATTATTAGAATATGGTCTTAATTTTTATATTGGGGAAACTGGCATGATGTGTTTTATGTAGAAGTGTGTCATCTAAATGAAATATACTTTCCCCCTCTGAGAGAGAATTCTTATTTTCATAAAAGATCATTTACATTGTATGCTTGGGTCTCTAAAACAATGATCAGCAAACAGTATTTTGAGGAAAAAACAGAAAATTGTCAACAAAAGGGTTGCTGGGAGTCAGGATGCCGTTGACCATGTGCCCCAATTCAAATCCGGTAATAAATCATGTTAATGATAAAATTTAGCCACAAGTACTGATGACATAAGGCAACAAATTTGTAGGTGCAGGAATCTTCCAAATGTCAGAAGACAGTGCTAAAAATTTTAAAAGCCTAGGTAGATCCACAGAGGGTTCATAAACTGCAGATTTTGTTTACCATTAAGGGAATTACAGAGAGTAAAATTATATGCTTAGCCTTAGTAGAAAAATAACTTGCTTCCTCTAAGGACCACCATTTTCCCACCAAAAACGTCATTTTCAATCTCTGAATCTCAAGAGCATGCTCCCATCCCCAGCAAAAGTCTAAGCTATCTAGTAAGAATCACTCCTAATCCAGACTGCCTCTCTCCAAAGATAAAATATCTTAACCTAACCATCTCATCACAAATAGAAGAATGAAATGTACCCTACACATAATTAAGTTTCCCCCTACTAAAATCATAACAAGAAAAAAAAAGAGATGAAGTCAAGGAACAGTTTATACTTAGAGAGGAAGGAACAGGTACAGTGTCAGTTCTGGTTAATAATCCTTGTCTGTGTCCCCCAAAAGCATATATCCTACATGTGTCTGAGATGTTAACTCATAAGGGCTTTTAATTAACCTACATTACCTTGAAAAATTTTAATTTAAACCTTAGTCAATTTTTTAAATCACTTAAATGTCACTCCTTGTACTCAAATAACTACTTCAGAATAATTATTAACAATTCAGCTGTTCCTTTCTAAAACCATATTATACCTCTTAGGTCTATGAAACATTTGCACTGACACAATTTCAAGGGATCAAAGCTATTATCTGAAATAACAGTATTAGGTTGAAAACAGAGTAGATACCGAGGACTTTTCTGGTTGCTCAACACCAAGGAGCAGCACTCTCCCTTCCAGATACTGCTCCATTTCTTGTCTTTATTTTATGAGACTAGCTCAGAATTATTATTTTTATTTTTTGATACAGAGTCTTGCTCTGTCACCCAGGCTGGAGTGCAGTGGTGTGATCTCGGCTCACTGCAAACTCTGCCTTCCAGGTTCAAGCCATTCTCCTGCCTCAGCCTTCTGAGTAGCTGGGACTACAGATGACTACCACCACACACAGCTATTTTTCTATTTTTAGTAGAGATGAGGTTTCATCATACCGGCCAGGATGGTCTTGAACTATTGACCTTGTAATACACCCACCTCAGCCTCCCAAAGTGCTGGGATTACAAGCGTGAGCCACCATGCCTGGCCAACTCAGAATTTTTTATTCACTGACTATGTCCATCTCCTCATCTCAGTCAAGTGTCAATGACTGGCTACTGTGCCCTTCTTGATTACTTTCAATCATAAAGCCTAGGGATGACCAAAGTATGGCATTTGAATTCTCTTTGACTAATATGGACACAATATTCACAACCATGTTTTCATTGTCATGCAACACAAGGATTCTGAATGCAGCCTTTTTCTGTACTCCCTAAATGTGGCCATGTGTATAGCAAATTATCTGATTAAACTCTATGCAAATATTTGTAAGTAGACTAAAATATGCATTTTCATCATTCCAGATAACTACAAATTTTGATATTTCTTTAACTGTATCACCTGGGAATATCTGTAAAACAATAGAGCTAATTAAAAGATAACCAAAAGCTTCCATATTTTTTGTAAATCACACCTTTTAAACATCACAACACAATCGCTGAATGTGCTCTAAATGGAACAGCTTTTGTTGCTAAAATGATCTAACTACCATGAGAAATGATAAATTGCAATCAGACACATTGGTGCTAATTCTTACTGGAAATAGAAAATAGCAAATACAGATACATTCCATGAATATTGGGAATATTTAAAACAATAGCTCACATTTAGATGCAGTTTGTCGTTAAGTGAGCTACTATAATCAAATTTAATATTTGTGACTAAAATATATCATCAACATGACCACTGAAAATAAAAATACATGCTATTAATTATGTAAATTCTCTTGAGTGTAGTAAAATAATATACACAAGGTTCTTTTAGTTTTCCATATGTCTTACTTAAATGTGGATAAAAGCTTCCATGATTATGCATGTGTGAACGAAACTATTTCACAGTCATTGATACTTAATTTTGGTCTGTTTAATAAAATAGCATAGAGTATCTGCTCTAATTTCAGGGTTTTTCCTCTTTAAAATTTATATTAAAACTTAATTGATATCACAATAGTATTAAGATGTGGGACCTTTAAGAAGTGATTAGGCCATTACTGTGGCAATGACATTACCCATTCTTGTTCTCTTTCTCCCTCTCTCTATCTCTGCCCTTCCACCTTCACCATGTGATGACACAGCAAGAATGCCCACATCAGATTCTAGCACTTTGTACTGGACTTCCCGGACTCCAGAATCATGAGCCAATACATTTCTGTTCATTTAAAATTACCCAGTCTGTGGTATACTGCAATAGAAGCACAAAATGGACTAAGACAGAATGCTATCATTAGTTTACAAAGAAGCAGCCATTATATAAAGGCTCATAAGGTTTTTTCCCCCACAAATGACTCTTAAAATCAGCTATTCATATTACTGATTTAGTACTAGACCATAATCATTGTACATATCTCTGAAGATCTATATAATTATTAATATTTTATTCTATTTAAAATAGAAAGCATAACACATATGAATGTGCCAGACAATCACAATGATATTTATCCAATTATTTCAAATCTTTAGAGATTAAAACAATAACTGTCTTGTGATGAGTTAATGTACAGCTTGCACATAGTACATGGCCAATATCTAATACAGAAAAAAAAATTAAAAAGTAGACCTCAGTTTAATAAACCTGTACAGATATTTTATGTTCACTGCAGTAATCCCATTTTAAATGTTATTGACATTTAAAATAGGAAAATAGTTGAGAGAGCTGCATAAAAATCTGAGTCACAAACATTCAGAAAGCATTTTGACTATTATTATCATTAAAATATAAGGAGGTAAAGTACTGGCATAGAAGGGCCATTCGAGCTACTTTTTTAGAGCTAATCTGTTCATAATATTCTAAAAATATTTGTTAAAATGTTGGAAACAAAGCCATTTGTAATAATTTATACAAATAAGTTATTTGTATGTTATATATTTAAATAAGTTATATAATAACTAAGTAAGCAATTATAAAACAAAGCCATTGTAATAACTTACAAATGGCTTTGTTTTCAACATTTTAACAAATATTTACATACTTTGTCTCTATGAAAATGTTTCTGGGCCAAAACAGACCTACCAAAAATATATATCACATCACTATATGCTGCTATATGCTACTCATGTTTCTTCTGGAATCTACTCTAACAATTCAGTCTAGCCTTTTGTACAATTTTATCTTTTAATTTAGTCCCATATAGTTGGAATTCTATAATGGATTCAGGCTATTGCTGTTACAATGTTGAAAACATTTCGGGACAAACAGAAGACAATCAGACGTAATAAAACTTAAAAAGAACCAATGAACGGGCTAGGCTCATTGGCTTACGCCTGTAATCCCAACACTCTGGAAGGCCAAGGTGGGTGGATACCCTGAGGTCAGGAGTTCGAGACCAGCCTGGCCAACATGGTGAAACCATATTTCTACCAAAAAAACACAAAAATTAGCTGAAAGTGGTAGTGCGTGCCAGTAGTCCCAGTTATTAGGGAGGCTGAGGTGGGAGAATCGCTTGAACCCCGGAAGCAGAGGTTGCAGTGAGCCGAGACCGTGCCACTGCACTTCATCTAGCCTGGGCCACAGAGTGAGACCCTGTCTTACATTAAAAAAAAAAAAAAAGAATCAATGAAGACACCAGCTCTGACCAAATACACCTACATGGAGAGACTCGAGTAGAATACAGGGCGATAAGCTATTATTTCCTCTGTATCTCTGCTACTGCTGCTTTCCTTGAGATAATTATCAGTTTTTCCTTTACAAATGTGAAAGCACCTTTCTGACTCCCCTTACTTCCTTCCTGCATTTCCTTCCTGCCATAAGAAGAATGTTGTTATTATTATTTTAAATCTGCATGCTAAGAGGTCTCTGAGACAACTGCTGCTAAAAGTATTCTGATTAATGGAGGCTTGCTGTTAACACAGATAAAATTTTTAGACTTCTTAACAAGAATTGTAAGTATTTATAATTTCATTGTAGTCATTCATACTTTGCTACAATTATAATATATAATGTGTAGTTCCTTAAACATAGGACTGTTCTCTACTACCCCTTTGCCTTTGAACGCAGAATTTCTTTTATCTATAATGTACTTCTTTACATGCAATATATTTTAGATCCAGTATCACTTCCTCAATTTTGCTTCGCCGATCATACAACACAGGTTAGATCTGATGCCTCTCTTTCATGTTACAAAATAATCCCATACATACCTTTGTCATGATACCTGTAACAGCAGGTTGGGTGCCTTTTGTGTATATGCATGTGTGTATGTTTCTGTGAGCAGGCGAGACTACAGTACATTGAAAGGTGTGGACTTGCAAAGATGAAACCAGGCAGATATAGCTTCTTGACTGTGAATTTCATTAAGCTATTCCCTGGCACAGTGACTGAATCTCAATATCCTCAACAGTACTATAATACCTCAATATGTCATTATAAGAACTGGTTCTTACCTAGAGGTTGGAAGAATCAGATGGCAATGACCATATACTGGTAAAAATAAGAGGTAAGCACGGAGTTGGGGGGAGAATAAAATAAGCAAATATGTTTCCTTTCTATATGTACTTGCAAAGAAAACTAAAAATTACAACATAGATTTTAAAAACAGCCAAAGTCAATAAAAGAAGTATGATTTCATCCCAAATAAAATATATTTAAAATTCTACCTATCAGAACTTTAAAATAAATATGCTTGAGATACCCGAAAATATAAATGTGGGAATGAATTTCCCTAAACTAAGTAAGCAATTATAAAACACAAAAAGGGTAGAAATAAATTAAGAGTAGGCAAATCAGAAAAAGAGCTAGTAAAAATCTTGCAAATAAAATAGTCCATTAAAAATTTACCAAATATAATACATTTTAGAGATTTAAAGATACTTAAGACATATGGAGGATGAAATGAATGATGTGTGTATATGTACATGTGTGCATAAGTATGTTTGTATACATATGTATATTTATACATTGTAAAAGATGATTGCTATCCTAGCGTTTTGCAACAAAACTAAGTAATTAGTGGAGAAGTAGTAATTGAAGAAAAGAGAGCTGGATTTTGCACATTTGAAAAGAAAGATGTCAAATTTTCTTGGAAATTGTCTCATAAGTGCTGGGCAGATATGCAAAAATAAATTTACTTTTAGAAAGTAAACAGCAAAGGTACAAAATACCACGCATTAAAAGTAACTTCCACTGGGCAGTCCACTAACAAAGAAAATGACAACTAGATTGATAACAAACTTGCATGCTACAAAAGAGGCTAGCAGATTAAAGTATTAAGGGAACATAACTATCAACCTAGAAATTTTACACCCTGCCAAACCATCTATCACTCAAGAGTAACTGCAAAATAAAGATATTTTCAGACAGAAAAGACTAAGATAGGCTGCCACATTGATAGCCTTTTTACTACAAAATATGCTTCATCCAAAAAGTGAACATAGAGAGAAAAATTATAACAGAAGAAATTATGACTATAGATACTGATGTTACAGATAATATTATTAAGTACTAATTTTTAAACATATTTTAGCAAAAGAAAAAAACAGTAAGTACTTAAAGCATCCATATATTTTATGTTTGAAAAAATAAAATTATCAAAAAACATTATACTTGGGAAATTTCTTCATTTCATTATGGATAATCACTGTAGACTAAGTTAATGGTAATCACAAAAGAAATAGGCAAATGATGCAAAAAATATATAAAACAAAAGAGAGGCATATAATACAGAAAACAATCTGTCTAACAGAAAGCAAGTGAAAGTGAAAATATTCTAAAGAAATCAAAGAGTGTGGCAGATACTGGCTACTTTTAACCAAACCTTTGCTGTTTTCCTCCTAAGCACACACTAGCTATTTTTACAGGCTATTTTTCAAAACATAGTATTTAATACATACTATTAGACAAGACCATATAAGGAAAAACTGACGGAAATAACAGACAACAGAAATAGAGTGATAGGGCTCTATATACCAACTTAACAAACACTATGCTATGCATACGTTATTATTTTCTAAGAGACAAAAACTATATGAGATCTAGGAATAAACTTAACAAAACATGTAAAAATATTTTGGAAAAAAAATGAAACCATATTACTGAGGAATTTAAAGTATATTTGAAAATATATGACAGAGTGATTTCACAAACCAGTGGAGATCACTGACATTGGTTAATACATAGTACTCCAAAAATAGAAAACAAAATGAAATCAGGTGATTACTTCATATTATACACAAAAATAATTTCATATAGTTAAATACCTAAATATGAAAATCAAAATTCAAATTTGGAAGGAAATGAATAAAAATTTAAGGTAAAAAGGTTTTTTTAGGATATGAAAAGCACAGACTACAAAGGAAAATATTGCTATATCTCACTTCACAAAAATCAAAAATTTCTGTTTAACAAAAGATACTACTGACAATGTAAAAAAGAGAAGCTGCATTCTGAGAAAATTTATCTGCAATGCATTTAACCAACTAGTGACCAACTGACTTGTAAATTTCCTACAGTTAAATATAAGTAAAATATTCTAATAGAAATAACAGTCAACATGTATGAATAAGAAATATTCATTACACAAAAACAGAATGTCCAATATTTATTTATGAAATTTCAACCTCACTAGTCTAGCAAATGCAAACTAAACCACAATAAAATAATATACTATACTCAAGAGATTGCCAAAACAATATATGTTGGTGACTGTGGAGAAATATGAACACTCATACAATGTTGGTAGAAGTGTCAATCACTTTGGAAAGCAATTTGACAGTATCTGGAAATGTTACAATGCTTTTATATAAAAATTGCACTCCTAAAACACATATAACACAACTGCCGGTGAGACATGAAAAAATGCATTTGACATATAACAGTGTAAAATTAGAAAAACTAATTATTTACAAAAAGAGAATGCCTAAACAAATTGCAATAGAGTCATAGAGTGGTATGCTTCATAGGAAATGAAATGAACTTAGAACTGAAGATATCAAGGTACCTGAATCTCTAGGATATAACGTTGATCCAGAAAAGGTGGATCATGAATGACATACACAGTATCATTGACACAAAATTTTTCAAGATGAGTACATATATTTTATAGGCTTCATATGTATAGAAATATAAATACATGCATGTAAATGACAAAATAAATATAGTGGTTCTGGTAAGAGTACAGAATGTGAGAGATGCAATCTAAGCAAAATATTCAAGAACTCTCAGCTTAAATTTTATGTCAAAAAATACTGAAGGAAATCTGGAAAAATATTAAAGTTTGATGAAGTTAATATACAGTCACAAGAGACATTCATGAAATTATTATTTCCTTTATGTTTTAAATATTTGACAATTTCTAATGCAATGAATAAAGTATAATACATTTAATATAAACTATGAACAAGTAAAATAGTAGGAAGATTGGAATTTTATCTCTTCTACTTGCAGCATTAGCTTTTTTTTTTTTTTTTTTTTTTTTTTTCAGATTTTCTCTGCAGCATCTGTTAATGTAACAAATAGGACTAACAAAATAGAAAGGCTGCGTACAAACTATGTAACAGAACGAAGAAGAATGCATAATCTAGACCTGAATATACAAATCTGGGCTGAATACAGGAACTGGTTTCCAAGAAAAGAATACCAACCTGTTGAGATGATCACAAGATGACACAGAAAATAAATGAAACATATAAAGGAAACTTTAAAGCTAAGAAATTATGATTTTCTGTAGATACACAGAATTACAGTAAGAATTGTAGAAAGGAAACCCAGAAAACGAACAAAGATTATGTGTTTATTGCCTCACAGTCTTTGTGGGTCAGGGAAGCAGGTGTGGCTCAATCCTTGCTCTGTGCCTTTCATGAGGTGGGAAGCAGTCTCAACCCAATGCTCAAATAGGTATAAATACACCTGTAAACTCACTCACGTGACTACTGATAGGATTCAGTTCCTTAGGGGTGTTGGACTGAATGCTTTGCTTACTCTTGGGCTGTTGGCCAGAGGCCCCTCCCAGTGGGCTTGTCAATAGGGCAGCTCTCAGCATGAGCTGACTTCCATCAACATGAGCAAGCCAGAAAGCAAAAAATAATGACAAACAAGAAGGAAGCCAGTGCCTTTTGTAACCCACTGTTGGAAGTCATATCCCATCACTTTGTTCATAATCTATTCTCCAGAAGCAAGTTAATAGCCATAGCCAACAAATAAAGTAAGAGATTACATAGTAAATGCCAAGAGGTGGGAACCACTGTGAGACACTGTCTACTCACTACGGGTGTTATAATATTTATTGCAGATTTTTTCTTCAAGATATAAAGTATCACTAAGTTGAGATCATGTATATTCTCTCTCCCAGTACTTATTCTTGCTCTCATTCTCCTCTTGTTCTCAGTGGTGAGTACTGTAGTCAATTTGCTGTGTCAAGTTCATGTTTTAAAATTATACCACTTATGTGTATCCATACATAGGATATATTATTTTTCATTGTTTTACAGAAGTAATATCATATATAATACTCCATCACTTTCCTTGTTGATTATTATATTTTGAGGTATGCCCATATTCCTTCATAAAGATAGAGTCTATTCACTTTCACAGTTTTAGTTTTCCATTAAACAAGAACAAAAAAAAACTAAAATGTATCCATTCCCCTTCTGATGGACATATGAGTTGTTTCCACCCTTCGCTATTAAACATATATTGCAGTGAACATGCATGTTATTTCCTCGTACTTGTGTGGGAAGGTTTTTCTAAGTTGGATATCCAGAAGTGGAATTGCTTCCCCAGATTGCTCTGTAAACTGGGTCTTTACGTTTCTCATAAAAATCTTTGCTCTGTCTGGGGTATTTCTTGGCTTAACTCCGAACAGGAGTGGGATGACGTTCCATTCAGGCTCTGTTAGTTTTCTCATTTTTCACGAGAGCATGTCAACCTCAGCTTTACTCTCTATTAAGGCTAAAGGGAATTACCTGACAGAAGTCATATGTCAGACTCTTGTCAGAGAGAACGAACTCAAAGTCACATCTAGGTAAGATTTATAAAATGTTCAGATGAGAAAATAGTAGTTATAGAAGATTACTTGGAAAATACTCAGATTAGCCATTCTCCCTTATACTCTAAAATATGGATTAAACTACATTAGCAGAGGACCAAATTATATTAAATTCGTTCCCAGCCTAGAGCCTTGTGACTTAATAAGTAAAATCCACAGTCCAGCAGTATCAGCATCACCTGGGAGCTTTTTATAGTGAGATTACCTTGCCCTATCTCGATCTTTGAAAGGGGATCTTAGTTTAACAAGTGTTTCATTTGTAAAGATTAAGGAGCACAGATTTAGAGAATTACTTCTTCTCATTTTGTTGTTTCTGTTTGGGTTTCATCTGCCTTTATTGAAACAGATGAAACTCATTACTATGGGTACAGTAAAAGTAACGTCTAGGTCACTTGCCATTACATTGAATAATAAACTCTTAATGAGGACCTTCCAGAAAAAAATTGTCGAATCAAAGTGTCAGACAGTTGTGCTTTTACTGAATAATAATTTCATTTTAATGTTTGAAATACTGTGAAATTTGTAACTGACCAGATTTTTTTTCTTTTCTGGCTGCTAATTACCAATAATGAGACCAGTTCACAATAGGTATATAGGCACTAATGGTAGACACCTTGAATTGGTCTTACAGCTGACTGCATCTTACATCCCCATATTTATTGTTTTCATGGATTTGAATTCATACTTTTATTTCCATTGTAACTACCTCAACTTCCATTTGAAAGAAGAGAACAAAGAGGTTGAACACTAGCTGGCTGAAAATTATACCAACTATAAAAGATCATACTTCTGATCACTCAACTTTCTACCTTAATGCCATCCCGTAAGATAATAATGCCTAAAGAAAACAAATCCAAACACACTTCTGCCTGATTAAGTTTCATATGAGGCTTAATGTAATAGAAAGTTAAAAACTTAAGTATTTGGGAAAATAAAACATTTGTGGAGTTCTGACATCATGTTTACATACAATCTAGATGCCAACACTAAGAGACGATGCTCCGTGTGACAATGATTGGTGGAATCATAAAGAGTAAGTTGTCCTGTGTCTGGCACCACAACCTAATTGACATTTCCAGAATCTTTCCGATATCTTAGTTCCTGCAAAATGTATCTTTGAATGTTTATTCTTTCATCAGTCATAGCTGAAGTGTAGCCCAAGTGTACTAGTGTTAAAATCATCATTGATGTGAATGAAAATTGGCTATACTTATTAGCAGTGTGACCTCGTGAAAAATACTTTTCTGTTCCAGAGTTTTCGTTTCTATAGAAGGCAGTAACAGTGTCTACCTCACATATGTGTTGAGAAAACTGAATGACATATCTGTAGAAAATAGACCAAACGGAGGCTAGTAATGACAGGTGCCAGTCTGTCTCTCTGTTAATCATGTATTATCGGCAGATCCAAAACCGACAAAAAAAATGTTGTTCAAACTACAATGCTAATAGCTGTACAGCAGTCATTAATTTAACTTATATCTTAGTATTGGATATATAGATTATTTCTTATTTGTTTATTCGTAAGTATGTGAAGTATATACATATGTCTTTGTGTGCTCTGTTTATTTATTTTTTTTACACAGAATACAGTTTCAGAAGTAAAACCATTGGATTGAAGTATAGGACTGTTTTATGTTCTGATATTCATTGTCAAATTGCCCTTCCAAAAATGTGTATTTTTAACTTTCAGTCTATGAGTGAATTTACTCTTAATCCTAAATTAGAATTGGTATAGAGTGCAATTAAGTAAAAATGCACACAAATCCTTTAAAGATGTTTAGAACAGAATACTAACTTACACCAAGACAGACTTAGCATTCCTCTCAGCTTGATAAAATTTAGACAGGTTTATTCCTGACTATAGTCTTCTAATCTCCCTTTCCTTAGAGCATTTACTTTAGAAAGTTGCAACTGTAAATGTATTCTCTGCCACTTTTAGATGTAAATAATCTTTCAGGTTTTTGTCATTTTTATAACCCAGTAATGTCTGTCTCAGGGCCTGGGCTCCATCTGAAATGTAACCATCAAGAAACACAGGGTCTCCATCGCCCAGTCTGTATGAGAGGGTAGTAGCCTAACTTCAATAAGAACCAATTAATAGACACACATGGCCTAGTGACGTGAACCAGCATCTCCCCTAACATCCTCCAATTTTCTTCTTCTAGCTCACCCCAGCTTTGAAAACTCTCCTGCTTTCGTTTTTAGCAGAGTTGAGTTCAATCACTCTCTCCTATTGCAATAGTCTTGATCTCTATTCCAACAGTCTTAAATAAGTCTTCTTTGCCTGCTTTCTTCTATCTGGTGCAATTTTTCTTTGACACTTACCGTCTTGTCTGAAGGCATCTGAGGAATGATAAAGATTGATGGGGGAATAATAATGCTGAGCCGCCCCTCGCCAGCTGGGTGAAGAAACGCTCAGTGTTCCCAATGAAGGACTGCTATATCGTGGTCTGGTTTTGGAACCAAAGAGAGATGAAGATGAACTCTTCTTAATTCTTAACAAAGTGGCATACGGAGTGGAGAGACCAGGAAGAGCTTTTGAATATTCTGTAAGAGAAAAATATAATACAATCTGAATATTGAGAAAACTGGTTTATGTTTTTCTTATGAAAATTGTTTCTTTTGAACACATTACTGAAAACTTTTGGAGCTGCAAGCAAATTCAGATTACAGTGAGTGTGTGAAAAAAATGTTACTTTTATATTTTTGAAAAGTTTCTCAAAATTCTACTAGTTATAATATTGGATGAAAAAAGGAAAGAAAAGAAAAGAGAAAAGAAAAATACATGGTGGGGAAAGGGGAGGGGAGGGGAGGGGAGGGGAGGGGAAGGTAGGGGAGGGGAGGGGAGGGGAACGGCAAGGACAGAGAGAGAGTTATGTAGAAAAGAAGGAAAAACAGTCAAAAGCCCAAGCTTTATACTTTCTGTCTTAGAAATACTTGTAAATTAACTTTTAAAAGTTTACCCTAATATTACAATACTCATTCACATAAATTAGATATTTCCTTTTTATTAATATATAGTGAAGAAATCAACATTTCACTTATATTCTACGAATACAGGTAAGAACTTCATTGACTAAAATTTATTATGTAGTAGAAAGTGTGTTCAATGTAGTACATGTGTTTTGACTAGGATCTAAGTAATTCCTCACGTTCTTGAAAAGTAGTCAAATTCACTATGAAACATAAAAAAATTGACTGAAATTCATTTTCTAAGTTTTATTATCTAATTTATATAGCTTAGTACTATTAAGTGGGAATACAATAATGACATTTTCTTTTTTTTTTTTTGAGACAGAGTCTTGTTCTGTTGCCAGGCGCCAGGTTGGAATGCAGGTTGGATCTCGGCTCACTGCCAATCTCTGCCTCCCAGGTTCAAGCAATTCTCCTGCCTCAGCCTCCCAAGTAGCTGGGAATACAGGCACACACCACCACACCCAGCTAATTTTTGTATTTTTAGTAGAGACAGCGTTTCACCATGTTGGCCACGATGGTCACGATCTCTTGACTTTGTGATCCGCCTGCCTTGGCCTCCCAAAGTGCTGGGATTACAGGCGTAAGCCACCACACCTGGCCTGAAATTTTAATTTTTATTGATTGAGAAATTTCCATATTTTGCCTTTAATTTCCAAGGTGTTTGGTTAGAAAGGTTGACCATTCTGCCTGAAATGGATTGAACTATCTTTCCTTTATGTCCATAAGAAACAGTAAGTTTAGTATACAGATCAAATTTTAAACTATACAAATTACAATGAACTCTGAAGAGAAGTAAGGAATTAGAAATTTTTTCTGTGTCCAGTATCAATTAAGTCAGAGAATTTGCTGATCCTGGAAATACTTCTAACACTCTGGCAGTTTGCAGCCAGGCAGGGCGGCTCATCCCTGTAATCCCAGCACTTAGGGAGGCTGAGGTGGAAGAATAACTTGAGCCAGGAGTTCAAAATATGCAAAGGCAATGAAGTGAGACCCTGTCTACCCAAAACATACAAAAAATTAGCCACATGTGGTGGCACATGCCTGGACCTCCAGCTACTAGTGAAGCTGAGCTGGGAGGATGCTTAAGCCTGGAAGGTTTAGGCTGTAGTTAGCCACGATCGTGCCACTGTACACCTGGGCAACAGGGCAAGACCCTGTCTCAAAAAAAGAAAGATTATCTGGCCTTCAACCTTAATCACTACTAACTAAATTTCTGACCAAAAAAAATGTATCACTGCCAGTAAGCTTTCTTATAATTAATTAAAATTATTTAGAATAATTATGCTTATAGAGATATTGTGGAATGCAAAAAGCATTTTTCTGTAATTTGAAAATAACACTCTAGGTGTTAAGCATCAAATTAAGTTTAATATTTTCTGTTCTGTGAAATTATAAATATGATTTCTCTGAAACTCAAGAAAGTATATTTTTAGATGTTTTCCACAGTTAAAATGAGCATGATATGTGTAGCCCAAGCCCAGCAGGAGTTGTTAAGAGATTCATGTCCTTTAGTCTTTGCTGTTCAACCACAAGTCTGACAAAGGTGGATCAATTTTAACTGAAAAGAGCTAACCTCTCCTGGGCAAACTATATGTGAACAGATTATGGGTGGACATAAAATCTCCTTTAAAACATGGAATTAAATGCAAGTTTTGGCACCTAGAGGTGTAAGGTAATGAAAAGTGAATGAGTTTTCCTTGAAGGTAGTTTGTAGTTGCAGTTTCTGAACCTATTCATTTCTCGGTGCAATCTGTTGCTTTGTGTTTTAACTGTCTGCCCTGTATATTTATAAAAGGAAAAAAAAAAAAAACTATCACAGGCTAGTGTTAAAAATTACAATGAAGTATGAGAATGTGGTTTATAGTTCTTAAAGTCAGATAAGGATAATCAAGGAAAAACTAGAAAAGTAGAAAGGCCATAATGAGGTTTAAAAAGCCCAGGAACACCATTATGGCTATAAATCTCATATTTATTTTAAGAAAACACTAAGTGGTACAGGAATTGGCTTGTGCCACTCCATATATATGAGTCAAATGCTAATTTGGCTATGTGCACCACACCAGGTCTTCCCCTTTGTTATGTAATCAGTTTTATCTCTTGCAGTAGAGATTCCCTTTTCATCAATTAATTCAAACCCAAAGCTGTTACTAGAAATTTGGTACTTCATTCATTCATGTAAGCATTCAACAAACAGGTACTAAGAACTTAGTAGGTGCCAAATGCTGGGGAAACAAAAGTGAATAATGCTATCCCAGCTTTCAAGGAGCTGTGATCTAGCTGAGGGGGTGGAGGGGGGGAAGGGGCAGTATTTATGCAATATTAGTATCATATGATATAAAAGTAAATTCAAAGATCTATAGGCTCCCTGCATGGATACAGAAAACTCTCATTCAGCTTTAAGCCATTAGAAAATGCTTTCCAGAGGAAATTCTATCTAAACTAATTCCTGAAAGTTCATTAGTGATCAGCTCAGTAAAGTCTTCAGCAAGGAAAGAAAGATACTCTAGACAGGGAAGAAAATAAATAAAAACCTAGAAAGTAAAGGCAGCATGGCCTGTTTGGTGGATTAAAATAGCACAGAGTATGAGGAAGAGAGGTGGGAGGATATGAAAGGCAGAATAAGCCAAAAACGTGTTTATGATGAAATGTCTAGTGTGTCAAGTTAAACTTGTGTAACTTTAAAAGCAGAGCAATGTAAGTTTTAGAGAGATCACCCTGGCTGCAGTTCCATATTTGAACAAGACCAAATAAAGACAACTTAAGGGTCTAAAACTGTAATACAGGCAAAGACTGGTCAGAAACAGGGAAATGATAATATGAATGAGAATAGTAAATAAGGTTATTGATTTATTTGATTGGAGGCACAAAAAGAAAAGTGAAAAACCAGACAAGGCTGCCTATGCTAGAAGACAGGTAAGAATGCAGGAGGAGACAATCCAAGATGGCCAAACAGGAACAGCTCTGGAGTGCAGCTCACAGTGAGAAGGCAGAGGGTGAGTGGTCACCGCACTTCCAAAGGAATTTTTACTGCCCACAGACCAGGAGATTCCCGGGCAGAAAAGTGCCTCAAGTTTCCAGCATGGCTGTTTCAGCTGGCGCTGCGGGTATCTGCACAAAAACTCACACAAATCTGGGCGCTGTTTCAACTGGTACCTGGAACGCCTGGGAGACAGAGTCCTCCATTCAACTGAAAAAAAAGGGGGCTGAAACAGAGAGCCAGGTGATTTGGCTTGGTGGGTCCCACCACCACAAAGACCACCAATCTAAAATGCTCTGGATTGCAACTTTCACAGCAAGCACAGCTGGAGCCAGGATGGCCCAGCTCTGTCGGGTGAAGGGCATCCACCATTACCAAGGCAGTCCACCATCACTGAGGCAGTCCAGAATTACTGACGCAGTCTGCCATTACCGAGGCAGTCCGCAATTACAGAGGCAATCCGCCATTACTGAGGCAGTCTGCCATTACAGAGACAGTCTGCCATTACTGAGGCAGACCGCCATTACCAAGGCAGTTCTAACTATACCTCTATCAACAAAACTGCAAGGAAGTTCACACAGCAGCTGGGCCAAGCCCACGGCAGCTCAGTAATGCCTCTGCTGGCAGACTGTGACTAGGCTAATTACTTGCTGGGCAGGGCATCTCTGAAAAAAGGCAGCAGTACCTCAGGAGCTTATAAACAAAGCCCCACCTTCCCAGGACAGAGCATCTGGGAAAACAAAAAAGGCGGTTATGAGTTCCTCTGCAGCAGACTTAAATGTACCTGCCTAGCAGCTCTGAAAGGAATAAAGGAGCTCACAACTCAGCACTTGAGCTCCTATAAAGGACAGACTGTCTCCTCAAGCAGCTCCTCAACCCCTATATATCCAAAGAGACACCTCAACAAGGTGTCTCACTAAGGAGAGCTCTCATTAAGGAGAGCTCAGGCTGACATCTGGCAGGCATCCTTCTGGGACAAAGATAACAGAAGAAGAAACTGGCAGCAACCCCTACTGTTGTGCAGCCACTAAAAGTGATCCCCAGGCAAGCAGGGTCTGGAGTGGACCTCAGCAGTCCTATAGCAGAAGGGCCTGATTGTTAGAAGGAAAACTAAAAAACATAACGAAATAACTTCATCATCAACAAAAAGGATGTCCACCCAGAGACCCCATCCAAAAGTCACCAACTACAAAAACCACAGGTAGATAAATCCATAAAGATGAGGGAAAAAAAAAAAAACAGTGCAAAAGGATGAAAACACCAAAAACCAGAAACTCTCTCCTCCTCTAAGGTATCACAATGCCTCACCAGCAAGGGAACAAGGCTGCATGGAGAATGAGTCTGATAAACTGACAGAAACAGGCTTCAGAAAGTGGGTAATAACAAATTTCTCTGAGCTAAAAGAACATGTTCTAACCCAATGCAAATAAACTAAGAACTTTGAAAAAGGGTTTGACAAAATGCTAATGAGAATAAACAGCTTAGAAAAGAATATAAATGAATTGATGGAGCTGAAAACACAACACAAGAACTTCACGAAGCATATACAAGTTTGAATAGCCAAATTGACCAAGAAGAAGAAAGGATGTCAGAGACTGAAGATCAACTCAATGAAATAAAACAAGAAGGCAAGATCAGAGAAAAAAAGAGTGAAAAGAAATAAACAAAGCCTCCAAGATATATGGGATTATGTAAAAAGACCTAATCTATATTTGATAGGTGTACCTGAATTAGATGGAGAGAATGAATCCAAGCTGGAAAACACTCTTCAGGATATTATCCAGGAGAACCTCCCCAACCTAGCAAGGCAAGCTAACACTCAAGTCCAGGAAATACAGAGGACACTACAAAGATATTCCTCAAGAAGAGCAACCCCAAGGCACATAATCCTCAGATTCACCAGTGTTGAAATGAAGGAAAAAATGCTAAAGGCAGCCAGAGAGAAAGGTCGGATTACCCATAAAGGGAAGCCTATCAGACTCACAGCAGATCTCTCGGCAGAAACCCTACAAGACAAAAGAAGGGGGGGTCGATATTCAACATCCTTAAAGAAAACAACTTTCAACCTAGAATTTCATATTCAGCCAAACTAAGCTTCATAAGTGAAGAAGAAACAATTGCTGAGAGATTTCATCACCACCAGGCCTGCCTTACAAGAGCTGCTGAAAGAGGCACTAAATATAGAAAGGAACAACCAGTACCAGCCACTCCAAAAATGTACCAAATGGTAAAAAGCATTGACACAATGAAGAAACTGCATCAACTAATGGACAAAACAACCAGCTAGCATCATAATGGCAGGATCAAATTCACACATAACAATATTAACCTTAAATGTAAATGGGCTAAATGCCCCAATCAAAAGACACAGACTGGCAAATTGGATAAAAAGCCAAAACTCATTGGTGTTCTGTATCCAGGAAACCCATCTCTCATGAAAGGAAACAGATAGGCTCAAAATAAAGGGATGGAGGAAGACTTACCAAGCAAATGGAGAGCAAAAAAAAAGCTGGCATTGCAATCCTAGACTATGATAAAATAGACTTTAAACCAACAAAGACCAAAATAGATGAAGAAAGGCATTACAAAATGGTTAAAACGATCAATGCTACAAGAAGAGCTCACGATCCTAAATATATACATGCCCAATACAGGAGCACCCAGATACAGAAAGCAAGGTTTTAACAACCTACAAAGAGACTTACACTCCCACACAATAACAGCGGGAGACTTTAACACCCCACTGTCAATATTAGATCAACAAGACAGAAAATTAACAAGGTTATCCAGGATTTCAACTCAGACCTGGAACAAGCAAACCTAATAGACATTTACAGAACTCTCCACCCCAAATCCACAGAATATACACTCTTCTCAGCACCACATCACACCTACTCTAAAATTTACCACATAAATGGAAGTAAATCACTCCTCAGCAAATGCAAAAGAACGGAAATCATAACAAACAATCTCTCAGACTACAGTGTAATCAAGTTAGAACTCAGAATTCAGAAACTAACTCAGAACTGCACAGCTTCATGGAAACTGAACAACTGGCTCCTGAATGTTGACTGGATAAACAATGAAATGAAGGCAGAAATAAAGATATCTTTCAAAAACAATGAGAACGAAGACACAATGTACCAGAATCTCTGGGACACATTTAAAGCAATGTCTACAGGAAAATTCATAGCAATAAATGCCCACATGAGAAGCAAGGAAAGATCTAAAATTGATATCTTATCATCAAAATTGAAAGAGCTAGAGGAGCAAGATCAAAAAAACTCAAAAGCTAGCAGAAGACAAGAAATAACTAAGATCAAAGCAGAATTGAAGGAGATAGAGACATGAATAGCCCTTCAAAAGATTAATAAATTCAGGAGCTGATTTTTTGAAAATATCAACAAAATAGACCACAAGCCAGATTAATAAAAAAGAGAGAAGGATCAAAAAGATGCAATAAGAAATAATAAAGAGCTATTACCACCGATTCCACAGAAATACAAACTACCATCAGCGAATACTACAAACAACTCTATGCACATAAGCCAGTAAACCTGGAAAAAATGGATAAATTCCTGGACACTTGCACCCTCCCAAGCCTAAACCAGGAAGAAGTCAAAACCCTGAATAGACCAATAACAAGGTTTGAAGCTGAGGCAGCAATTAATAGCCTACTAACCAAAAAAAGTCCAGGTTCAGATGGGTTCACAGCCGAATTCTACCAGACAGACAAAGAGGAGCTTGTACCACTCCTTGTGAAAATATTCCAAACAATACAAAAAGAGGGAATCCTTCCCAAATCATTTTATGAGACCAACATCATCCTGATACCAAAACCCGGCAGAGACTCAGCAAGAAAAGAAAACTTCAGGCCAACATCCATGTTGAACATAGATGCAAAAATCTTCAATAGAATACTGGCAAACTGATTGCAACATCACATCAAAAAGCTTATCCATGATGATCAAGTAGGCTTCATCCTGGGGATGCAAGGCTGGTTCAACATACACAAGTCTATAAACCTAATTCATCACATAAACAGAACCAAAGACAAAATCCTCATGATTATCTCAATAGACGCAGAGAATGCCTTTGATAAAATTCAACAGCCCTTTATGTTAAAATCTCTCAATAAACTAGGTATTGATGGAATGTATGTCAACATAATAAAAGTTATTTATGACAAACCCACAGCCAATATCACACTGAATGGGCAAAAACTGGAAGCATTCCCTTTGAAATCTGGCACTAGACAAGGATGCCCTCTCTCACTATTCTTACTCAATACAGTATTGGAAGTTCTAGCCAGAGCAATCAGGCAAAAAAAAAAAGAAAAAAAAAAAAGAAAGTATTCAATTAGGAAAGGAGGTAGTCAAACTGTCGCTATTTGCAGAGGACATGATTGTATATTTAGAAGACCCCATCTTCTCAGTCCAAAAGCTCCTTATACTGATAAGCAACTTCAGCAACGTCTCAGGAAACAAACAATGTGCAGAAATCACAAGCATTCCTATAGATCAACAACAGACTTAAAGAGAGCCAAATCAAGAACGAACTGCCATTCACAATTGCTGCAAAGAGAATAAAATGCCTAGGAATACAACCAACAAAGGATGTAAAGGACCTCTTCAAGGAGAACTACAAACCACTGCTCAATGAAATAAGAGAGGACACAAACAGATGGAGAAACATTCCATGCTCATGGTTAGGAAGATTCAATATTGTGAAAATGGCCATACTGCCCAAAGTAATTTATAGATTCAACCCTATCCCCATCAAGCTACCTATGCCCCTTTTCATAGGACTAGAGAAAACCACCTTAAACTTCATATGGAACCAAAAGAGAGCCAGCATAGCCAAGTCAATTCTAAGCAAAACAAACAAAGCTGGAGGCATCACACTACCTGACTTCAAACTATACTACAAGGCTACAGTAATCAAAACATATTGGTACTGGTACCAAAACAGAGATATAGACCAAAGGAAAAGAACAGAGGGCTCGTAGGCAATGCCACACACCTACAACCATCTGATCTTTGACAAATCTGACAAAAACATGCAATGGGGAAAGGATTCCCTGTTTAATAAACGTTATTGGGAAAACTAGCCAGCCATGTGCAGAAAGCAGAAACTGGACCCCTTCCTGACAGCTTACACTAAAATTAACTCCAGATGGATTAAAGACTTAAACATAAGACCTAACACCATAAAAACCTTAGAAGAAAACCTAGGCAAAACCATCCAGTACATAGGCATAGGCAAGGACTTCATGAGTAAAACAACCAAAGAAATGGCAACAAAAGGCAAAATAGACAAATGGGACCTAATTAAACTCCAGAACTTCTGCACAGCAAAAGAAACTATCATTAGAGTGAACCAGCAACTAACAGAATGGGAAAAAAATTTTGTAATCTACTCATCTGACAAAGGGCTAATATCCACAATCTACAAAGAACTAAAACAGATTTATAAGAAAAAAAAAAAACATTTGAAAGTGGGCAAAGGATATGAACAGACACCTTTCAAAAGAAGACATATATGAGGCCAAGAAACATAAGAAAAAATGCTCATCATCACTGGTCATTAGAGAAATGTGAATCAAAACCACATTAAATACCATCTCACGCCAGTTAGAATGGCAATTATTAAAAAATCTGGAGACAACAGATGCTGGAGAGGATGTGGAGAAATAGAAACACTTTTACACTGTTGGTGGGAGTGTAAATTAGTTCAACCATTGTGGAAGACAGTGTGGCCATTCCTCAAGGACCTAGAAACAGAAATTCCATTTGATCCAGCAATGCCATTACTGAGTATATATCCAAAGGATTATAAATCGATCTATTATAAGGACACATGCACACGAATGTTCATTGCAGCACTGTTTACAATAGCAAAGATCTGGAACCAACCCAAATGCCCATTGATGATAAACTGGACAGGGAAAATGTGGCACATATACACCATGGAATACTATGCAGCCATAAAAAACAATGAGTTCATGTCCTTTGTAGGGACACAGATGAACCTGGAAACCATCATTCTCAGCAAACTGACACAAGAACAGAAAATCAAACACCACATGTTCTCATTCATAGGCAGGTGTTGAACAAAGAGAACACATGGACACAGGGAGGGGAGCATCACACACTGGGGTCTGTTGGGGGGAACTAGGGGAGCAAAAGCAGGGGTAGGGAGTTGGGGAGGGATAACATGGGGAGAAATGTCAGATATAGGCGATGGGGATGGAGGCAGCAAACCACATTGCCATGTATGTACCCATGCAACAATCCTGCATGTTCTTCACAGGTACCTCAGAACTTAAAGTGCAATAAAAAAAAAAAATAATTATATATATATATATATATATAAAAACAATGAAAAACATGGCCACCTTCTCAGAGGGAGAGGAATAGGGAAAAGAGGAGAGAGATAGCCAGAGAATCTGTTAACACAGGATGAATAGTGACAGAGACCCTATGTGCAACCTGGCGTTATCTGCAAATTGAATAATGTCTTACATGTAGTGTATATGTCAAACTGAGATGTGAATATCACTTTTAAACATGCAGACTTGGTTCTAATTCATAACATACAAATTCACTTGAAATTATTACCAAGCTCATAATAGTTTTTCTGTCTCTAGGTATTTTTTTATTAAAGATAAATGTAGCCATTATCATGTAGAGGTCAATGAAATGTTTGTATTAAAGGGTCTTTAAATGGATGAAGTTGGTACTATCCCGCTTGAGAATTTGATTAACATAAACATTTTAGGAAAAACAAACAAAAGAACGCAGGAAAAGGCACGAGCTTGAGGTAAAGGCTCATGAATTCAGTTTAGACAGGTGGAGAGTCTGTGGTGCCTCCAGGTCATTCACGTTGATGTTAAGATTCTGCAAATGTAAGGGAGATGCAGGTTCATGGAGAGATTATCAAATGGTAACCAAATAGACAGCTATTGAAACAGAACAGATAAGCTTGCCAAGGAAGTATGTGAAGTAAGAATTAGGGTGTTGAAAATGAAATTTTGACCAACATCAGCATTTTTTTAAAAAAGCAGAGCTACTCGAACCTGGAAAGGGAAGGAAAAAAGTAGAAAAGTGGAATGTGAAAAGCAGTGAAAGGCTTTCAATGTAGACGAGGCAGCAGTCCATAGTGTTGAAGGTCAGCATTCTCTGGCTATAGTCTATTGATTACTTGAATTTAAACTGGGAGTTAGAGAGATTAGTCTGTGAATATGATTGAGGGTGAGGGGCAGTGTGGTTGAAGGCTCACTGAAGAAAGTGAATAAAGTTATGGACCATAGACTCTAACCTGGAGAGGGAGGGAACTGAGGAAACAGGAGCAAGATGGAGAAACTTACAGAGTATTAAGATCAGTTAATTTTAAGTCTTGGAGGAGTTGGGATCCTAGACAAAAAGAGATGGAATAATAAGACAGAATAGACGGAAATGCCAATACTTGAATTTCAACAGAGGAAAAGGATTCAGTTATGTTTCATCCCCAAAAGAGTCCTGCTCTTGTTAAATCAATTAAAGTGGACTAGGTGTGGAGAAGTTGGTTCTGTAGAGGGTGGGCACACAGCAGTGTCATAGCTTCCTGCCTGCTCCATACAGGGCACTGCACACAGAGTTCAGTAAAAGCAAGCTCAGACATAAGGGATGAAGAGGACTCTCCAAGCTCCGGACATGGTCTGGAACCCCTGCATTACCATTTCCATTCTATTTGCCATATAAGCCCAGGCCTTAGATAGTGGCTTTCATCCATCTCATAGTCTGAGTGCAACTGACTTACAGTTTTGTGGGGTCTCTCCCTCACTCAGATATATTTTCAATTCTCCAACTTGATGCCCTCTTAGTGCCCAGCCCTTTTCTCTGACATTTCCTCAGAGTTTCCCCATTCCTCAGTCTTAGTTCTGAGGATTCTCAGCTCTGAAAAATAGATATATTAGCAAAACTAAGTGGGAAAAATGTTGTTTCATTGATGGGACTTTGTCTAATGCTCAACTTTGTGAGACTAAATTGATTTAATAAATGCAGAAATCTGTTGAGTGTGGAAAAGAGCTGCATCCACTTCCTACATTTAAATTTAAGTGTTTGTGCTTCCATACATCTTATATTATTAGTTGACATAATTAGGCTTTGTGTCCCCACCCAGATCCCATCTTGAATTAGGCTTTGTGTCCCCACCCACATCCCATCTTGAATTATAATCTCCATAATCCTCACAATCCCCATGTGTCAAGGCAGAAACCAGGTGGAGGTAACTGAATCACAGCGGCAGTTACCCCCATGCTATTATTGTGACAGTGAGTTCTCATAAGAGCTGATGATTTTGTGTTTGTCAAGACCCTCCTTCAGCCATTCTCTCTCCTGCCACCCTGTCAAGAAGGTGCCTGCCTCTCCTTTGCCTTCCATCATGATGATAAGTTTCCTGAGGGCCAATTCAGCCATATGGAGCTGTGAGTCAATTAAACCTCTTTCCTGTATAATTACTCAGTCTAGAGAAGTTTTCTATAGCAGTGTGGGAAAGCACTAATACATAATTTCATCTCTTTCTATTTGGCATCTCAACTACATCAAGACCTACAATCTACTAATCTTAATACTCTTTTACTCTTTTGTACCCTGCTCTCATTTCATTTCCTCAGCTCCTTCCCTCTCCAAGTTAAGAGTTCAGAAAAAAAACCTTACTCAATTCCTTCAATGCACCTTCAGTCACACTGCTCCTCATACTCAATTGTTTTTCCCAGGCTAATTATCTCCACAGCTAATTTAAGTCCAACTATGGACATACCTGTAGCCAGAGAAGAACACAAAATCATGCTGAAAGAACTCAATGTGTGATAATTGACTTCAACTGGGACTTTTGAGTTTAAGAACTCAATGTGTGATAATTGACTTCAACTGGGACTTTTGAGTTTCCAGGAAATACTACTTCATTTTCCTGGAAATACTCCACTCCCATCATATGTGATAAATAACTAGCATCTTACCCTCTCTCCTCAAACCCATACCTTTTTGGCCTTCCTAACGATGGTTCTTCCTATTTTATTAAGAAAACAGAGGCAAGCAGAAGAGATAGCCCCTCACATGCTCCCACCAACTGCATGTACATGCATACACTCTAACTTGTTTCACTAATATGAGCTGAGTCACAGGAATGATGTCTGTATATCTATTAAAGGCCAATCCATGTATTTGTGTATATTGAATTCCATTTCATCTTGACTCTTCAAGGATATATCTCCAGATGATTCCTTCTATCTCTCTTTCAGAATCAATTTTTTGTATGCTTGTTAGATTGTTCCCATAACTACATAAAAATTTCTCTTTTAAATAAAATTATCACGACCTTATCATTCCTTTCCCCTATTTTTTATTACAGCAAGACTCCTGAAAAGTGCTATATACGGTCAATGTATTCAATTCTTCTGCTCTCTTTTTCCCTTGAACTTTTAC
Organism: Aotus nancymaae; assembly: GCF_030222135.1. Classification (NCBI taxonomy): domain Eukaryota; kingdom Metazoa; phylum Chordata; class Mammalia; order Primates; family Aotidae; genus Aotus; species Aotus nancymaae. The sequence goes on along the minus strand of NW_026988423.1, from coordinate 4,744,869 downwards.
ACGATCTCTTGCTTATACCACTCCACAATAATGTCTCTCTTTAAACGTAACAATTACCAGGATACTGGTAGGTTTAAGGACCAATTTTCACTACACTAAACCTATTAGGAGTGTATGACACAGTTAGTTATTTCTTTTTCCTTTGAATATTGTCTTTATATTATTCCAAGATACCACCACCTCATCTGTTTATTCCTATTTCAATGGAAACATTTTCTCTCCTTTGCTAGCTCTTCTTTTTCTCTTCAGTGTTGGTGTACCTTAGGAAATGTCTTTTCTCCATCTAAACTACCCTTTAAATCATCTCACTGACAAACATCAGCTCCCTCCCACAGGAATTTCATCTTTACCCTCAGTTATATGAACTTACTTCTGTCTTCGATATTCCAATATTTTTCTATCCTCTTTTAAACTCCACTTTTAGTAAAACAAAATAAACCAAACAAAAACCTCTCTACTCTCTTTTTGTGGTTCTGCTTCAGCTCCTAACAATTTCCACTCTTCTGTCATGGAAAGGTGTCTTCTAAGATAGACCATTTGGTAAATCATATTCAGGATTCAGAAACTGTTTCTATTCATCACCCCAAGGGCCGTCACTTAAAGATATAGTGGAGTAGGTTGGATCTAAATTCTGGGCTCAGAATTTCAGAGGCCCAGTGAAACAGAAATGCTCAGTGATGCTCTGATGGGGTCTGGACCAGACTCCTTGTATACATAACCCCTTGCATTCTTTCAGCAACCTCAAACATTCTTTTTTCCCTAATTAAATGTTTTCTCATTCAGCCTTCATTCATTTTTTTTTTTCAATAACTCTTTAATGAATGCCTGTGATGTGTTAGGAACAGGTGGTACGGTCATGAATAAACCAGAGATGATACTTGACTTGTGGAATTTAGAATCTGGGATGATTACCAGTAAAGGATTACCAATTTGGTAAAAATATTAGAAGAACATTAAGCAAACAAAATTATCCTAACAATTTATAAAACCAAGAACTATAATACATGTAATAAACATAAAGTAGAATAAAAAAGCAGAGTGCCTTTGAATGAAAACTTGCCAACATCGTGTGTTCTGACAATCCCACCATGGCTCAGTTCCTGGGAATAAAAGCTCCACTCAGCTATGATACATATATCCTCCTCCTACACCCTTGGCCACTCATTTTACTGAATGAAATTTTTTGTGTGAGATTAGCTCTGTCAGTAAATCTGTTTGCAACAGAGGCTCTGAAGTCGGATGGCATGAATTCAAATATGGATTCCGCATCATAATAGCTCTATGCCTTTGAGCAAGATAGAAATAACTCTGTGATTCAGCTTCCTTGACTTTAGAATGTGGAGAACAATAGGAATTCCCTCATAGGTTGTTGTAAAGATCAAATAACGTAATATATAGAAAACAGTTAAAACTATGATTGTCTGATAGTAAGGACTCTATACCTAATTTTTGTATTATTTTGTGTTATTATCTATAGTTTAGCTATTATCCTGCACCACTCTCATGGTTGTAACTGAAGACTGAGTTTACCCTTTCTAGCTTTGATTGGGTCACAAAATGAGAATATGAATACCAAACTGTCATAATCACTTAACCCTGAAGAACTGAAAAAGTGAAGAGTGGAAAGGAAATGATTACATTTTTATTTTTCTAACAGGTGTATTCCCACAAATTCTAAAGGAAATGTTTTAGATATAAATAGACTCTATAGACCTACAGAACACTCCCCAAGTATATATTCTTGTGATACTGTTGGCTAAAGTAATACTTACCTATTTTTTCTCCATATTCCTGCTTAAGGTTTGGAAGGAAGAGTGACTCAATTTCTTTTCAGAGAAAAATTGTCAGTTGCTCAATCTTTTAATAAATAACTATGCTGAAGATGTCAGCAGAATCTAGTTACATGTTAATCATTTCTTATTTTCTCACTTTTTATAGGTTAGACCTTAGGGAGCATGCACTGAAGTTATTTCTAAAGTGGCCCAGAGATTTTATGATAAAACTCAATTAACCTGGTGCTCTCACACCATGAAATTCCAGCTGGAGGTTGGGTAGGAGTAAATATTAATACCTTCATTAAATATTTCCTAATGACCCTGGGACAACCGAACTTGTATTATTTAATAAAATTGTACTCTATTAAGCCAGAATGACACTGCCACCACTTGCAGTCCTTGGAACTAAGAGCATTCTTTTCCATTATCAAAAAGGTCATTTTAGAGATAATAACATTGCCATTGAATGTAAATAATATTAATAAAATAATGGATTAGAATACATAGAGCTAGAATTATTTATGGCAATATTTATGAAGATACAAAATGTCCATATGATAAAAATTATATTTTAAAATGTTGAATCACTTGCTATCATTGGAGTATTTCTGAATTTTTCTGATACCAATAAAACTTCAGAATTCTATTTCTGTCCCTAATATGAGAGATATATTGGCAAGAAGCTTTACTGCTCCTAACATATTGATTGATACAACTGTATTATCACTATTGCACTCTGTATTTGGATCTTTTCTATTGACTTCCAACATAATGCTGTTAAGTTTTACAGGTACAGAAGGGTAACCACCACCCAAAAGTCATGAAATGACAGATATTTGTATAAATCATGTATGCCCTAATTCTGAAGTTTGATTTTAAATGTCTATTTAAGCTCTTGTATAAAAATATAAATAAATTACAATACCAAATAATGTCATGCTCTTAAGAATATTAACATTCATTGACTTGTAAGTCAGACAGCAAAGAGTAGCACCATGTTTTGATGACACAAGACACAGAAAAAACAGAAGACATACAACATCCAAGCCTGCAGTGTGACTCAATTTGGCATCAAAGTCAGCATAAAGAAATTTGATACCTGACCTTTTTCAGAGTAATTGCTAAGGCTGTCCTCTCTTTGATGGGAATTAATGTTAACTGTGCAACTTTAGCCTGCTACTGTTTTATGAAGCTTGCAAGGATGGATGAAACACCTCCGTGAAGCCAGTCATGTGGAGCATATTTAGAAATGGTTAACAATTTATAAATAATGTGCATCATTCCAATTTGGTTGTCTGCATCTTTGGAATATGAGAGTTTGAAATAGCCCGAATCAGATGTACAGTATGTCTCAACTCAGCACTTTCTCCAAGAAATGTATTGCATGTAAACTTTACAGTGTTACAGCTTAAGAGCAAAAACCATATGCAGAGCATTTCTGATGCTCCTTGCATAAGATTGAAAAAAGAGACATATTGACAAGGGAAAAGAAGCATAATTTTAAATTATTTCTACAGCTTTTTTCAGGTATGTTGTAAACATCTGAATTCATAATCATGCAAGATTTGGATAAACTTATCTTCTTTTCTAAACAGTAAATGTTCAGTTGTATGCACAGATAGAGCATGAACATTATTACATATTAAACTGGGTATTATACATTTTTATTGTCAAAAAGGAAGTTCTAACAGTTTTCTTGTCTTGTGTATTTTTTCATGGTTGTTAAAATTCTTTGAAAATCTATAGTATTATGATGATATCTCTTTAAATTACCAAGAGCACAATATATGATGGCATTAAGTTAACATTTTCTTCACAATATGAATATGAATCACTGAGGAAATTAGCAAGGGCAGGAGCTAGTTGAGAAATATAACCAAATTAATTGAGTGATTCAAGAATTCCCTCTTGTTTTAGATAAAGAAAGATTTCAGTAAAGTTTTTAACAGTAATGATTAAATCAGCTTTTACTTTCCTATTCTCTGTGTGTTTAAGATAGATCAGATGGTATTTGAGAATACATCAAGAAAAAGCTAACATTGCTTAGCAATTAAAAATTAAACAAAATGTATTTCCTCCCAATTTTAGAAACTATTCTGTGGGCTAGTTGTGCTTTTATTACATGCAGTTATATTAAAAAGAAACATGTATGTTTCATTATGTTTAGTATTTCCTATGGTAGAGTGTAGAATACAGAATCTATAAAAGGTGGGTTTATTCAGCCAATTCTGGATTTAGAAATAGAATTCAAGATGGCTAATTATATAACAGAGCCCTAGATGGCCAAAAATAATTATGACATTTTTGGACACAGACACAAATAATGCAATACAGGACTTAAAATAGATTTAATGCATGTAAATTCATTATTATGTATCCTACATTAAAAGATAATCATGGAAATACAAAAAGTATAAAAAAAGGTCTTATAATCTAAGAGATGAAAACTATAAACTTCAAGGAGATCACTTTATAATCATGGAATTTGACCAGAACTTAGCATCAGAGCCACTCAGATGAATCTAGAGCCACAGGTGGTTTTAGCAAAAAGGCTTAGTTGTTTTCAAATTGAAGCTATATGACAATTTGCTTTTACACTTGATAGAAGCATATAGCATTAAGAGGGTCTGACACCATTCTCCCTCATCGAGGAAATTAAGCTTTTCCTCAGGCCTGGTGGGATCCTCACTCCATATGGGTATATCTTGGGCAGATAATTTCTGTATAAGGAAGATGGTAGGGGCAAAGGAAGTTGCACCTTCCTGCTTGTGTGGGTACACTGGCTCCTGTTTGTGTAGCTGCTCTGAGCAAATAAACTTCTTTATATTTTCCCATTAAAGAAAACCGTACGCTCATTATCTTTAGCTGTCTGTCACTATCTTTCCAGTGATCACAGTCCCATTGTGATGCTCAACTCACAAGGCACAATCTTAAAATGGAGAGAGGAATACATGCATAATAGGACTACTGTTCAAGCTAACTCATGTGGGAGCATCTAGTAAGAAGCAGCCGATACCGAGAAAAAGTGCTTGGCCGTAGAGGTGAAATGTGAATTAAGCTTTGGTCATTTCTCACAAATGAGAATGTGGATATTGGAAATATGTTTATGGTTTTTATTTTGCTACTTAGCACATGAAAAAGTTTCCTAGGATTCCCTGCAAGGGAAGTTATTGAGGTCCCCAAATGATTTCATTCTATGGCCATTTTTCTTCAAAAGCAGTCTGACAGCTTTGACCCTAGGAATTACAGGTTAGTGAGGCATGTACCAGAGTAAATGGGAAACTGTGCAACTAACAGCAATTTCTTCGAAGTAAAGATATCAAAAGAAAATTTCCCAATGACATTTTTAGCTAAGTTAAGTGAGTTTTCATTTAACAGATGAAATACCTGTAAAAATCCATTTAAATTCACTCATCTGCCGTGGTTGTGATTTTCTAAACTGACAGCACATTTAGTCCAGTTACTTAAATTGAAACAAAGCTATCAAGTGGGCTAAAATATTACAGCCTGATTTAATATGTCACTCTCATGCCCACACATTTGCCTCACTGTAACATTTAAAAATATTTAACAAAACCCTAATGTCAGAAAGCAACTCCCAGCTGTGGAACTGCAGTTTCTCAGCTCCGTTATCTATAGATCACAAACTCCACTACTTTTCAAGTCCAAAGTCTTACAAATGAATTCAATTCAAAGCAATATAGTACCTTTCTAAATCTGTATGAAAATTAGCTACCATTTATTTCTTTCGGGATTGCCTTCAGGGTAACAGAAGGTCCCTACTCTTAATTCTTTCCCTTAGGGAGTAAGTTAAAGGGTTCGGATCCAAAACAGTGGGAACTGAAGAGCCCCCTGAATTCTAGTTTTAAATGTTCTCATTATGAATAAATATGTGCCCACTACAGAACAAAGTCATCTCTAATCTTGATTTCCAGAAATAGTATACTCGGCAAAACAAACTCGGATTTATCCGCATTTGATTTATAGAAAGTTATGCCAACAGAGACGAGGGCAGACTTTTTCTTTTGTTTGAAGAAAACTGGAATCTGTTTATAGAGGCCATTTTCTAATTTTTATTTAATATTATATTGCAGCTGGGCATGGTGGCGCATGCCTGTAATCTCAGCTTTTTGGGAAGCTGAGGCAAGAGAAGTGCTTGAACCCAGGAGGTGGAGGTTGCAATGAACTAAGATCAGGTCACTGCACTCCAGCCTGGGCAACAGAGATTCCATCTTAAAAAAAAAAAAAAAAAATATATATATATATATATATATATTTTAGGAGGGGATATATATGTCCCCTCCTAAACTCTATCTCTCTCTAATCCCTTCCACCCAGTATGGAAGAGATTCCATCTTAAAAAGAAAAATATATATATATATTTTTTAGGAGGGGATATATATGTCCCCTCCTAAACTCTATCTCTCTCTAACCCCTTCCACCCAGTGTGGAAGCTGCTTTCTTCTCCTGGATTCCATCTTTCTGGATTCTCTCGCTCAGTGTGAGAGTTAGCTGTTTCTTTCTCTCTCCTTCTCCTATTTCTCTCTCCCTTTAAATAAATCACTTTCTACAAACAAATAAAACATATAAATATATGTCTATATAGTGATTATTTAATTCTGTTACAAATGTCCTTCAGAAGCATTATGTAATATTTCAGTTGTGTTTTAACTATTAGACCATATTTCTATAAATTTATCTGTCATATATAATGAAACATGAATATCCTTGTACATAAATCTTTGTGACTATTATTGTAATTTCCTAGGAATATCATCACAGAAGCATTTTCTGAAATGAAAATAGCTATTGCTAAAATTGTTTTCTAGAATTTTTTACTTAATATTTAGACTCCTGTTAGCATCATAAGACAGAGTATTTGCTTTAACATTTATATTATTTTGCATGCCATTTTATTGGACGATGGCTAAAACCGATTATCTTTTTTTTATTTTTTACAAATATTAAAGTAGAAATCATATTTAATCATTTCTTAGATTTGCATTTTGATTATTAGACACATATTTCATTTTCCCATGTATACATATTCCATCATTAAATTATATATCAAATATTTTATTTTATCCTATTGAGTTCTGATTTCTTTTTCTTGATTCCTAAAAGCACTTTATACACTGATCATTAAGGATTTCATTTACTGTAGTGTTTTACTTTCAATTTGATAATAGTATACTATGGAGAAAAGATTTACATTGTTATCTAGTAGAACTAATTGACAGTTTCTTTACGATTTGCTTATTTATGTATTTATTATCTATTTTGTCTTTTTATTTATTTTTTTTGAGACAGAGTCTTGCTCTGTTGCCGAAGCTGGAATATAGTAGCATGATCTTGACTCACTGCAGCCTCCACTTCCTGGGTTCAAGCAACTCTCCTGCCACAGCCTCCCAAATAGCTGGGATTATAGGCACCTGCCACCATGCTTGGCTAATTTTTGTATTTTTAGTAGACGGGGTATCACCATGTTGGCCAAGCTGGTCTTGAACTCCTGACCTTGTGATCCGCCCACTTCAGCCTCCTAAAGTTTTGGGATTACACGCATGAGCCACCATGCCCAGCTTGTTTTGTCTTTTGAATTTCTTTATGAGAAGTTCAAAAATTTGGATTTAGAAATATCAGTCAGATTGACCCTATGGGCAATATACACACACACACGTGTGCACATCCCCCCCCACACACTCATTCATATACACAGTATTTATATATTTCCTTTCTTCCATGCCACTTTGACATTTAGTGGGGCATTCATATTAGTTGACAATTATACATATTTCATTTTTTAAGGGAATAAGGACAAAGAATTTTCAAGTAAATACTATTTAAAATTCAAAAAAAGAACATCTAAGAGATGAGAACCAATATCTTTTATTCTTAGGTCAGGTACAGTATGGTCTGTGGTTCATAAGATTAGTTTGTCACTGGAGGGGAAAAGTCAGTGTATATTTAACTCAAATTAATAAGGAATGAATTTAAGTCAAACCTGCAGGCAAAGAAAAAAGTTCTAAGAAGAGACTGTCAAGGCTAATGTTGCTTCATGTGATTCTACGGTAAAAACACAATGCTTCAAAAAAACCACAATGCTTGAAAATTGGTATTAGTGACATCTCACATGCTGTCAAAATTTTTTTTTCTTAAATTTTGTTTTTGATTGTCCCTAAGCCCATTTAACAGCTTAATGCTGAATACACTTCATTGTGGTTACAACTTTCAATTTCATGACAAGGCAAAAAATTCTGGCTTTTTAGGTGACATTTTTCTTCTTTTAAAAAATGACAGTTGGTCAGTGGCTAAGGCTCAATGACATTTATCAGCTACCTAATTAAAATGTAGACATTTTTATAATAATTGCAAATGTGACCTTCATTTGTTTATTTTTGCTTGCTAGCATGTTTAGCCAAATGTCACAAAGAACCCTAATTCATGTTTTCCCATAATGTTTAATTATATCATATTGAAAGTGTTCATTCTTTGGTTACCATGGTTTATGAAAGCACACTGCATCCCTGGAGGGTGGGGAGCTGTAGTTCCAATACCCTAATGAGAAGTGATTTCAAGGCTGTGTCTACAGCTGCCAAAACAACAAGCTGAAAATTGTTCAATTAACAAGTTAGTTTGCCTTGATGATGACAAACAATACGTCTCATTTTTTTTCTCTATACAAACAAAGGTTTATAGACATGAGTTGATTGTTTTGGTTTTCTGCAAAAACAGCCCAGATCTGTCCTCTGACCTTCAGGCTTTTTAATATAATTGCCTAGGTGAAACACCTCGATGTTCCACAGGTATTGGCAAATTTAACTCAACCTCCAGAAGTTCCAAGCTTCACCTTCTCTATCCCCATAAGCACTGCTCTAGTTAACTGTTTTCCTAACTTTTGCCCAGAGACGTCCAGTCTATACTCCACAATTCCAAGGAAGTCATGTTTCTGATCATGTTACATGTCTGACCAAAATACTTCACTTATTCTTTTAAACCTTTAAAGCAAAGCAAAATTTTCTTCTGAGAAGCAAGGCCGCCTTTATTAGTCCAAATTCACATATTTCATTTCCTGTTTTCCTTCTCTCAAACTTTAATTCCTCAATAAAGAATTACCTATGGTTTCTCAAATAGATGAGGTCATGTTTTCTTTTCAGCCCTTGAACTTTCTAATTTTCTGATCCTGTTATGTGTTCCATTATAAAGCACTGATTTTATAAAAATGTAATGTTGATGGTTTTTCTTATATGTGTATATATATGTGTGTGTGTGTATATATGTATTTTATATGTATACATATATAAAGTGTTATTTTAAAAAATAAAATGTACAAATCACTTTATCTTATTCTGTAAGATATATTTCCATTCATAAACATAGACTCAAACACATGGAGTATATAAATTTATTTTTATATTTTAAAAATATTGTATTCCTGCCATATTAAGAGTTTCTTCTATATTAACTAATGATTAAGGGGTTGATGTAAAGAATTTTACTTTGCAAAGATGTAAGAATTATATTTCAAGGTAGTTATAAGATTAAAAAAATGAAATTAAATGTTATAATATCATACTTTAGTTTTTTTTTCTACCTCAAAAATCATAACTTAATGTAGGCTCATGGCTTTAGGTGAACTTAGAGATTGAGAGAACTGACATGTTAAGTATAACATTAGAGTTTCGAAAGTAATTTTGAAGAGCAAAATGGTTTAAAAATCTAATTTTTTAAAAGGTAAGTTACACTTTTCCTAAATATCACCTATGTTTTTGTTAACTGACTGAGTTGACATTAAGATTTTCTCTGGAAGTAGTCATCTTGGGAACACATTTTGCAATCTAGGGAACACATTTGGTCAACTGACTTTTCTTTAATCAACTTATCAAGTAACTTTTCCCAAATAAATGTTATCTGCCATTTTTTAAAATAAATTATCCACATTTAATTTTGTAAATTATTTTTATTCAATAGGGTGGAACTATACTGACTGAAAACCACCAAGCACCCTTTTGATGTAGGAGATTTGAGCACTTTGTATTTGGGTATTTTCTGATGAATGCTGCCATTAAATTTTCATAAAAGAAGAAAAAGAAGACTTCAAAGACCCCACTAAGAGTTTACGCAGAGTTTCTCATCTCATTTTATCAAAGATGACAGATTAGAGGATTTTAAGAGTTCATAAAGATCAACTTTAATTCAAGAAGGAAAACGGAAATCCACCAGCATAGTGGACAACCTAGATCTCAGGGAAGAGAGCACTGTGACAGCATGTGACTCATAAAAGTAAGTGAAACCAGAGTACATGAGAGAAACAAAAAGCCTCCCTCTGTGATTCACCTTCCCAGTGGAATCCAAGAAACCAGGACAAGGGAGAGTACTTTGTTTCTCCTATGCCCTGGGGCTAAGAGAGCTAATTTAGGGAGAGGATGTAAGAAAAACAAAGTGTTTTCCCTTCTCCAAAATAGTAGAGACACTGTCAGGGAAAGCCACCAGCAAAAACCGTGGGCAGTTTCCTGAACTCAGGACCAAGAGCGGATATCATCTTCAATCTGGGCACATACAAAGTCAGTAACTCTTTAGTGACAAAGCAGTATCGACATGCATTTTAGTCTTGGGCCAGAGCTTGGGTGACCTACTCTAAAGTAGAGTAGGGACCTCCACAGTCAGAATTGTAAAAAGGCACTGGAATTATGCTCTCCCTCATCACAGGCTTGTGGTGGGGGAAGAGCTACTACAGCTGTGGTTTCTCTGGGGTAACAAGATTTGCAGCAGGGTCAGCTCGGTGAACTGGAACTGGTCTGTGTGTCATTGCTGGGTGCTCTAGCTGACTTCCCTGAGATCGTGGTGCAGCGGGGCCCTCTCTCCTCCTTGCTCAGGAAGATCTCCAGGCATTTTCAGCAGCTGCTCCCCTAGGTCAACAGCCTGAATCACACCATTCTTTCTGGACACAGATCTCATGGTGCAGGGGGGCACAATTTGCTCTATGCCCAGGCAGATCTCCAGGCATTTTGAGTACCCATTCACCTGGATCACCAGCTTGAGTCTCCTCATCCTTCCTAATCACAGATTGTGGTGCAGCAGGGCCCTCTCCACTCCATGCCTCAACAGGTCTCCAGGCATTCAAAGAACCTGCTCACCTGGATTGGCAGCCTGAGCCACCCCACCTTCCCTGTACAGAGATGGTGTTGCATGAGAGCCCTCTCCACTCCACATTCAGGCATATTTCCAGGCATTTGGAGCACCCACTCACCTGGAACAGTTGCCTGAGTCACTCCACCTCTTTTGTGCAGAGATCCTAGTGGAGGGGACCCCTCTGTACTACATGTCCAGGTGGACCTCCAGGCATTCACAGCACCTATTTGCCTGGAGGAGCAGCCTGAGTTTCCCTGTCCTCCCTGTGCAGAGACTGTGGCACAGCAAGGCCTCTATAGTCAATGCACAGGCAGACTTTCCAGATTAGAAGTTTAGGTATCCTTCCCAATCCCCACCACCCATCAACCTTGTACAGAGAACATGCAACTGAGGAGGTTTAACAGCTCCATGCCTAGGCACACCTCTGGGCACTTGGTGGCCGTAGTAGATTCTCCTTTGCAAGTGGCACTAGTGCCTGCCATTAGGGGATCTATAGGTGAGCCTTTCTGGTTTGGAAAAGCACATCTTGCCTCCTACTCTCCAGAGTTAAGCAGGGAGTTCAGACAACTGTGTACTCCACAAATCAGCTCACTGCCTGGGGCAACAGAGAGAATCTTCTAGTAAACAAGGATCAAGTAGCTACACAGCATGTTAGCTATAACTAGCTCTTACCCATAAGCACAAACTACAGGCCTGTAGGTCAAAGTTAATAGCCCAATAGAAAACCTGCTGACAGAAAAGCATAGGTCTATAGAAGGAAAGCCAAAAGATCCTACCCAATATTCTCTGCAGTCATATACTCTGGGTGGAGAACAAGAAAAAAAAAAAAGAAAATTAAAAAACAAAATAATAATATTGTAGGAAAATGAAGAGAGAACCTACTGCACAAAAATAATTACAAAAAGTAGAAGCCCCAGTATCTCCAGATGAGAAGGAATCAGCTCCAGAAATCTGGCACCGTAAAAAAACATGAATGCATTGGGAGCATTCACATGCCAAGGACGGTTAAGAACTTCAAAGCATGGATTGCAAGAAAGTCCAAGGATATCCAAGAGATGATGGGAAATCAACACAAAGAAACAACTAAAGCAATACAAGAATAGAAGGAAGAGATAAACATCTTAAACAAAATCAGAGCTTCTTGAATTGAAACGTACTGAAGGAATTTCAAAATATAATACAAATTTTTATCAATAGGCCGCACTAAGCACAAGAAAGAATCTCACAGCTTGAAGACTGGCCTTTTGAAATAAGCAAGTAAGCCAAAAATATAAAGAAGCAAGAGTTACAAAAAATAAAGTTGTTAAGAAATATGAACTCACATAGAGCCACAAAACCTATGAATTATTTGCATTTGAGAGAAACAGTAAATGATCTGGGAAACATATTTGAGAGAATAATTTAAGAAAACTGCTAATCTTGGGGGAAAGGTAGACGTCCACACACAAGAAATCCAGAGAACACCCGTGAGCTATCTCAGAAAATGAGCATCTCCAAGCTCTATAGAAATCACACTGTCCAAAGTTAATGCTAAAGAAAAAAATTAAAGGCAGCTAGAGAAAAACGATAAATTACAAAGATGACCTCATCAGATTAACTGCAGACTTCTCAGTAGAAACATTACAAGCCAGGAGCCATTGGAGTTCTATATTCAGCATTCTTACAAAATGAAATTTATAACTAAGAATTACATATCTCACCAAACTAAGCTTCATATGTGAAAGATAATAAAATATTTTGCAGATGAGCAAGCACTAAGGGAATTCATTACCACTAGGCCAGCTTTATAAGAGGTTCTCATGGCAGTTATAACATGAAAATGAAAAAAACCATACTTGCTACTGCAGAAGCTCACTTAAGTACATAACCCACAGAACCTGTAAAGCAACCACACAATACAAACTTCAAAACTATCAGCTAACAACTTCATGATAGTGTCAAAACCTCACATATCACTATTAATCTTGAATATAAAAGGTCTCAATGCCGTACTAAACAGGCACAGAATAGCAAATTGAGTAAAAAAAAAAAAAAGAAGACCCATCTGCTGTCTTCAAAAGACCCATTTCACATGAAACAATACCCACAGCTTCAGTGTAAAGGACTGAAGATCTGTTAAACAAGCAGAATACAAGAATCATTATTCTTAGATAAAACATACTTTAAACCAACAGCAGTATATAAAAAAAAAAAAGGACAAGAGAAATGCATTACATAATGATAAAAAGTTCAATTTATCAAGAAGAGTTAATTATTCTAAATACATATTCATCAAACACTGGAGCACTTTTACTCATAAAACAAGTACTTCTAGAAGTATGATAGACTTAGGCAACCACATGATAATAGTAGGAGAATTCAATTCTCCACAGACAGCCTTAGGCAGATCATCAAAGCCCAAAACTAATGAAAGAAATTCTGGACCTAAATACAACAGTTGAAAAAAAGGACCTAATTGATATCTACAGAATATTCCACATATGAATTCTTCACATCTACACATGAAACATATGCCAACATCAACTACATGCTGGGTCATAATGTAATTCTCAATAAGTTAAAAAGAAATGAAATGATACCAACCATATTCTCAGAGCACAGTAGAATAAAAATAGAAATCAATACCAAGAAGACCTCTCAGAATGGAATATTAGACAATTTTCTCCTGAATGGCTTTTAGGTAAACAATGAAACTAAAGCAGAAATATAAAAATTCTTTGAAATAAATGAAAACGCAGACACAGCACACCAAAATCTCTTGGATGTAACAAAAGCAGTGTTAAAAGCAAAGTATACTGCAATAAATGCGTATCTCATAAAGTTAGAAAAAACAGGCACAATATAACATATCAGATAGAGGAACTAGAGAAACAAGAACTAGAAAACCTAGAGGGAATGCATATATTCCTGGAAACACATAATGTCTCAAATTGAACCAGAGAGAAATGGAAACCCTCAGCAAACTAATATCCAGTTCTGAAACGGAGTTAGTAATAATAAACCTATCAACCCAAATAAGCCCAGAGCACACGGATTCACTGCCAAATTCCACAAGATGTACAAAGGATAACTGAATTCTACTGAAATTTTTCCAGAAAATTGAAGATAAGGGACTTCTCCCTAACTCATTGTACAGAGAGCATCATACCAAAGCCTGACAAAAGTGCAACAACAAAAAAAGAAAATTACATGCCAATATCCCTGATAAACATAGATGCAAAAATCTTCAACAAAATACTAGCAAATCAAATCCTACAGCATATCAAAAAGTTAATTCATCAATGATCAAATATACTTCATTCCTGGGATGCAAGGTGGATTCAACATACACAAATCAATAAATGTGAAACACCACAAAAACAGAATTAAAAACAAAAACCACATGATCATCTCAAGAGGCAAGGAAGAGAAGAGCATTTGATAAAATCCAACCCTGCTTCATGATAAAAACCCTCAGAAAACAAGGCATTGAATAAACATAACTCAAGATAATAAAAGCCACTTATGACAAACCTACAGCCAGCATCATACTAAACAGGCAAAAACTAGAAGCATTCCCCTTGAGAAATGAGATAAGATAAGGACTTGCCATTCTCATCACTCCTATTTAACATAATACTGGAAGTGCTAGCCAGAGCAATCAGGCAAAAGGAAGAAATAAAAGGCAATGAAATACGATAAGGTGAAGTCAGACTATATCTCTTCGCTGACAATATGATTCTATACATAGAAACTCTAAAGGCTTCGGGAAAGGATAAATGACCTCAGTGAAGATTCAGGTAAAAAATTAATGTACAAAAATCAGTAACATTTCTATACACTAATAACAGTCATGCTAAGACCATAACAAGAACAAAGTACCATTTACAGTAGCTACATGAAAAATAAAACACCTAAGAATATCTCTAACCAAGGAGATGAAAAATCTCTACAAAGAGAACTACCAAACACTACTAAGAGAAATCACAGATGACACAAACAAATGACAAAATATTCCATGCTCATGAATTGGAAAAATAAGTATCATTATAATGGCCATACTGCCCAGAGCAAGCTACAGATTCAATGCTATTCCTATGAATGTACCAACATCATTCTTCACAGAGCTACAACAAATTATCTTAAAATTCATATGGAACCAAAGGAGAGCTCAAATAGCCAAAGTAATCCTAAACAAAAAGAACAAAGCTGGAGGCACCACAATATCTGACTTCAGCTATAAGGGTACAGTACTCAAAACAGCATGGTACTGATGTAAAAACGGATAGAAAGAGCAATGGAACAGAACAGAGAGCACAGAAGTAACACTACATACCCACAGCCATCTAATCTTCAACAGAGACAACAAAACCACGGAATAGGAAAACGACCTCCTATTCAAAAAATGGTGCTGGGATTGCCATCCAGCCAGATTCAGAAGAATGGAAATGAATCGTCAACCTTTCACCACATACAAAAATTAAATCAAGATGGATACAAATTTAAACGTAAAACATCAAATTACAAGACTCCTAGAAGAAAACTTAGAAAACATCATTCTGGACAGTAGCCTTAAGGAACAATTTACTACTTACGTCTTAATTAAATGCAATTCTACCATAGAAAAGAATGAGATCATGTCCTTTGCAGGAACATAGTTTGAGAAGGAAGCCATTATCATTAGGAAACTAATACAAGAACAGAAAACCAAGTGCTTCATCTTCTAACTTATAAGTGGGAGCCAAATGATGAGAACACATGGACACACTGGGGGAAGAAACCTACACTAGGGCCTATCAGAGGAGGGAGGGTAGGAGGAGGGAGAGGATGAGGAAAAATAACTAATGGATACTAAACTTAATACCAGAGTGACAAAATAATCTGTACAACGATCCTCTATGACACAACATTTTCTATGTAACAAACTTGCACATGTAGCCTTAAAATAAAAAATAAATTTTGTTTAAAAAAAGATAAATTGGTAGAGGGTGTATTTTTTAAATGTTTTTGTTTTATTATGGTACAATTTATAATTTCACAAATTAATGACAAAATAATAAATTATAAAAGCTGTTCTTTTTAACTTTAAAAAAACAATTTCAACACACACAAAAATTGACAAGTAGGACCTAAAGAAACTAAAGAGATTCCTCACAGCAATATAAACCAACAGAGTAAAAAACCTGCAGAATGGCAGAAAATATTCACAAATAATGAACCTGATGAAGATCTAATATCTAAAATCTGTAAGTACCTAAAACAGATTAACAATCATGAAAAAAACAAGCCCATTGCAAACTGGGCAAAGGACATGAACAGACACTTATCAAAAGAAGATAAACAAGCTTCCAACAGACATGAAAAACTTCTACATCATCATCATAGAAATGCTAATCAGAACCACAGTGAAATACCATCTCACACAAGTCAGAATGGCATGATTAAAGAGTCAAAAAACTGATTTCTTGAAGTGTTTTTTTATTTTTTAAAGTTTGCTGGCAAGACTGCAGAGCAAAAGGAACACTTATACGCTTTGGTGGGAATGTAAATTTGTTCAGCCACTGTGAATTTGGAGATTTCTCAAAGGACTTAAAACAGAACTACCATTCTACCTATCAATCTCATTACTGGGTATACATCCAAATGAAAATAGATCATTTTACTAAAAAGACACCTGCACTTCTATGTTCACTGCAGTACTCTACACAGTGGAAATGACATGGAATCAACTTAAGTGTACATCAATGGTGGATTGCACTAAAAACGTGGTATAGTGTCAAGATGGCTGACTAGATGTAGCCAGGAGGAATATCTGCCACTAAGGGCCCAGGACATTGGGAAGATTGGTGTACTCTGAGCAGATCTTCATGGGGAAGGCACTGTGGGTGGATGCAGGGAGGGCACAGAAGTTAGGGAGAAGTGGGAGGGTGCTGGGAATACTGCATATAGCTAGATTGCCCTGGGACTCATTCCTGGCCCCCAAGGACTCCTAGGGAAGCAGTGAACTGAGCAGGTGCAGAACAGCCTGGTTCTCAACATCGACCCCTGGAATTCTGGCACCAGAAGACCACATGACCTCCTTAGACACCTGAGTGGTTAGGGAGAGGTACTTAGAGATATAGTAGGGTAAAAAAATAGAGCCAGTATAGAGCCCAGAGGGTTTGGTGCAGGTGTGTCTAAGGTGGAGCTTGGCCAGGGATGTCCATCCTCCAAGGCTTCTTGGGTTTCCCTAGGAGACTTGAGCCTTAGAAGTGCTATCACACCTGAAAAGAGCAGAATGATCTTGCCCCTGAGATGGGGCCAGTTCTACCAGAGCAGCTCCTTGTCTGCTGGCCTATCCTGGGGTTTGTCTGGCTGTGCCTCTTTACAGTGAAGCCTCAGATGCACAGCCAGAGTGCCTTTTGAGGTTCCATATCATAGCTCCTATGCTGGCAGACTACATTTGACCATCAGAGAGCTTCAACAGAGAAGCCGCTCGTGAAGTGCGTCAGGTCACTCGCACCTACCTCCCACCACACCCTTCCCCATGCAACTTTGCCAGCACACAGTTGCCTATGGCTACCCCCATATCACTTTGCCAGCTCACATGCACACAGATGGACATCATCTCCCCTCCCTGACTGATGTGCATGTGTGCATACACCCCACCATGCTACGACTGCCAGCTTGAGCACACCCTGCCACTCCCTGATTACACCACCACTGCTGGTACAAATGTGACCACAGAGTCCAGCAGACCTGTTCCAAACCCTGCACTGCCACTACCACTGGAGTGAATGTGCACACAAATGCTGCCAACTCTGTGCCTGCAAGTGCCATTCCCCATGCCAACACTGCTACCTGTGTGATTGAGTGCATGGATGCCAGCAGCCCTGCCCCACCCACATTGTATTCCCACCATCACTGCTAAAAACACCTGTATAAAAGTTGACACCCATGCATCTTTCAGTGTTCCACCTCAGCTAATGAACATGCACTCCACCCTCTGCCACTGCTGCTGCCATGTGTGAATGAGTACAGATCCCACTGAATGTGCCTGATGAAGCCATTTGGCTGGCCTATCCATCAAAGTGTTGTGACCAGTGGTCCAGAAATAACTTATACCCTCTAGCACAGCAGGTTTCTAACCCCGATGGACCAGATAACTAAGCCAGTGGCATTATAACTGCTCCAAGAGTTATAGCATGAAGCCCAGGAGTCCTCAGCTCAATCTGAGACCCCAGAAAATCTACCAGAAATGAAGACAGTTGACTGAATCCATCTTATACCACACTCAAAGCCCTAAAGACATCAAAGAAGATAAATACAAAAAAAAGATCCAAAGTATGTCAACTTAGATGATTGAAAGAACACAAAGAATAACAATAAAAAAATTCCAAAGGATAACAACTTCAATGACTGAAAGAGCATTGGCTCACATACATACGAAAGTGTAATAACCGAGTGAGTTAGAAGCAAACAACTTAGAAGGAAACACCACGCTCTGAGTTCAAATTATGAGTCCTTTAGTGGCTGGTGACTGAGAGTCAGCTAACACTCAAAATCTCTCAGCCCCAAGGAAGGGCTTGATTTCTCTTTATACCTTGATTTAGGTAGGGGAGGGGGCAGGCTAGCTGAAGTAGAATTTCACAGAAGCAGAACAAGCAGGTCAGTAGGAAGAGCCTGGTAACCAAGGGGCAGAAGTTTTCCAGGATTCTTGGTTGCTAAGGGTATTTCCATACAATCATTATAAGGGGGACAGCAGGGGGAACTTTCCATACAATCAATCACCAAGGAAGGTATTCATAACAGCAGACAGACTTGCCAAGAAGGATGTGGTTACAATGGTTACAGGTACTGTGAACAGTGTGAACCACTCTTAACAGTTCAAATTCTAATGAAGACAATAAAATGATACAGAAGACAAAAGACAAAAAAATACCATTTTAAGAAAGAATCAAACTGATGTGCTAGAACTGAAAAACTCACTTCAAGTATATCATAAAACAATCACAAGTATTAATAGCAGAATTGATCAAACCAAGGGAAAAATCTCCCAGCTTGAAAACCAACTCTCTAAAAGAACTTACTCAGACAAATGAAGAAAAATGAACAACACCTCCATGAAATATGGGATTATGTATAAAAACAAAGTCTATGACTCACTGGTATACCTAAAAAAGAGAGAAAGCAAGCAACTTGGAAAACATATTTGAGGATATCCTCCATTAAAATTTCCTTAACCTTGTTAGAGAGGCTAACATTCAAATTCCAGAAATGCAGAGAACCCCTGCAACATATTATACAGGACAACCATCTCAAAGACACAGAGTCATCAGATTTTCCAAAGTTGAAATGAAAGAAAAAATGGTAAATGGAGCTACCAAGAAAGGATAAATCACCTACAAAGGCAATCCCACCAGGCTAACAGTGGGCCTTTCCACAGAAACCCTACAAGCCAGAAAATGCAGGGAGCCTATATTCAGCATGTTTAAAGAAAAGGATTTCCAACCAAGAATTTCATATCCAGCCAAACTAAGTTTTGTAAACAAAGGAAAAATAAGATTGTTTTCAGATAAGCAAATGCTAAGGAAATTTGTTACCACCAGATCTGCCTAATAAGACATCCTGAAGGAGTACTAAATATGGAAAGAAAAGACCATTACTGCCACAACAAAAATGCACTTAAGTACACAGACAAGTAATACTATAAAGCAACCACATAAACAAGTCTACAAACTAACCCAGCTAAAACACAATGACAGGATCAAAGGTTACTATTGAAAATACTAACCATGAATATAAACGAACAAAATGCCCCAATAAAAAGCACAGAATGGAAAGTTGGATAAACAAGGAAAACCAAATAGTATGCTGTCTCAAGAGACCCATCTCACATGTAGTGACACCCATATGTTCACAGTAAAAAGATGGAGCAAAATCTACCAAGGATGGAAAGCAGAAGAAAAGCAGGGATTGCTATTCTAATTTCAGAGAAAAAAGACTTAAGGCCTATGAAGATTAAAAAAAGAAAAAAAAGACAAAGAAGGGCATTACATAACAGTAATTCCATGAATTAATTCCCTACCTCATTCCATGAAGTCAGCATCATCTTAATACCAAAACTTTGCAGACACACACACACACGGTTCAATTCAACAAGAAGACCTACCTACCCTAAACATATATGCATCCAGCACAGGAGCACCCAGATTCAAAAGGAAGTTCTTAGAGACCTACAAAGAGATTGAGATAACCACAGAACAACAGTGGGAGACTTCAACATCCCACTGTCTGTAACAGACCATAGAGGCAGAAAACTAACAAAGATACTCAGGACCTGAACTCAATGCTGTACTCAATGTAACTAATAGGCACTACAGAATTCTCCATCAAAAACAACAGATTATGCATTGTTCTCATCTGCACGTGGCACATACTCCAAAAAGGACCACAAATAATTCATAAAGAAACAAGTTAATTTTTCATAAACTGAAATCATATCAACCACACCCTTAGACCCCAACAAAACAAAAATAGAAATCAATAGTAAGAAAATGATGCAAACCAGAAAATTACATGAAAATTAAACAAGCTGCTCCTGAGCAACTTCAGGGCAAATGATAAAATTAAGACAAAAATCAAGAAATTATTTGAAACTAATGAAAACAAAATAAAACATAAAAGAATCTCTGGGAGACATATAAAGCAGTGTTAAGAGGGAAGCTTACAGAATGACATGCCTCCTTCCAAAACTCAGAAAGACCTCAAATTAACAACTTAACATCACAACTAGAGGAACTAAAAAAAAACAACAGCAAATCACCCCAAAGCTAGTGGAAGACAAAAAAATAAACAAAACCAGAGCTCATATGAAGGAAACTGAGATGTAAAAAATCATGCAAAAGATTGATAAACATTAATCTACAAGAACCGGATTAATTTACAAGAACTACAAGCTGATTCTTGTACAGAAAGCAGAAACTGGACCACTTCCTGACATCTTACACTAAAATTAACTCCAGATGTATTAAAGACTTTAACATAAGACCTAATACCATAAAAACCCTAGAAGAAAATCTAGGTAAAACCATTCAAGACATAGGCATAGGCAAGGACTTCATGACTAAAACACCAAAAGCATTGGCAACAAAAGCCAAAATAGACAAATGGGACCTAATCAAACTCCACAGCTTCTGCACAGCAAAAGAAACAATCACTAGAGTGAACCAGCAACCAACAGAATGGGAAAATTTTTTTGCAATCTACCCATCTGACGAAGGGCTAATATCCAGAATCTACAAAGAACTAAAACAGATTTACAAGAAAAAAAACAGACAAGCCCAATCAAAAGTGGGCAAAGGATATGAACAGACACTTTTCAAAAGAAGACATCTATGAGGCCAACAAACATATGAAAAAATGCTCATCATCACTGGTCGTTGGAGAAATGCAAATCAAAACTACATTGAGATACCATCTCACTCCAGTTAGAATGGCGATCATTAAAAAATCTGGAGACAACAGATGCTGGAGAGGATGTGGAGACATAGTAACACTTTTACACTGTTGGTGGGAGTGTAAATTAGTTCAACCATTGTGGAAGACAGTGTGGCCATTCCTCAAGGACCTAGAAATAGAAATTCCATTTGACCCAGCAATCCCATTACTGGGTATATATCCACAGGATTATAAATCATTCTACTATAAGGACACATGCACACGAATGTTCACTGTGGCACTGTTTATAATAGCAAAGACCTGGAACCAACCCAAATGCCCATTGATGATAGATTGGACAAGGAAAATGTGGCACATATACACCATGGAATATTATGCAGCCATAAAAAACAATGATCTCGCGTCCTTTGTAGGGACATGGATGAACCTGGAAATCATCATTCTCAGCAAACTGGCACAAGAACAGAAAATCAAACACCGCATGTTCTCGCTCATAGGCAGGTGTTGAACAATGAGAACACATGGACACAGGGAGGGGAGCATCACACACTGGGGTCTGTGGGGGTGGGAATAGCAGAGGTACAGGGAGGGGTAGGGAGTTGGGGAGGGATAACATGGGGAGAAATGCCAGATATAGGTGATGGGAGGAAGGCAGCAAATCACACTGCCATGTGTGTACCTATGCAACAATCTTGCATGTTCTTCACATGTATCCCAAAATCTAAAATACAATAAAATATATATATTTTTAAAAAAGACTCATTTTTAAGAATACTATTCCATCCCCATCTCCTTGCATGTAACTTTGTCATAAATGAAGATTTGTGAGCCTATTATGTCCATTAGCTTTTTTTTTTTGGTCAATACTTGTATTTAGCACAGTCGTAATTGCTATAACTTTGATACATCTTGACATCCATTAGCATGTTTTTTCCATCTTATTCTTCTTTAACATTGCCTATTCTTAGCCCTCTGCATATCTATAAAATTTTATAATTTGCTTGTCAATTTCAACAGTAAGTTCTGTTGGGATTTTGGATTGCAATTGCATTGAGCTATAGTTCAATTTGGTAGGAGACTGATATTTTTATAATACTGAATCTTTTAATCCTTTTTATAATTTATCCTCCACTTATTTAGCTCTCTTTTCATTTCTCTGGGAAAGATTTTGTAGTTTTCTATGTTAAAGGCTTGCACATTTATTATATTTCTAGTCACTTGATGCTATTATGAATAGTCTCTTTTAAAATTTCATTTTCTTACTGCCTATTGTTGGAAATAATAGTTATTGTACATGAATCTTGTAACCAGTGACTTGCTAAATTGTTATTAAATCTAATGTTTTTATAGAAAAAAAATAAGAAGATAGACTGCTAGTAGACTAATACAGGGGAAAAAAGAGGGAAGATTCAAATAAAGACTATCAGATATCCCAAAGGGGATGTTACCACTGACTTCACAGAAATACAAAAAACTCTCAGAGATTACTACGAAAACCTGTATGCACACAAGCTACGAAACCTAGAAGAAACAGGTAAGTCCCCGCAAGCATACAACCACTCAAGACTGAATCAGGAAGACATTGATTCCCTGAGCAGACCAATAACGAGTTCTGCATTTGAATCAATAATAATAGCCTACCAACCAGAAAAAGCCGAGTCAGACAGATTCACAGCTGATTTCTACCAGCCGTATAAAGAGGAGCTGCTACCATTCTCACTGAAACAATTCCAAAAGAGTGAGGAGTAGGGACTCATCCCTACCTCATTCCATGATGTCAGCATCATCTTAATACCAAAACTTTGCAGACACACACACACACGCACACAATTCAGATCAATATCCTTGATAGTCATAGATTCGAAAATCTTCAACAAAATACTAGCAAACCGTATCTAGCAGCATATTAAAAAGCTAATCCACCAAAGTCAAGTAAGGTGAGTTCAACATATGCAAATCAATAAACACGATTCATCTCATAAAGGAACTAAACACAAAATATATGATCTCAATCGATACAGAAAAGTCTTTTGATAAATTTAAACAGCCCTTCCTATTAAAAACTCTCAAGAAATTAGGCAATGAAGAAGCATATTTCAAAATAATAAGTCATCTCTGACAAACCCACGGCTAACATCACAAAAACTAGAACCAGGAAAAGTGACCATTTTCACCATTCCTCTCCAACATAGTATCACAGGTCCTGGCCAAAGCAAACAGGCAAGAGAAAAATAAAAATAAAGGACATCCAGACAGGAAAAGAAATCAGAACTACCCGTCTTCACTAATATCATTCTGTACCTATGAAGCCCTAAAGACATCACCAAAAGCCTTTGATAAATATTTTTAGCAAAGTTTCAGAGTATAAAATAAATATATAAAAATCAGTAACATTCCCTTATATCAACAAGGTCCAATCTGAGAACCAAATCAAGAGCAAAATTCCATTCACAATGGCCACAAAAAAAATAAAATCCAAGGAACATAGCCAACCAGGAAGGTGAAAGATCTCTACAATGAGAACTACAAAACACTGCTCAAAGAAATCAGAGATGACAAATGGAAAAATATTCCATGCGTTTGGATAGGAAGAATCAAGATTGCTGAAATGGCCATATTGCCCAAAGCAATCTAAAGATTCAATGCTATCTGTATAAAACTTCCAATTACGTTCTTCTCAGAATTTGAAAACACTATTTAAAAATTCTTATGAAACCAAAAGAGCTTGAATATCCAAGGCAATCCTAAGCAAAAAGAACAAATCTGGAGGAATCAAATGACCCAACTGCAAAACAGCATGGTGCTGTTATAAATACATACACATAGACAAATGGAACAATATACAGAGCCCAAAAGTAACGCCACACACCTTCAACAATCTGCTCTTTGATACAGTCAACAAAAACAAGTGATGAGGAAAGTATGCCCTCTTCAATAAATGATGCTGGGATAACCTGCTAGCCATATTCAGAAAATTGAAAGTGGATCCCTTTCTTATATCATATACAGGAATAAAGTTAAGATGTGTTAAAGATTTAAATGCAAAACCTACAACTATAAAAACCCTGGAAGATAACCTAAGAAATATCATTATGAACATAAGAATTGACAAAAAGTTCATGACTAAGACCCCCCCAAAAATTGAAAGAAAAGTAAAATTTTACAAGTGGGATCTACTTAAACTTCTACACAGGAAAAAATAAATAAAACTATCAACAGAGTAAACAACACACAGAATGGGAGAAAATATTTGCAAACTGCATCTGACTAAGGTCTAATAATCTATAAGAAACTTAAAACTTAATGAGCAGTAACAAACAACCCCATTAAAAGGTGGGCAAAGATCAAACAGACACTTTTCAAAAGAAGACATTTTTGTGACCAAAACTATATTAAAAATGTTCAATATTACTAATCATTAGAGAAATGAAAATCAAAACCAGAATGAGATACCGTCTCACATCAGTCAAAATGACTATTATTAAAATCTCAAAAAATAACATGTTGGCCAGGTTGCAGAGAAAAGGGATGGCTTATACATTGCTAGTGGAAAAGTAAATTAGTTCAACATTGTAAAAATCGGTTTTATAATTTCTCAAAGAACTCAAAGCAGAATTACCATTTGACCTAGAAATCCCATTATTGGGTATGTACTCCAGGGAGTCTAAATAATTCTACCATAAAGACGCATGCAGTGCATGCACATGTTCATCATAGAAATATTCACAATATTAAAGATATGGAATCAACCTAAGTGCCTGTGAATGGTAGACTTGGTGAAGAAAATGTGGTACACATATAGCATAGAACACTATCCAGCAGTACAATAAATGCTATTATGTCTTTTGCTTCAGTGTGGATGGAGCTGGAGGCCATTATCCTAAGCGAACTAATGCTGGAACAGAAAGCCAAATACTGCATGTTCTTACAAGTAGGAGCTAAACATTGAGTACATCTGGACACAAAGAAGGAAACAAAAGACATTAAGGTCTACTTGAGGTGGAGAAAGAGAGAAGGATGAGGATCAAAAATTATCTATTAGACACTATGCTTATTACCTGGGTGGAGAAATAATCTGTACACCAAACCCCTGTGAAACACAATTTACTTACATAACAAACCTGCTCACGTACCCTTGAAACTAAAATAAAATCTTCGCAAAAGAAAATGCGGCAAATGTCCACCATGGAATACCACACAGCGATAGAGGATAGTGAAATCATGTCCTCTGCAGAAACACAGATGCAGCTGGAGACCATTATCCTAAGTGAATTGACACAGGAACAGAAAACCAAATACTGCATTTTCTTACTTACAAGTGGGAGCTAAACAATGGCACTCAAGCACGTAAAGATGGCAACAACAGACACTTCAGACTATTAAAGGAGACAAGGAGGGAAGTAGGAAAAGGTTTGAAAAACTGCCTATTGGGTTCTATGCCCACTACCTGGGCGATGGGATCAATTGTACCATAAACCTCAGCATCATGCAATATACTCATGTAACAAACGTGTGCATATATCCAACGAATCTACACAAAAGCTATGAAATAAAAACTGGCTCATCTCAAGTGAGGAACCATGTTCTATTTTGGGTGAGGAGATAACTTGATAGGTGGAAGACAATAGATTCAAGAGGTAAAAATTTAAAATTATTTAGTATTTCAAACAGTGAAAGAATATATTCTAAAACACAGTAACAGGAAAAAATTTTTAAGAATTTTATCAAATCTGGAAGAAAGCCTATACAACTGATGGAAGGAAAGAAAGCTAAGTGACAATTATTTAATTGCCCATTACATCTGTAGTAAGGTGTGCAATATTTTGACAGTTTATTCCACAGTAATTTATTACAGCTTATTCCATTTATAATTTACATTATAACATGAAAAAATATTTCTCAAGACTTAATTTCTGACTTCTCAAACTTACTTTCCTCAAGTTTAAACCCCAGTACTGTTGTTCATTATCTGTCTTACATTAGGTAAGTTACCTAATCTCTCTAATATTCTGTAAAATCAGGATAATAGTAACTACTTTACTGTGGCCGTTCTGGAGATTGAGATAATATGTATGAATTTTCAAGTACACTGTTTGGATAAAATGGGAAGACAAACTGTTTTATAATCATAATTTTTATTATTGTTTCTAGATCTAATATTGCTACAACAGTTTTAAAATAAAATCAGTTTGATAAACATCTACTGATTCTTCCAAGTAATATGGAACTATTTCTTATAATTATTTTTTTGTGTTTTTTTTTGTTTCTTAGATTAGCGGAGATTCCCTGAGTTAACTAGCATTGTTCTCGGGAGCTGTTAGATTTTACAACATAATTGTAAGTAAAGGTTTACAAATAAAATATTAAGCTACTAGATTTTGAGAAGCTTTTAATGGAAACTTTTTTTTTTCTAGAAAGTCATCTAATACATACTACTGAAAGAGCTGTGCTGATGAAATCTGAAATTAAGGTCCCTTAAAATTGTTCCCCGTATCTAATAGATTTTTTTTTTTTCAGAATTAAACAATGAAAACATACACATGACACAAATGAATTTTCTACTATCTCTATGGAGAAAAAATTTAATCTGGCCAAGAGGTGATTGAGTAAAGTTTTAATAAGTACATTTCCTAGTGATGGTTATCATATGTGTTTCATTACAGGAGTCTTTAGCATATTCTGCACATATAATTAAGTTATTATCTGCTGCAATAATGTAAAAAGTGGAATCAATTCCCACAAGGCCTATCACTGTGACTTGTATGGGGTCAGTACTGAAAAGCATAGAACAAAACAGAAAACTAAAACCTACTTGACTTTTCGCCATTTCTCAGAAATAATGGTACAAAGATGGGTTTTTATCATCCCACAGAAAAGAATGATATAAAAACATTTGTTTATAAGCTACACAATAAATTAATGAGCTGTTTCTATAGGTATACCAACATTTATACATCCAAAAAAGTCCTGTCTTTGAACGTGTTCACCTCTAAAAGGTACTGGCTTTTATTGCCCAACACAATTTTTAACTTCAATTTTTTAAAATGCCCTCCATGTCCTTATGATTTTCTGGATATACGTCATTAACAACCAAGCTTATTCGTGATAAGATTCACTGAAATTTGAGGAGTAGACAGTATCCATTAAAGGAGAAATTCAGAGAGGAAGATGTTGGGGTTAAGAAACTAAAACTAGGTAACACAAGGAAAAAATGTAAATATTTTCTGTATCAGGAAGATGTAGAAAAAGTATACAAACTGGAAGAGATAACCTGAAGAATAGAACAAGGCACAGCCACGGGAGGTTTTATATTCTTTTGACCACTAATGTGAGGGGCACCAAGAACACAGAGAAAGTTTAATCAAGTCACGTTAGGATTTTAGTAAATACTGCATGATTTACAAACCATTCCTAATCGACCTGAAATTATAAGGGCATTATAATTAAAGAAACCACATCAAAATGAGGTAAACAGCCACTGGAATCAGATCTGTATGTGGTCTGGTTAGCTACATACCATTTTAGTAATGGTATAGGGAGAACTATTTTAAGAATCTAAGCCTTATAGCATGAGATCGTGAGAGAGATTTTGAGCTGTGTATGAATGTCTTAATCATAGGTATAGTACCTATGTGATGTATTTTTTTTCTGGTTCTGGTCAAAGTTAACGGAGGCAAATTATGTACCTGTTTATTTCCAACATCCTGCCTCGTATCTGGTAACATATTTTTCTTCTTTCAAATAAGTGGAAATCTCCAGTCGTAAACCATTTCTGTTTTTTTTTTTTTTTTTCTTCAGCTTACTGCCAATGATGACTTATTGACTGGAAGAGACTTTGTGCCACTATAGGATGTTGAATCATTCCTTGGTCATTTTTTTTTCTGGTAAAAACTACTTTCTCTTTGGAACTAAAGCTTGAAGATAAAACCATAAACACATTCTCACTGCTAAAAATATGTTTAATATTACACCTTACATGTTTTTAAAAAATATTTTAAATGATAAAAAAAGATTTTTCAATATGGAAAATACATAAAATAACATTTATATTACAGAGTTGAACAGGTCCTAAATTCAGGATCAGTATGTCTTTAATGGAACTTAAAAAACAGCATTTTTTTATTAACTATAACACATTCTCTCCTCTTTTTAAAGCACATTTGTATGCATTTTTCACTCTACGACTCATTTTGCTTCTGTACTTCTTCCCTGGTTAGGATTATCATTCTCTTAAAATGTACAGTGATGTTTCAAAAGCAAATGAAAAACTACTATCATTCCATAACACTTACACTTCATATCTTAACTTACTTGGCAATCATCACCAAATCAGAAGATTGATTTGTTACATCTAAATGTTTTCTGAGAAGTTGTCTAAATAAGAATTTGTCTAGCAAATAGTATACAGATTCTCTTAACTTTTTTGGCATTCTGAGGCATGCTTTCATTCTGAATGAAAGTTCTTACATTTAAGTTTTTAACACATCTTAATGTTTGTATAAGGCATAAGGAAGGGGTCCAGTTTCAGTTTTCTGTATACGGCTAGCCAGTTTTCCCAACACCATTTTAAAAAGGGAATCCTTTCCTCATCGCATGTTTTTGTCAGGTTTGTCAAAGATCCGATGGTTGTAGATGTGTGGCATTATTTCTGAGACCTCTGTTCTGTTCCATTGGTTTTCTGTTTTGGTACCAGTACCATGCTGCTTTGGTTACTGTAGCCTTGTATTATAGTTTGAACTCAGATAGTGTGATGCCTCCAGCTTTTTCATTTTGCTTAGGATTATCTTGGCTATACAGGTTCTTTTTTGATTCCATATGAAATTTAATGTAGTTTTTTTCTAATTCTTTGACTTCCTCTCTTCCTATCTGAATGTGCTTTATTTATTTAACTTGCCTGATTGCCTTGGCCACGACTTCCAATACTATGTTGAACAGGAATGGTGAGAGAGGGCATCCTTGTCTTGTGCCGGTTTTCAAAGAGAATTGCTTTCAGCTTCTGCCCATTCAGTATGATATTAACTGTGGATCTGTCATAAATAGCTTAGGATTTTGACATACGTTCTACTAATACCTAGTTTATTGAGAGTTTTTAGCATGAAAGGGTGTTGAATTTTATCAAAGGCCTTTTTTGCATATATTGAGATAATCATATGATTTCTGTTATTGGTTCTGTTTATGTGATAGCTTATGTTCATTAATTTGAGTATGTTGAGCTAGCCTTGCATCCCAGGGATGAAGCAAGCCAACTTGATGATGGTAGATAAGTTTTTTGATGCCCTACTGAATTCAGTTTGTCAGTATTTTATTCAGGGTTTTGCATCGATGTTCATAAGGAATATTGTCCTGAAATTTCCCTTTTTTTGTTGTGTCTCTGCCAGGTTTTGAAAGCAGGATGAAAACCTAGGTAATATCATTCAGGACATAGGCATGGGAAAGATTTCATGACTAAAACACCAAAAGCAATCACAACAAAAGAAAAAATTGATAAATAAGATCTAATTAAAAAAAGCTAGCACTACACACTGGGGTCTGTTGCGGGGAAACAGGGGAGGGACAGCGGGGGGTGGGGAGGTGGGGAGAGATAGCATGGGGAGAAATGCCAGATATAGGTGAAGGGGAGGAAGGCAGCAAATCACACTGCCATGGTTTTACGTATGCAACAATTTTGCAT
Source organism: Aotus nancymaae (assembly GCF_030222135.1). NCBI lineage: Eukaryota > Metazoa > Chordata > Mammalia > Primates > Aotidae > Aotus > Aotus nancymaae. The sequence goes on along the minus strand of NW_026988423.1, from coordinate 4,714,875 downwards.
GTTCTCCACATGTACCCCAAAACCTAAAATACAATTAAAAAAAAAGTTAAAAAAAAAAAAAAGCTTCTGCACAGCAAAAGAAACTATCACTGGAGTGAAGAGGCGACCTATACAATGGGAGGAAATTTTTGCAATCTATCTATCTGGCAAAGGTCTAATATTCAGAATCTACAAGGAACTTAACCACATTTACAAGAAATAAACAAACAACCACATCAGAAAGTGGGTGAAGGATATGAACAGTCACTTTTTAAAAGAAGATATTTATGTGACTGACAAACATACATATATATATATATATGTGTGTGTACACACATTATATATACATATATTTAATATATCTATTTAATATAAGCTAATCACCACTGACCATTAGAGAAATGCAAATCAAAACACAATGAAATACCATCTCATGCCAGTTAGAATGGTGATCATTAAAAACTTAGGAGACAACAGATGCTGGAGAGGATGTGGAGAAATATGAATGCTTTTACACTGTTGGTGGATGTGTAAATTAGTTCAACCATTATGGAAGACAGTGTGGTGATTCCTCAAGGATCTAGAACTAGAAATACCATCTGACCCTGCAATCCCATTACCGGGTATATACCCAAAGGATTATAAATCATTCTACTATAAAGACACATGCACATGTATGTTTATTGCAGCACTATTCACAATAGAAAAGAATTGGAACCAACCCAAATGCCCATCAATGACAGACTGGATAAAGAAAATGTGGCACATAAACACCATGGAATACTATGCAGCCATATAAGAGGCGAGTTCATGTCCTTTGTGGGGTAATGGATGAAGCTGGAAACCATCATTCTCAGCAAACTAACAGAGCAACAGAAAACCAAACACTGCATGTTCTTACTCTTAAGTGGGAGTTGAACAATGAGCATACACAGAAACAAGGAAGGGAACATCACACACCGGGGCTTTCTAGGGGTGTGGGGGATAGGGGAGGGACAGCATTAACATAAATACCTAATGTAGATGATGGGTTGATGGATGCAGCAAACCACCATGGCACATGTATACCTATGTAACAAACCTGCACATTCTGCACATGTATCCCAGAACTTAAAGTATAATAATAATTAAAAAAATAAAGTTCTTAACCTGGGTTGACTGATGACTTTAAGGCATTCTGTGAATCCTCTAATATCCGCAAAATACTATATGTATATGGATTCAAATAGAGACTAGAGTATTAAGGAACATAGCTTTTAAAGGAAACAGAGTCACACTCTAAGTGTTTCATATTTTTAACACTTGTTTACAGACATGTAGTGTTCTTGAATGCTTAAACTATGTTGATGCAATTAAAATCCCATGTTATCCCTCCGCAACTTCCTAACACCCAGCAGATACTCAATAAACAGTCTTGGGTTTCAAATGGATCAACATACTTTAACACACATATCACCTGGTATGAGGGGAGGTTTTCCACTTCTCATTCTTAAAATCTTATGATTAAGGTACAAATATTACAACTGCACCATAAAACAAATAATGCACTCAGTCAAAAATGCCAAGAAACATGAAAATATGTCATTTCATAAAATATAAGTGCCATGTAATATATATGTGTATGCGTGTGTGTATGTGTATAGATATGTACGTATATATATATTATTTTCTCTTTTTTTAAGTTACAGTCTTACTCTGTCACCAGGCTGGAGAGCACTGGTGCATTCTTGGCTCACTGCAGTCTCCACCTTCCGGGTTCAAGTGATTCTCCTGCCTCAGCCTCCTGAATATTTAGGACTATATGCACTTGCCACCACGCTCAGTTAATTTTTGTATTTTTAGTAGAGACGGGGTTTCATGATGTTGGCCAGGGTAGTCACGATCTCTTGACCTCATGATCTTCCTGCCTCGGCCTCCCAAAGTGCTGGGATTGTAGGCATGAGCCACAGTGCCAGGCCCGTCTAATATTTTACTCTGGTGTCTATATCTACTAGAGAAAATATTCATCAAAAATATATATTGAGTTGAGCATTACATACGTCTAAAACCTTGTGTTGGGACTGCAACAATGAAAAGACATAGCTCATGTCTCAAGCAGTTCAGAGTTTATTTTACTCCTGAATATTTCACATTTTATTTTTTATATACATATATATTTTATTGCACTTTAGGTTCTGGGGTACATGTGCAGAACATGCAGGATTGTTGCCAAGGTACATACATGGCAATGTGGTTTGCCAATGTGGTTTGGTATTTCTCCCCACGTTATCCATCCCCAACCTCCCCACCCCGAGCTGTTCCTCCCCTAGCCCCTGAAACAGACCCCAGCATGTGATGCTCCCCTCCCTGTGTCCATGTGTTCTCACTGTTCAACACCTGCCTATCAGTGAGAACATGCAGTGTTTCATTTTGTCTCCAGATTTTTTAATGATCACCATTGTAACTGGCATGAGATGGTATCTCAACGTGGTTTTGATTTGCATTTCTCTAATGACCAGTGATGATGACCATTTTTTCATGTTTGTTGGCCTCATATATGTCTTCTCTTGAAAACTGTCTGTCCATGTCCTTTTGCCCACTTTTGAATGTGGTTGTTTTTTTCTTGTAAATCTGTTTTAGTTCTTTGTGGATTCTGGTTATTAGCCTTTGTCAGATGGGTAGATTGCAAAAATTTTTTCCTATTCTGTTGGTTGCCAGTTCACTCTAATAATTGTTTCCTCTGTTGCACAGAAGCTGTGGAGTTTAATTAGATCCCATTTGCCTACTTTGGCTTTTGTTGCCAATGCTTTTGAAGTTTTAATCATGAAGTCCTTTCCTATGCTTATGTCCTGAAAGGTTTTGCCTAGGTTTTCTTCTAGGGTTTTTATGGTGTTAGGTCTTATGTTTAAGTCTTTAATCCATCTGGAATTAATTTTAATGTAAGATGTCAAGAAGGGGTCGAGTTTCTGCTTTCTGCACATGGCCATCCAGTTTTCCCAACACCATTTATTAAACAGGGAATCCTTTCCCCATTGCTTGTTTTTGTCAGGTTTGTTAAATATCAGATAGTTGTAGATGTATAGTGTTGCCTCTGAGGCCTCTGTTGTGTTTCATTGGTCTATATCCCTGCTTTGGTACCAGTCCCATGCTGTTTTGATTACTGTAGCCTTGTAGTATAGTTTGAAGTCAGGAGGCGTGATGCCTCCACCTTTGTTCTTTTTGCTTAGGATTGACTTGGCTATGCCAGCTCTCTTTTGGTTCTATATGAAGTTGAAGTGGTTTTCTCCAGTTATATGAAGAGGGTCTTGGTAGCTTGATGGAGATAGTGTTGAATCTATAAATTACTCTGGGCAATATGGCCATTTTCACAATATTGAATCTTCGTAACCATGAGCATGGAATCTTTTTCCATCTGTTTGTGTCCTCTCTTATTTCCTTGAGCAGTGGTTTGTAGTTCTCCTTGAAGAGGTCCTTTACATCCTTTGTTAGTTGCATTCCTAGGTATTTTATTCTCTTTGTAGCAATTGTGAATGGCAGTTAGTTCTTGATTTGGCTCTTTTTAAGTCTGTTATTGGCGTATAGGAATGCTTGTGATTTCTGCACATTCATTTTGTATCCTGAGACTTTGCTGAAGTTGCTTATCAGTTTCAGGAGATTTTGAGCTGAGACAATGGGGTCTTATAAATATACAATAATGTCGTCTACAAATAGAGAAAATTTGACTACCTCCTTTCCTAACTGAATACCCTTTATTTCTTTTTTTTTGCCTGACTGCTCTGGCCAGAAATTCCAATACTATATTGAATAGGAGTGGTAAGAGAGGGAATCCTCGTCTAGTGACAGATTTCAAAGGGAATGCTTTAGTTTTTGCCCATTCCGTATGATACTGGCTGTGGGTTTGTTGAAAATAGTTTTTATTATTTTGGGATACATTCCATCAATACTTGGTTTGAGAGTTTTTAGCATAAAGGGCTGTTGAATTTTGTCAAAGGCCTTCTCTGCATCTATTGAGATAATCATGTGGTTTCTGTCTTTGGTTCTGTTTATGTGGTGTATTAGGTTTATAGACTTGCGTATGTTGAACCAGCCTTGCATCCCCGGGATGAAGCCTACTTGATCATGACGGAGAAGCTTTTTCATGTGCTGTTGCAGTTGGTTTGCCAGTATTTTATTGACGACTTTGCATCTGTGTTCATCATGGATGTTGGCCTGAAGTTTTCTTTTTTTTGTTGAGTCTCTGCTGGGTTTTGGTATCAGGATGACGCTGGTGTCATAAAATGATTTGGGAAAGATTCTCTGTTTTTGGATTGTTAGTAATAGTTTCAGAATGAGTGGTACCAGCTCTGTTTTGTATGTCTGTTAGAATTCGGATGTGAACTCATCTGGACTTGGGTTTTTTTTGGTTGGTAGGCTATTAATTGCTGCCTCAATTTCAGCCCATATTATTGGTGTATTCAGGGTTTCAACTTGTTCCTGGATTAGGCTTGAGAGGGTGCAAGTGTCTAGGAATCTATCCATTTCTTCCAGGTTTACTGGTTTATTTGCATAGAGTTGTTTGTAGTAACCTCTGATGGTAGTTGGTATTTCTGTGGAATTGGTAGTAATATCCCCTTTATCGTTTTTTATTGCATCTATTTGCTTCTTCTCTCTTTTCTTTTTTATTAATCTGGCTAGAGGTCTATTTTATTGATCTTTTCAAAAAAACAGGTCCTAGATTTATTAATTTTTGAAGGATTTTTTTGTGTCTCTATCTCCTTCATTTCTGCTCTGATCTTAGTTATTTCTTGTCTTCGGCTAGCTTTTGAGTTTTTTTGATCTTACTCCTCTAGCTCTTTTTATTGTGACATTATGTGTCTGTGCTATTTGATAATTTTTAAATGCTGTATAAACGATTTTCTCAAGCAGACACATTTCTGCCAGAATTAAGACTTAATTTGGAATTTGCAGGGGTAAATACAAAGACAATGTCATCAGTTAGCATCTACTAATATTTTTATGTACACTTGAAACACCGTGTGTTCAAATTTCCTAAGATGCCACACGTGTGTTTCCAGTGGCTTCCCTTCCCTGTCCTGATTTACAAGTTTATCTAAAATTAAGCCCATCTGATCTACCAAAGATTATCTCTCACTTTCTGCTACCATGATCTTAACACATTTTCCTTGAAGTTGCACTTTTAAAACACAGTTATTGACAATGTAGCACATGTTCCTCTAGGTCATAACAACAACAACAACAACAAAAAACCCAACGTTTTATAAAGCATAATTTTCCTCTAGATTTGAAGGTAAGGATTAAATAATTTGAAGTATTATTGTTATAACTAAAATAAACATACTGTGAAATAGGAATGCAAACTGTTCTTAACATTTTAATATTGTCCATTAGATGTTAGAGCTAATTCTTGTAATAAACTCCCTTGGACTATACTCTCATCTCCCATCTGTTGTGTTGGTTCAAGCTTACTTGCCCTTTAATGTGCTTTGCTAAATAAGTTGAGAATCTCACTCTTAAAATCCAAATCACCCATTTATTCTGAACCTGACCTTTTTCATTCATTTCTCATTTTAAATGGCTTTATAATGTATTTTCTTTCCTCCAAGTGAAATTCAAAATTATTTTCTAAGCCAACTCCTAATCTTCCATACTTATAAGTAATAACCTTTTATTTTTACCATATTCCCCCTTACCTTGATCTTCTTCAGTAATGATAATCTATATTATTCACAGATATGCTTGTAAATATACTAACATATGAAATAATATTTGTTTTTTTAGAGAAGAAAGAGGACTCCATGCAAAAGGCAGAATTAATCTTAAGGAAAAAAGAAAAAACAACTGTAAGAAGAAGGATGTGACAACAGTAACAGAAGCCACCAGTAGTTTATCTGTTAGGCGAGAGAAGAGGCAACGTTGCCAGAACATTTGGTAGGATCATGACAGTCTCTCTAATATCCATGTCCAGACTCTTTCCTGAACAACAACATGCTCCCTTCTCCACGTAGACATACCAATAAACTATGGACAGTTTGAGTGTGGAAAGGATAACACGCTATGCAACATCGCACCGTAAGATGTAGAAGGAGTCCTCACTACAAGGGTAGTATCTGAGTTGCCTCGTGCATCAACAAGAGTGCAGATCCCAACAAAATAATGGGGTTTATGGTGGACTGCAGAGCCACTGAGAAGTAACAGTTCTGTATATTTTAATTTCTTAGTTATATGCAAGGGTTTTGTTGTTGGCCACATACTGATGTAGTAAGAACTTCCTTTGAGCAGTAAACTAAGTCTAAACATTGCTATAAGATCTTTCATAAGTTACTTAATCTTTCAATGCCTCAGTTTTCTCATCAGTATACTGTAAGAATTCGAAGAAATTCTTCATGTAAGGCACTTGTACCAGGACTAATACTTGGCACACAGAAAGCAAGCAAGAAACCTCAGCTATCATTACAATTATTCTAAAGGAGGCTGGACATTTACTAATCTACTGGAAAGTCAACTAAGACAAGATTTTGTATCACATATTCTAAGTAAACATGATCAAAGAATGATTGCCAGTCTATTTGGCTCTACAAAAAGACTTTGAAAGTCTTAGTGTTGTATTCACAAGACAGTGGAAATTTATAACTACTTTGCTTGAAATACATTAAAAATTCTATTTCCATATCTTAATTCAGGCTGAATTATTAGAGAAAATGAATAAATGCCTTGATGAGAGTTACACATGTAATTTTTTTATTTCTTAATTTTTTTGCTTTTTCTTGTCTAAAAAAATTCTACAAATTTGTAGAGGAAAACTTCTACAAATTTAGAAATATAGAAATCATTTCTGAAAACAAACTTTTTTCTCCTAAATATGCATATGTTGATAGAATTAAAGTATTCATAATGCAATATTAAAATAACTATAGATTAATGAAATGTTTAAGAAGTTGTATTAAGTAATTATAAAGTAATGGGCATCTTTTTAAAAATTGTCTGATGAGGCATAAAATGGTAGTATTGTTTTGTTTAACATAAAACACTCACATATATAACCTCTCCAGTTCACTTGGATATTGAGAAAAAGGACATACCTACTTATATAGAAGTATTTGAGTGATGTAATAAAATACTACGAAATTAATTTACATTTCTTTATAAATTTAACAGAGAATTAAAATTTTTGATATTAATTTCAATGAAATTCAAAAATGGTGAAAATTTTATTGACTTATTTCTTTCTGAACTCACCTTTTGATGTCATACCAAAATAATAATAGTGATAACAATATTAACAAATAGAATATTTTTGTAGTTTATTACACGTCCTTGGAGAAGCTCTCAGAATGCATAATAAACTATCAGGTTGCTTTCTCAATTAGGGCTTTAACCTATGGTGAACTTTCATCTGGCTGTCTCTTCTTAACACACAATCACAATGACTTTGAGATTAATTTATTTAAACAGGATTCAACAAGGCAGTTACTTGTTTCTACAATTTGATGGGGAATAAGAACCAATTACTTGCAGAATAGAGGTATAAGAGTTTTTATCCATGTATTTTAGTGTACATTAATTTTTATAAAGCATATAATAGTTAAGAAAATCCTGTTACTCAGAAAAAAGGATTTTTAAAGAATGCAGTCTAATCACAAAATAGTTTAACTGTGGTTTCAGAATAAAATAATTACGTAGACCTACACCTAATCACTGCTCCATGATCAAGATGAGAACATCTCCCAGTCTTTTAATAGAGTCAGCTAAACAAGTCTGAAAACATTTGTTGTGTTATCAATCAGGATTTATCTAAAGAATGTTTTTGGAAATCCATTATGGATAAAGTTTTTGACTCTGATATCGGTAGTTTTATTAAAGAGATTGTTTTAACAGAGGACAGGACTTATCTAAACACTGCAGGGGATGTGAATGGTGCATCTGGTAAGACGCTACGGTTTGCAAGAAAAAAATTCAACTCAGTTTGAATTTAAAAATTGAGTCATATATGATTATATAACTTAAAATACCCAGAGATAAAGCTAGTGTCAGGGCATGCTTATTAGGGCTGCTCAACAATGTCACAGAATACCGAAATACAATTTTTTCTTCCTGTGTTTAATGGGTTGTAGTTAACAAACTGCTTTCACATGTAGTATTATATACAACCTGTATAACTGTGGATGGAGTGATTAGGTATACTCGTACATATGTATGTGAAAGTAATCCATGAAGTATAAAATGTCTTATCAATGTGGGATTCTATAATTAACACTATTATTATTACTGAATTTGAAATGTTTTGGCATTGAAAATTCAACTTTGCTACACCTGAGGTTTGCGCAGTACTCAAAAAATAGGAATCTGAAGCTTTCAATTTAGAAATATACCCTTGTCAACCACACATTTACAACTCTAATAGAACAAGACTGTCAAGAATAATTTTTTTTTTTTTTTTTTTTTTTTTTTTTTTGAGGCGGAGTTTCGCTCGTTACCCAGGCTGGAGTGCAATGGCGCGATCACGGCTCACCGCAACCTCCGCCTCCTGGGTTCAGGCAATTCTCCTGCCTCAGCCTCCTGAGTAGCTGGGATTACAGGCACGCGCCACCATGCCCAGCTAATTTTTTTTTTTGTATTAGTAGAGACGGGGTTTCACCATGTTGACCAGAACGGTCTCGATCTCTTGACCTCGTGATCCACCCGTCTCGGCCTCCCAAAGTGCTGGGATTACAGGCTTGAGCCACCGCGCCCGGCCAAGAATAATTTTTTTTTACTTTGAGAATGACTACTTTTTTATTGACCTTGTATAAAACAGCTTTAAAATCTTTAAAAAGTAGTTTTTGTAGTGGAAAAGTTCAGTTGAAGACTAAGTTCCAAACATGTCATTTTGAAATTGAGACATTGGGATAGCACCATTTACTCTCTTAATTTTGCATTTATACATTAATAATTCATTCTGTCAGTCCAATTTGCCTAGATGCCAAAAACAACCTGAACAGGAGAACAGTGCTTTTATGTCTGTGAAGAAGAGATGCACTACATTTGTAATCGTAGTCAAAAATTTGAATATCCATGGGCAGTATGTCAATGTGCTATTTTAGAAGATATACAAAAATACATTTTGAAGGTCATGTGTAACTGTAAATTAAGTCTTTTTTTAAATACTAAAAATTTAAATATCCATGGGCAGTATGTCAGTGTGCTATTTTAAAATATACACATAAATTTCAAAATATATTTTTGTCTTATTATAAATTATCTTGTCTTTTTTGTATACTAAATTGTCAAAACATGAATATAATGTAATGAATGTAATATTCACCATAATAAACATCTGCTCAACTTAATTACTTTAAAGTTATAATAACAATCAAATATGGCTACTTGGGAAGTAGAATATTTATTGCTCCACTGAAGTAGAACATTCTAAAAGTAAGTCAAATGAAAAAACTAAATATAGCATTTTTGTTAGAAATGAAAAAAGGACATTTTCAAAATAACAATTCCTTGGAGAAAGCAGAAAGTTTGCTTGTATCTCATCTTCATATATTGGAGCTGGGGCTGGTCCTGAAGTAGTCTTGTAAATATTTCAAGTTAAAATATGTATTATTCTTTGCAGTTACTTTTGAGGGTTTTTTTTTTTTAATTAAACTTTAAGATCTGGGGTATATGTGCGCAACGTGCAGGTTTGTTACATAGGTATACACGTGCCTTGGTGGTTTGCTGTATCCATTCCCCCATCATCTACATTAGGTATTTCTCCTAACGCTATCCTTCTCCAATGCCCCCACCCCCTACTATCCCTTCCCTAAGCCCACAGCCCCCTACAGGCCCTGAGCACTTTTTAAAAATAGTCATTGAGTTTCCTATAAGATAATCTATCCTTCATATCCAATAATAGAGTGTGTTCCACACGAATTGATTAGCTTCTGTCCCACAGAGGGCACTGCTGTATATTTACGCAAGCACCACTAGGCCACTGAAAGTTGAAAATAAAAGTTAACAGGAATAATGTTTTTTGAGTCTCATCAAGAGAAAGATACTGGGGCCACAAAGACGGGGAAGGGTATGGAAAGTACATTTACATAACATTCTCCTTTTAAATAATGATTCAACTATATTTTAAGCTCAGTATGAGTTATTAAGTCATTAATAGCCAATTTGTCTTCCCAAAAATGGCCTAGGAAAAGTTTTTAAAAAATAGCAATGACAGGAAAGCAAAGGTTTTAATTTTTTTTCTAGAAATGGCATGTTGAAAGTGGGTATTAATTTTGAAATGAATTTCTTTAAGAATTAAATTAAACATCCCTATCTACTGAAAAGCTTCTCTTAACACTTCTGCCACTCCTTAGGAGTTAGTTTCTTCCCTCCCTGTACTCCTATAGGATGCTGTATATGCGGTTTCTGTAGTGTATATAACATGCTCTGGGGCTCTGCTGAATTGTGACCCCTATGATGTCAAGGCCCTCTTCTCATTCATTATGCTAGCAATGCCTAGAACAGAGTGTTTGCTCAATAAACATGTATTGAATAAATGACCAAGTGACTAATGAAAATCATTTCAAGGGCGGAGATAAATTTTACCTAGAATACCAAATTAGCAATACAAATATAAATTCTATGAAGAGATATGACTATTAAGAACTATTGAATTTTCTCCAAAGTACTCTAAGCATAGAGGAATGTAAATGATTTACTATGAATACATATTTTGATATCTTCATTCACCTCTATTAAACATTGAGTAGTTATTCTTTCCCTTCTTTCCTGATAATTTTTTAAATGGGAATGCCAAAGTAAAAATACTTGAGACTCAATCAGGATGGTTATAAAGTGAAAACTTCATTTAAAATACATTAACGCTTAGCATTATTAATTATCATAAAGTAACAATTCAAAATTCTACTTATCACACACACATATATAAATGCATATCTAGAGAGAGCATGTGAGACAGAGAGATTATTTATTCAATAGTTTTGCATACACCCAAAGAAAACTTCTTAAAATGTGAGTGCATTAAATATAATTTTAAAAATAGTTTAAGATGATGTTTCCAATTATACACCTGTTTCTTTTTTTCTGTCATTTATTTGTTTTTAAAAGTTAGGAGGTTTTTGTTTGATGAAAACTCTTGGGTAGATGAGACATTAATCACAATATATTTCAGTATTTTTTTAACTAGATATTAACCCTCATTTCCAAAATGAAGACTCATTCTGAATAGTGTCATCAACAGATATTTAATCAGTCCAACCATTTATCCCCAGGAAATCCGCATCTCAGATTTTATATCATTCTGCATTAATTTCCGTTGTTAAGGAACAATAAAAAGCATAAATGAAAATGACCGTATTAAAAAAGCAAGATGTTTTACTTCCCAATGTCATTTGAAATGGGAAACTATTCTAGCAGAAAACACAAAAATGTTATCACTCAAGGGTAAGTCTTTTTATGGCTAAGCATCACACCGATGGCAGAGTAAAAACCACTCAATGTGGCCACAGTGATGATCAGTTTGGAATGACTTAGCTACAGAGCATCTGCAGAGATTTAAGAGATTGGCAACAATTCCCTTCTGATGGCTCTGCCAAAGCATGGTCAATTTATTCAGGTCCGCAGACCTGAACCAAGCTAAAGTGATGCTTTCAAGTGATTATAAAATACATCCAAATAAAATATCCTATAAATGCAGCCAAATCACTAAGAAATAGATACTTGGGTTACCGGCTTTTTGAAGGAAAATTGTTTTTTCTTTATTTTATATTTTGTTGTAACGGCTTTAATGTAGTAGAAAATAACGTATCTGGAAAGATTTATTATGGGTAGCCAGAACAGTCATGTTTCTCATGGAACTGAAACATTGCCCATTCATAGATTCTAAGAGAAGAAGCTGTTTCTAAACATTTGAAATTATAGGACAGAGCAAAGCAGAGAAGTAACTGGAGGAAACAGGATCCACAGATGATTCAAGTCTTTAGACTCCAGGAAGGACCTCAGGCCCTGGAGGACAGCTGAAGAGATAATGAGGGCCTCCTACCTCTCATTAAGGGATACAAGGTGGTCTGTTTTTAACTTGTTTCTGTAACAGAGTACATTCTTTACTTCTTCTATGAATTAACTAAAAATTTTGGTCTTGATTGCTTAAAGTTGTTTCTATCTTTAAGATTTCACGAAACACAGAAACTTCACAAACAAAGGGGAGGAATCAGATTAACGACTTCTGAGCAAATTAAATTTATTTTAATACCAAAACAAAGTCTGAAGTTTTTTAAAGCTAATCATTTAAGAATTACTAAGTGCCTTGTTATTTTTTTTGACACTGTGATAAGTGTTGGGAAGATTTACTCACAAACAAATATGTAATGAGCAGCTGCAATGTACTAGACAGAGGTAATTTAGAAATAGTTCTTGCTCCTAGAAGCTAATAATCTTATAGGGGTGGCTCAAAAACTTAAACCATCCTAGAAATTGGAAACAATGTCAAGGAAGTAAGAAGCGACAAACTTAAAAGCTAGATTAACATCGGTGGTCACAGTCCGTAAAGACTAAGTGAAGGAAGAATCAGAGCGGGGTTTTGAGAGACGAATGGAATTTTATATCAAACAAAGGGTGAAAATTGTATTCAGCGGAATAATCACTCACATAGGCATGAAAAGCTGCAACAGTTACTAGGAAACCACCAGTAGTTTGTTATTTTTTGTAATGTAAACAAGAGTAGGGGTGTAAGGTCCAAAGGAAGGCAGAGCTCATGTCACAAAGGGCCTTGTGCATCATGCTCATGAGCCTGAATTCCATCCAATGATGGATTCAGAGTAATCAGTTGAGAAGTCTTACAAGGAAAATCATACTCAGCAACTTTAAACGTTGGGATATAAGTGGCATTAATATTGATATGAAAAATTCTATTACAATTATCACTTTAAAAACTGTTGCTAATTTATATTGTATGAAGACAATAAAATTGTACATTAAAATTACCATTTATTTTTCTATATAAGGCTAAATGGTCATAGGCATTATTTCAATAAAAATTCTTCAAAAATTAATTTGTAATCTAACATACCCTAGGTTAGTATTTAAATACATATACAGTTTAAATGACCTCAAAAACCAAAGATTTTTATGATGTCCAGGAAGAGATTTCTAATAATTTTTATGAATCAGTAAAAAACACACAACAAATATGAACAAAATCTGTAAGCTTATAAATTTGGGTAATGCAAGTAAATAAACACTGATTAAAAATGTTATCACCAGTAATTTTAAGACCTATACTAAAAGAAATAATTTCTTTGAGGATCTGCACTGGTGTTCAGACATGGATACCTAAGATTTTCCTTAGGCCAGCTTCTTTTAACTTTGTCATCTTCGATAAATATTGCAATCTATGCCCTACTCGAATGCAAATTAAAATTCAGGTTGACTGATATAGGGGTTTCCCTGAGCGAGTGGGGAGTGGCTTGCCGAACACAAGAGGGTCTTTTTGAATCCTGATAATGATCCATTTCCTAATCTGATTTTTGGTCCCACAGTTATGGTCACTTTTGGCAATTTACCACCTATGCAAAATAAGTTATACATTTTATATACATATACAAAGAGAGAGAACCTCTATGTGGCTGGTTATTTACAAATACTGAACAAATTCTAAAATTCTGACTTAGACAATGCAGAACCAGTGGAACAAAGACAATTATTTTCAGACTACATAATCTGCAATCTTACCCAGCTTTCTGCCTCCCTGGGTGTGTGTGTGTCACAGACAGAGACTGAAGTACTGCCATTTTCTTCACCACTCTCTCCTAAAAAACTATTATTAAACTCTCACAGGTTTGCATATTAGGGAATACAACTCCCTGTTCAACTTCAGTGGTAATATATTATTTAAAAAGTATTATGACATGTTGAAACGAAAAAGAAAAACATTTATTTAGCAAAACAAGTTCACCTTCAAAAGTATCTTGAGATTTGGTTAGAATCAAAGTTGTCCTTTATTAGACAAGGCTGTTTACTTTGACCAAGTGAGTCTCAGTATCACTGAAACAGGAATGCGTACACATTACATAACAGCCACATCAACTAATCAACCCTGGAAACCAATGGAGATTTTTACAGGAATGTCAGGAACAAATCCAAAACACCTTGTTGTACCATGAGTAACAAATGTTCCGAGAAGTAATTCATGACAGTTAGGTGTCATTTCCTCCAGAAAATAAAACGAGAAAAATGTAAAACAAGTAATACCAGCTTACATACATTCCAGACTTAACACTACAGTGCAATAGTTGGTTCGACTGTTTGACAGCACATTACTAATCTAGAGTTCGTTACAGTCAACAATCTTAAAACACGTATCTTTTCATCCTCAATGACTAAAACAGTGTCTTAGTTCACAGTGAAAGAAAAAAAAAAATGAAGTAATTGATATAGCAGAAAAATGTTTCTCATAATGTCCAGTGTGATTATTTAGAAACAGCACTCCATTGTTAATAAAAAGCGTACCTCAGAAGTTTCTAAGGTTCAGTTGTCACGAAGCATTCTTTTATAGCCTCCCTGAGTACCCATATTTTTATTAGAGACTTTTTTCAGGTTTATTTTTCTCCTAGACAGTCATGGGTAAAGCACAATTGTATAAAATTTGTGGATATAATATATAGTAAAGTTCGCACCATTTTTTTTTCTCTAGGAATTTTTCCAACACATAAAGGAAGCTACCCAATATACATCTATTACCTCACACAGTTACCATCATGTTATGGTGAGAACACTTAAACTCTACCACCTTAGCAAACCTCAAGTATACAATACAGCATTATTAACCTTACTCACCATGCTAAACATTATATCCCCAGAATGTGGTCACCTTCTAATTTATTATTTGTACCTTTGACCAACATCTCATTTCCCCATTCCCAGCTACGGCAACCACCATTCTATTCTCTGCTTTTGCAAGTTCCACTTTTTTGGATTCTACATATAGTGAGATTATGCAGTATCTGTCTTTCCATGTCTTGCTAATTTCACCTAGCATAAGGTTCTCCAGTTTCATTCATCTCATCACAAATGTTACAATATTTTTATGGCTGAATATTTCAATGTGTGCATAAATACATATACATATATGTATTGGTATATACATACATGTTTATATGTACGTATGAATGTATATATATGTATTTATTTCACATTTACTTTATTCATCAGTTGATGGACATTTAGGTTATTTTAGTGTCTTGGCTATGGTTAATGATGCTGTAATGAACATGGTAGTATGGCTATCTCTTCAGTATACTGACTTTATTTCTTTTGGGTATATACACAGAAGTAAGATTGCTGGATTATACAGTAGTTCTATTTATAACTTTATTAAGAACTTCTGTACTACTTTTCCTAATGGCTGTGCAAATTTACATTTCCATTGTGAGCAGACAATGGTTCCCTATGCTCCATATATTCTCCAACACTTACTATTTCTTACCTATTTAATAACAGCCATTCTAACAAGTTGGTATCTCATCGTGGTTTTAATTTTCATATCCTAATCAGCAGTAGTAAGCACCTTTTCATATACATGTTAGCCATATTTTATGTCTTTTTTGGAAAAGAAAATATCTAGTTGAGTCTTTTGTTCACAGTTTAATCTGTTTTTCTTTTTGGTACTGAGTTATGTGAGTTCCTTATATATTGTGGATGTTAACCTCTTATCAAATATAGGGTTTGAAAATATTTTTACCTAATCCATAAATTTTCATAAGCTGCCTTTCTCATTTGTTGGTTGTTACTTCTCTGTGTAAAAGCTTTTTCAGCCTGATGTAATCCCATTTGTTTATCTTTGCTTTGGTTGCTCGTGCTTTTGGTGTTATACCCCCAAAAATTATTGTCAAGATTAATATTAAAAAGCATTTTCCCTATGATTTCTTCAACAAATTTTGTAGTTACAGGTTTTGCCTTTAAGTATTTAATACTTTTCAAATTTTTTCTTGTGTGTGGTATCAGATAAGGGTCCAATTTAATTCTCTGTATGTGAAAGTCCAGTTTCCCCTTCTCTTCTTTAGTAAAAAAAACCATTTACTAAAGAGTTTATCCCTTCTCCATTCTATATTCTTTCTGTCCTTCTCAAAAATTATTTGACCATAAATGTATGAATTTACATCTGGGTTCTCTGTTCTCTGTTCAGTTCTTCTGTCAGTACCATACTCTTTTGATTATTATAGCTTTGTTATACACCTTCAAATCAGAAAGCTGTGATGCTTCCAGTTTTGCTCTTTTTTTCTCAAAATTTCTTTGACTATTTAGAATATTTTGTGTTTCCATGCAAATTTTATGATTTTTTTTCTAATAACTGTAAAATATTCCATTGAAGTTTTGATAGGGTTTGCATTAAACTTGTAGATCACTTTGGATAGTATGGAAACAATCCCATTTACAATAGCAGCAAAAAATGAAATACTTGGAAAAATTTGAATAAGGTTGTGAAAGATCTGTGTATTAAAATCTAAGACATTGATGAAAGACATTGAATAAAACAAATAAAAACATAATGCCTAAGAAACTTGAAAAAACTAAGAGCTATTGACACAATTGAGTGTTAAGCAACTGAGAAAAAAAGAAAAAAAACTGTTCACTATAAACAGATACTTATTCCAGAACATATTAAAAAGCAAAATGAAGTATATCAACATGCTAATTTTATTAAATACATACTTTTCATTTTCAAAATAATCATAGAAGAAATTATAAGCTAATGAAAACAATCATTTATGAGGACATGCGAACAAGTTAGAAGGAACAGATATGAGAATGAGACTTCTGTGAATGTACCTTTGTATAGTTTTGACTTGTGAACTATGTAAATGTTTTTATATGTTTTAAAAGGTAAATTTAAGAAAAAAGATAAAGCAAACCTTAATACTGTATGCTAATATAAGCAAAATTAAACTCAATACATTTTTTTAGCATAATCACACAGAAAGTAATAAAACAAAATCAAGTAAATTTTGAAAAGATTTAGCTGACAGCAAACACTCCTGTTCCAGGAACAGAAAGAGAAAGCAAAACATCCTTGAACTTTACTAAATAGATTTATTTTAGGTAGTATTATTGATATTGTGATTTACTTTAGAAAATAAAACAAGAATAATGTAAAAGAAATAACACCAACTTACACATATTCCAGACTTAACCTGTATCACGCTGCATTGCAACAGCTGATGCGGCTGTTTGACTACGCTGTATTAACCTTGAGCTGATCACAGTCAACAATCTTAAATCAGATTGATTTTTTTTTTTTTTTTTGAGTTGGAGTCTCACTCTGTTGCCCAGACTGGAGTGCAGTGGCATGATCTCGGCTCAGTGTAACCTCTGCCTCCTGGGTTCAAGCAATTCTCCCACCTCAGCCTCGCAAGGTGCTGGGATTACAGGTCTACACCACCACACCTGGCTGGGGGTTTCATTATGTTTTCCAGGCTGCTCTCCAACTCTTGAGCTCAAGCTATCCATCCGCCTCAGCCTCCCAAAGTGGGTATCATCTAAATTTAGCTCATCTATATGTAAGGTAAATCCAATAAGGAAATATGCTGAATTTGGGGGACTCATGATTCTCACAGGAAATGGAAGATCAAATTATACAATGAGAGAGGTGAGGAAAAAACATGTATCACTGGTTTTGAGTTAGAGGTAAGAATTTATCATGAAGAAAAAAGTAACTAAGATTCCGTATTCCCTAGTTCTTGTTTTAAATCACCACTAGCAATGAGTACAACTAATACTCAGATCTTGGTATCTTTCTCACTAAACTAGGAATCCTTAAAGAATAATAAACACAGGGTTTGGGGCAGAGGAATTGGAAATTAAGCACTGAATATTTTGTTGCCTCAGAATTTAAAAAAATAATGAATGGAGAAGACAACAGGTCAAAGTTGCCAGTCTGAAAGGGTTTCCAACAGCCAGTGTACACAATTCAACTATCACAGGGTATTGCAAGTAATGTATAATTTCACATTGTATACACAGAAATCCATGAGTCCATAAGGTTAAAATAATTTTTTAAGAAATGAAAAGATAAGAAAGAGAAAAAATCTTTTTAAATAGAGGAATGCCAGATCATAAATGTAGAAGGAATGATGTAATTAGAAAGTTTTTATTTTGTGTTCTACAATGTAGTAACTCATTCAGGCAAGGATAATCAATAGTTGTTAAAAACCATTATATAAAATTGTGGAGTAGCAAAATATTTACATAGTTTCAAGATATCACTCGACATTATTACTTATCAATAACATGGAATAAATACATCTCTAGAATAAATAATTCTGGCAGATACTCTCTTATTCATGTGACTCAAACGCACTGTCACCACTAAGGACAAACTGTCATTTTAAGTCCTTTTGTATGATGAAATGAAAAGTGTGTAGCATTGTCTGCATAACATTTTTAATCAAAATAGTTAACATATTCAAGGGGAAATCACACAAATCCAAATTGTATGACTGGAGACCATTGTCTTGGACTTTGTGAAAATGGAAATGTCATGAAAGGTAATTAAAGGGAGAATTATAAATTAAAGAAGGATCAAGAGATATGATATCAATGGCAATGCATAATCTTTGATTGGATGCTGAACTGGGCAACTGAAGACATCTGAATATGGATGGTATATGAGACAACGTTATTGCACTATTGTTAAATACTTTGGGTATTACAATGTTGTGATCATGTAGGAGACACAGGACGGTGTTCTTCTTAGGAGATACATGCTGAAATATTGTAACATCAGCCACTTATTTTTCAACAGGTCAGAAAAAAAGTGTGTGTATAATCTATGAATGTATCTATCTATCAATATAATCTACCTATATATAATTACAAAGACAGAACAAATGTAGCAAAATTTTAATAACCGGTAAATCTAAATCAAGGGTTGACAAACTTTTTCTACAAGGACAGATGGTGGGTATTTTGGGTTTTGGTCCATATGGTCTCTGTCACAACTACTCAACTCAGTCTTGCAGTGTAAAAGCACACAGAGACAATACATAAATAAATGAGGATAGATTTTTTCCAATAAAACTACTGATAGAAATAAATGACAAGCTGAAATTGTCCATGAAACTCTAGTTTAAACAGCCCTGAGCTAAATGAGTGTTTATATGGGTGTTCATTTTTCTTTTCTGTTGCTTTGAAAATCTTTAAAATAAAAATTAAAGGAGAAATGACAATCTTCTGTTGGAACAAAAATGATTTGATGTTATTTATTATAGAAGAGGAAATAACAACAGCATTTACTAAGAAGTTGGCCGGGCGCGGTGGCTCACTCCTGTAATCCCAGGACTTTGGGAGTCCGAGGCAGGCAGATCATGAGGTCAAGAGATCAAGACCATCCTAGCGAACATGGTGAAACCCTGTCTCTATTAAAAATACAAAAAATTAGCCAAGTGTGGTGGCACAGGCCTGTATTCCCAGCTACTCAGGAGGTTGAGGCAGGAAAATCGCTTGAATGCAAGAGGCGGAGGTCGCAGTGAGCTGAGATCACGCCACTGCACTCCAGCCTGGAGACAGAGAAAGATAACAAATATATTCATTTAAAATATATATATTTATATTTATATAAATATATATATACATATCTTTTAAATGAATATATTTTATATTATCAAAACTAAATATAAGTGAGTAAAAGTCATGTAGCCTTTATTTGCTGTAATGTCACTTCCCTTAGCAAGATAAAGAGAAGGTTGGAGGCTATTTAGATCCAGGTCTTTAGAAACAAACAAAAAGCACGATCAGCCAGAGAACATTAAACTGCACGTTCCTTGATCTGATGTTTTGTTTACAAACTTAAAATTAATAGTAATGAATGGGGAAAGAAAGAAGCTTTTACAGAAAAAAGTATTTTCATATCAAATGTGGACATGTACTATTTTAACCACTCTATATTATAAAACATGTATGCTACAGGAAATTACATACCATCACTTGGACTGAGAATTCACTAATCTTGTGATATTTACCACACTAAAATACATACTGTATTGACACCAGCTTTCTTTTTCAACATTTGTTTCAAATTATCTTAACAGATATGATTCACACATAAAGAAAATTCTTGCTCTATCACAGGTCTACATACTCTCTCTCTCTGATTTAATAGTTATCATTTGGCTTTAGTTTTACAGGCGATTTTTATTTCCTTGTTTGCTCATCAGTATTTTTAATACAATTTTATATGACAAATGTGTGTTATAGAGGGATATGTATGTTTTACATGCAGAATAAATATATAAACAGATACATGACAGATATAGAGATAGATGTGGAGTTACACAAAGAGAAGGAGGTAGAGAGATGGAGACATATTTTGTCTCATGGTACAGATAAAACCCATGTGAAATCTCTCAGAAAACAGCTATGTTTGACAGAATAGTCAGAGAAGGCAAGGAATGATTCAGAGGATAGCAAGCCATGCAAAGGATGTAGGACCATACAACACGGAGTGATCAACAAATATCCAAAGAATAAGAAGGATAGCAAAAACATAACCCATCTTTTTCACACAGAAATGGTTGTAATCTGAGATAATATAGTCGTTCCCTTTTTTTTCAAGCAATTGAAATGCTCGAGTATGTTATTTACATATGAAAATAATTAATGCAAGTTTTTAAAATGTTTGTTACAATAGGCACAACTTTAGCATTAAAAAAATCTGTTTTAAATCATATTAAACCCACTTCAACAGATAGATGTGACAGGAAAATAATGAAAAAAGAAGTTAACAGCAATGGGGGTATTAACAAAAGAGTTAAGAAAATATGGAATAACTGGACTAGTTCTTTGCTATTGTAAACAGTGCCGCAATGAACATACATGTGTATGTGTCTTTATAATACAACGATTTATAATCCTTTGGATATATACCCAGTAATGGGATTGCTGGGTCAAATGGAATTTCTATTTCTAGGTCCTTGAGGAATCGCCAGACCGTCTTTGACAATGGTTGAACTAATTCACACTCTCACCAACAGTGTAAAAGTGTTCCTATTTCTCCACATCCTCTCTAGCATCTGTTGTCTCTAGATTTTTTAATGATCACCATTCTAACTGGCGTGAGATGGTATCTCAATGTGATTTTGATTTGCATTTCTCTTATGATCAGTGATGATGAGCATTTTTTCATATGTTTGTTGGCCTCATATATGTCTTTTTTTGCAAAGTGTCTATTCATATCCTTTGCCCATTTTTGAATGGGTCTGTTTTATTCTTGTGTATCTGTTTTAGTTCTTGGTAGATTCTGGATACTAGCCCTTTGTCAGATGGGTAATTTGCAAAAATGTTTTCCCATTCTGTTGGTTGTTGGTTTACTCTAATGATTGTTTCTTTTGCTGTGCAGAAGCTCTGAAGTTTAATTGGATCCCATTTGTCTATTTTGTCTTTTGCTGCCATTGCTTTTGGTGTTTTAGTCATGAAGTCTTGCCTATGCCTATGCCAACCCAAATGCCCATCAATGATAGAGCTGACAAAGAAAACGTTGCACATATACATTGTAGAGAGCTAGAGTAGCCCACCCCCTCTAGGGGGCATCAGCAGCAAGGCTGTTGTGAACTTTGGGTAAACTCCAAGAGAAGCGAAACCATAATAGGGGAATGTGTAAGTCTCAGAGAAGAGCAGTCGGACCTAGTAAAAGATAAGCAGCTCTCAATGACCTTGCTGCCAGATACTTATTAGCTGAGGTATGTTAACTGAAGTATGAGAATTATAACCACAGGCTGTTCTGGGTAACTGCACCCTCCCTCTGCTATGTGCTTTGTGAACATATAAAAGTACTTTGAGGCAAGACGGGGCTGGAGAAACTGATACTTTCACTTCCCCAGACGGCCTGGCTCCGCTTTTCTCTATGTCCATCTTTGTGTTTTTCTTCATCCCCCACCGTTCCCTCTTAGGTGTTTGAACACCTTGTGCAGCGTGGGACACAGCACACACCAGAATACACCATGCAACACTACAGAGTCATAAAAAATGGTAAGTTCGTGTCTCTTGTAGGGACGTGGATGAATCTGGAAACTATCATTCTCAGCAAACTGACACAAGATTAGAAAATCAAACGCCGCCTTCTCTCATTCACAGCCAAGTGTTGAACAATGAGAACACGTGGACACAGGGAGGGGAGCATCACACACTGGGGTCTGTTGAATGGGGCTAGGGGAGGGACAGTGGGGGATGGGGAGCGTGGGGAGGGATAACATGGGGAGAAATGCCAGATATAAGTGATGGGGGGGATAGAGGCAGCAAACCACCTTGCCATGCATGTACCTATACAACAATCCTGCATGATCTGCCCATGTACCCCAGAACCTAAAGTACAAAAAGAAAATATGGAACGATGTTTGGCAAACAGTGTGGTTTCACACTCTTGAAGTAACTCAACCTACATTCTTTTTGGTAAGGGGTAGTCTTTTAGAACTTTATATTAGTTTTCAACATACAATAATACTATTTGATTACAAGAAAGTGTAAAATAAAATCGAGTTATCCATAATCTTTCCAGGCTTACAGCACCACTGTTACCAACTAGTGAAATTCATTCCTCCATTTATTTTACTTAGGAAATCATACAGCACATAAAACTTTGTATCTGGCTCTTTTTAGGCATTATATTGTAAGCATTTTATTTCAAAGGCCTTCTAATGGAAATGGAATTGTTCATTCATTCAAAATACATTTCTGAATGTCTTCTCTGTCCTAGGGACAGTGAAGGCCTGTTATATTCCACAGATAAATATGTTTGCATTTCAACAAATGCAACTTCCAGAACTATCTTGTGGAACTGCTTCTAGTTTAACTAAATAATTGTTTATCATATGACATATAGCTATGACATTAAAAATTTCCACAAATATGTTTATCTAACAGTTAAATCATAATAAAATCATCTTTTGTCAGTAGGAAGTATTATATTATTTGGTGACATTTGATTACCAGAAAAACTATTCATGTTCTCTAATCACATATGATATTCAAGATACTAATAAAATTATTTAGAGTAATAAAAACTTAGGAGTCTAGAGGTTGCTCTTTGACAAATATAAATGTGCTTTAGCAATTTTATCTTTATGAGACTCTTTATATTATTTGACTCTAGGCTACTCTTAATGTCACCAGAAAGAACACAGATCCATATTCTTCATATCTAAATGACTACAAATAAGTGGAGATCCGTCATTTTCATAAATTCTCTTTGTGTACCCTTCTAGAGGCTTCTCTAGGACTCATACGTCACCATTAACAACAGAAACAACAACAAAAAAGGCATAAATTCTTCTATAGGTGTCTTTGACATTAAACATTCGAGTGCTCCTTAGCTCCTTTTTTCTCACAGCATTCTACACAATCTGAAAGGCTAAAAAGTTAGATATGTCTGGGTGACCCCAGTAAAACATGATGAAGTTCAGTAGCACAAAGAAATATATAAATTGTAGGAAGTTCACAGAAATTAATGTGCTGAGTTTTTAATCTTCCCTATCAAATCAAATTCTTGTACTCTAGATTAGCCTGATTAAGTTATGAAATATAGTTCTGTCTTATGAGCTCTACTAAAGACCTGCAAATGTTCCCCAGTCACTACATCTCAGTTTGAAATGCATGATGCTGATGGTATATATTTGCTTTCAGGTGAACTTCTGAGCAAATAATATAGTAAAAAGTATTTACTGTTTTTTCTTTAATCCTGATTATTTTAAGGAAAACAAATTGCATATACTTTACATCCTGTTTAAACAACTGCTTCTTAGTCTTTCTAATAGAGAATCTGGCCCCAGTTTCAGTTTCTTGTGCCAAAATGTATCTACCACACATGCAATAATATTTTACATTCTATTTATTCATGTCATTATCTTCTGTATCTGACAAGTGAAAAACTTACACTTTCCAAATTAGTATAAGTTTAAGAAAAAAGGATGAAAAATTCAGAGAAAATTGTTAATATAGTAGATATAATATGTGACTATGAAAGATATCAGAACATTTATTATTTATGATGTGATTCGGAGATACGGAAAATTACAGCCGTGATACGTGAGTGAATAAAATGCAGGAACCACTGGCCTAGACTGGGGCTATCAAATAGGGATGCCACAGCCCCATGTGTTTACTAGGCATTGGAAATCTGCATAGCCCAAGTTGAGATGATCTGTAGGTATAAAATATATACCAGATTCCAAATTGTATTTTTATATTGATTATATGTTAAATAAGATTTTGAATGTATTGCAGTCAACATTTTAAAAAAATTGATTTCCTGTGTTTATTTTTTTAATGTGGCTGACAAGGAGAAATTGTGAATCTACGTAAGTCACTCAACTTGTTTTCCTGTTTGGTAGGATTAGCCTAGACAACAAAGCCTTAGCATTCTAGGAGTGCCTAAGTGTTTTCAAACTTGTGTTCCAAGTCTCATCCTTCTCGTTAAATAACTGAACTACTAGCTACTAGATATACCCAAATGTTAAGGTTTTTGTACACCTAGACCTTTATTCTCAAACAGCGGTCTTCAAACTTTTCAGTTCATATAGTCCATAAAGTAATTTTTAAAATAATATATACCATCACATATTTATAGTTTGATACCTAAATTTTTACAACATAAATTTAAATAATCGCTAATATCATTTCCAGTACACTATTATATCATTCTTCGGGAAAAAAAGTAGAATAAAAATATCATGGTTATTTGAAACTCACATTAATTTTAACAATATGTGAACAAGCTCTTTTTTAGCAGTCAGAAATTTCATATTGTTCCTTTATCTTATGAGCTAACATCCTTCTTCTATTTTGTCCGTAGAATTTTTTTCAATGTAATATATGGTTATGCTTGAGAGTTTTTATGGTTGTTCTATTTCTACGCACAAAAATTTCATATAAACCAATTTTTAAAGTGCAAATCACAAGACTCAAAATCTTTTTGTTTAGGAATAAGTTGTCAGTATACTCATTTTTTGTATGCAGCTGCTTAAATGAAATAAACATACAACAAATATGCTGAAGTTGAATGTAAAATTTTAGTAGAACTGTCTCCTAATGAGGTGGGTGTAGCTATTTTCTAATTTTTAACTATATGCATTAAAAATCTTGTTCATATACAGAGTACATGGGAATAGAAAAAGTTTTGTTTAGAAAAAGCTTAATACTTTAAAATTCTTCTGAATTATAATTCCAAAACTATAGTTATCCATAAAATTATTGTTATAAATTTATCAGCAAATAAATTTTGATTCTCTTTTAATATTAAAAAGACAAATTGCCAAAATCAAGTGAGTTACAGATTACATGAATCAGAATTTTCACTTTCTACCATCCACACTGATACTTATAATTATCGCTTTGTTTGGTGTTTTGACTGTTTTCCACTCTCGAGTGTTGCATCTTTGTTTGATTAAGGATGGACTACAGTGTGTTTTCCTTAATAAAGAATATAATAAAATACATAAATATATTTCCTTTATCTGTCAAAAAGCCAATATACAATATTTCAATTTACTATACATTTAAGTAAATATGATGAAAAATTCAGAGAAACCATTGTTGATAAATTGTGTGAATATGACAGAAATCAGAAAACATGTTATGTTGTGATATGGAGATATGGACAATTGTAGCAGTGATACATGAATGAATGAAATTTAGGAACACTGGCCTAGACTGGGGCTATCAAATAAGGATGCCACAGCTACATGTGTTTACTGAAAGACTGTGACAGGGAGACTGAATGTGGAATGCATGAAGCTTTCATATCAGAAGTGTTCCCATGAACATCAATTATAAAAAACGATTCATAAAAATCTTAAGTATCTGGAAAATTACTGCCTTTAAAACTCTCTGTCTACCGCTTTGAAAGTATTTGTGTACTGTAGGGATATAGGCATTAAATTTGGAGAATTTATTTCTAGAATGGTTTCATTCCTGTCTCAGTGAATAAACAAATGAGAACAAACACATTTGTTATTTCCATTTTTTAATTTATATAGAATCTTTGCCTAAAGATCTACTTTCATCCATGTAAGTAAAGGCAATCTCCTTCAACTCTGAATAGCCTTAAAATAATATTATTTCTGATACCTCTTTTTACCCAAATTATAGTTATCTTCCACATATGTATCATCCATGTCGTAGAAGATAGTCCACTGAGAACATGAACCAGTTTTCACTCATCTCTCTTTCATCAGAGCCCCCAGTACAGTTCTTTATTAATGAATTCAAGAACTATGAGACAATGACTAATTTATAATTAAAAAAACTCACAACGAAAACATTTATTTTTTTCTTTTGAAACTTAATTGGAAACAGAAAAAATTATATACAGTGATGTTCTCAGATGTTGGTGCCAACCTGCAGTCAACATGATACTAAAACAACTAGTATTACTATTTATTCTTAACTTAAAATTTAGATTTTTTTTTTGAGGATAAGTTTCATTGTTTCACCCAGGCTGGAGTGAAGAGGTGCAAGCTCAGCTCACTGCAACCTCTGACCCCCAGGTTCAAGCAATTCTCCTGCCCCAGCGTTCCGAGTAGCAGAAATTACAGGCGTGCGCCACCACACTCGGCTAAGTTTTGAATTTTTAGTAGAGACAGGGTTTCACCATGTTGGCCAGGCTGGTCTCGAACTCCTAACCTCAGGTGATCTGCCCACCTCAGCCTCCCAAGGTACTAGGACTACAGGCATGAGCCACCACGCCTGGCCATAATTTGAATTTTTATATGAACCAGGCATAATTTGGAGTATGACAAGAAAAACAGTGTGAGATAAAATAAAGCTGTTACTAATTGTATTACTTTAAGAGAGTCAGTATTCATGTGTATACAATACTTTTTCGGAATATAAACTGGAATTTTCTTAGGCAGCATTTAAAAAAATCAAGTCATTTAGAATGTCATTTATCCAGAACTAATTCATAGGTCCTTTTTAGAAAAAAAGAAAACGTAGCATTATTTTATTCTTTAACTGTTTTATGGATGTATAAGACTTACCATAAAATTCACCCAAAGTGTATGATTTAATGATTTAGTTAATGTACAGAGTTGTGCAATCATCACCACTGTCCAGTTTTAGTATATATATGTATATATATATATATCCTATTTTGAAATTATTCTCTCAAGTCACCATATAGAGAGATACAATAACCCAGCTTGTAGCCCACGTCCCCCAAATCCTCTCAAATGCTCCTCCAAAAAGGACTTCAGAATTAGCATAATTGAGGCAGTTCTCTGACACAGGTCACAGAACAAAAATCCATGTTTTTCAAATACACTTTCTATTTTAACCAACCCTTAAGAAAAATAAATCGGACTCCTCTGACACTTCAAACAACCTGTTTATTTAAGCCTGATTCTGTCTGTTAGGATTTCCAACTATTGAAAATTGGAGAAAAAAGGAGACACAATCCCAAGTGCATGTTTCCTCTCACTAACACATATTCTGGTTCATGTACAGTATCTAGAGACTAACAGATGTGCTGTTTAGATATCTCACTGTCATCTCAAACTCTATGTGTCTGAAACTCAAGTATCCTCTCACTCCAACCCTAAAGGCGTCACTAAATTCCACTTCTCCATTACAGTTTCTCTGTCAGTTATATCACTAAGGCCGTGGTTACCCTATGGGGCTAGAAATCTTTCAGGTTTTCTTCATGTTCCAATAGCCAACCAATTTTGAACTTAAATATTTTTTCATTATTAAGTTTTCTTTCTTTTAAATGCTTGCTTTCTTTTCTTCCTTTCGCTCTCCCCTTCCTTTCCTTTCATTTTGCTTTTTCTTATGCTTTTTTTTTGAGATAGAGTTTCGCTCTTGTTGCCCGGGCTGGAGTGCAGCAGCATGATCTCAGCTTACTGCAACCTCCACCTCCAGGGTTCAAGCCGGTCTCCTTCCTCAGCCTCCTGAGTAGGCAGGACTAGAGGCATGTGCCATTATGCCCAGCTAATTTTTGTATTTTTGATAGAGACAGGGTTGGAAGCCAGGCTGGTCTCCAACTCCTGACCTCAGGTAATCTGCCTGCCTCGGCCTCCAAAGCGCTGGGATTACAGGCCTCTTATGCAGATCTTTCTTAGTCTGACTACCAACAAACATCCTACCCACAGCACTCCTCATCTGACCCCAGATCTGGAGGCATCACTTCATACCCGAATACAGCCATTTCCTTGCTAAATTCTTGGGGTCACCTCTCAAGTAGCTAAAACTTAAAATTGATGTTAATAATTTCACTAGCTTTCTATTAATTTTCACCCTCTTTGAATCTCTGCTGGTGGGCTTTAGTTGACATGCTTTCATGATTTCATTGCCCTCTATATAATACAGATTTATTTCAGCAGATAAATGGCAATGTCTGAATTTGTTTCAAATGCTGACATTATGAGGGAAAGGTATATATTATGACTGAACATAAGTACTATGAGAAAAGGCGAATCCCACAAATCTATCACCTGAATTCCATTCTAAAAATTTCTTATGTTTCTTCCCAGGACTTATGCTTAGCCATAACACACACCTTCCCCTCATGATGTCATCATTTTGAAAAAATCCAGACGTTGCCATTTATCTGTTGTGTAACCTGGGGCAAATTTCTTAACAGCTTTGATCTACTTTTTTCTTCTGCATAATGGAAATAATACCCACCTTACAGAGTTGCTATGTGGATTGCATGAGACCATGCATATAAAAGCAACTTGTACCTACATAAAATAGAAAGCTAATAAGTGTTAATTTCCTCAGTTCTCCAGCCTTCATCCAATTCTTCTGGAACACTACCGCAATTCTGTTTGTCCACACACATAAAATGGAACAAACTTCCATATGGTAAAACTATTTTAAGATCTGCTCCTGCTTTTTACTCCAGATTTATTACAGATTCTTTCTCAATAGTGCCTTTTAATCTTACACTACGAATTATGAATAACTTCAAAATGCTCGCATAAGTTTTGCTCCTGTGCATTTTCTCACAAATACTATTTCATCTTCCTCAAAATTCCTTATCCTGTCTTCTGTTTTCTCCAATATACTTTCTACTCCTAGTCATTTAGTAGTCAATTTATGTCACCTTCTCCTAGAAGCCCTGAAGCCCTTCTCTTTTGATCTAAGTATTCTGTGTTATACAGCACTCTTCTAAGATTATAATTAAATTTACCATATTCTATGAAAATTATCTTTTCATTCATGTCTCTCATTGCTCTGAGAACATCTTGAAGAACAAATCATTTCAATCATCTTTGCATACTCTGTGTACTGCCTGGCTCATTTTAAAGATTTGAATAATATTTGCTAAAAAGGAAGATTTCTTACTAAATTTCAATTAATTTTCCTAATAATGCTTTACATGTTACATGTTACTCTTTTCTGACAAATAAAATATAAGTTCTTTGTGAGCAGGATTACGAAATACTTCTGTTATTCATAATTCCTAATGTAATACTTTTCATATAGGTTATAAATAGCTGTTGATTGGTTGATCAAAGAAAAAAAATGGTATTAATAAGAAGCAAAAAATGGAAGGGTTTGAAGTGGTATGAACCACAATATTGTCATTAAAGTCAGCCCTGAGGACACTGTTTTTCTATCTAACAGTCAGATGGCTGGACTTGGAGAAGTATACTGTTAGCAAAGCTCAAGCTTAACTTATTATATCTTAACATCAAAGCAATAGCATGGCAACACTTTCACTAAACTGTCCGTACATTTTGGTAAAGATCAGTATTTCCTTTCTAAAATACTGCTTCTACAATTACCTTAAATGTTTATTAAAGAAAAAAGAAAGCTTCTGTAATCCTGTATAATAATCATAAAATAATAACAGTTACCATTTTTAGAACCTTCTGTGTAGCAGGTATGTTCTTGATAATTCACAAATATCATTTCTAAACTTTAAACAAAGTAGCAAAGTGGGAGTTATCATACTTGTATGTATAAAGGGACTAATAAATAACCAGAAACATTAACTAACTTGCCTTAGATTACATGGCTACTAAGTAGCAGAGTTGGAACTCAAGTTCAGATTGTTCTGTATCCAAAGCTTACATATCATATTGTGTATTGGGTTGAGTAATGCCTTCCCCAAAATTCATGTTCTTCCTGAAACCTCAGAATATGACCTTACTTAGAAATACGGTCTCTGTAGGTATAATCAAGTTAAAATGAAGTCATACTTAATAAGGGTGGGGCATGTACAGTATGGGTCCTAATAAGGAGAGAAAACGTAGAAACAGAGGTACACAGAAGGAGCTTCATGTGAAGATGAAGGAAGAAGTCTTTGTAGATATAATCAAGTTAAAATGAAGCCATAATTAATGGGGGGGACACTTGTAGTGTGGGTCCTTAAAAGGAGAGAAAATATAGAAACAGAGCCACAAAGAAAGAACCCCATGTGAAGATGAAGGAAGAGACGGAAGTGATGCATGTATAAGTGAAAACGTATCAAGGATTGTTGACAACACCAGAAGCGAAGAGAAAGGAATGGATCACATTTTGCCCTAGTGCCTTCAGAGACAACAATACCCTGATGACTCTTGATCTGAGACTTTTTAACTCATCCAATTTGTGCTAATTTGTTATGGCAACCCTAGAAAACCACAAATATTGTGATAAATGTGATACACATATAAAAAATGTTATTGCCAGAAAGTTTGGTATTAGCACATATTGTTTTAGTCACGTATGTCTCAGAAAAAAAAACCCTCTATTGTTTTCTATGTTACTTCTGGCTACATTAAGTTTTAGAATTTTTAAAAAGTTATTATTTCTTCTTTTTATATAATACATGACTTAAATAATTCCAAATCTCCTTTATTAAAAAAAAACACTCATTCTTTTATAATTGGTATTTAAGCATCATTTCTTTCTTATATAACAAGAATATGCTTGAAAGAGTTAGTAAAAGTACATCTATAAGATCCTCAAAACTGTAAAATTTAAATACCTTGACAATGGGCAACAAGGCTAAAATTTACCTAAGCGTCTTTGTAAATGTTCAAAGGTCTTACCACAGCACGTCTGGCAATCATTCCATTCTTTGAGTGTGTATTTAATGAGACAACTCTGATTTCTAGTGATCTTAGCAGAGAAAAGTCTCGTCAGCTTACTCATGGTACTTCAATTGGTGACAGATCCAATTGACCTTTCCTGAAACCTCTTATTACTTTAACAGTCTTTGGTATTTATACTGTCAGGGAAATAATAGAAAAATGTCTGTGAAAAGGCTATGCTAATCTATGCAAATAATACACAATTGATGTGACTATACCTCTGGACTGCAATCACATGCTTATAAGGGACCTATAAAAAAGCATAGGTAGAGATCTTACTTACAAAAAAAACCCTTAATTGATCATAACCTTTCTTGCGATCTTTCTTTCCCAAGCTGTCTTTACAAGTCCTGTTCTGCTGTTCTTAGATATAGGCAATACTTTCTGACCAAAAAGGAAACATTTAGGAAACTAAACAGGACAATCTGATTTTATTCGTAGTTGTCTTGTTTCTCACACTTTAATAGACAACCTGAAAAAATAATGAGTTGTCACATGTAGGTTTTCTTTAGCCCAAACTCTTCTTGTTAGTCAACTTAACTACTTTACAGTTAATTGTATGCAAGGATAGAGTAATAATTAATACACTGGGGAGGGATATTTCCTTTCATTTTGCTTTATCAACATTAGTTAAAACAAAATCTTTTTAAAATAGGCTATTGAATATTTCTAAATGAGTTTGCTAGCTTTTATTCATAATCATACCTTGTGACAAGTTGTAATGTCAAAATGCCACTTGAAAAATATCCTTCTTAAGTATAAAAATATACTTCTTAAGGAATTAAGAGTGGGAAGGCAGCTTAGAAGTAATCTATTAAACTTCTTTCAGGGTCTCTAATTCCCATTACAGATACTATAATACAACCATAACAGAATGACAAAACTATGAAAGACACTTTCAGGAAAGTGAGAATATAAACCATAGGCTGGAAGAAAATACTTGTAAAAACATATCTTACGCAGGGACTGTCATCAAAATGTACGAAGAACACTTACAATTTAACAATAAAAAAGCTCAATTAAAAAATAGGAAAAAAATCTGAAAAGAATTAACTAAAGAAGATATACGGATGACAAGTAAGCATATGAAAAATGTTCAAAATAATCCGTCATTAGGGAATTACAAAGTAAAACAACAGTGGGATATCACTACACACCTTTTTACAATGCCCAAAATCTAGAGCACTGAACGCTGGGAAGAAAGTAAAGCAACAGGAGCTATTTCAATCATTGCTGATAGAAGCACCAAATGGTACAGTCACTTTGGAAGACAGTTTGTCATTTGTTACAAAACTAAACGTACTCTTACCATGTAATTATTATACTCCTTGGTATTTACCTAAATGAGTTAAAGACACACCCATGTAAAAAATCTAACAGCTGTTTATAATAACTTTGTTCATAACTAACACCCTTTGGAAGCCACCAAGATGTCATTTGACAAGTGAATTGGTAAATAAATAGAGGTATATCCAGATATTGGAGTATTATTCATTGATAACAAGAAATAAGCTATCAAGTCTTAAATGGATATGACTAAGACAAAAAAAGTTAATCAGAAGATACTATATCCTATATGATTCCATGTATAATACATTCTGGAAAAGGCAAAACTGTGGAGACAATAAAATGATCAATGGATGCCAGGGCTTGAAGGCACAGCTCCAGTATAGAATATTTTTAAGGCATTAAAACTACTCTGCATGGTACTGTCACGGTGGATAGATGTCATTTTACATTTGTCAAAACCTACAGGACGTACGTCACCAAGAGTGAACCCTAATGTCAACTACTGATCTGGGGTAAGAAGCATGTGTCAAATGTGGCTCACAGATTCTAACAAATGCAGCACTCTGGTTCAGGGATGTTAACCATAGGAAGTAAATTAGTACTCCTGTACCTTCCACTTAATTTTGCTGTGAACATAGAACTGCTGTAAGAAAACAGTCTACTTAAACAAAAAATAAACAAAATATGACCCTATACCATTACTTCTCTTAGGAGGTAATTGTCTCTGTTTAAGAAAATAAATGTGTAAACTTTTGGGGGTACAAGTTGAAACCCTAAGGCATGAGTTTAGAAAAATTAGCAAGTAAGACAGAGGACTAAAACTTTTCAACATGATACATGTTCAGAACGTAAGGCTGAAGGAGAGAAGAATCAAAAATAGTTTGAGAGGGAAAAGACTGGAGTGAGTGAGCTAAAACGGTGGAGTGGCTAAGGAGCTTTTGAGACAGAAATGTGTATATTCCTTTTAGAAGCTGTTGGTATTTGTGAACTGTTAAAGATCTCTATCTTTACTCCCATCCTACTATAACCAGCATTGATATTTAAAACATTTAACAATGGCCGGGCACGGTGGCTCACGCCTGTAATCCCAGCAGTTTGGGAGGCTGAGGCGGGCGGGTCACGAGGTTAAGAGATCGAGCCCATCCTGGCCGACATGGTGAAACCCTGTCTCTACTAAAAATATAAAAATTAGCCGGGCATGGTGGCGTGCGCCTGTAGTCCCAGCTACTCGGGAGGCTGAGGCAGGAGAATGGCTTGAACATGGGAGGTGGAGGTTGTGGTGAGCCGAGGTCGCGCCACTGCACTCCAGCCTGGCGACACAGCAAGACTCCGTCTCAAAAAAAAAACAAAAACAAAAAAAAAAACACCATTTAACAGCTAATATGGCAAGAAAAATCATCAATGAAGAGAGACTGAGCAATCAGAATGGACAATAGCCATAAAACCAGTTAGGCCTTACCACTGAACAATAGCCCTGAATGTACCTTCAGACTGTCACACATAAAGGCTTTATATCAGAAGGTGGTTTTCTTTTTTGCCTTTTTTTGTTTTTTTGTTTGAGTGAAGTGGCTCAGGCCTGTAATCCCAGCACTTTGGGAGGCTGAGGCAAGCAGATCACTCGAGGTTAGAAGTTCGAGATCAGCCTGGCCAACACAGCGAAACACCACCTCTACTAAAAATACAAAAATTAGCTGTGCATGGTAGCACACACCTGTAATCCCAGTTACTTCGGAGGCTGAGACATGAGAATTGCATGAAACCAGAGGTGGAGGTTGCAGTGAGCTGAGATTATGGCACTGCACTCCAGCCTGGGTAGATCGAGACTCTGTCTCCAAAAAATAAAAATAAAAAAAGAGGTTTTTTTTTTTTTTTTTTTTTTACCTGTTTTTCATTTTTCAGTAAAAATTTGGACAGAGACTCATTTCTCCTTGATACTGTGTGGTGCTGGGATAGCTTAGTGGGGCCACAAGCTGATAAACCAAACTAGTGTAAGCAGAAGCCAAAAAGATCCTAATAATGAGTTAGGAAGAAATATCTGGCATTTAGATCTTATTTTATGCCTATATGCAGGATATTTTAGCCCCGTCTTTCTCAGTCTTTAGAGTGAAAGTCTTATTACAAAAAAGCAAATATGGCTTAAAATGTTATAAATCCTTATATTAAAGGATCTCAGATGCACACATCCTTCCACTGTTACATCCTGAGTCCCTACAATAAACAAGACTTACATTTTGTAGTTCGTATCTTCCTATAGGTTATAGTCAAAAAGAAAATGAATGTAAAGGTGACTTTCCCCAGGACAGACAACTATAGACTCTCTTCATTTCTTGGATAATTACTTGTGTATTCTGTTCTTCCTGTGACCTCATGCTGCAGTCTTACTGAAACTGTGTGGCTATGGCATAGCTAAGATTTGATTCGAAGAGCCTTAATTTAACTCAAATAAGGCAGTTACTTTTTTCTATAGGATGATGCTTTTTAAAAAGTTCTGAAGTGGCAACCGTTTTACAATACCATGAGGCCAATGTTTGTAGGGGTTAATTGTAAGACCAGAAGTTTAATTAAGCAGTTTATTTATGTAGAAGACTATAAATAACAATCTCAAACCTTAAATCATCATCAGTTATTAGTAATGATATGAATAGAAATGCTGAATATAGTTAGTTAAGAGTCTATACACAAAAATATAAATAAATCACTTATTTTCATCTTTAAATAATTACCTAACATTCCAATAATGTCTGATGGTATTTTTTTATATCACACTTGAATATCTGTTAGTCTACTGATCAATTTATCTGTTCATTTATTCAGTTATTCATCTAGATCATCAGAGTAGTTTGCTAATGACATTTTAGCTAGCAATTTAAATTTCCTCTAGAGGATAGCAAGAGAAAAGTTCAATAATGTCCTAGGTATGTCTTAAGTAACTGCATAGAAAAATGGGTAAGATATTTTAAACAAATTTGCCTCTTATAACTTTCTGAAAAACAAAGCACTTCCTCAGTAAAGGTTGTCATTGTATCACCTTCAAACACTCAAAATACAAAATCTTAATGTATTCCTGTGGGCAGAGAGCGAGCAATTATATTTATATGGTTTCTAACTCTGTGCTGCTTTAATGAAATACCTGAGTCTGAGTAATTTACAAAGATTATATTTTTTTCCTTACATTTTTGAAGGCTAGAAGTTCAAAATCAAGGCAAAAGTGGATTTGGGGTGTGGTGATGGATGTCTCTCTGCTTCCAAGGTGGCACTTTGAAGGCTACACCCTAAGGAAAGGATGAGTGCTGTGTCCTCACATGGCAGAAGGGACAGCAGGGCAAAGAGCCAAAGGCTATATAATGTCTGTCTCTTTTTTTTTTTTTAATTTGTATTTATTTATTTTAAATTTAATTTTTTAATTGCAGTTTAGGTTTTGGGGTACATGTGAAGAACATGCAAGACTGTTGCATAAGTACACACATGGCAGTGTGATTTGCTGCCTTCCTCCCCATCACCTATATCTGGCATTTCTCCCCATGCTATCTCTCCCCAACTCCCCACCCCCCACTGTCCCTCCCCTATTTCGCCTGGACAGACCCCAGTGTGTGATGTTCCCCTCCCTGTGTCCATGTGTTCTCATTGTTCAACACCCACCTATGAGTGAGAACATGCGGTGCTTGATTTTCTGTTCTTGTGTCAGTTTGCTGTGAATGATGGTTTCCAGGTTCATCCATGCCCCTATGAAGCCTCTTTTATAAAGGTTTTAATACCATTCGTAAGGGAGAAGCCTTCACGACCTCATCACCTCCTAAAGGCCCCAGCTTTGAATACTGTTTCCTTGGGGATTATGTTTCAACGTAAATTTTGAAGGCAATACAAACACACAAACTATAGCATATGGCAACTGAACTTGGCTTATAGAAAAAAATTCAAAATATTTATATCAGTAATTGAAAGGCAGCATATATTATTACAGATGGTACAACGGGTTCAGATGGTAATCATCTGATATACTACTGTAAAAAATCGAGAGTGCAGGGACTTTGTGCTATACATGGAATATCTTATCATTGGATTTATAGAGAGATGGGTAAATTATCCTTTGGGTGAAGGTATACATTATTGAATAAATTGTTAAATAAGTTAATATTATTTTAAATTTGGTACATTCTGTATTTCCCATTTAAATATTTCTCTCTCTTATGGGGACAGGGCACTCAGTTGATAAGGAAAACTGTAATCTTATCACACGAAAGCCTTATTTCTATTTTAGTTTGTTTTGTTTTGTTTTGTTTTTTAAGACGGAGTTTCACTCTTGTTGCCCGGGCTGGAGTGCAATGGTGCAATCTCTGCTCACAGTACGCTGTGTCTCCTGGATTCAAGGGATTCTCCTGCCTCAGCCTCCTGTCTCTAGGATTACAGTCACCCGCCACCACACCCTGCTAGTTTTTAATGTTTTAGTAGAGACGGGATTTCACCATTTTGTCAGGCTAGTCTCAAATTCCTGACCTTAGGCGATCCACCCACCTCGATCTACCAAAGTACTGGGATTTTAGGCATGAGCCACAGCACTCTTAAGTTATAATCCTGAGGGATGAACATCTTACTTCCTTAACAGTGTGAGAGGTGAGGTTAACACTTGAGTTGGTTAATTAATTGAAAGGCCACAGTGATTTTTGCCTATATTGGCTTTAATGCAAATTCCAAAGCCCAAATAGTTAAATTTTGCTTTCTAACCACACTACTAGAAGCAGAAAGAGATGCTCCAGGCAAAAGATTGCTCACAAAAGATTCTAATGAGATGAAAAAGTATGAATATAAATTGCACCTTATCTCTGATGCTGTAAGAGGGAATTTTCTGAAAGATTATGTTTAGAAAGATATTGTTCCTGTGATGAGCATAAATGCTCACACTTAATTTCACTTATTGCATATGATATTTCTAATTCTTCTGTCTCTTAAGGAAGAGCTCTGTAGTACATTTAGTTAGATTTTGGCAACATTTACTCTGTCTTCCTGGGAAAACAAAATTTATTATCTTTTTTTCCCCTGACAGAAGCTTATCTCTCAGATAGAAAGGGATATATTTAAATTTCTCAAACTTTAGACACATTATTCCTGGAGCCCATAAAAACATTGTAGAGATATATCAATCTGATGAAGTTACAATATTGCTATAATGGATGCTTATAGTTTTATGCTCTACAACTAAAATCAAATAGTAGTTGAGGTATAAGACTATAATCACTGAAATTCTCTTCTCAAACTGTCAAGGAAACATTTCTTTTTTACAGGTAAGATAGATATTAAATCTTATGTTAAAAGCTTCAAATATTTTGTAGTGAAAAGATGTGAAATACTAATATATAGAAACAGCCCAAAGTACATCAATTTAATGTAGATTTATACATACTATGGAGATAAAATTTTTTCCTCAAAAATTAAAAAAAACATATTTATCCACATACAGGTTAAGCTATTATAACAGAGACACAAGAATAAAAGTTTTTTTTATCTCGTATATCAATCCACAGATGAGCAGACATTTTTCGGCTAAGTGGCTCTGCCGTAGTTCACTTTTGGCTTTAACTTACACATACATGGTAGATGGAACAGTTTCTGCCATGTCCTAACAAGCAGTAATGAGGAAGGGAGCAAGAAAGGCAACGTGCTGTGCTCCTGTGCTTTCAAGGCGGAAACCAGTAGGAGTATTCGCATCCCACTGGCCAAAGCATAGTTATACGGCTACACTTAGCTATGAAGCAGGCTGGGTGTGGTGGCCCCCAATGATACCATCGAGGAACCATGATAAAATAGTATATAACTAAAGCAGACTTGCTTTAAATAAGAGGTGTGTTAGATGAAAATGTAGGAGGAAATATAAGCTGATTGTCCTTTTAACCCACATGAGAAAATTCTGTTGAAATTGAAATAGTAATGTCCAGATTCAGAAAGTATTTTATATTCTTTAAAGCTGTTTACTGGATTTCGAAATAAGTAGTCTCAAACTGAAAGTATTTCAGGGTAAATTTAACTGAAATTGTGAGATTGGGCCACTGAGGTGTCAGGTATTCTTTTTAATTTAAAATATTTAAAAATAATATATAATACCTAATTTAAAAAATTATTTCAATGCCAGCTAATATTTACTGAGTCTATATAACGTGCCAAGCATTTTTCTAAGAATTTTTCATACAGTAACTTACTTAATCTTAACAAGGATCCTTTGAAGTAGGTACTATCATATTAAAGGTTAGAAGATTGAGAAGCAGAGAGATGAAATGTTTTTTACTTTGTTTTTCAAACCTTTTTCTCCTTCTTCTTTTTTAAATCCCCCTCTCCCAATACAGGTTGAGAATCCTTTTCCCAAAATGATTGGGACTAGAGTACTTTGCATTTTCCAATTTTGGAAAGGAAACTGAAACAAAGTTAGTGTACATTGAACCATCAGAAAGCCGAAGTATCACTATCTCAGCCGCCCATGTGGATAATCTGTAGTTTTCTGACACCACCATCATATCTCAATTTTGGCTGAGTTCACAACATTCATTCTAATAAAAGTGCCTAAAAGTAAACATATGATATACTATTAATACACCGAAAACATAGTGTTTTCAGGGTACCTGACTATGACCTGTCACATGAGGTCAGGTGTGGAATTTCCCACTTGTGGCATCATATTAGCACTGAAACAGTATCAAATTTTGGAGAATTATGGTTTTCAAATTTTTGGATCAGGAAAAAATGTAGGATTTTTTATTTTAAAGGGAAATATTATGATGGTGCTCTATGCTACTCGGTATAGACACAATCCCTGAACCTGCTGTAAAATTGAGAGGCAGAACTGTTGTAATTTGTGGTCCAGGAACATAGCAGTATCATCAGAAATCCCGTTCTGTCGTGTTACTATCTGGTCTGTTGATTAACGTTGGGATCACTTTGATTTGTCTTCCTTTAAATAGTAACTCATCGAAGGTCAGGGATGTTCTCACTGATGCTTTGTCTGATAACTCTACATATGCAAACCTTTTGCAATAGCCACGAAAT
This sequence comes from Aotus nancymaae, assembly GCF_030222135.1. Classification (NCBI taxonomy): domain Eukaryota; kingdom Metazoa; phylum Chordata; class Mammalia; order Primates; family Aotidae; genus Aotus; species Aotus nancymaae. Next base: position 4,675,552 of record NW_026988423.1, on the reverse strand, counting down.
TTGTCAACCTATGGTAACTAACCCACAACCATAAAAAGGAGCTTCCAGCTCTTTTACAGTTGCACCGTAGTCCACATTGCCAACACAGATGGAAGAGCATCAGCCTTCATCTTCTCTTCGATGGACATGATCACTGGATCAGATTGTCTAGACGTGGACTCATATTTATTTTGCTTTCCTATCTCATTCTTTAGTTCTTCTATCCTCTCAGCTTTTTCTTGAATATCCCTGACTCAATATTTGATGACTTCCAGCTCTGGAGAGACTGAATTAAGAAGAAATAGAAAATCTGAACAAACCAATAATGCGTAATGAGACTGTGATGGTAAATTTAACGTGTCAGCTTGACTGGCTTAACAGATACTCAGATGGCTGGTAAAATATTATTTCTGGGCACGTCTCTAAGGAAGTTTCCAGAAGAGATTAGCATTTGAATCAGTAGTGAGTAAAGAAGGTCTGCACTTACCAATGTGAGTGGGCATCATCCAGGCCATTGAGGACCTGGATGGAACGAAACGGTAGAAAAAGGGCAAGCTCACTCTTTCTTCTGGAGCTAGGACATGCATCTTTTTCTGTCCTCAAATGTAATTGTTCCACTTTCTCAGGCCTTCAGACTCTGGGACTTACACCAGTGACCACCCCACCCCATTCAAGTTGTCAGGCCTCTTGAATTGTGCTAAAAGTTACAGCATTGGTTCCCTTGGTTCTCAGGCCTTTGGACTCTATTTAATTATACCATGAGCTTTTCTAGTTCTCCAGCTTGCACAAAGCGTATTGTAGAACTTTCTGGACTCTAGAATTACATGAGCTAATTCTCATTATAAATCCCCATCTCTCTCCTCCTCCCACCTCGTTGACTGTTCCTCTGGAAAACCCTGACTAATACAAAGATTGAATCTAGAGGTACAGAAAAAAAAAAAAAAAGATTGAATCCATAATTATAAACTTCCCAATAAAGAAAAGCCCAGGATTTGATGGCTTCAAGTTGAATTCAACCAAACATTTAATGAATAATTAATCCCAATATTTCTCAAACTCTTCCAAAAGTTAAAGAGGAGGGAATGCTTGCAAACTCATTTTACACGACTAACGTTACCCTCATACCAAAGCCAGATAAGAAAACAAGAGAAGTAGAGGGCATAATATCACCGAAAAATAAAGATGTAAAAATCCTCAGCAGAAAACTAGCAAACTAAATTCAATAGCACATTAAAAGGATAATTCACCATGATCTGATGGGATTTAGACCTGGGATGCAAGGAGGACTCAACAAATAAAAATCAATAAATGTGATACATCTCATTAATAGAATCAAGAATAAAAATCATGTGATTCTATCGATAGATACAAAGCATTTGACAAAATTCAACATTCTTTTATGATTTAAAACTCTCAAATAATTAAATAGATTAAAAAAATCCATCTCAATATAATAAAGCCATGTATGACCAGCCTAAATCTAACATCACACTCAATGATGAAAAATTATTTTCATCTAAGATCAGGAAAAACACCAGAATTCTGATTTCTACTCAATATAGTATGGTAAAGCTCAGCCAGGCTAGGCAAGGAAAAGAAATAAATACATTCAAATTGTAAAAGATGTAAATTGCATCTGTTTATAGATTACATGATCTTCTTTTTAGAATACTGAAAAGACTCCACCAAAAACTCTTAGAACTGATTAATAAATTAGTAAAGGTGCAAATACAAAATCAGCATACAAAAATCAGTAGTACTTCTATACGCTAACAACAACTTATAGAAAATGAAATAAAGAAGGCAATACTTTCTACAATAGCATCAAAAGAACCATTTAGGAATAAATTTAACTAATTAGGCAAAATATCTGTATACTAAAACTATAATATATCTATGAAAGAAATTGAAAAAGACACAAATAAATGAAAGGATACCTCATATTCATGGATTGAAAGAATGAATATTGTTAAAATGTTGGTACCATCCAAAGCTACCTACAGATTTAATGCAATCTCTATCAAAATTTCAATGCTGTTTCCCACAGCAATAGAAAAATAATCCCAAAATTTAAAAAGAATCACAAAAGAACCTGAATAGCCAAAGTAATCTTGAATAAAAGATCAAAGCTAGAGACATTACACTTCTTGATATCAAGACTACTACAAAGCTAAAGTTAACAAAACATCATGGTAGCAACACAAAAATAGTCATGTAGACCAGCAGTCCCCAACCTTTTTGGCCCACAGGCTAGTTTTGTAGAAGGCAATTTTTCCACAGACAGCAAGGAGAAGGGGTAGGGGAGTGAAGATAGTTTCAGGGTAAAACTATTCCACCTTAGACCATCAGGCATTAGACTCTCATAAAAAGTGCACAACGTAGGTCCCTCACATGCTCAGTTCACAATTGGGCTCTGTTTCTGTGAGAATCTAATGTATGTGGTCACACATCTGGCAGGAGGGGGAGCTCAGGCAGTAATGCTTGTTTGCCTGCTGCTCACCTCTTGCTGTGTGGCCTAGTTCCTAACAGTCCATGGACCAGTAGTAGTCTGTGGCCAGAGGTGAAGGACCCTTAATGTAAACTAACAGATCAGAACAGAGAGTCTGGAAATAAATGCATGCATTTACGGTCAGTTGAAATTTGATTAAATTGCCAAGGCAACACAATGAGAAACTGAGTCTCTTCAACACAATTTTGTTGGGAAAACTCGGTATCCACATGGAAAAAAATGAAATCAGAACTGTATCTCACACCATATACAAAAATCAAATCAAAATGGGCTAAAGACTTAAATATAAGTCCTGAAAGTGTAAAATCACTAGAAGAAAATATAGGAAAAAATATTCACATTGGTTTGGCCAAGGATTTTTTTTTTTAATATGATCCCAAATGCATAGTTGCTCTTTCAAACAAAAACTGAAATACATGCAGGCAACCTTGATGTGGCAGTGGTCTTATCTGATCTTAAAAGAGCCAAGACTTCTTAACTTTTCAAAATGCTTTTAGTGTTACCTTTTTGGTAATACTTCTCTGAACATATCTGTCACCTCCACCAATGGAAGACTGATTTCATCACTGCTCTTCTTGGCTAGTTGTACAACCTGAATATAGCCCTATACTTTCGCTTATGACACTACATTATATTCGTTTATTTGATTGTCTTCCTTACTATTTAAAAGCACCATAGAAGCAGTGCCCACATCTTTTTAAACGTTTGTGTCCAGTGTGCCTAACACAGCGATAAAAATTTTCAATGAATAATTATTGAATTGAAAAAAAAAGTCTTCATCTCATATAGAAGGCTTAACTGAGGTTGCAGGAATGAGAATAGCAAATATTTGAAACTTATGTTACTGGCCTCCTTTGGGACCCACATTAGTAAAAGTAAAATATCAATCATAATTTTTTTGGATCTAAATTTAAAGAATCCTTTTAACAGAGAAGGGTGCTGTCGATAAAAAGCAGCTTACATAAAATGAAAGCTATTTCACAGGGCTGCCATTTAAGTTAGCACAGCAAAAAACTGATCAGCTGAGCATGGTAGTCCTACTACTTTTCATCTTTAGCCAAAGGATTTCAGTTTTAACTTGTAAAACCAATGTACCCTGGTAAAAAATATCTGTAGATAAACAAACATCGAGCCTTTAGAAAAGAAGGGAAAAGGAATTTGGGATAAAAATGTTGACTGATATTTCTGGAGGGTTACAGAAGCGTAGAGTTAGTTTACATCATCCTTAGTGAAGGTTTATTTTTGTTCTTCCAGTATTTGGAAAGTTGTATCTTCTTTTCTTCAATTCTGTTTTACTATTGTTCTAATTAAGAAATTTAAAAGGGTAAGCGGGGAGGAAAAAGCAGCAATCCATGCCCATCAGGGAATCGTTTCCAAACCAAGAACATACATTTTAGGTCTGCCAATATAAACACTTAATGGAGGAAATTTGCTGAAATGCCAAGCTAGACTTATGTGTGTTTTTTTCCCCACCTTCTGTGTACAAGATCAATGATGACAATCAATCAACTACTAAGGATTGATCTTTGTAATTGTGATATTGAGTAGTAAGGGAAATGAAGGAATAGAAGGCTAAAAATAAGGCCTTGAGAGTTTTGGAATACAGGTCTTAAATTGCAGCTTTGGCATTGGCAGATAAGCCAACTATTCCTCACTTTGCCCCACATAGCACGTGCCTACTCTGTGCTTAAAGAGTCTCAGTCTTTCAGAGTGCAGGGTTAGCATCTACACATCACAATTATAGCTGTTTGAGCACCTTCAACTCTTTTTTTTAGACAGTGTTTCATCCTGTTGCCCGGGCTGTAGTGCCGTGGCACAATCACTGCTCACTGCAACCTAGACCTCCTCGGTTCAGCCAATCCTCCCATCACAGCTGCCTGAGTAGCTGGAACCTACCACTACAACCAGCTACTTTATATATATATATATATGTGTGTGTGTGTGTGTGTGTGTGTGTGTGTGTGTACACACATTTTTTTTGTAGAGACAGGGTTTCGTCATGTTGCCCAATTGGTCTCTAACTCCTGGGCTCAAGCGATCCACTTGCCTCAGCCTCCCAAAGTGCTGAGATTCTAAGCAGGAGCCACAGCGCCCAGCCCCAACACTGTTTAATGGGAACACAGTCTTCTAGGTGTTTTACCTTCTAAAGAGACTTGTTGCTCTGTTGGTTTTTATGGCCAGAGGTTTATCATCTCTGTAAATCAGAGTAACTTTGTTTGGAAAAGCAGTTAATACTTGCCCCTCCTCTGTGGAAAAGAAGTCAGTTAGATATTTGCAATAGAACTTAACAATTGGCGGCTTTGGTTCTGAAGGGAAATTAAGCACTATTCTGGCGATACTGCTGTCATCAACTCAGAGATCTTTCTTTGGAAGTATATGTCTTCTCCCTCCCCCATTTTCAACATGGCAACAGGTAATTTTTTTCTTTTTTAGGGGTGAAAGTTTTCATACTGCATACTAGTTTTGACCAGTGTACAAAAGTCAGGATAAAAAACATTTCTCATTTTTGTGCTTCAGTTTAAGTTCTATTCAATATCCACGGTTTCTGTATAACTATGTTATTTGTGTTTAAGTAACAGGATGAGGAGGCGAGGGGTAAAAAAAAAAGGAATAGGATGAGAAGAATTAAATTATAAGAAAAAATCTGTTTAAGTCGAAGGCTTTAACATTTAGCTGTATTTAAGCAATAATCTCTTCAGATTTCACTGAGTTATTAAAATGACTTGCCCTTATCATTAGGGAGTTATTTATATTTAATTTATGACTTTACAAGGGACTTGTAAATGGGTTTGACTTTTTACAGCTACTAAGAAGCACCTTGGATTAGAAGTCCCCCTGTAGAGTATGACTGGATGACATCCCTCCTCCACAATCACCAAGAGTCTATTTGTGGGCTCTGCTATATATGATGGTGTAAGAAACATTCATTACTTAGCTAATACATATCAGACCCTTAAAGACTTTATATGTCCTTCACGTACTTTCACTTTATAGGTAAAGAAACTGAGATTCAGAAGGGTTAAGTAACTTGTTCAAATACACACAGTTTTTATGGGACAGATAATACAGCATAAGTAAGTTGATTCTACTATCACATGCTTCCGCCCAGGAATTTACAATTTAATGAGGAAGACAAATAGCAAAATTATGCTTCCTAATATCTGAACATTCGAGTCATCATTCGTAACACTAGGATAAATCTTTCCCACAGGTTTGTCTTAAAGATTAAATAAAATATGTATATGAAGAGAATGATTTATATTTGTTCTATGTGTATACATAATCAGGCACAGGATTTTAAAATGTCATGTCTAATGTACAAATTCCTGATATAATTGAGATTCTTCATTGTTGTTTCAACATGATACATCTCTCTCCTCCTTCCTCACCGTACAGTTAAATGAGCAAAGCAATGAATTTTTCTTATCCTTTCATTCGAAATGCTTTGTGGCTAATGTTGAGAGTAGCTAATTTTAACTACTCAAAGCATGTTGCACATTGTTGAGTTTAGCCACACAAGCTAAGATAAACATGGAAACATGTAAAGTCCCCTGTGAGCTGTGAGCTTTCTGAAGGCAGAAGCTTTGCCTTATGTTTCTTGTTACTCTGATACATTAGCACAGGATCTAAAATGTTGACTGGAAGTATGCCCAACATATCAATATTTTCTAGAATTATCTATGAACAGATTCAATTAGACTATCGTAACTAGAAGTAATCCTGTCAAGGCAGAGAGTTTCATTAGAAGGAACACTAGGCAGGTTGACAGATTTTAGGATCCAGTATACATTTCTTATCTCAGCACAGCTGCTGACTTGTCATGGAATCTTACACATGTCTCTAATATACTTTCTTGAATATAGTGGATGAATCTATAAAATAAATATTAAACCGTCTGACTTGCTTTTAAAAATAAAGCTATAAATGACAGAATTAAAGTCTTCTGGAGCTAGAAAAGACCCAAAATTGCTTTTTCCTACTTCCTACCACAACCCTATTTAAAGCTCACAAACCCACTTAAAGCCATCATTCAAAAATATTAATTGATTTGACAAAGTAGCACAAATGATTGGTTATTGAACCAAGGTTTCATGCTTTCCATTCCAGTCGTATCTTTATTATCCTATTAGAAAATATTATGTTAAGTAAGTGCAATCTGATGTAACTTATATTTAGAACATACTCTAGAATTTACAAAACATTTACTTAAATGACAATCATTCTACATGATAAGCATTGTCATTCGGACACTTTGCAGGAGAGAACATAGAATCAGTGAATTAAGAATTTAAAATGACTTATTTACATCCACAAGAGACTGAGCTGGGACTTAGACTGTCCATCTGTCTTTACACTTCCTCCTACTTTAAGTAGTAAGGTACTTGCTGAATTCCACTGGTTGTGTTATGTTATAATTACATGGACTAATCTTTATGTTGTTGGGTACACATAACATTTATTAGTTACATTTTCCCTTTTTTTCTTTTATAGATTCTAATTTTTAGCCTTTAAAAATCTTATTTTCCTCACTTGTAAATCACAAAATTAAGATACTTTTCTCCTTGTTAGTAAAGTGTTGCAGCCGTAATGGAGGAAATCATGGGGGAATTAGTACTTATAACCTTACTGGGAATATTTATGCAAAACTGCCCACATTACTATATAATAATGTATAATACCAAACAGTCACATAGCAGCAAGACATGATATATACATGTAATGGAAATAATACTTAACCAGCTTTAAGGTAGGTAAAAACTTACACAATTCTCATTTAAATGAACTTTCTAAATTGAGTAAAACAGTAAGTAGAAAGATTTTGAAGGGCTTGTTTTTAAGCTGTAAATTAACTCTAGAAGGTGAAATCTCCTGGGGGTTAAGTTTAGGGCAAACTTGTCTTCTAGTGGCTAAATTCATTGAACATGTAAGTAAGTGACTATTCAGATACTTGACCCAAGGTAAGAATATTTGCTTACTGATGCAGGTGACAGTCTACACTGTTTGAAAACTACATGTGAGCTTGTTTTTTCTCAAATAAATTCTGGTCCTGCAGAGATATCCGTTTCCTGTAAATTCCAAGCATACTTAAGCAGCCTATATAACTTTAAGGCACACTAAATAGATTATGAGACAGGAGGTTTTCATAATATACTGAATCTCAGAATTTAGAAATACAAAAAGAAAAAAAAAGTTGCAATTGAATTGGACAAATACAGTTCCATAGCTACTCAGAAAAACAAACATTACCATTCAATGTTAAATTCCAAAATACTGAAATTGGTGGTCTATGGCAGTTGTTCTTGCTGTTGTTTTTGATAGGTGCAAAACTATTAGTTGTTGTTCTAATTAGAATCTCAATGATGATTTAAACAATGTTATATGATATTATTGCTCTATTATTTTATCGCATTGAATACCTGCTTTGCTGATTGAGATTTACCCACCCTCCACAATCACATGAGAGAATTCCTTAAAATCAGTATCTTCCTCTCTGTCTGTATGTGTGTGTATGTGTACAAATACAGAGAGACATATATAGACATATAGAGATACCCTATATATTCTATTTCTCTGGAGAACTCTGATGCACTCTAATATGTTCACTTTCTCAAACTTACTAATTTTAACCTAATAAAATATAAACTGCTTTAAATTATTATGGAACAAGATCAACAATAAATTATTAAGTAAAATAAATAGTAAAAGAACACATAAATATTCCAGACAACATATTATTGTGGAACCAGAATTCCAAAGACGAAGATAGCGTTATGGGCAAAAATGTTTTTAGAAAATGTGGGATTCAAGATGGAAACGACAAAACAGGTAAAGTGTGAATTGGCAAAAATAAATAGTCATAATATGAAATAGAGAGTATTTAAGCTGACATAAGCAGATAGCCGGATTTAACAGCATACTTACCATGTTCAGTAAAGCAGTAACAGGCTACACTTCCTAGGGGTTCATGAATTTTTTGGAACGGTGTCAAGAGAGGTCATCTATAATGAATGCTAGATATCCGTATTTCTTCAGTTAAAAATTTTCAAATTTATTGGAGTGTTCTGTGCTTATTCAGCAAGTATGTATCACTGAATGATTTGCTAAAACTTCTGATGGTGCAGGTTGATATTTATACCTGATGCCTGCTGAAGGAGTTGCCAAGGGCTGAAATCCAGACTACCTCTCCTCACCAAGTCAGGACTACAAACATCAGGAGGGAAGGAAGCTTCTTTCTAATTCACTCACATCTCCCTAGGAGCCAGATGCAGCCCTAACACACACACATTCTCTCCACATTTCTTCTCTCTCACTTCAAAAATGGAGAATTTCATTCTTGTTTTCTTGTTTGAGTTTCTCAAAACTTAACTAAATCTTATTTATATAATGTATTACCAATACTACGATAATGCCTCATGCTTAACAAGCAAGTTCTCCTTTTATTTACCTTGCACCCATGACAATTATTAAGATGAGTACATTTCTTCCATGCAACTACTCTCAAACCCCAGATTGTACTAATTTTTCTTATCATTTCAGTAACCTTTCCTTTCCATTCCTGCAGCTCTTTAGAGAAGGAAAAGCTACAGTTCTTATAGTCCATATTAATATGCCTAGTTAATAACAGAAAATAAAGCAAAATTATTTTCTCTCAGTTATCTGGAAAACACTTTTGCTTTAAAACTGAAATTATTATTTCTCAAGATTATTTATATCTAATCATTGTCAAAATTTTGAAATAATCTTATAGTATTTGATAATGTTTTCAGATTGAAGATGTATTTATCACCGAGTGTGAGTAAGTTAGTGGGGGAAATAGCACTTGCCAAAAGCTTAATATATGAAGATCAATGTATTTTACCCTACAGACAACCCAAGGTTATGGTCATATTTAATACACCCTGTCCCTTGTGCCAGCGGAAGGTTTTAAAAGCTCCTTGCCTAGACTTAATACTTCAGGTCAATTTACTCACATATTTTCAGTGCGCACTGTGTGTCAGATTCTATAGTAAAACTGATGCATCGCTACAAAAATCTCTTTAAATGGAAGCAAAAATGAAGACTAAGTCATGTAATTGACTTGGTAAGAAACCCCATCTGAATTTCAGACCCCATTCTCCCCATCAGGGGGCACTGTTGTATAATCATTCATGGGACTTCAGTTTTTTCTGCCATCTCCAAGCCCCTCCACCTTTCCATCCTTTCTAGTAATAAGATACATGCTCAGGTCGAATGGAATCCCAGAATTTTTCAGAGTTGTGTTTTAATTATTTATTCATTCAGAATGGATGAATATTTTAATATTTACGGTTTTCAAGCCTGATCTTTAAGATGATGTAAATGCAAATCTGAGGTGTAAAAGATTCCAAAAAAGTATAATCTGTCTTGAAGCTAAATTTCACACTTTCCCTACTATGTATTTCTTTAAAGTAAAAACTAGATTTTATGTATTTAATAATTGAGTTTCATCCCTATCATTTTCACTACTTCCTCAGATGAACCACCTTGATAAAGGAATTACCCATATTTTAAGAGGAGTAAATTTTCAGCTTTAGGTCACGTTAGTTTCCAAATTTGTATTCTTATAAATGAACTTTTAGAGTCCATAAGGGAATAACAATTATGCTCTGTGTGGTAAAAGTGTAGTAAGAAGAATGTTTGGAAAACAGCTATAAAGACAGCAAAGTCTAAATGAAAGTGAGCAACACAGAAGGTGGTCAAAATAAAAGACCGAAGGGTAATAGGCCTCAGGAGACTCAAATGTTTGAACTCCTAATCTATCATCAATTTTTATTACATCTGACCCTTGTAAGGCATCTGGTTCCTTATACGCAAGTACATACAGGCACACATACAATTTATGCTCATATGTGTATCAAGTGTAAGCTAGAGGTGATTCTAATATTTTGCTTCATGACAACAGAGAAAAGACACTTTTGACATACATTTTAAACAAAACCACCTTATTATTTATACTTCTTCTACACACCTAAAACCCTCTTTAGTGCCTATGGAATAGAGTCTGAGTTCCTTTGCCTGAATTTCAAGCTCTAGGTCCTGTGGCATTTGAATTCCTCTTCAGTTTCATTTCTCACTCACCATGTTTTCCTTTAGTGAGCATATTTTCTACACTCAAGGTTCTATACACACACAGACACACACACGTACGTTACTTTTTAGGAATATATAATTTTTTTCTTATAGCCTGCCTTTTCTAGGTTACTTTTTCTGCTTCCAGAACTTTCATTCTATTACTTCTTCACCTGGCCAATTCCAGGTTATCCTGAGATGAACTGGACATCAATTTGTCTAAAAGCTCTCTTAGACTACCTATTTCAATTTCCTAGAGCTGCTACAACCAAATACCAAAGACTAAGTGGCTTAAACGATAAAAATTTATTTTTTCATAGTTCTGGAGACTAGAAGTTTAAGATCAAGATGTTGACAGGTTTGGAGACCTTTCTTCGGAGACCTCTCTGCTTACCTTGTAGGTGGCTAGTTCCTCACTGTGTCTCTCTGAGTATCCAAACCTACCCCTCTACAAAGGATACCAGTCAGATTGGATTAAGGCCCACCTTAATGGCCTCATCTTAATCATCACTTTACAGGCTGTATCTTCAAACTCAGTCACATTCTGAGGTACTTTGGGTTAAGATGTCAACATATGACTTGAGGAAGTCCGGAGGCATAATTCAGCCCTTACCACTGCCTAAACTAATCTGTGTGCTCCTTTTTCTGTGATCTCATACTGTATTCTATATTCTCCAATACTACTACATAGACATTTTCTGTTTAGTTTTATGAGCTTTGTTTCCTCAACTAAACTTGAAGTAGTATGAATATATTTTACTAAAGATGCATCACAACTCAAAGATTTTATGCTTTAAAAATATAGTTCATGGTAATCACTAGACATCACTGATGGGAAGTATTTTATTTTAGTGATGATAAAAAGTGAAAAAGATGCATCTTCTAACTGGTAAAATATTATACTTATTCTATCCTGAAGGCTTCGTTGAGTAACTAATCTACATTAGAAATTCAGGAAATAGATTCTGAATTCAAGGATTAATGTATCTTCATAACTTATGTAAAATGGGAAATTTGGAATTATACCAATTTTAAATAGAATAAATTATGCCTCATAGAAAATATGTATTCAAATTACAGATATTTGGAAAGAATCCAAAGATTAGTACCCATATGCTTGTATTATTTTTTCAGTTTGCTTTCACTATGTTTCAGAACTAATAAATTGCAAAACAGAGACCAGAAATAAAGAAATTGAAAAAACAGAAACCAAGAAATAAATTCTGATTCTGAGTCTAGATATCTATCCACTTTTTCAAGCTACTAGGAATGTAGTTCTATCTTCTTAATTCTTTGGTCAGAAATAAGGTGTTGTATGGCTTCATGTTTATGATATGTATTTTTATCAACAGCAATGTAACACTTGTATTCCATCTTGGACCATAAGAATGTTTAAATTGGAAGATAATTACAGGAGCTTCAGGAGAACAATAAATATGAATACTATTATAAGTTATAAGTTAATTATAGTAAGTTGATTGAAAAAGTGATAAAGAAATTCATGGTAAGAGCAGAAATTGAGTTGGACTTTAAAAGATCTGTTAGAAGGGTATGTGTGTGTGTGTGTGTGTGTGCGCGTGTGCACGCAAGTGTGCGTATGTGTGTGCACGTGTATGTGTGTGTGTGTGTGCATGCGTGTGTGTGTGTGTATTACAGGGTGGTTAAAGAGTTTTTTCTCTTTCACAAAAATAAAAGGGTAGGAGTGCAAAATGTGGAGACTATTCTGAAACTTTAGCAGAGAAGGCATTATTAGTCAAAATATGAGACTTGCTATGTTCACTGTGCTTGAGAATATTGCTTAATTTATTATTTATTGTTTAATATCCTTAATTTCCCATGCTTTTATGATTTTCTTATGTATTTTGGCATAAGTGATCACAAACTTTGTAATTCCCCACTGCTGATCCATTTGTTTATTGTGAATGGTGATAGGAAGAATTGTATACAAGGCTATGTCTTAAATATAAATGACTTTATCTTATTTAATACTTAATCACTTTGAGTAGGTATTATCTCTGTTTTATATAGATACATACAGATATAGATAGGCCTAGTGAAGTGTATATAAGAAAACTGAAACATTTGATATAGATATCACTGTCAGTGTGTACTTCTACTATTTTTTCACACTTCAAGAATTATGATCTCATATACAGGGTTAACTGGTGGTGTTTCCTGAGCTTGAAACAAGTAATAAATTTACCTCTTCTAGATCTTGGATGTAAGAAAACTGTATCTTATAGAGATAAACACATTAGATACAACTGTGTAACACAGTTGTTGAAAAACGCTGTCTTGCCCCCATTTTGTGGCCTTGACTGGAGGCCAATCTGTTCCCTTCTAGAGCAGGTGATGCAGTTGCCCCAACTCCTTCCTTTATCAGACCCCCTACATCCTGTGCGCCTCTGCACCAGCCCGAATTGCCCCAGGCCTGGGCTCCACACCAGAAGGAACAGCTCTTAGGCTCCAGATCCTGTCAAAATTATTCAAATTAGCTGATCCACAGTAAGCCTGAGGAACCTGGCTAACCCCACCCTCTTGGCCATAGATAAGTTTGCTGTTACACCGTTCCAGGTGCAGCCCCTGTGTAGCCCTGCAACTTCGCTGAAAGCTGCGAGTAACAGAACTCTGCTTTCCATGCATCCAAGGGTCTGTGTTTTGTCCCACCCTCAAAAGAAGTATTACATCTACCAATCTGATATTTTCAGTAGTTAAATATGAAAGAAAAGAAAGAAAGAGTGAAAGAAGAAGTAAAGAAAAGGAAAAAAGGAGCTATTCAATTCAAAGAAGCAGAGACGAATGGGGCTTGCCGGGGGCTTTGGGAGAATCAAAGAGATGTTGGTGAAGGTGAACAAAGTTTCAGTTTTGCAAGATCTGGAAATCTAAAGTACAGCGACGTGACTGTAGTTCACAATACTGTATTATGTACCTGAAATCCACTAAGCAGGTGGACCTTGTGTTAGAAACACACAGTGGTAATGAATATGTTAATTAGTTTGATTGTGGTGATAAATACACAATGTACATTATGTATCAATACATCAAGTTGTACAACTTAAACATGTATAATGTCTACTTGTCAATTATACCTTAATACAGATAAGAGGGAGGAAGAAGCTATTTAAGTGGTCTTCCCATTTATCCAGAAATTTGGCTTATTCTACTAAAATATAATATAAATGTTTAATTGTTTTTATTGAGTATCAATGATGGCACTGGCACACAAGTTGGAACATACAGGAGGTATCCATCAATTTTTGTGAGTTAATAAATTCAATCTTCATTGTTCAATCTTCTTATGGTCCACAGTATCCATAGGAAATTTTAAACAAAACTGGTCAAAGAGTCTATGTGTTGCTGTACAAAATAAACATATGCCTTCTGCTTTTTAAGATTTTGTATCTCAAGTTTTACCATTAAGAAAATATGTAAGTAAAGGAGTTAAACTAAAGACAGCTGGAAGAACTGGGACATAATTTACTTTATGTTTTACAGGAAGGTGAATTATGATAAAATCCTTATTGGGATTGCTTTTCAGGAGATAATTTGTTCAATTATGTGTTAAACACCTTAGAATCTTCAAAAAAGTAAGCTCCATAAGGACAGGATCTTAGAACCATGCCTGATACATAGGAGGTACAGGTAAAAATATGTAGGAAAAAAATGAATGCACCTAAGATGTTGACATCTTATTTTCTATTGTAACACAATGGGTTAGACAACTTTTAAAGAGACTATTGTACAGGTAGCTTTTCCTCCCACCTAGCAACTGTATGTAGGAATTAAGGATTATTCCCTTCCAGTAGAAAGCAGGCAAAAAATAAGTGTAATAATGAACAAAGTAAATAGGGACACATCCTCTTTGGCTGGGGATCATCAAAAACCACTATGTATACCAATGCCTTTTCGAAGTCTCTTTTTGAGGCAAATTAAGAATCTATTAATGTGAGTTGTGTAATCAGTATGATATAATAATAATGTTTTGTAATCCTGAATGTCTCAAAATGGAGTCACTTATGGCAAATGACTCAGCTTTAGTGAAACTGCTGACCCCTCAGTGTGATAAGCAGATTTATGCCGGACTGACATGATACGATGACACCTAACATGGCCAGGTACCACTGAGACCTGACAAGAAAGTGAAGTGAAAACGTAGGATTGTTAATGAATAAGATCTAGTATTTGATAATAAAACAGGGTAACTATACTCAACTATAATGTACCGCACATTTTAAAATAACTAAGAGTATAACTGGATTGTTTGAAAAATAAAGAAATGATAAAGTTTAAGGTGATGGCTACTCCATTGATTCTGATACGACTATTACACACTAACACTAAATGCCCATATCAAAATTTCTCACATTCCCCATGAATGTATACATCTACTATGTGCTTACAAAATTCTTTTCTAAAAAACAGCTGAAGATCATGGCCATGGACACTCCTGTCGAGGTCTATAAACACCACAGAGAAACTGACCACAGTGAGAAACCTATAGCATCTCTGCCGGTGAGAACTCTGAGGCCTCCTTCCTTCAGCTGCAGGTGCCAGAGCCCTGCTGGGAAAAAAAAAGCAGCGATGCCCTTCTCCTGTGTGAATTGGCACTCTGAGGAAAACTGAACCTGCCAGTTCATAAGTCAGAAGGCTTGTCTCTGGAGCTACTTGCTCCTTTGTATCACTACTTGTGTGTTAAACGTATTTGCATGATCGTTGGTGTGTGAAAGCCTCACAATAAACCTGACTTCGTAAGCACTTAATTGGCTGCTGTGTTACCGTGAAACCTCTGTCCCCTCACTGCCCTCCATCAGAATTAGCACCAGCAGGCTGAGTTGAATCTCACAGGATTGGGTACAACTGTAGCACCTTGGGTCTTTAAAAACAAATACTTTAGGGACAATGAGCACCACTGTGTCTGCAGTTAGAAAAGCGATTGTGGAAACAAATGACCCTGGTTGAAGGCTGCTAATTACTGCTGGAGCCACCTTCTTTATGCAGCCTCCATAAGCCCTCCAAGTTATCTTTTCATTTTTGCTCAATTAGCTTCCAAACCATGTTCAAAATAGCCTTCTAGGACTTCATGGAGAAAACATCATGATCCGTATGACACAGTGAAACCAGCAGGAGGCGCCACAGAAAACGGGCACATTAAGGCCTTTCACTGTTCCAGGATCATCAGCAGATCACATGCTTTTCATCGCAGGCTTAAAAAATTCCTAAGAGCCCTCTGATTTTTTATGCCTGACTTGCCAATCAAAGATTGTCAGTAAAATGGCAAATCTTTTAATTCTATACATCTAATGTGTGCATGTTTTAAAAATGCTTCATTACAATAGGTTATCCCATTAGCATCTTAACTGGTCTCTCTCAGTGCCATTAATCTTTTGTACTATTCCTCATGTCTGTTAATCTTCCTCAATTATCACTTTAATAATATCCCTTTGTTACTAAAAGGTTTTCAGTGATTCCCAGTTTCCAAAATTCAAATCCTAAACTCCTTATCGGAGTGTGCAAGCCCAACATGGGCTTAAGTACTAAGCTTAAGAACTCTATGGAAATGGTGCTGCCAGGTCAGCCAGGTCTTCTCCAGCATCCTTCTTTAGCTGATTCCTATCTATCTCCAAGTTTCCACTCAATTCTCACCTCTCTCATGGAATCTTTCCATTCCATTTCAGCCTACAATGATCACTGTCTTTGTTCTAAATGTAAGGCTTATTTTTAGAACTGCACAATGTACTCAGTTATTATACTGCCTTGTTTTTAAAATTTATTTCTGGTTCCATGTTCTGCCTTCTAAACTTATTATCATCAATAACTATACAGTTCTACAGTCTGACCTCGCATCACCCCTGATATCATTCCAGCTCACTAACTCCATTACTTCCATTCCATTAATTCTTTAAAAGGACCTCAAATGCAGTTTTTCATTATTCACTATTTCCCACATTTCTTTTCTTGGCTTTTCGTCTGCTATAACAACTTCTTTGCATAAACCTTTTAAATCCTTTGCCTATCAAGACTTGTTTACCTTGCCTGATGAAACTCAAATGCTGGTTGAATTCAACTATTTGTCTACTTTATATATACATCCTAGTAAATTTAAAAAGTGGGAAAGTTACAAAAACTATGCTGACATTAAAAGTATGATTCTAATCTCAAATGGGTATTTATATAGATTTTATCCAAATATGGACACCAATAATTCCTCTTATTTTTCTAACATGTATTCAACCCTTCCCTCAAGAGATAGTTTTTCTTTGAATCGGGGCTGGCCTTTTGCTATACTGAATAATGTGGTAGAAGTGATTTGGTGCCAATTTGCAGTCTAGACCCTAAGATGTATTTAAGTACACTAAAGGAGTGCAGAAGGTTCTAAGGCACCTATCCTAGTCTGGAGGATTAGAGAACATATTTCTTAGAAAAGAGGACTTCACCTAAGGTCAGAATTAAATTGTCATTAATGTGGAGGTGAGATACTAAGGATGGTGCTGTGGACAGGATTATAAATGCCCATTTTTAATAAAACAACTTCAGTCTATTTTATATGTTAAAAATATATTTCTGACATGGAATTTTGAGGTCTCTATATAAAGGCTTAATGTAAGGGTCAAGTATTTGCATTTTGATGACTTACCAAGACTGAAGCCATCTTTAAAACAAGGAATAGGCACTTGACTTCAAAGAGAGTTAACTAATGAGATTCCTTCAGCAGAAAGGAAGTTGTAAGAAAAGATAAACTCTTACTTCAATTTAAAAATGTTGATTTCCAGGTTATATAGCTGCTTGTCCCTTTCAAGTTTTGTAATGCTTCTAAGTTTTGAGGATGTGTTTCTACTCATATATGGGAGCTGTAAAAGCTAACTCACTTAGGTACAAAATACAATGAGTTACCAGAGACTGGGAAAGTGGTGGGGGAAAAGGAGGACGAAGTGAGGCTGGTTAATGGGTACACGCACACACTTAGTAGAAGGAATAGGATCTAGTGTTCTCTAGCACAGTAGAGTCACTACAGTCAAAAACAATATATTGTATGTCTCAAAACAGCCAGAAAAGAAAACTTAAAACTCTCCCAGCACACATAAATGATAGATGTTTGAAGTGACAGATATCCTAAATACCCCGATTTGATCATTGCACATGGTATGCATGCACCAAAATATCACGTTTCCATAAATATGTAGAAATGCATTAGTAAAATAATTTTTTAAAATACTTGTTATTGAAGAACAGATTATAACTAAACAATAATTAATATAATCATTATTTGTCAATTCAAAAGGAAGGAACACTGAAAATCTCAATACCCCAAACATAACCATAAACATAAACTTGGTTCTACAAGTATTATAAATACTAGTTGAACGCTTTTGTAAACATCTAATATTAGACAACTGGCAGGCCTAAGAAGGCATAAAATACTGATATTAAAATAAATATTTTAAAAATATCCCCTTCTTTCTAAAAGGCTTTCAGTGATTCCGACTTTCCAAAAATCAAATCCTAAACTCCTTACTGGACAATGCACAAGCCCAACATGGGCTTAAGCACTAAGCTTAAGCACTCTATGCAAACGGTGCCGCCAGGTCAGCCAGGCCTTCTCCAGCATCCTTCTTTAGCTGATTCCTGTCTATCGCCAATATTCCACTCAATTCTCACCTCTCTCATGGAGAGAGTGGAATCTCATGCAGAGAGGTGAGAGTTTAGTTATATATATAAATCACATCAGTAGTTTTTTTAATAAATATAACTAAAATCAAAGGGGAAGGCCAGTGATGAACCAGAGTTACATGTCAAGGCATAAGGCTTTCATCCAATATAGTTTTGCTCAGATTTTTCTTCAGTAAGTTAATACAGTATTCTCTGTCTTTTCTTTGTAAAGTAAAACCAATCAGGTAGAAGTGATGCTTGCATTTTATGTTTAGTATTGCTACTTAGATCCTTTTGCATTACCACACCCTTTTTTCTAGAGAGTCTAGGCTCCCTCTGCTGTAATCAAAAGCCAATTCCAGAAGAAGGCTGCCTCCTTCTAGGAGATAGAACACAGCACCTAGCTCATATTTATTTAATTCAGTTTAATTACTAGTTATTGAGAATCTACTTTAAGTCAGTATTGGTTGACAGATATGTGCTAGATGTGAGGAGTACATGGAAACAAGACAGGATCTCAGCCCTCTCATTTCTTTTAATTTTTAAGTTCTGGGGTACAGGATATGCAGGTTGCATTGGTAAATGTGTGCCAGAGTGGTTTGCTGCACCTATCAACCCATCACCTCAGTATTATGTCCAGCATGAATTACCTATTTTTCCTAAGGTCCCCCCCCTCCACACCCCACCCGCAAACAGGCCCCAGCGTGTGCTGTTTCCCCACCCACGTCCATATGTTCTCTTTGTGCAGCTCTCACTGATAAGTGAGAACATGCAGTGTTTGGTGTTTTGTTCCTGTGTTACTGTGTTAGTGTGTTGAGGATAATGGCTTCCAGCTCCATCCATGTCCCTACCCAGCACATGAGCTCACTCCTTTTTATGGCTTCATAGTATCCCATGATACACACATACACACACACACACACACACACACACACACACACACACACACACACACCCCATATTTTCTTTACCCAATCTATCATTCATGGACATGGGGTTGATGCCATGTCTCTGCCATTGTGAATTAGTCTTACAATTGTGGCAGACGGTGTGGTGATTCCTTAAAGACCCAGAATCAGCCCTCTGGTTTCTAATAGCTTGAGTGAAAAAGCATACAGATAGACATACTAAATTCAAAACAACATGTTACAAAG
The DNA here is from genome assembly GCF_030222135.1 of Aotus nancymaae. NCBI lineage: Eukaryota > Metazoa > Chordata > Mammalia > Primates > Aotidae > Aotus > Aotus nancymaae. The sequence continues at coordinate 4,656,175 of NW_026988423.1, read as the reverse complement.
AACGGAACGACAGACACTGGGGTCCACTTGTGGGTGGAGGATGGGAGGAGGAAGAGGAACACAAAAAATAACTATTGGGTACTAGGCTTAATACATGGAGATGAAATAATCTGGACAATGAATGCCTGTGGCATGAGTTTACCTATATTACAAACCTTAGCATGTACCCCCAAACCTAAAGTTAAAAAAAATACGATGTCAGTTTAATAGTCTGCATTCAATTCTCTTTCCTGCCCAATATCTATGCCTTCTCTGAAGCCACCCCCATCACCCAATTTTCCCCCAAGTGGAATTAATCTCATCCTTCTAAATACCCACATGAATCTTATACCTTATTTATAACTCTTTCATCTTCATTTTATGTAAAGACATAAAGATGCCTATCTTTCTACTGCAGTAGGGATTATCTGAGGAGCAGGAACAGGTCTTATTCACCATTAAACCCCCCTTACTTATCACCCCAGAGGAGGTGCTGCTATTAATGTTGAAATCACCCTATTGAAGATCCAAATGTTATGGCTCAGGGACCCACGCTCATTAAGATAAAAAGTTATGTTGTACCTTGAGGAGTGTTACCTGGATCCTCCTTAACCTGTGTTCCCAAGTAATGAGGTTAGTTCTGGCTCTAATGCATGTTCAAAATGCTTCTTTCCTTTCTCACCTGCTGGAAGTGACCAGTGACTGCTGACTGCTTTTTAACTCCTCAGATCACAGACTTTTGTGTTTCTCTTCAGCAAAGCTGACATCCAAGGTCAACTCCAAATTTGGTGACTCATGGTCACTAGTCAGCATCTTTTAGGGTGAACTCTCTCCTCTCCCCTTCCTGGGGTTACCATCTGAGGAGACCAAGCAACCTAAGCAGGTTTCTATCCCAACACCTTTGTTCTACACATCACTACCGAGAGGGGAGACAGCCTCCCCTCCTCTCACTTCCCGGCCTCCACCTCCTCCTCCCCTCCGGATGGGAAGGAGGGTGAAAATAAAAATAAAATACCAAAGAGCTGGGAAAATGACTCCCTTTTCAGTTCCCAGCATCTCTGATATCTGCAAGCCTTGGAAGAGTTGGAAATGAATGTTATCCCCACTGGCTGAAGCCCCACACTGGGTCATGCCCCCATGTCTACATGGTTGAAGCTCCCTCCTGGAAACACCTCTGCCAACTAATAATTTACTGCCTTTCTCTTGTCTCTGCTCCTTTGCCTGTTCCCACTCAAGCTGCATATAAACTAGCAAATCAATGAAGCCAAAAGATTATAAGGTCAGACGTCTGGCCAATGGACAATGACATAGTTTCACCTCAGTTTCCCCTTTGGCACTGTAAGCCTATAAAAGGGGGAAAAAGCTGCTTCTAGGGGAGCTTGGTGAATGAGGCTGTAGCTCTCCACAGCTCCTGGCCAAATAAAAAGCCACTTCCTTCCTCAGTTCCATGTTCGAGAGGTTTGCTTCTCCCCACTCCTGCTTCACTATGAAGGTACTAATAAAGGAAAACAAAGCCCTTGACAGCAGATCATTAACTAGTTATTTCTAAAAAACACCTGCATTCTTTCAGATAGACCCTGAAAAATTTAGAAACATTGAATATATTTAAATATTATCATCCGTAACTACTAAAACAAGAGAGCTCCTCTTGTCTTTGTTATTGTTTAATGATTCTCTAAGAATCTAGTATCTTTGGTTAATTTAAGCTGGATTTTACCAGAGTTGCAGTATTTGCAAAGTTTGGGTTCTAACCTCAAAGCCTTAAGATTTATCTTTAAAAATATCTCAAGCCATTCAAAAATATTGTACACATTATTTGTATTTATCAGGTGGCAAAATATGTGCATAGTGAAAACATTTATTAAAATATATTCAGAAATTGTTTTTAAAAACCACTGAGAACACATGTTAAATACCAACATACCAACTTATTTTTTTTGTAGCCATTATCTTCATTTATAGATGACTTTATCAATTTTCTTAAAATCACCTGAGTTAATGTATCTGTACAGACTTTAAATTATGACTCAAATTTGGAGACCCTATAAGTATCATTAACATCATCTGGCCCCCTATAAAATTAATTACTTAATTTGTCAGTGGTAGGAAAACCTTTAGACTCTCTACTCTCTCTCAAGTATGATCAGACTCTTTTAAATGTTTCTAAACATATATTGAAATTGACAGTTTCTTCAATGTACTAGTAATATATTTCTTGTAAAAAAAATTCTTTCCTCTACTGATTCTAACATATGGGAGAGTCCTTAAATGTTTTCACTTCTGATTCCATTGATCTTGAATGAATAAAATGATTGATTTAGTTGATTGCCAGAGGTGAATTACCACAGTGTTTAAGCAATCAGTCTGAATGCATTTGAAATCTTGGACAAATGACCTAAACTCTAACTCAATTTTTTTGTATGTAACATAGAAATAATGTTGGATAATTATGAATATTAAATAAGTTAATCAATATGAAGCCCTTAGAACATAGCACTATATAAGCATGAGCTAATATTTCATTTAAAATGAGCAAAAACACAAATAAATATGACAAATTTTAAATGACTTTATCGTGTTCTATTTTATATTAACATAAATATGACATAATTTTTAAGTGACTTTATGGTGTCCTATTTTATATTAACCTATGTATGTGGATGGCACTAAGCGTGAGTATTTTTAGTATCAGTAAACCCATACATCTCTTCATTTTTTTCCAAAACTGTTCTGTTTTTTTGGTGGGAGGTTTGAAAAACCTCCCATGTGTGTAATTTCCTTAACTGATTTTTTCATTAAAGGACAATAGTAATTTAAGTTCAAACTGGAAATGGGAAATTTAGGGTTCTAGGAAAACTTGAGGCTCACAACAATGAAACATTTTTAAGGATGGGATAATGGAATAATAATGTAAATTAAATTTAGTGATAAGGTTTGGGTTTGTGACATGCTCTGTCTTGTCATATCAGAAGCAAGAGAGATTTTAGAAGCGAGGATCAGGCTTACCACTGTTTACTACATGACAATATTCTAATAACATACATTAGCTGCAAAATGCCTTGGAATTTTATAACAATTTATAAAAGCAAATGTTTACCGTAAAAGAAAGACTAGACTAAGATAGTTTTTATTATCTTTGATGTAAAACTTTTTCAAGTCAGTGTCTAATACAAAATTTTATGTTTCTTTAAGAACATAATTCACAGGATATTGTCACAAATTTTTTGATGAGGTAGAAAAACAGCATATTTAAAGTTGGAGGGTAGAGTGATATTGTGCAGTGGTGATATGAACTGCTCACAGAGTTTGACATTCTCCTAAATGTCTGAAATAATAGAGTGTGTCCAAATCTTGACTTCACTACTGAAGTAAGTACTAAGTGTCAATGATTATTACACAGAGTTTAGCTTACAGCAAATAAACCAGAGTAATTCTCCAGAGAATTGTTTTATTTTGTTTTGCTAACAGAAAATGCGTAGTACATTCTATGAGCTATCAAACTCTCCTTGCTTCAGACACTAACTGCACACTTTATAAATCACACACACACAAAAAAAGCAACTATGAGGGACACATAACACAGCCACAGACTATAGGAAAAGCTTTAACCTATTATATATGTTATATAATATTTAATATACAAAAAGCATAGACTACACATCATCTCTCCCAGACAAGTAACCTCCTGTTTGGTTTACACTGCCTGCTACTGTCTTAGAACTCTTTGGGGAGGATGTGGGTTTCCTCTTCAGTTTTCCTCAGCGTATAGTAAGTAGTGGTAGCTGTGGCTCCAGAGATAGAGGGAGAGAAAATGCCACTGACTTAATATCCAAGAGAAAATTATACAGAAAGATAACTTCTTATTTCCTTGAGGCTCATAGAATGTGCCTTAGAGTTGGCTCCTTCAGAATAGCCAATAAGTAAGACTTGCATAACAATATTCTAATAATAATGTTTTTATTTGGCTATTCTGCAGTAGCTTGTGTCTTAAAAAAAAAAAAAAAGACTAATGGAGAGGATTTGGAGAGTGCCTCTAAACCCTCAGATTTAAAAGGCCACATTACAGAAAGCCTGGTCATCAAAATCTGCAGTGTGTATTGCTTGTGTTTAATAAAGCTTGCACAAATTTACCATTGGACCATTCAAAATGGCAGAAGAGCAGGGCACAACTAATGACCTGAAAGGAAACTGCGGAACACCAGAGCCTGAAGGACGTGCAGACACAAAATGGGATCTGCTATAAGGAATACATATGTTTACAAAATATAAAAATATCATTTTTTAAAATAATAAATTTAGATTTTTAAACATAATTTTTACATGTAGCCCTTTCTTCATTCTTCCAAGGAATTAAGAAAATGTTATAAAGGAAAGATTAAAATGCTGAATACTTTCTTAACTCATAATTTTTATAAAACAATTGTTTTGGATCAAAACTTTGCCTACAATGCATAAATATTTAAAAAAATTAAAGTTTAGTATAATTAATGGAAGAAAATTTCTCTTTGTGAAAAATTAAAAACAGTATCTTCATAGAGATACTTTGGAAATTGCTCTCTATCATAGTTTTCAAATGATATCTACCTTCTCCTTTCAAAAAAACATCCGTACCTATGCATAATTTTACTTTATCTCGTTGTTTTTTATTTTCGGAAGTTTAAACAGTGTCTTATAAAAATCTCAGTGTTTCTCATCCAGGTCTGAAGGGAGGAAAACAACTGTTTCCTGAGGCCATCCAGATGATGAGGGAAGACCATGAAAGAGAAGTTTCACATCAACTTACACAGATAATTATGCAACTAGAAAATTCACATATATTTTCTCCTTTGCTGGGCCATTTTGGGACTTCACAATAGACTCACAGTTTATTTCTAAACAATCAAGTCTTCTAGTTAATCTAAAAAGCAAAGTTTAGAAAACTTAGCATTGGCGCATACAATCTTTTACCTTGTGATGTGAAATGTAAATTCTGTCTTGATTTCATGCAATTAGCCTTATTGAGTTCTTTATGTTTTCTCTTAATAGGCAACGTATTTAACAGATTGTAGTATAGTAACCTACTTTTGTCATCAAACAGCCAGATAACACAAGATGACATTCACTCCTTTAGTATTCCTGTTGTGCTTTTGTAGTTTTTTTTTTAAGATACTGTAATTCATCTTACTGGATTCAACCAATATTTATGGTGCATTTACCAATAACTAAAAATAGTCTCCCTTAGTCAAGTCCCTTGGAGTCAGGCTGTCTGAGTTCAAGTCTCAGCTCAAATAATCACTAACTGTGTGACTTTGACAAGTTTTCTGTTCTTTGCTTTCTCATTCTAAATTTGGGGATAATAATAGTACCTGTCCTCACAGGATTGTGAGGATTGAATTAATTAACATATGAAATGGCTCAGAACAATGTTTGGCAGTAAGTGCTCCTAGACGGTTATAATTGTCAAGTGAAAAGTGTGTAGTGCTGGTGCTCTAAGGAATATATAAAGATGAACACATACTCAAAGGAGCTGATGATCTGCTAGGGAGACTGGAGGAACTGGAGACATGGATACGACGCCTCTTTTCTCTTTTGTAATTTAAATAAGCACTCTAGGATAGATGTCTGACATTGCTAAGAGTTAAAAGCAGAGAACAGAAAATTCCAGTTGAAATGTCTTAGGAAAAAAAACAAAGAGAGTATATAGGTCCTAAAGAGTAAGTAGTATTTCAACAGGTATAAGATGGAACATGCTCCAGTAACTGAAGAGGAGCCTGTTCACATGAATGACTGTGCAGGCCCAGCTCAGGACATGTTGAAGGACAGGAAGTTTCTAGTTTGATTGAAGAGTAAGTGTGTATAATAAGGTAGAGCAAGATAAGCTTGGGAAGATATTCTGAGACACAAACCCAAGAATTCAGACTATTAGAATGAACAGTTTAGACTTAATTTGGTACGTTCTTAAGCTTTAGATTAGACTGACGTGGGCTGGAATTCTGGCTCCACTCTTTGATTGTTAAGTGGCCCTGAGAATGTGACTAAAATTGTCTGAGCCTCGGTTTCTTCATTTGTAAAAGGAAGATTGTAAGATCTATCCCTTAAAATTAAACAAAGCCATGCACACACGCACGCATGCACACGCACACACATACACACACACACACACAAATTTACTGCATCCTTTACTTGCCAGGCATTGCTGTAGATACTACAAAGACAAAAATAAAGTAAGAAAATGTTATTTTCACACTTATAATGGCAGAGGAGGGGGAAGAATGCACAATAAACAGAATTATTAAGGAAAATATGTAGAAAATTAGATGGCAGTAAATGATTTGGAGAAAAATAGCAGAGTATAAATGCAAGATAGGTGTGGTGGTGGAAGTTTCTAGACACTGTCTATGTTCTATCAGGGAAATAGGAAGCAGAGTCATCTGGAGGTTGGAGTAGAGATGCAAAGGCATTATTAAATGATAATATAGGAGAATGGGAGATGGAAAGTACTAAGGGAATAGACTGTGCTTGCCTGGAAACAGTAAAGGGCCACTTGCAGTAGGGATCTTAAATTTCATGTGAGACCAGGTGGCATGGTTTAGTTTTTCTTCAGCCATATACATTTGTCCAAGAGGAACCACAGAGTAAACAGAAATTTGGCCAATGTGGATTTTTTTCCCCAAAGTAGAATTGATGACAAAGGGAGAAAGGAGGAAGGAAGTTGAGAAATATGCATAGAATCAATTATACATCAAGTCATAGAATTCCTAAGTAAGGAAGTACGAGCATGGAAATAGTGATGGATAAAGAGAAAACATGTTAGGAACAGTAGATTGTAGATCCCAATGGAGTCTAAATACAGCTGATGTTAAAACACTAGAGTACATGAGCTGAAAAAAAGAGTGTAGTCAGAAAGTGGTTTAAATTATTGGTAATGACAACATCTGAGAAGTGACAATGGAAATGAGTCTCAGGAAATTAGGGTGTAAGGATGACAGATGACATGACTGTGATTCCTGGTATATAGTATGTTTTTGGGGTTGGGAGTGAAGGTCTGAGAGTCGTGGGCTCAATAAAAGATAAGGTCTTACCAGGAACACGCAGAATAGTCTAGCAAAATTCCCTGACAAATCTTAAAAACTTCACTCTGCCTCATATTTTTTTAAAAGACTAGGGTTGACCAGAACTTCCTTAAATTTCTTTTGTTTTCTTTTTTAACTTCTATTTTAGGTTTGGGGGGTACATGTAAAGGTTCTATCGGTAAACTTGTGTCACAGAGGTCTGTTGTACATACTATTTAATCACTAGGTATTAAGCCCAATACCCAATAGTTATGTTTTCTGCTCCTCTCCTTCCTTCCACCCTCCCCATGAAGTAGACCCCAGTGTCTGTTTTCTTCTTTGTGTTCCTACGTTCTTACTATTTCACTCCCCTTATAGGTGAGAACATGCAGTATTTGGTTTTCTGTTCCTGAATTTGTTTGCTAAAAATAATAGCCTCCAGGTCCATTTGCATTCCTGCAAGACATGCTCTCATTCTTTGCTATGGCTGCACAGCATTCCATCGTGTGTATGTACCACGTTTTCTTTCATCATTCACTGATGGATATTTAAGTTGATTCTACATCTTCGCTGTTTTCAATAATACTGTACTGAACATACATATGCATGTGTCTTTAGGGATTAATGATGTATATTCATCATGGTATATATCCAGTGATGGGATTGCTGGGTTGGATGGCAGTTCCACTTTTAGCTCTTTGAGGAATTGCTATACTGATTTCCACAGTGGTTGAACTAATTTACACTCCCACCAAGAGTGTACGAGTGTTCCCTTGTCTCTGCAACCTCACCAGCATCTGTTGGTTTTTGACTTTTTAGTAACAGCCATTCTGATTGGTCTGAGATGTATCTCCTTGTGGTTTTGAATTGCATTTCTCTAACATCAGGGACATTGAGCTTCTTTCCACAGGCTTGTTGGCAGCATGTATGTTTTCTTTTGAAAACTGTTCATGTCCTTTGTACACTTTTTAAATGGGGTTGTAAAAAAAATTAAATGGGGTTGTATGTTCTTCTCTTGTAAGTATGTTCAAGTTCGTTATCAGTGATGGATATTAGACCTTTGTCAGATGTGTAGTTTGCAAATATTTTCTTCCATTCTCTAGAGTGTCAATTTACTCTGTTGACAGTTTCTTTTGTTGTGCAGAAGCTCTTAAGTTTAACTATATTCCACTTGTCAATTTTTGCTTTTGTTACGATTGCTTTTGGTGTCTTTGTCATGAAAACTATGCTGGTTCCTCTGTCTAGGATGGTACTATCTAGGTTGTCTTCCAGAGTTTTTATAACTTGGGGTTTCACATTTACACCTTTAATCGATCTTGAGTTGATTTTTGTATATAGTATAAAGAAGGGGTCTAGCTTCCATCTTCTGCATATGGCTAGCTAGTCATCCTAGCACCCACTGAATAGGAAGTCTTTTCCCCATTGCTTGTTTTTGTCAGCTTTATAAAAGATCAGATGGTCATAGATGTGTGGCCTTCTTTCTGGTCTATTTATTCTATTAGTCTATGTGCCTGTTTTTGTACCAACACCATGTTGCTTTGGTTACTGTAGCCTTGGAGTATATTTTGAAGTTGGGTAGCATAATGCCTACAGCTTTGTTCTTTTTTCTTAGGACTGCCTTGCTTATTTGGGCTCTTTTTTGATTCCATATAAATTTTTAAATAATTTTCTGTAGTTCTGTGAAGAATGTTGTTGGTCATTTGATAGCAGTAGCATTGAATCAGTAAATTGCTTTGGGTGGTATGGCTATTTTAATGATACTGATTATTCCTATCCATGAGCATAGGATGTTTTTCCATATGTTTGTGTCTTCTGATTTTTTTGAAGAGTCTATTTTAATTCTCATGGTAGAGATCTTTCACCTCCCTAGTTAGTTGTATTCCTAGATATTTTATTCTTTTTTTGGCTGTTGTGAATGGGAATGCTTTTCTAATATGCCTTTTGGTTTAGCTGTTGTTGGTATATAAGAATGCTAGTTGCTTTTGCATACTGATATTTGTATCTTGCAACTTTGCTGAAGTTTATTCACTGAAGGAGCTTTTGGCCAAGACTGTGGGGTTTTCCTGCAAGTATGTTGCCTGCAAAAGAGATAGTTTGACTTCCTCATTTCCTATTTGGGTTCCTTTATTTATTTCTCTTGCCTGATTGCTCTGTCTAGGACTTCCAATACTATGTTGAATAGGAGTGGTAAGAGAGGGAATCCTTGTCTTATGCATATTGTCAAGTGGAATGATTCCCGCTTTTGCCTATTCAGTACAATGTTGGCTGTGGGTTTGTCATAGCTATTATTTTGAGGTATATTCTTTCAATACCTAGTTTATTGAAAGTTTTTAACATGAAGCAGTGATGAATTTTATCAAAAACATTTTCTGCATCTATTGAGATAATCCTGTGTTTTTTGTCTTTGGCTTTCTTTATGTAATGAATCACATTTACTGATTTGCACATGTTGACCCAACTTTGCATCTTGGGGGAAGCCTACATGATCATGGTGCTGCTGGATTTGGCTTGCAAGTATTTTCTTCAGGATTTTTGCATTAATGTTTACCAAGGATATCGGCCTTAAGTTTTTTTGTTGTTATGTCTCTGCCAGGTTTTAGTATCAAGATTCAAGATGATGCTGACCTCAAAGATTGTATTGAGGAGTCCCTCCTCCTCAATTTTTTGGAATAGTTTCTGTAGGAATAGTACTAGCTCTACTTTGTACATCTGGTAGAATTCAGCCGTGAACCCATCAGGTCCCAGGTTTTTTGTTGTTGTTGTTGGTAGGCCATTTATTACTGATTCAATTTTGGAACTTGTTATTGATCTGTTCAGGGAATCAATTTCTTCCTGGCTCAGTCTTGGGAGAGTGTATGTGTCCAGGAGTTTGTCAATCTCTTCTAAGTTTTCTAGTTAGTGTGTGTAGAGGTATCCAGAGTAGTTTCTGATGATTGTTTTTATTTCTGGCGGGTCAGTAATAACATTTCCTTTATCATTTCTTGCTTTGTCAGCCAGGATGGAGTGCAATGGTGCAATCTTAACTCACTGCAAACTTCACCTCTGGGGTTCAAGTGATTTTCATGCCTCAGCCTCTCGAGTAGCTGGGACAAGAAGTGTATGCCACCATACCCAGCTAATTTTTGTATTTTTACTAGAAACAGGGTGTCATTATGTTGGCCAGGTGGTCTTGAACTCCTAGCCTCAAGTGATCCACCTGCTTCAGCCTCCCAAAGTGCTGGAATTACAGGCATGAGACACCACATACGCCCTCTATTATGGTCTTAATATTATTCCTTACCCTTTCTTGGAACATCATTCCATCATTTTTTTCTTTATCTTGAATATGAAAGCCGTATCTACTACGGGTGACAATCTTAGAGGAGAATAATGCTCAAATAACAAATACGTTGAGAGTATAGTAGATAGAGAGTTGAATCCTGGCCTTACTATCACAGGACCTTAAAGTCCTAAAAGTTACTTAAAGTCTATGAACTTTATTTTCCTACTAGCTGCTGTATTTTAAATATTACGATTGTGACACCAAAGTGTTTTGTACATAGTAAGACGTCAGTAAATACAGACTAGAATTATTTTTTCTCATCTTGCTAACTATAGCATTTGATGCTACGGATTATCATATTTTGTTCTTAACGTTCTGACCAATTTAGATGTGTGCTCCTAACATACTTTATTTTTCCTTTACACTCTCTTTCTTTCAGTTTTTTCTTGCCTTTCATATAGCTACAAGAGGCATCTCCAAGCTGATGTTTCCCAAGTGTCTTTTTCGAGTTTCAAACATGTTCTACTTGACTATATTTGGTTACCAAATTGACCATGTATCAGAATCACTAAGGAACTTTTCCTAGACCCTCTTCCAGATGGACGGAATTAAAATCTCCGAAAAGGGGATCTGTTATGCTGATGCTAAGACAAATTTATAAGATAACAATATATATAATGAATAAGTTAGTTTGTCAAAAAGTGCATTTTTAATTTTTTTTTGCCACTGTGCACAGCATAGAAGAATGTCTGACACAGTGAGTGACTAACAAATACTTTTTGGTTTAACAAATATATTAGTGAATACATAATAGAAGAAAATGCAAAAAGCTCAGAATAACAATCATAAAGAGTGAGGCCATTACAAGGAAATAAATGAAGTAACTCCCAAATATGTATGAGGATGCAATTAAAGTGTATTGGCATGACCAAGTAGAATTCCATTAAGAAGAGAGTTACATGATATTCTTTAGCAATGTTTGGCATTCCAGAATGAGGCACTTTATAAATAAAATGTAGGAAGAAAACCTAAGTTGAAATTTGCAATGAAATGGCTGCAAGACAAAGTGGTAAGTTTCTTGTGGCGGGGAGTGCTAAATATTTACTTCTCATGACTGAGTTGAATCCATGCAACTTAAATCACTTACTCTAACTTGAATCTTCTTTGAATAATAAGAGTTTTAACTTTTTTATCATTTTGAATATTTTTTCAGAAGCATTCTGTTCAGAATAATATTTAAAGTATTTATGTGCCAGGTAAATTATGGCACTTTTTCCTTCTATATGCATCTGAAGAACACCTGGATTTAGGTATTAAATTTTTCTATCGTGTTGCTATAATTCATTTTTGGAAACAGATTATGGATACATCCATATGTTACCTCTGATTTATCTGCATTTAATTACACAAGTGTGCCTTAAAAACTATTCATTAAAAAATGTTTGATTCAGAACACCTGTTTAATTAAAAAATTTTAAAAACCAAAACAAAACAGACAGACACACATGCAAACACATCTCTTTACTATCCAAAAGACACAATGGAAATATGATACTCTTATTTTATTCTCTATCAGTTTTTTATATTCTCGATAGAGTTTTATTGGCAGTACATACTCATAAATCCTAGCAATAACTTCCCTACACTTTTCCTTTTATAAGCAGGTACAGCTCCTTTGCAAATTTATTATGACATTTCAAATAGAAACAATGTATGTGATTATGAATCTACACTGTATATAAGCCTTTCCCTTAATTTTCTATATTTAAGAGAATAATAATAATCTTGTATTAACATTTTCCCTTCATAGTTCAAAATGACAGACATAGCAAGGTTAAAAATATAAAACTACAAATACTACAGTAAGCATTATTACAAAAGGACAGAAAATAATTGGCAAAAATCTGAAAACAGCAAATATATTGTATATACAATTTCTGAGTTCCAATTTTACAGAGTAACAAGCAAATGGAAAAACAATTGGAAGACTGAATGTCCAATTGTAATTTCACCAATGCTACTAAATAAAAAAGAAAGAAAGAAAATGAAAGTATAGTTGATTCACTTAGTTGCTCCCCTGGTATGTTCCTTGAGTATGAAACTATATCTTAAACATTTTCTATTTTCTTCAGCACACACTGCACTTAGCATAATGCTTGAACATAAAATATTTCTGTTTTAAAACATTGTTGAATGAATGACTATCCAAAACACAATTTTAGGCATTCTGTTAACATATTCTTAGAATATGTTATGTCCTTAGAGTTAGAAAACTTAAACTATTTAAAACAAAACATTTAAAAATATTGAGAGCTCTACCCTTATCCCTATACAAGAGTTGGTTGCAATATTAATTCTGTGAACACTGAAGGTAGGAAGTTTATTACAATTTCTAAGGGCTGCATGTAGTTTGAGATAGAGAATATATAGATGAGGACTGGGGCAGAGGTTGAAGCTGTCGAGTCTAGGCAGGATGTGTTAAGGTTAGTTGTCTTATGGGACTGCATGGGAGCAACATGAAAAGAAGGTGATTAATGTCAACATCCAAACAAGGGTCTGACCAGAGATAGAGAGGAAGATGAGCTCATTCAGGATACTGAGGAGCAGCAGAGGAGTAGCAGGCAAAGAAGTCAGAATATTATTGAAGCCATGAGAGGTTGCAAAGGAGGAATTTTTAGAAGTCATCAGTTTAAAATGCCGAAGTCAAGTCTAGCAAGAAGAGAAAAGAAAATTGGAGAGTAACCTCTATCAATTTTTAGTATTTGAAAGAAGATTCCTTGGACATGTTACTCCAATAGGGATTATTAGGGGTTCAAAGGGATATACAATATTGTTGCTGACCTAAGAGAGTTCACAACTAAAGAAAGAACAAAAGAAAAAATAAGACCTATTAGTGATTACAATAGAATATCAAATTATAAGATACCAAGTATAAAAGCAAACATACGTCTCAGAAACAATTCTTGAAGAAAATCTTCCAGGCTGGGTGCAGTGGCTCACGCCTGTAATTCCAGCACTTTGGGAGGTTGAAGTGGGTGGATCATGAGGTCAGGAGTTTGAGACCAGCCTGACCAACATGGTGAAACCCTGACTCCACTAAAGATACATAAAATTACCAGGGTGTGGTGGCACGTGCCTATAATCCCAGCTACTTGGGAGGCTGAGGCAGGAGAATCGCTTGAACCAGGAGGCGGAGTTTGCACTGAGCAGAGATCCCGTCATTACACTGCAGCCTGGGCAACAGGACGAGACTCCGTCTCAAAAAAAAAAAGAAGAAAAAAAAAACCGAAAATCTTTCAAACACATTTTTTTTTTAATTTAGATGACTAAAGTCAAAAGCTGAAAATTAATAATGTTATGATTATTTTGGGAAATGAGTTTCTATTCTTGTTCTAAGGATGTATTTTCTTCTTTATTCCTAACAACATAAAAATATTATATGGAACTCAATGGTTCTGTCACTTAGATAAACCTTTGCTTGTTAAACAATTTTTTTCCCACCATACTCGACATTTGTGTGTGGCGGGGGCGGGGGACGGAGAGGAATAATTCATGAATATGCAGAAGAGATGAGTCACATATATCTATTTACATAAATTTACATATAAACATAATATAATCATTAAAATCTACCAAATGCTTTTAGATCTTCCCAGGATAAAGACATGATATTATACCATGCTATAATTAATACTCAAAAATTCCTAAGCTTTCGTTTTGTTTATGACTCCTTTCAACATCATCCTAGGCATTTTTGGGAGTATGTGAGGCTCTTGAAACAACACAGGCATAAAACAGACTTTGGGGTCCACTCTGTTCACTAATCTTTCTCTAATTCCCCTGAGAAACATTTATACTCCGCCCAAATGTTGAAGGCGCCTCACCATTGCTAATACTAAAGAAAGATGCCAGCCGGGTGCTGTGGCCAACACCTGTAATCCCAGTACTTTGCAGGGCTGAGAGGGGTGGATCAAAGGTCAGGACTTCAAGACCAGCCTGACCAACATGGTGAACCTCATCTCTACTAAAAATACGAAAATCAGCCAGCATGGTGGTGCACCCTATAATCCCAGCTACTCAGAAGTCTGAGGAAACAGAATCACTGGAACCAAGGAGGCAGGGGTGACAGTGAGCTGAGACAGCACCACTGTACTCCAGCCTGGGGGACAGAGCAAGATTTGGTCTCACAAAAAAAACGACGGAAGACAATGACTATTCTGCTCTCTTGGTGTTCTCAAGTTGTGGATCTTCAGAGTCTTAGAAGGCTCTGGATTCCATGTAGAGGTGGGAAGGATAGCCTCACCACGGCCTCTGTCAACTAGATGTAGAGGGGTTCTGCTGATGTTACTCAAATTTTATGTAAAATGTCTTATACAAGTAAGTTCTCCAACTATGGACCTTCACTTTGTAATTACTAAATTCTAAGAGTGTCTTATAAAATAAGTTCTCCAACTACAGACCTTCACTTTGTAATTACTAAATTCTAAGAGTTATTCTATTTCACTCTATTTTATTGAGCTTCCTCTCTAACGCTCTTTCCTCTGCTATTACAAATAAAATTTCTTACACAAATCAGTTGGCAAATATTTATTGAACATTTATTGTATATCACAAAAAGTGTTTTACATCATCTCATTCATTCCTAATAATGCACTCTTAAGTTAGGTACTATTATTAGCTCTAGTTTACCAAAGAGAAAACTAAGGCGTAAAAAGTGTAATTAATAGCAGAGTGCATATTCAAACGCAAGCTTTCAAACACCACAACCCTTATGCTTAAGCACTCTCAATAGTGCTTTCCAGTTTTCCCAACGCCATTTATTAAACAGGGAATCCTTTCCCCATTGCTTGTTTTTGTGAGGTTTGTCAAAGATCAGATGGTTGTACATGTGTGGCGTTGCCTCCAAGGCCTCTGTTAAGGTGCAGAAAGCAGAAACTGGATCCCTTCTTGACACCATACACTAAATTTAACTCCAGATGGATTAAAGACTTAAACATAAGACCTAGTACCATAAAAACCCTAGAAGAAAACCTAGGCAAAACCATTCAGGACATAGGCATAGGCAAGGACTTAATGACTAAAACACCAAAAGCATTGGCAACAAAAGCCAAAATAGAAAAATGGGACCTAATCAAACTCTAGAGCTTCTGCACAACAAAAGAAACAATCATTAGAGTGAATCGGCAACCAACAGAATGGGAAAAAATTTTTGCAATCTACCCATCTGACAAATGGCTTATACCCAGAATCTACAAAGAACTAAAACAGATTTACAAGAAAAAAACAAACAAGCCCATTCAAAAGTGGGCGAAGGATATGAACAGACACTTTACAAAAGAAGACATATATGAAGCCAACAAACATGAAAAAATGCTCATCATCACTGGTCATTAGAGAAATGCAAATCAAAACTACACTGAGATACCATCTCACGCCAGTTAGAATGGCGATCATTAAAAAATCTGGAGACAACAGATGCTGGAGAGGATGTGGAGAAATAGGAACACTTTTACACTGTTGGTGGGAGTGTAAATTAGTTCAACCATTGTGGAAGACAGTGTAGCCATTCCTCAAGGAACTAGAAATAGAAATTCCATTTGACCCAGCAATCCCATTACTGGGTATATACCCAAAGGATTACAAATCATTCTATTATAAGGACACATGTACATAAATGTTCATTGCGGCACTGTGTACAATAGCAAAGACCTAGAACTGACCCAAATGCCCATCAATGATAAGACTGGACAGGGAAAATGTGGCACATATACACCATGGAATACTATGCAGCCATAAAAAATGAGTTCCTGTCCTTTGTAGGGACATGGATGAACCTGGAAACCATCATTCACAGCAAACTGACACAAGAACAGAAAATCAAACACCACATGTTCTCACTCATAGGTGGGTGTTGAACAGTGAGAACACATGGACACAGGGAGGGGAGCATCACACCCTGAGGTCTGTGGTAGAGAACTAGGGGAGGGACAGCCAGGGGTGAGGAGTTGGGGAAGGATAACCTGGGGAGAAATGCCAGATAAAGGTGATGGGGAGGAAGGCAGCAAACCATATTGCCATGTATGTACCTATGCAACTATCCTGCATGTTCTCCACATGTACCCCAAAACCTAAAACGCAAAATATATATATATATATACACATATATACAAATACAAAAATTAAAATAGTGCTTTCCATTAACAAAAATAGTCTCTAGAAGTTAGACAGCTTAAAGTTTTTTTTTTTTTCACCTGAGCCAAAGTTCAATCAGGCTAAGTGATCTAATATATTAATAGTATGTATAATTATATTTCCATCAAACAAATGATAATCCCTTTTCAATTAGGTAGAATACAGTGAACATAACATGGGATTTGTAAATTAAAAGGTACTTGGCTTTTTGGCTTGAACCTCATTTTTCCTTGGTGTGGCTTTAGGCTATTTACTGTAACTCTCTAAGCCTCCATTTCTTTGTCTTTAAAAAGGCATAATAAAATCTGCATTTAAATGAGAAATATTCTTGTTTGAGATAATGCATATTAAACAACCAGTATGGTGCACAGAATACTTGCAAGGCAGCAACTAATTATTATTTTCTTTCTTCTTTCTCTTATCCAAAAAATAAGTTAAACTATCCAGACCCTATGCTTCACTAGGTAGATTCCTTTTATAACATACTGCAGGAGATGATGGAGATGGTCCTTCTCAAAATTCTAAATGGTATACAAGTTTTTTTCTTCTATAAGCTGCCAGTGAACATTAAAACTGAATTCAATGTTATATAGCTTGCTATACTTATTTTTTCTGGGATGTATATGCACAGGTGATCTGCAGAAGAACACAAAAGATATACAATGAAATGTAATGCTTCTACTTGGTAAAATACTAGAGAGCTACTGATACCAAGGGTTCTATAAATGTTTATGCAATCATTTTTGTGTAGCCATATTAAAATATTAAAATCATGATTACATTTGAAGTTCAGAAATGCAAGTAGCATTTTAAAATGGATAATATAATGCTCCATTCTTAACATCTAAGAATAAAAAGAAACATGTCCCCAAAGTGCTATGGGTCAGCTGCAATACAAGTTATTCTGTGTCTGGGGAAAATTTCAATGCCATTCATGATCCGCATTCTGCTCACAAAATGTAAGAATTCTATTAAGAATATCCGACTCTTACCAAACACAGAAAAACTACATTTTGCTCAGCTATGCAGATAATTTAATTCTCCAGCTTTTGTTCCTTTACAATATACACAGACAGCAAGAATTCTTTCTTCACTAATGCATTCTCTAAATGAAGGGAAAAAAATCGTTTTTTTTCTACAATAAAGTGTCCCAGGTTTGACCACATTCATACTTAAAGTGCAAGTATTTCTATTGTTCTCCTAGTTCTGAAAATGTATAATCTTCTAAAAAAAAAAAAAAAAGATGAAGTCTTCACAGTACATTGGGTTCCATATTTCTATTTGTAAACATATATACACATTTATGATACTGAAAGCAATTTCCAATCCAAAAATTTTTTCTGCAGTTCACCCAGCATCTTGCAAAGAGGATGGGCTTAAAAAGTTTATCTTCAAAAGATGTATAAGAGAATAAAAAATATTTAGTCTAGAAGAAAAATACTGTATAAAACAATTATATATTATTTATAATACTTTGCTACCTTCTAAGTAAAAGTAAGTTAAACAATACAGCTGTGATTGAACCATGAATAACAATACAACCACCAAAAAATCACCATTTAATCGTTGTGTGTTACTTTTCTCTACAAAAATGTACTATAGGAATTGTAAAAGGTCAAACAGGAAATGTATAAATATCATCTATCTCTACAGAGTTGCTTTGACCAACATTATCTTTTTACACAAAAGTTTATTAAAGGGTGACTTTTTAAAAATCAGGGCTTATTTGTAAGGTGAAAGAACAATAAAAAATGGTGTTCAATGATTCTGTTGGGAAATTTAGACGTTATTATATAGGATATATACAATTAGAATTGCCAAATCTGATAAATAAAGTACTCCTCTGAATAAGTATGTCATATGCAATGTGCTAGATTAATACTAAAAGATTTTGCTTTGCATATTTGAAAATCAAATTTAATTGGGCATTCTTCATTTTGCATAGCAACTCAAAATTCCAGCTTATGTTTCAGTTATGTTCTAAATGTTTTAGTGAGTAAAGTGATGTAAAAAATTTACTTCTAAAGGAGTTTATAATTATTCAAAATTACTATTAATCTCTGCCTTTTCACTCTTATCCTTTGATGAGCACCTCTATTCCCCTATAAATATGCAAATATCTTGCCAACTTGGAGGCGTTACTAGTCCTTTAGTAGTGAACTGTGTAGTCATTTTTTTACTCCCCAAAATGTGAGATTGCATATCTAAAAATAAAGTGTCAGACTTGGGATGTGGACATTCATTACTCAAACGTGTACACACACACACACACACACACACACACACCCCTACAGCTGAAGCTCTGCAGTAGGGTCCATGGACCTTGCAGGAACTATCCAGTCTTACCATCCTCCCTTTGTTTCCAACAGATACGATGCAACAGCAGGAACTACCACAACAGACACAAACCCTTACTCACTCAATGCTACAGCAGTACCGTTGTAGTAGTTTTATCAGATTATTTAGAACAACAGGTTGCGTAGAAAGCCTGAGTTCACTTGTATCCTGGAGTGTTATGACAGCATGAATGAGCAGGACAAGGCTCTATGGAGGAGTGTGCATAGGATGCTTGACTCAGGGTAAAGATGCTGGGCAGTGATGATAAAAACAGCAACAGTGGTGGCCGTAGAATAGGACAATAGAAGGTGCCTGTTACACAGAAACGTATCAGACAGGAAGTGCTTGTGGCATCTTTGGGTGAGTTCAGCACAGTTGATTTTATTCCTGAACTCACTCAAAGAAGCCACAAGCAGAGGAATGTTCTTTGCTTTTAGAACAAAAAAATACTAGCAGCACAATAAAAGCAGAATATAACAGGAAACATTTCTAGAGGAAGGAAGGCAGAATGAATTATGTAATGACATAGTTTATACAGAAATCGCAACAGTACTTTAATCACTGATACAAATTTAAATAAACAGCAAGATATCAAATTTTCAGCAAGGAACTTTCATTAGATCTTTTTTCTAATATAAAACTCTAAACCTAAGGGCTCTCCTCTAATTCCTTTTCTCAGAGAAAACCCTGAATGGCTTATATTACCTCAGTATCTTTGCCTTAATAAAACACCAATGAATGCAAACTCAAATTATGTATTATATACCTTAACAAATCATTTTCAAATATCAATTAAGATTTACCCAAAACATAAACTAGATGGTATTATTCGCTTATTTGAAACTTGTTAATTTGCAATTGTTCTATTTTGATGGAAATATTGCCCAGTTTACAAATGTGAAATTTACAAACTATTTTCAGAAATGTATCTATTGTTCTGGTGAGGTTTACATAAACAACTATGCACATATGTATGTATGCATATGTGTCTTTATTTTTACAACTGTAAGTACATGCGTGTGCACACATGGGGTGTTTACATAATTCTTTAAAAATTTTGTTATTTAGAGTTCAGACACAGGAATTAGACTGAAACTTTCAAAGTAAAGTTCCACTGAACAATTCAGTGCAAAATCTTGACATTATTTAACCTAATTTTAGTAATATTAATATTTTTAACTTAGTGGCAATCATAAGCAGATGTTGATATTCTAGAAAAAAAATTGTGTGATCTGGATCTTACATTCATTTAAAAAAAATATTGTGTTAAGAATGAAGTTTTCATCATAGTTACATGAAAGGAATTCAAAGGGAACATTTTAAATAAAGTAGCTCAGACTATTGTAGTAATCTTATGCTAGAAAGAAGATGTGCTAATGAGATTAGCTACATACGAAATTTGCAAGTCATTTTAAAAGTTTTAGACCACACTAAAAATGTGAAGGGGAAGAGATGGAAAAAACAGCTTTGTTTTTGGAAAGCAAAACCAATGGAGCGGCAAGGAAGGTGAATTTGAATGGAGACAGTTATTAGTAAGGAGATTCTTACCAAATCTGAGAGTAAATTCTAAACTGTGTGGAATTGACAGGACTAGTATAAAGGAAATAGAGGATGGACAAACTTAGGAGACAACCCAAGTCAGACAGGATTCGGAACTCTGAGTAAAGAAAACGAGAGGGATGAGTCAAAAATGACTGTGGGGTTTTCAGCCCATTTAATCCTAAGAAAGTTGGTGACTCTGGCAGAAGGGAGGCTAGGACTCTCCCTCCTTTAGCTGCAAATAGGAGACGCAGTCACCCAACAGTGAGAAAAGAAAGTAGGCATCGGAGAAAAATGAAGGAGGATAGAATGTTTAGTTATATTTGACTGCTTGGCAATGCTTAGGCACTAGCAGATCAGAATGTTGCTTTTTTTCACATATGTAATTTGAATTTTGAAAGTATCTTATTATAAACAATATTACAGAAGGGAAAGTTAATGCATCTGTCAACTTTTATATTTATATTTACTTTGGTCTTTTAATCTTCCAACTTAATGTTGACTGATTGACTGTGACATTATAAAGTGGTATGAATGTATTTGTCTTTGTCATGCAAATGTAAAATGTATATATTTAAAGCATTTAAATTATTAAACAGGTAAACTTATTTAAGGCATCCCTAATACATGAATGTGAAACTATAGCAACTTAACAGAAAGAAGTAACAGCAATTTTTTTAAAAGGTCTGAAAATTTAAATTCTCTGCAGCAGAATTCATTTTTCATACCTGTAATAATTTCCCTGTATTTCCCATAGTAGTAAAAATGTGAATTTCATACCAAGCTAGGGGAAGATCATCACCAAGAGTAGTGGTCTAGGTCACAGTTTGTTCTCTGGCTTTTAAAGTTTGACCTCAGAAGGTTGTTCATGTCCATATTTCAAGCTCTTTTTAGGATACAGAAAGATTTAGTGATAAAGTAAGTATATTATTATCTGCAGACCTATACAGGACACATTTCAAGAATTCTCTTAAGAGGGCTCATGGAAGTCCTAAATACCTTTTCAAGTATTTATGTGTGTCATTATTCTATTAATAATGATAAAATAGTAGGCTTCCCATTTTGGACAAAAAACAAGGGATGTTTACAAATGTTCTTTGATATTTATTAAATATTATAATAGAGAATATTTCAGATACAATTACTGAGAGATTACAGGGGAATGCAAAACATTTTAACAAGGAGAATAAATGTTTTCTTGCATCTCTCTTATAAGCATATTTCATATTCAAGTTAATAAAGGTTGAGTTTGATTCTTCATTTTCTTCTAGGTAATTAGCTTTCAAATTGAAGACAACAAAGCCAAATGTAAATTTGACTCAAGTCGTGTGAAAAACAATGAAACTATGTGGCTATCTCTAAATTATTCAATTAACAGAGCCTTGGCTAAGACCTAGATATTTTGATTTTTAGTTCATTATTATCTTCACTCTAGTGTAATTCATTTTTATTAAGAATTCATGCACAACTAAATGTGTAGCCTATTCAGGAGCTTTTAATTTGCAATAATGTTGGAAGAAAAGTTAATTTAGATAATCAAATGGGGAACAGTTCTTTGAAGCTGTATTTGTTAATTATTTTTGTTTAGGTTAGTTTAGGACAGTAAGTTAAAATGAAAAGACATGAATTCTAAGGAAACTTGATCGCTTTGGCCTTTATGACATTTCACAGAGGAATCTTAAATAGTGTTTATCTTCTCCAGTGCATTTAAAATCAGTGAGGGATGAAGATATTTATTTTACTTGACCAAAAGAAAAAAAAAAAAGACTATAAACTGGTTCTGAATGCATGCCATGTAGTTTTCATCTTCTGACAGAGCCGTATTTCAGAAGATAACAGAGAGGAGGAATTTATAGCAGGTGCATTACTACTTAGAAACTAATCTCACCCACATGGCTGTTAACGTGAAATATGGATTTTAATAATCCTGGCTCTGTGAGTTGTGTGATCCTGCCTGGTGGGAATGTGATTAGCCATAGTCTGCAAGATTAATTGAGATATATAGCACACGATTACATTTAGTAAACTTCAAACTACTCTGATTATACTAGAGTCTGCATGCTTAATGCTGCATCCTAATAGCTAATAAAAAAAAAAGACACAAATAAATCAATATTTTATTATGATAAGAAGAACACCTCTGTCTTTTGGTCATTAAAAAGGTCAGTTAAATGGACTGTAAAGTCTTCCACAGGAAGGAAAAAAAAATTTAAAGACAGAATTCACTCGTAAGAATTACATGTGAAATTTTATACAGTTCTACATAATATAGGCAGCCTCATTATCAACATTTCCCAATATGTAGGATGCATTTCCACCTATTTACATCTGTGAAACCCAACCAACTGCCCTCAAATTTCTTCCCCCTTCTGTATCTAGTCCATCTTTTACTGATAGCACTAGCCACAAAGTAATAAAATAAACTTTGCTATTGTCATTAATCCTTATGTTAATCCCTATAACGAACAGAGCTCAGTTATTAAATATTCAACGAATGATTAATATCTATTTTTAAGTCTTCCTTTTGGAAAAACTTTGATGGCATCTCTCTCTACCCTCGCAATGGTAGAACTTGTCTGAGCATTCAAAACACTTTGCTCTAGTTGGGTAGTTTTCTGTTATTCTGGTGTATAACACTGGTCTATATTCCTTAATAGATGGTGAGGATCCTGACGTTTGAGGATCAGGACTACCTAATCTCATCATCTAGCACAGTATCAGCCCCACAGTCTCTGTTCAAAAAATAATTAATTAAAAATCTAATTTTCAAACCCATTGCCCCTGCTTCTCTTTCTGCATTCTGCTTTCCAGCTAAAGTATGCTTCTTCGTAGGTCCTAAAGAGTCCTTCCCCTTTCTAACCTCTAAATACGCTGTCTCATGGCTTCATAAAAATTGCATTTCTTTTTGCTGAGCTCTCTGTTGATCAAGAAAAATGAGTTGCTCCCAAACAAGCAAACTTACCAAAAGTCAAAAAATTAGGCCTAATGCTTGCTTAAGTGAATTAGGATTCTAATAAGCAACCAAGTATAGAAATATGTTCAGTGCTGTAAGAACTGGAGTATGCACACAATCACCTCTGCAGTTGTATTAGTGAATTTATCAGGGGCATGTAGCAATAGAGTCTTTTCTGTAGGACGATGGAATGAAAATTTGAGGAGTCTTCAGTTTGTAATGGACAAAAGTAACATTAACTATGAGTAAAATTCAAGAACTTTCAATAACTTGTATTACAGCTTATCCAGATTCAGTGACCACATTCTAGGAACACTAGGCCTTAAAGAAATGTCTATAAATCCGAAGGACTAATCAAGGGAGTAATGTTTTATATAAATAATAAAACACAATATTCTAGGAAAGGGGACAGAATAAGGACATATATGTGTTCAAGAGAGATTTGTATACACTTCTGGGTGACAGCTGTAAAGTGGGCAGTTAATGGAGATGTTGGAAGATACAGCTCACTTTTTATGGTTGACTCATTAGCTTTTTACAAAATAAACCACAGGTAATACCAAAAGCAGATGCATAGGAAAAATCTAATGGAATCCAAATGACTGTGTTATTTGGAAATAATTACTGGAATACGAGCAGCTCTATAACTTCAAGGATTTCTGGGGCAACATAAAAACATTTTAAAGAAAATAAATATGCTATCTTCTGGGAAAGACTCAGTCACTGAAGACAAAGAGGAGATTCTTCACTTGGGGATAGCTTTGGAATTTTTTTTTTTACTCCTCCTTTTTGCTCTTTGAAAATAGATGTATTTCATCTTCAAACGTAGAATTCCAGAGAGTAGTGTATCCCTACAGGGATATACAGAATGCATATACAGATAAAAGAGAGTGGTAGTATTTAATATTTTAAATGTAGTAGGTATGTGGTAAACATTTCATAATTAATAGGTATTTTATATAAAATTGGGTTTTCTTTTTTGTATTATAATAAACTTACATTTAGAATTTTTATTGATCAATATTTGACAGTAAAATGGGACAAAACTTTTATTTTATATATATTAATATATATTTTTATATATATTTTTTATCTTGACAAAAACATACCTCAATTTGATTTTTGAAACCTTCCTCTAAGAATCACACTACTCTGAGTTGTAGAGTGCATAACTTAAGTCTATTCATAAAATTCACCTTTTAAATTGCAAAAAAAAATTAAAAGTCAACATGGCTTTTAATTTTTACCTCCCAATTCATATCAATTTTGTAATCATTTAACATGGCACTTAACAAATTCCTATGTGAATACCTAGTGAATTCTCAGTCTGGGATAGAATATTGACTCTTATAAAAATGTTGCACAGAGCAGTATAGAACTCAGAGTTATGAGTGGGATTAGTCACTGGGGGCCAGAAAAGCATATGAGTTTATTAATATACATGCATATGGATGTGTAAACACACACACACACACACACACACATATACACATATAATTGTTTTTTGCCTTGATTTATTGTGGTACTTAAGCAGCTCACTACAATACCCTATAAATCCATCACAACTTGGGTAAGATTATTTATTCTAATTCTTACTGTACTTACAATCCTATGCATTTATTATTATCATTTCTTAGATGTCATACATACATTTTATTTAGTTCATGCACTGTAATTTTTAGCAATGGAATTTCATAGTGGCCTGGATCTAATGATAGTTGAATGAGATCCAGGAGAGTTACTCAAATGCCAGCTATCTGTGCTAAATAAATGATTAAATTAATCAATAGCCAATAACTTCATATGTTTAAATCCTATCCATGTAGGCACCATATATAACAAATAAAATGAGTCATTAGATATGTCTGTGGTTTTGGAATCAAATAAAACCGAATTTTAATTGCGAATTGACTGCACTATAATCTAGATGCATTTCTTAAAGTTTCTGATTTTCAAATTTCCTCATCTTCAAAACAGAAACAGTGGCACTTAGCTCATAAGATTATTGTGAACATTACATATTTTTTTTCAGTGCTTAGGAGATACTAAGCACTTAAGAAATGACAAGTATTTTTTATTATATATTATTACTGTTCATAGAAACATTTACACAATGAAAACATTATTAAGACATAAAGATCATTTGACAGGAAGACATATATCACTTTGGTCTATGTAAGAAGTGAAAGAAACTTAACAAAATTCAACCTCTAGATAATTTAATCTGTGCTAGTATGATTTATTTATTTGTTTTAATCTTGATCAGAAAGCAAGCACACTGTCAGAAAACACAGGCAGAAAAAAAAAAAAAAGAAAGAAAGAAAAGGAAGAAAAAACCCTAATAGATAATTTTTTGGTTTATAAAAACCACTCAGGAAATTAAAATTTAAAAACCAAACTCATATAAAGGTTATAAATAGAGTCATTAACATTTTTAAAGGATTTTATAATAAGTTATAGAGCTGGTGCCTGAAGCTGACATTTTCATTTATTATACAGAAGAAAAACTCTTCTTTGGTCCTCTTAATGCATCTTACACACCTTCACATGATGTTTATATATTGCCTCAGTGTATTGAAGTATATTTACTTTAAAAGGAAAATAAAGTTTCAACGCACTTCATCCTTACATACTTCATTAATTAAATCTCCTTTCCACAGTTTATCTCACAAACAAAAATAAACAGGAATATTGCTTCTTTCCTGGAGAGATGATTCCTACTTTTAACCCTAGCAAACAGCTTTTCGAACCAATATTTCAACATTGAATTGGAAATAGCTGGATCTTCTGGAGGACTCATGAATTAACTCAAATGCTAACATCAAACAGCTAGAATATAAAGACACAAGGATGAGATTTCAAATATGTAAGTAACCTGGAAAATATTGGTAAGTAGTGCTTAAATGCTGCTGAATTGAATATGATCCAATTTTGAAATATTTACTGAAGATAGTAAATGTCAGGAGAATGAGTTAGTATGCCTCTAGGTTTCAGTTAGAAAAAGACAATCCAAATATAACAAAACTGATTATGATAATTACATTTTAATTCCCTAATAATGTCTAGTAATACTAATAAGTCTGCCATTCTTACGTATATGAAACTTTTCCCACAGAAATAATTTACGACATTTTATTCATGTTTAACACATGATATTTTATTGCAAATAGGTTGAAAATGGAGTGAGGTTCAAACAAGGCTGTGTGCTTTGTTGGTGGCAAGGCTAATAACACAAAAGAATACTTCATATTTTCAAATTTTTCATTTTTATCAGTACCTTGCTACCCATATGGAATATGTGTCTTAAAAATCTGGCTAGGTGGGTGCAGCAACATTTACTATAAACTGGGGTTACAAATAAGTTGTCCATGATAAAAACTGAAAATTACATTTATTCCACCTGCATTTGCATAATACCTTCTTCTTGAAAAGATAATTTTTGTGAACTTTTGTCTAATAAGAATTATCTCTGTTAATAATAACTGTATCTCTATAACTTAAAAATATTCACTCATGGCCGGGCGCGGTGGCTCAAGCCTGTAATCCCAGCACTTTGGGAGGCCGAGGCGGGTGGATCACGAGGTCAGGAGATCGAGACCATCCTGGTCAACATGGTGAAACCCCGTCTCTACTAATACAAAAAATTAGCTGGGCATGGTGGCGCGTGCCTGTAATCCCAGCTACTCAGGAGGCTGAGGCAGGAGAATTGCCTGAACCCAGGAGGCGGAGGTTGCGGTGAGCCGAGATCGCGCCATTGCACTCCAGCCTGGGTATCAAGAGCGAAACTCCGTCTCAAAAAAAAAAAAAAAAAAAAAAAAATATTCACTCATTAACAAAAACTCACAAAAATGCAGTAAAGAATTGAGGACAGTGGGTTCTCTGGCCTCTTGTTACTGTCACAAATTAATTGGTATTAAGCAAATTTGGAATGCTTTTTAACAGTAGAATCGGATGAAACTGTATGAAGAACTCAGGAGGTAAACAGTTTGATATGAACAAAGCAATATTTAAGGCCAAGTCAAAGAGAAACAAGAGCCAAAGGCAACAGACTCTATGAATCATCTTCATAGTTACTCTGTTTAACAGCCTTTGTTTATGATATTCAGAGAACAATTCTAAATGTACAGTTTTTAAAATTATTTTCTTAGTTCAAAGCAGTACAAGTTTATTATAAGAAAGTTCAAAATAAAAATGAAAATTAAACATTTTCTATTTATTTCCTTTGGAAATACAAAATTTTAAAAATATGGAGGAACCATGCATTCATTTTAAAAAAATAGGATCACACATTATATACAATTTGATAATCTGAATTCAAATTTAGAGTTATTTTGATACATAAAATTATTTTTATTTTGTTTCATTAAATATATCTTGTATTTATATCACTTTGAAAATATTTAAAAATTTGGGAATAAGTCAGAGTCCCAAAACAAATGAACTCTTCTCTTCATATTCTACAAAGATATATTCTATGATCTACTGAAAAATAGATGATTATATCTATAATCTCTTACAGTATTCAAAAATAACTATTTTGTTTCTCAGGACTTTTCTCAGAACAGCTTTCTGAGATGATTTCTCAGGTTACTTCTCTTCCACTTTACACTTTGTTCTAGTCACTATTTCTTTATGAAGCTCATTCACATTCGTTATCTTATTCGACTGATTTCTATTTGTTCATTTCTTTGGAGGAGAACAAGACTTTCCTTTTGATTTCCATATACCTTCGAGTGACTCAGCACATAGATATGGGGTTTACAAATGCTCGTACAATAAATGAAGTGAACGTACAAATGAACACACACATTTTAAGACAAGATGATCCTTAAATACTTATTTCACTTCATTCTCAGTTATGAAAATTTTTATTTTCCTGTCATCATCGTTGCTACTAGTTACAAAAACCACCTGTTTTATGTTTTCTTCCCTTCCTCCCATGATGGAAGGTGAAAAATCCTGATACTTATTTTTTGGGAAGTAATCAAATGGGAGAATTACAGCAAATCTAGCTGGATTTATAAATAAAGACCACAGGAATAAGAGAAAAGGGAGAAAATAATGAGCTTTTTATGGGGTTAGAGTGTACACTAAAGGTGGGAGTTAGTGAGGTGCTTAAAGCTCTTCAAATGCACTCCATAATCTACCCAGTTAGTTTACTTGAACTTAGATAAAGTGGAAACACTTATAAAATTAGTAATTTTAATAGACGATTTATTTACCTTTAATATTTTGCTGGCACATTACTGGCTTATCTCTAGCCTTTATAATGATTCTATTTTATAGATGAAAAAAATCAGAATACTGTTTATTCATTACTTTTTCAAGTACAAGTAGAACCTATGTTCATCCATAATAAAATCTGGAAGTCTTACATGCTAGCTCAATGTATAACAACATGGAGAAATTTGAGACATATGTATCATAAAGTTAATTTACTGTAGATATTAAAGAGCAATAAAAATTCAAATTAGGATATATACTTTTAGATTTTTAAAAAGATATTACGCGCTAATTTTTAAAACACTAGAAACACAAATTAAACATTAAATGAGTAATAAATATTTTATATAGTATATCTTACCTCAAATTTAATTCTCTCAGTTAATTTTAAAGTGTCTTTGCTTAGGAAATACTAAACGGATTTGTTTTGAAACAAACTGTGCAGGAAAATCATAAGATGAACAAGAAATGGCTTACTAGATATTTTCAAATCTTGGTGAGAAGAAAATTGAATGCTTTCTTCTCTTGATGAAAAATATACCATGATCTACCTTTATTAATAGTTTTAGGTCCCCATGAACTTCTCTTTGCATTTGACTCAGGGAAAAAAGTTTTAATTTAATTTTTAAGCTCACAAGAGTAGCTCCCCCTTTGAAAACTCTCTTCAGAACCATTTTAAGTATTTCGTATTTTTTTTGTGTTTTTATGCTTCCCACACTATCCATATTACTTAAATCAGTAACTAATAGAGATTAAGATTCACAGCGTTGCTGTATAGAATAATTCCATCATTGTGATTATAGTATTACAACAATACTATACTATTTGTCTATTTGCCCCCGAATTTTATGATGTGGGAAAATGTAATAAAGTATTTAGTTAATTGTAAAGACACTTCTGTATAAACTAAAACAAAATGGGAGTGTTGGTTTGTCAGGCCATAATGCCATGCAATTACTGAAACAATGTGTTCAAAAGTTCAAAGAATTGGTATAGGAAATGTATTTCAGAGATGTTAAC
This sequence comes from Aotus nancymaae, assembly GCF_030222135.1. Taxonomy (NCBI): domain Eukaryota; kingdom Metazoa; phylum Chordata; class Mammalia; order Primates; family Aotidae; genus Aotus; species Aotus nancymaae. Next base: position 4,626,639 of record NW_026988423.1, on the reverse strand, counting down.
ATATAATGTGTGACTGCGCAGGTAGTGTTAAAGCTGAGAAATGCCTCTGTCACCGTAAGTATGAAACTACAGTCAGTAAATGCATTTGACCCAAAAAGGAGATGAATAAGCCAGTAACATTGTGAATATTCATGATAACACAGTTAGGCATTCCAAATAAATATAATTCATTATAAAGTGATTCTATGGTTTTAAATCTCTGGGAATATTTTTAGAACACTGTTTTAGTGAGTATTTCCCCTTCATAGCTTTTTCCTTCTCCAGCCATTTTAAACAATCAAATTATAATAATTACTCTTAAGTAAGGTATTTTTTTTCTATTTAAATTGCTGAATAACGTAACATACTTTGGAAAAGTCCAAGATTGCACTGGCTACTGCAACAATGAATTAAGGGCATATAAAAAATAACCTTATCCCAGAAATTTAAAAAATACTAAAATATATAGTAAATTATGCAAATAAAAAAAGATCAGTAAAACAATAGTCAAAATGGTTAATGTTAAATTTTCGTTTTTGCTATTTAGGAAAAATAAATTAATTGCATAGCTGAAGAGATTATTGTGAATACTAAGCTAGTAAAAAAGGAGAATGTTGAATTGTAATCAGCCTCCCCATGCCTGCTTTTAAATCATATGATTGGTTGTTTAGTCTGTTTTATAGACTTTTTGTTTCAGAATAGGTTTAGATTTCAGAAAAATTTAAAAGATAGTACATACAATTCCCATACACCCCACACTTCGTTTCTAGTATTATCAATACCTTATATTCAGGTACATTTATAAAAATTAATGAACCTATACTGATAGACTCATATTTATTGAAGACCACTTTATTTAAATTTCCCTCGTTTTCTCTAATGTTCCTTTTTCCCCCCCAAGATCCCATATTACATTATTCATCACATCTCCTTAAGATCCTCTTATCTGTGACAGTTTCTCAGCCACTCCTTGTTTCTGATGATTTTTGAAAGCTTCTTGGAACGCTAACCACCTTTTCTGTAGAATATCTTGAAATTATCTGATTTTTTAAATGATTAATTTTATGAATATTACATTTGGGGAAGGAAAATCACAGAGTTAAGGAACCATTCTCAAAGCTTATCAGCCGTACATAGTATCAACATGATTTATCACTGTTGATGGTGACCTTGAGTACAGAACCCAGGTTGTAAAGTTTCTCTCTCTCTATTCTCTCCCCACTGCATCTTTTTCCATATTCTATTCTTGAGAAGAAAGTACAGCACGCAGAAGAGTTCTGTTATATTTCCTTAAGAACTGAAGAGCTACCTAATTTATTTGAAATTCTGCACAGCTTCCTCATCCTTATTTATTTATTCAATTATTTATTTGTATCAGTAGGAACTCAAGGACATTTATTTTATATTTTGGATATTAATTATTATTTTACTATATTGCTCAAATTGTCCCAGCTTTGTAATTAAGAGTTTTCAGTTGGCTCATGTGTCCTTTTGCCATCCCAATCAAGAGGGGGTTTGTTTGGTTCTTTAAAGCACTTTATTCATCTTAACCTCACACAACGCTCCAGGCTTATGGCTGATATACAGGTATACAGAAAATGTTGGATTCAGATCAGCCTTCTTTTATAGCCCCTTATACATCCCTTTCTAGTTTAGAATAAACATCAGTATATGAGGTACTGAGAAAATTATGTAGAAAAGTCTTAATAAATGAAATGTTAAAAATATTTTTTAGATAAATAAATACAGGTAAACATCTATATGGTGCACACCACATCCTAGTATTATTTTAAAATCTTTATATGCATTAACTCATTTAATCCCCATTAACAGTCCTACAAGATCAGTGTTGTCAGTATTAATAATAGTCACTTTACAGAAGATGATTCCAAAGCACAAGTAAATCTAGTAATTTGCACAGGTTATAGAAAATTAGCAGAAGCAAGATTTGAACTCAGGTAGTCGGCTTTTACTGAGTTTTATTTTTTTATCTTTTATTTTTGTTTTGGTAGAGATGGAGTCTCATTATGTTGTCATATTGCCCAGGTTGGTCTCCAACTTCCTTTCACCTCGGCCTCCCAAAGCACTGGGATTCCAGGTGTCAGCCACTGTGCCTGGCCCTGAGTGCTCTTAAGCATTACAATCCAGTGCCCCTTTCTAAATCTAATGGATTTCTATAAAATATATGAAATATTTTATACTAATTCCTAAGATTGTACAAAAGGCAGCTTCCACTGCTTTTTAAATTTATGCTAAAGCTGAATAATCTCCAACATGTGCCCTGTGTTTCTCTGAGTTTTAATCTTTTGTGGGCAACACCCTGGTGTCCATCTTCATATGGATCTACTTCACACATTTGAAAATATACGCACTGTACAAAACATCACTCATCAATACTACCCCACTTGTGGGCCTGCCTGCTGTCCTAGAGTCCCTGTATCTAGAAATGAACATACCTTTCTTCTAACCACCCAAACCAGAAAGTGAGAAGTTACTTCCCTGACTTAGTCACCCAATCTGTCAAGAACAAGTCAGTCTAGATGATATGCTTATTTTACATACTAAACTTCTGAATTTATCTCTGTCATCCTTCTACCTAATTTACACATAGATAATGTCTTGGTGGGATTTCTGCAACAAATTCCTCATAATTAAACTTCGTTTGATTCTAGTGTTCATTTTTTTAATATGCTACAAGACTGTAAAAAGTAAGGTCTTTTGTGTTTGACAGAATGGAGTTTAAATTTGATTTCAGATGTCAAAATTATGGGGCCTTAGCAAGGCACATAACCTTCCTTAATTTCAGTATTTACCAGTAAAGTGGGGAGTTTTGATATCTATCTAGAAGAATGGTTTTGAGATGCAGTTAATATGTGTAAATCATCTAGCCTGGTGCTTAACATATATCAGATATTTAAAAAGTGGTGCCTCAGGAACAGAAAACCAACCACTACATGTTCTCACCGATAAGTGGGAGTTGAACAATGAGAACACATGGGCACAGGGAGGGGACCATCACACACTGGGACCTGCAGAGGGGTGGGGGATTAGGGGACGGATAGCATTAGGAAAAATACCTAATGTAGATGACGGGGTGATGGGTGCAGCAAATCATGATGGCATGTGTATATCTAAATAACAAACTGCACATTCTGCACGTGTCCCAGAACTTAATGTATAATAAAATAAAACTGGTGCCTATATATTTTAGTTTGAAAAAGTAAAATTATTACACCCTTGCATCAAGACTGCGATTGGCTTATTACGCATAGCAGGGTCAGCAATTTTTTTCTGTAAAGACTATATAATATTTATTTTTGCTTTGTGTTACTACACACTCTGTTGCAACTACTCTGACATCGAAAAGTGAAAACAGCAATAACCAATATTAAATAGTTTTGGCTGTGTTCCAATTCCTACTCACCAAATAATGGCAATAAGCCATATTTAGCCTGCTGTCTAAAGTTTGCAAAGCCCTGCAGTATAGGATAAACTCCAAGTCTTTTAGAAAGGCTTCAGAGCCTTTTTGTGATGTATTACATGTTCTTTTTTTTCTTTTCTAGCTTCCTCTGCCTTTTCTTCTTTTCTCACATTTTACTTTCTAGCAACACTAAAGTACTTAGGGTTCTCAGAAATGTTATTTGCTTATGCCTCAGTGTCTGTTTATGCATTTCCTTCTAACTAGATCACTCTTCTGATTTCAGATTCATGTTCTGAATATTTATACATTATGCATCAGCTCAGACATCATCTCACTCAAAAGGACTTTTAGGCATCTCACATACATACAAATATTTATGTATCTGTCTCCTTCATCAATAGGGATTGTATCATATTCATTTACCTGCCTTTGGAACCCGATTCAGTAAATATTTGTTGAGCTAAGCTGTACTTTCATGCTGTCAATTATTATTCATTCTAAAAACCATACATGTCACATTAGTATAAATCAAAGCAATAATCTAGTCTGTCAAAATCCCATTGACATAATGGTATTCATATTCCAGAAATAAAATTTTTCTTGTCAACTACTCAGTTTGGGTATTATGTTTGCAGAGACTCCACATTTCTCACTATCCTCTATTGTCCCACCTCTACTGTCCATTACTCCATCGACCCTTGAAGGAACCATGTTTCACAGTCCACTAGGCCTGTGTGCCCTCTGCTTACTATACCTCATTTCATAACCTTTACTTCATCAACTTCTCCTCATCCTTCAACCCCTCTTCCTTTTAAACACTTAACAATCATCATAGGTTCTTCTTTTGTACCATGTGTCATAATTTCACATTCATAGTTGTTTGATCTAAAAAGAAATTAAATTCTAAGCTTCATACAAAAAGGAATATTTTAATTGGAATAACTTAGCTATATTCCATTGTAATATTAAAGAATATTATTTCCTCTTCAGTGGAAAAAATGAGCCTTCGATCTATTTGTGTTTTCAGTGCCATGCGCACAGCTACTGAAAACACACATGTACTCAGAGCTTTACAATGTTTTTGTTTGAAGACTACATTACTTTCAAAAATAGCTAGAAGTACATGTTTATCTATTATTTCAGAAATGTTTCCTCAACTGCTTGCTTATGTGACTTTTATAGTTTAAAAATGTTTCTTCATATTTTATACACAGTTCCTGTTTTAGATTAACCTACTCAAATATTGTTTTGATTCCTCCATGCCCAATCACCAACTCTGTGATGCTGTCTTGATTCCACAATGAGGATTTATTGGCTGCAACCATTTCTCCTAGCTATTATAATTAACAAACTAAGTGTCCCACAAATGTTTACTATTTGAAAGATATCAATAGATGTTTTGGAATAAAAAATGAGTTCAGGGTATACTACAGTCAATCAAAATTGGTGTCACATAAAATAGTTTTCTTTACTGTAGGAACATTTAAAATACTAATATGTTTTGTGAATTATAAAAAAAAGATCATGCTTTGAAAAATTATTTGACCATAAAAAACATTTCATTGATGGAATAAGAGAAAAAATGTTGAGGGAAGCCTGAGAGATAGGGCAGGTCATGGAAAAAGGGGAACCCATCAGACTAACAGTGGACCTCTCAGTGGAAACCTTACAAAACAAAAAAGATTGGGGACAAATATTCAGTATTATTAAAGAAAAGCAGTATCAACTCAGAATTTCTTATCTGGCCAAACAAACCAAGCTTTATAAGTGAAGGAGAAATAAGGTCCTTTTCAGCAAATGCTGAGGGAATTTGTCACTACCAGGACTGCCTTACAAAAGCTCTAATAGACTGGACCAGAAAGAAACTAAATCCCTGAATAGACCAAAAATGAGTTCTGAAATTAAGGCAGTAATAAATTGCCTACCAACCAAAAAAATCCCAGGACCAGAGAGTTTCACAGCTGAATTATACCAGATGTACAAAGAGGAGCTGGTATCATTTCTAATGAAACTATTCCCGAAAAAATGAAAAAGGAAGGAATCCTCTCTAACTGATTCTATGAGGCCTTAACTATCCCAAAATCAAAACCTAGCAGAGACATAACAAAAAAAAGAAAACTTCAGGCTAATATTCTTGATGAGCATCAATGCACAAATCCTCAACAAAATAATAGCAAAACAAAAGAAATTCAGCAGCACATCAAAAAACTTATCCACCACAATCAAGTAGGCTTCATTCCTGGGATGCAAGGTTGGTTCAACATTTGCAAATCAATAAATGTAAACTGTCACATAAACAGAACTAAAGACAAAAACCACATGATAATAGATGCAGAAAAGACCTTTGATAAAATTCAACATCGCTTCACATTAAAAACTCTCAATAAATTGAGTGAAGGAACATACCTCAAAATAATAAGATCGATGTATGACAAACCCACACCCAATATCATACTGAATGAGCAAAAGCTAGAAGCATTCCCCTTGAACACCAGCACAAGATAAAGTTTTTCCTATCTTACAACTGCTATTTAACATAGTATTGGAAGTCAAGGCCAGGGCAATCAAGCAAGGGAAAGAAATAATGTGGATTCAAACAGGAAGAGAAGAAGTCACAGTATCTTTGTTTGCAGATGACATGATCCTATACCTAGACAAGCCCCATTATCTCAGCTCAGAAACTTCTTAAGCTGAAAAGTGACTTCGGCAAAGTTTCAGGATACAAAATCAATGTGCAAATGTTGCTAGCATTGCTAAATACAAACAGGCAAGCTGATAGCCAAATCATGAATAAACTCCCATGCACAATCACCACAAAAAGAATAAAAGACCTACAAATACAGCTAACAAGGGAAGTGAAAGACCTCTTTCAAGGAGAATTACAAACCACTGCTTACTCAGAGAAATCAGAGATGAGACAAACAAGTAGAGAAACATTTCATGCTTAAGGATAGGAAAAATCAGTAATTTTTAAATGGCCATACTGCCTAAAGCAATTTACAGATTAAATTCTATTCACATTTAACTGCTATGGACATTCTTCACAGAATTAAAAACAAAAAAAAATCTTAAAAATCATATGTAATCAAAAAGAACCTGAATAGTAATGGCAATCCTAAGCAAAAAAGAAAAAAAAAAGCTGGAGGCATCACGTTACCTAACTTCAAACTATACTACAAGACTACAATAACCAAAACAGCATGGTACTAGTGCAAGAACAGGCACATAGACCAATGGAACAGAATAGAGAACCCAGAAATAAAGCCACATACCAATAATCATCTGATCTTTGATGAACCAGGCCAAAACAAGCAATGGTGAAAGGATTCCTTACTTAATAAGCAGTGCTGGGAGAACTGGCTAGTCACATGTGGAAAACTGAAACTGGACCACTTTCTTACACCATACACAAAAAGTAACTCAAAATGAATTAAAGAATTAAATGTAAAACACAAAACTATAAAAACCCCACATGAAACCTAAGCAACATAATTCAGGACATAGGCACAGGCAAAGATTTCATGACAAAGGTGCCAAAAACAATCTCAACGAAAGCAAAAATTGACAAATTGGCTCTAATTAAACTAAAGATCTTCTCTACAGCAAAAGAAACTATCCACATAGTGATCAGACAACCTAGAGAATGGGAGAAAATTGTTGCAATCTATTCATATGACAAAGGAGTAATATCCAGACTTTACAAGGAACTCAAACAAATTTACGAGAAACAGCAAACAATCCCATTAAAAAGTGGCCAAAGGACATGAACAGACACCTCTCAAAACAAGACATATATGCATGCAGCCAACAAACATGAAAAAGGGCTCAACAACACTGATAGAGAAACGCATATCAAAACCACAATGAGATACCATCTTATACCAGTCAGAATGGTGATTATTAAAATGCCAAAAAAATAACAGATCCTGCTGAGGCTGTGGAAAGAAAGGAAAGCTTTTACATTGCTGATGGGAGTGTAAATTAGTTCAACCATTGTGGAAGACAGTGTGGCGATTTCTCAAAACACTAGAAGCAGAAATAACATTTGATCCAGCAATGCCATTACTGGGTATATACCCAAAGGAATACAAATTATTCTATTATAAAGACACATGCATGTGCATATTCATTACAGCACCATTCACAACAGAAAATATGTAAAATAATCTAAATGCCCACCAATGATTGACTGGATTAAAAACAATGTGGTACATATATACTATGGAAGACCCTTCAGCCATAAAAGTGAATGAGATCATGTTCTTTGCAGGGACATGGATTGAACTGGAGGCAATTATCCTTAGCAAACTAACCCAAGAACAGAAAATCAAACACTGTCTATTCTAACCTATAAGTGGGCACTAAATGATGAGAACACATGAACATGTAGAGGGGAAAACACACACTGGGGCCTGTCAGAGGTTGTTGGGGAGGAGGGAGATTATCAAGAAGAACAGCTAATGAAGGCTGGAATTAATACCTGGGTGTTAAGATGATTTGCGCAGCAAACAACTAATGTGTTCCCTTTCTGGGTCCATGAGGGGGCGTAGCTTTAAGGGCAAGAATTTCCCGGTGCCATGCCCCCCTCCTCTCTCTCTCCATCCTGGACATTCAATGGTTTATGTTTGAATTTCGCGGGAGCAGGAAGAAACTAAAAGTCAATCACTCCAGCAGAAATTCTAAGGAACTCCTTTCATTGGCCCAGGCTCTTGGAGAAGGTAGGGGTTTCTCCCAGGATAAAAGTCCCTGTTCCTTCACCTGTACAGGATTTCCAACTTTCTGGAATCCCCTCCCACATGGTGGGACCTCCCTCCAGGACTTCCCCTCTGGAATCCCCTTCCACACTCTTCGTGGAAGTCCTTCTCTTCTCCTTTCCTTCTCTTTTCTCTACCTAAATAAAATCACCTTTCTGCAACACTTTTTTGGGTCCAGTATTTTCCTTTGCGAGCAAACAGTGCAGCCGAAGCATCCCCACCGCTTATTCTTTAAGAGGTTGGAGGCCAAGAACCCACAACATTCAAGAAGAAACCCAGTTACACAACCATGATGTACATATTCCTATGTAACAAACCTGCACATCCTGGAAATGTACCTCTGGACTTAAATAAAAGTTGGAGATAAAATAATAAAATAAAATAAAAAAGTTAAAAATTACTGTGAAAAAAACATTTACATCTTTCTACCTGTCATATATAGTTTACACAACTGACATTTTACTTAGCATTGAACTCCTTGGAAGTACGATTACACCAATTTACTTATCCCAACCTCACCTGTTAAAAGACTCTGTAAATAATTCATGTTCAAAATAATTTTGTATTATTTAGCTGGGTTGAAGTAATCCCTGCAGTTTCTTTTTTGTTTGTTTGTGTTCTAAGTGAATTTCTTGGCTGGACATGATGGCTTCACACCTGTAATCCCAGCACTTTGAGAGACCGAGATGGAAAGATCACTTAAGGCTAAGAGTTCAAGACCAGCCTAGGCAACATAGTGAGATGCTGTCTTCATTTATTAAAATTAGACTAATATATTTTAGATTTTCTGTTTCTGTAATATTGATTTACTATATATTATGACTACGCTGTTTCCTGTTACATATCCATGTTATTTCTGTATCCTTCAAGTAAGAAATAAGTAACCATGGTGAATATATCACAATGGGAATCCACCACTGATTTATAAAACAAATATCTTACTAACCAATCAACATATTACTTAAATCCATCTTATAGCTCCTGGAAATCTGGAAAATAACTGAAGTAGTCAGAAGATTATTCAAAGCCATAGTTCAGAAAGCTGCTGACCAAGCATATGCTTCTGAATATTAAATATAGGCACGAGAACTGATCCAAAAAAGACTAGGAATATAATTTGATTCCTATTATGTCACAGGACAGAACCAGCACCTGAATCTACTTTTACTTTTGTTGAAATACAATATGCCACATCAAGACACATTATTAAGGTTTTTGCAAGTATTGAAATATATTTTAGGAGAAACGTACAGGTACAGAAAGGCAGCAGAATCTTACGCTCCCTATAATCTGTGTCTCTAGTGGTATCAATTATCACTGAGCCACCTAAATGTAGGATTCATTTTCATAAAGCCTTAGGAAGAATACCAGGAAGTAACTACTATGTAACTTGAGCAATTAGAATGAGCTACAGCCCATAAAGTATGGCTAAGTGAGCATTCTGAAAATTCAACGTGTGCCTTCTGGTCCTGACCTTTGAGAGGCACTATAAGATCAGAACTTTGAGAGTTAAAGTTAGGTAAGTAGCAACTTAACTATCTAGAAAATTACTTCAAAAACATTTTTAAGAAGATTTTATATACAATGAGAGAAATTCTATGGTTACTAAACTGCTTTATGTTTGCACAGACTATCGTATTGTCAGCCATCTAATTACTTAGTAAATTACAGTTCTAGTACACTGAGGGGTATTATATAGACCTTGTTAATATAATATTAAGTGTCTCTGTGAGTTGAGGGGTTCTTGGGTGCAATTTGCCATCTGGGCAGGTCAGTACCTTGTTTTCTTTAGTTTCTGTTATAGTGCCCAACTAAATAACAGTATGCAAAAAAAGTGAACAATTTGAATTGTAGATACATAAGTACATTAACCTTCAAGCTCTTCTTATGAAAGTAACTGCGGAGGATTCTCAAGCCTGAATAGAGCTCTTCACGTAGACTGACAGTGTCAGTATATTTACATCTCCTGAGTTAAGTGGTTTCTGAGAGCTTGGTTTCTGTGAGTCTGGGCAGAAATAACTGGTAAGAAAGTTGTTAACCTTTGGGCAGAGTAAAAGCAGGTTAGCATTTGAGCTGTGGAGTGAGGAACCTGGGAAGAAACCGGCTGACAAAATAAAGGTTCACATCTCAGGCTAACCAGAAGGTTCTAAACCAATGGGCTGGGTCCTCTAGTCTTTGCAACTGGGAGGCTGTAAGATTCTAGGAGGAGACCAGCAGTCCACAGGCTCTCTATTACTGGCCACAATGGGAAGACAGCCCACATCTTCTCTCTGCTTATAGCTCTGTTGACACCTAAAGCCCCCAAGAATATACACCCAAGACCCAAAAAGCCAAGAAAAGCATAATAATCTCTCTGAGCTCATATGTATTACAGTGAAAGCGTACGTGAGAGATAAAAGTTTGGAAAAAGAACTTTAAATAATAGCACTGCAAAAGGAATTGTGGGTAAGAAAAACAATTAAATTTTCTAATTAAAAAGTTATATTGTTGTTTTAAAAATGATGTTTATTTGCTAGACTTAGAAGAGCAAATTCAAGAACTGTATCAAAGAACAAATATAGAAAAAAAAGGAAGCAATGAGAAACAGAGGAATTCTCTACCCAACCACAATAAAAATAAAAATGAAAATAAACTTTCTGACAAAATAAAATAAGAAGGTTCATCATCAGATATTCTATTAAAAATTTTAAAGAAATTGGCCAGGCACAGCGGCTCACTCCTATAATCCCAGCAATTTGGGAGGCTGAGGTGGGCGCATCACCTGAGGTCAGGAGTTCAAGACCAGCCTGACCAACACGGAGAAAACCAGTCTCTACTACAAATACAAAAATTAGCCAGGCGTGGTGGCTCATGCCTGTAATCCCAGCTGCTCAGGAGGATGAGGCAGAAGAATCCCTTGAACCTGGGAGGCGGAGGTTGCGGGGAGCCTATTGGTGCCATTGCACTCCAGCCTGGGCAACAAGAGCAAAACTCCCTGTCAAAATAATAATAATAATAATAAAATTCTAAAGAAATTTCTGTGAAAAGAATGAAAATGACTCTAAATAGATATCAGAGGTGCAGGAAGGAATAAGGAACAATGGATAAATTAGTGGGTAAATCTATTTAAATAACAACTGTATTAAACAATGTTAACAATGTCATTTGCAGATTAAAAGATATATACATAATAAAATATATGGAAACAATGGCACACACACACACACACACACAGGTGGAATGCATGAAAAAAAGTGTTCTAACATTTATTTGAGATATGGTCACTGTACAAAATCTTTTTGTTTTTTAAAAGAGTAAATGATGCATATTTTAAGCTCTTTAGGGTTATCTGCAAAAGAACAGTAAAATCATATATAACTAATAAACTATGAAGTGGGAATAAATAATTATTATTTTAAAAACTTCAAAATAATTTACACAAAGAGGGGAAAAAGGGAACATACGACATACAAATAGTAAAACAGAAAATATAGTTTATTTGAATCCAAGTATTTCAGTAGAAAAATTAAACAGAAAATATATTAAAATGCCAAGACTGCCAGTCTTGAAAATGAAAACAAAACACAAGAGAGACATCAAAATATAGTAACACAGCTTGAAAATCAAAGATGAAATGATTCACCATGTGAACACTAACTAAAGAAACCTGGCTTTACTATGCTATCAGACAAGACTCGAAGTAAGAAACATTACCAGAAATAAAAAGAGACCTTTTATTAGACAATTGTTAAACAAGAAAATATACTAATTTTAAATTAGTGTTTATTAAATTATGCAATCTCAGAATATATAAAGCTAAAATTAACAAAAAAAAACCCCTGATGAATTAAAAACAATAAAGGAATATGTTTCACCTTCTCTATCTTACTTAATGGAAGAAGCAGATAGAAAGAAAATCAGAAGAGCAAAAGATTTAAACAGCACATTTAAAAAAATATGACCCAAGACCGTACTCAGCAACTACAGTACACATTATTTTCAAATATATTTTTACTAAAATTTTCCATATACTCGATAACAATAGATTAAAATAATGTATCTCTCTAAACAGAGTAAATTAAAGCCTTATAGCAATAGAAAAAACATGGGTAGGAAATAATCACTTGGCATTTTGACAATGTTTTCCTAAATACCCATATGTTGAACAAAAAATCATAATGGAAACCAAAAAAAAATTAAAATGAACTATAACAAAAATTTGAGAAAAAAGGGCTAGAGGCAGCTAAACTATATTTCTAAGAAAATACATGTTTAAATACATGAATTAGGGAAAAAGATTTAAAAACTATCAAAACATGTTTAAATTATAAACCAAAAATTAAACAAAAAGAACAGACATTAATAATATTGAAATCAAATACATAGAAAAGAGATCAGCAAAGCAAAGTTTGGTGGTTTTTTTTGGAACAATTATTAAACTTTTTGAAGAACTACCAAGGGGAAAAAAGAGAAAGAGAAGATACAAAAATATTTATATCAAGAACCAAAACAGAATCATCGATATAGATCCCTCAGATATAAAATAACAGGAAAGGATATTATGAATAGTTTTGTGACGAGACATATGAAAATATATTTGAAATGGGCAAATTCCTAGAATAAAACACGAAACTAACAAAAACAATAGATGCTTATTAGATATCTATGATGCAAAATTTAGAAAGCTAGAAATATAAATGAGTTTTATGAATCATATGAGAGGTATCTGAAAAGAAACCAAGAACTAATATTAACAAAGATCAGAAAGAAGACAAACATATCTGCTATCATCATTTTTATGCAATATTATACTGTGGTTCTGCCAGAGCAAGAAAACATAAATGAATGAATAAATGCACACAAAATCATACTGGAAGAGAAGGAGTACAACTTTGTACGATTACGTAACATGATTACAGCTGATAAGTGCACTTAGTAAAATCATATGTATTCAATAACCAATATAATTTATATCTACATTCCAGCAATAAGCAAAACAAAAAAGAATTTTAAAAATCATATATGGTATAATGAAAAACAATGAATACCTATAAAATGGTTTCACAGAAGATATACTAGACTTTTCCATAGAAAACAATAAAGCATTACTGACTGACAGGCATAGCAAGTGAAATACCACATGATCTCATTTATAAGCAGAATCTAAAGAAGTCAAACTCATAGAAACAGGGAGTAAAAGTGTGGTTACCAGAAGAGGGTTGGGGCATGAGGATATGTTGGTTATATGAAACAAAACTTCACTTATGAGAAAGTAAGGTCAAGATATGTACTATACCTCAAGATGACTACAATTAATATGTTATATATTTGAAATTTGCTAGGAGAGGACAATTTAAGTATTGTATTCATCATAAAATCTCCATAAATATGTGATACACTGCATATGTTAATTAGCTTGGTGCAGCCATTCCACAATTTGTGTATATACACATATCTAAACATCACATACACCATAAACATATAATTTTTTAAACTTCCAATTGGAAATACAGTTTTAAGAAAGGATTACTGACTACAACTAAATAAGACAAATAATGCAGAAGAGAAATATACTATATACCAGAAGACTCATTATTTTAAAATAGTTATCTTTCAGATTGATATACAGACTCAATGCACTCCCAAACAAGTAACATTTTTTTGGTGAAAACTGTCAAACTTTTAAAATTTCTATAGAAATACAATTACCCAGATTAGGCAAAATGATTTTGAAGAAGAACATTTTGGAAAGTGCCCAACCAAGTACCAAGATTTACTATAAAGGCACAATAACTAAGGCAGTATGATATTGGCACAACAATATACAAATAAATGAATGGAACAAAATTAAGAACCTAGAAATTTATTTTTGCATATATGTGCACTTGATATATGACAAAGGAGGCAATGAAACTTGGAGAGGGAAAGACAATCTCTTCAAGAAATAGTACTGGATTAGTGGCATATCCATATGGAAACAAAATAAAACTTGATTCCCACCTCAAATGATACATGATATGAGGTGGAGAGTAGATCAAAAAGTAAAAGGTAAAACAGTAAAGTTGCCATAAAATAACACAAGGTAATATCTTTATGAGCTGTGGTGAAGGGAGATTTCTAAAGCATGATAGAGATGCACTGAAAATTAAGAAAAAAAAATGGATTTTAATAAAATTATAAACATTTATCAAAAAATACTATAAAACTAAAACTACAAGTAATATGGTCATATAGATAATATGTACAATACATGAAATCAACTATGGAATTATATGCTAATTAATAACAAATACTTCCAAATCAATAAGACAATTCATCTACATTAGGTATTTCTCCTAATGCTATCCCTCTCCTAGTCTCCCACCCCTAAAAGGCCCTGGTGTGTGATGTTTCCCTCCCTGTATCCACGTGTCCTCACTGTTCAACACCGATTTATGAGTGAGAACATGCTAGGTTTGGTTTTCTGTCCTTGTGACAGTTCCTTGAAGAGATCACAACTCCTCACCAGCAAGGAAACAAAACTAGATGGAGAATGAGTTTGACAAACTGACAGAAGCAGGCTTCAGAAGGTAGGTAATAAAAAGCTTCTCTGAGCTAAAGGATCATGTTCTAACCCAAGGCAAGGAAGCTAAGAACTTTGAAAAAAGGGTTAGACAAAACAATAACTAAAATAACCAGTGTACAGAAGGACATCAACAACCTGATGGAGCTGAAAAACACAGCACGAGAACTTCGTGAGGCCTACACAAGTTTCAACAGCCGAATCAATCAACAGGAAGAAGAGATCAGAGACTGAAGATCAATTCACTGAAATAAAGTGAGAAGACAAGAGCAGAGAAAAAAAAGAGTGAAAAGAAATGAACAAAGCCTCCAAGAAATATGGTATTATGTGAAAAGACCAAGTCCACCTTTGACTGGTGTACGTGAAAGTGATGGGGAGAATGAAACCAAGTTGGAAAATACTCTTCAGGATATTATGCAGGAGAACTTCCCCAACCTAGCAAGGCAGGCCAACATTCAAATACAGGAAATAAAGAGAATACCACAAAGAAACTTCTTGAGAAGAGCAACCCCAAGGCACATAAACATCAGATTAACCAGGGTTGAAATCAAGAAAAATGCTAAGGGGATTCAGAGAGAAAGGCCAGGTTACCCACAAAAAGAAGCCTATCAGACTCACAGCAGATCTCTCAGCAGAAACCCTACAAGCCAGAAGAGAGTGGGGGCCAATATTCAACATCCTTAAAGAAAAGAATTTTCAACCCAGATTTTCATATCCAGACAAACTAAGCTTCATAAGTTAAAGAGAAATAAAATCCTTTACAGACAATCAACTTCTGAGAGCTTTTGTCACCACCAGGCCTATCTTACAAGAGCTACCGAAGGAAGCCCTAAATATGGAAAGGAAAAACCAGTACCAGCCACTGTAAAAACTTACCTAATTGTAAAGACCAGACAATCTGAAGAAACTGCATTGACTAACAGGCAAAACAACCAGCTTGCATCATAATGGCAGGATTAAATTCATATATAACAATATTAACCTTAAATGTAAATGGACTAAATGGCCCAATTAAAAGACATAGACCGCAAATTGGATAAAGGGTCAAGACCCATCTGTGTGCTGTATTCAGGAGACCCACTTCATGTGTAAAGACACACATAGGCTCAAAATAAAGAGATGGAGGAAGATTTACCAAGCAAATGAAAAGCAAAAATAGCAGGGGTTGGTCAAAAGAGACAAAGATGGGCATTACATAATGGTAAAGAAATCAATGCAACAAGAGCTAACTATCCTAAATATATATGCTCCAAAACAGGAGCACCCAGGTACATAAAGCAAGTTCTTAAAGACCTACAAAGAGACTTAAACTCCCACACAATAATAGTGGGACAATTTAACACTCCCTGTCAATATTAGACAGATCAATGAGACAGAAAATTAACAAGGATATCCAGGGCTTGAACTCAGGTCTGGACCAAGTGGACCTAATAGACATCTACAGAACTCTCCACCCCAAATGCACAGAATATACATTCTTCTCAGCACCACATCACATTTATTCTAAAATTGACCACATAATTGGAAGTGAAACATTCTCCAGTGAACATAAAAGAACAGAAATCATAACAAACGGTCTCTCAGACCACAGTGCAATCAAATTTGACCAAGGATTAAGAAATTCACGCAAAACCTCACAACTATGTGGAAACTGAACAATCTGCTCCTGAATGACTACTGGATAAGTAATGAAATGAAGACAGAAATAAAGATGTTCTTTGAAACTAATGAGAATGAAAACACAAGATACCACAATCTCTGGGACACATTTAAAGCAGTGTATACAGGGACTAAATGCCCAAAAGATAAAGGAGGAAAGATCTAAAATTGACACTCACATGACTATTAAAAGAACTAGAGAAGCAAGAACAAACAAATTCAAAAGGTCCCAGAAGACAAGATATAACTAAGATCACAGCAGAACTGAAACAGATAGAGACATGAAAATCCCTTCAAAAAATATCAGTGAATCCAGGAGCTGTTTTTTTTTTTTTAAAGATTAACAAAATAGATGGCTAGTCAGACTAATAAGGAAGAAAAGAGAGAAGAAACAATTAAATGCAGTAAAAACTGATAAAGGGGATATCACCACCAATCTCACAGAAATACAAACTATCATCAGAGAATACTATAAACACCTCTATGAAAATAAACCAGAAAATACAGAAGAAATGGATAAATTCCTGGACACTTACACCCTCCCAAGACTAAATAGGAAGAAGTCAAATCACTAAATAGACCAATAACAAGGTCCAAAATTAACAGCCTACCAGCCAAAAAAATTCCAGGACCACACAGGTTCACAGGCAAATTCTACCAGAGGTACAAAGAGGAGCTGGTAGCATTTCTTCTGAAACTATTCCAAACAATAGAAAAAGAGGGAATCCTCTCCAATGCATTTTATGAGGCCAACATCATCCTGCTACCAAAACCTGGCAGAGACACAACTAAAAAAGAAAATTTCAGGCCAATATCCCTAATGAACATCGATGCAAAAATCTTCAATAAAATACTGGCAACCCAAATCCAATAGCACATCAAAAAGCTTATCCATCACGATCAAGTTGGCTTCATCCCTCGAAAGCAAGGCTGGTTCAACATACGCAATAAACATAATCTATCACATAAACAGAACCAAAGACAAAAACCATATGATTATATCCATAGATGCAGAAAAGGCCTTTGACAAAATTCAACAGCCCTTTATGCTAAAAACTCTCAGTAAACTAGGTATTGACGGAACATAGCTCAACATAGTAAGAGCTATTTATGACAAACCCACAGCCAATATCATACTCAATGGGCAAAAACAGGAAGCATTCTCTTTGAAAACAGCACAAGACAAGAATGCCCTTACTAACCACTCCTATTCAACACAGTATTGGAAGTTCTGGCCAGGGCAATCAGGCCAGGAAAAGAAATAAAGGGTATTCAAATAGAAAAAAAAGAAAGTCAAATTGTCTCTATTTGCAGACAATATGATTGCGTATTTAGAAGATCCCACTGTCTCAGCCCCAAATCTCCTTAAGCTGATAAGCAACTTCAGAAAAGTCTCAGGATACAAAATCAATGTGCAAAATCACAAGCATTCCTATACACCAATAACAAACAAACAGAGTTGAATCATTAGTGAACTCCCATTCACAACTGCTATAAACACAATAAAATACCTAGGAATACAACTAACAAGAGATGTGAAGAATCTCTTCAAGGAGAACTACAAACCACTGCTGAAGGAAATAAGAGAGGACACAAACAGATGGAAAAACATTCCATGCTCATGGTTAGGAAGAATCAATATTGTGAAAATGGCCATACTGCCCAAAGTAATTTATAGATTCAATGCTATCCCCCTCCCCAGTCAAGCTACCACAGACTTTCTTCACAAAACTGGAGAAGAAAAAAGAAAAAAAAACACCTTAAATTTCATATGGAATCAAAAAAGAGCCCGCATAGCCAAGACAATCCTAAGTAAAAAGAACAAAGCTGGAGGCATCACCCTACCTGATTTCAAACTATACTACAAGGCCACAGTAATCAAGACAGCATGGTATTAATACCAAAACAGAGATATAACCAATGGAACAGAACAGAGGCTTCAGAAATAATGCCACACATCTACAACCATCTGCTCTATGACAAACCTGACAAAAACAAGCAATGGGGAAAGGATTCCCTGTTTAATAAATGGTGCTGGGAAAACTGGCTAGTCATATGCAGAAAACTGAAACTGAATCCCTTCCTTACACCCTATACAAAAATTAACTTCAGATGGATTAAATATTTAAACCTAAGACCGAACACCATAAAAACCCTAGAAGAAAACCTAGGCAATACCATTCAGGACACAGGCATGGGCAAGGACTTCATGACTAAAACACCAAAAGTAACAGCAAAAAAAGCCAAAATAGACAAATGGGATCTAATTTAACTCAAGAGCTTCTACACAGCAAAAGAAACTATCATTAGAGTGAACTGGCCACCAACAGAATGGGAACAAATTTTTGCAATCTACCCATCTGACAAAGTGCTAACATCCAGAATCTACAAGGAACTTAAACCAATTTACAAGAAAAACAACAACAACAACAACAAACCTCATCAAAAAGTAGGCAAAGGATACGAACAGACACTTTTCAAAAGGAGACATTAGAAATAATGAAACAAAGGCAGAGATAAAGATGTTCTTTGAAACCATTGTGAACAGCAAACAAATATGCAGCCAACAAACATGAAAAAAAGCTCATCACTGGTCATTGGAGAAATGCAAATAAAAACCACATTGAGATACCATCTCATACCAGTTAGAATGGCAATCATTAAAAAATGAGGAGACAACAGATACTGAGAGGATGTGGAGAAACAGAAACGCTTTTACACTGTTAGTGGGAGTGTAAATTAGTTCAACCATTGTGGAAGACAGTGTGATGATTCCTCAAGGATCTAGAACTTGAAATACCATTTGACCCAGCAATCTCATTACTGGATGTATATCCAAAGGATTAAAAATCATTCTATTATAAAGACACATGCACACATACGTGTATTGCAGTACTGTTCACAATAGAAAAGACTTAGAACCAACCCTAACGCCCATCAGTGATAGACTGGATAAAGAAAATTTGGCATATATACACGATGGAATACTATGCATCCATAAAAAAGGATGAGTTCATGTCCTTTGCCTGGACATGGATGAAGCTGGAAACAATCATTCTCAGCAAACTGAAACAAGAACAGAAAACCAAACACCACATGTTCTCATTTGTAAGTGGGTGTTGAACAATAAGAACACATGGACACATGGAGGGGAACATCACACAATGGGGCCTGTGGGGGCCTGGGGTGGTAGGGGAGGGATAGCAGGAGGGTGGGTGACTACGGGAGGGATAGCATTAGGAGAAATACCTAATGTAGATGACGGAGTGATGAATGCAGCCAACCACCATGGCGCATTCTGCACATGTACCCCAGAATTTAAAGTATAATAAAAAAAGAAAAAAACACATTATCAATTTAAATTTTAAAAATCACATTAAAAATTAATGTCAAAAAAAGACAATTCAACAGAATAAAAGCAACACTGTTGTTAGCGTTTTTTCTCTTTGTAACTCCTGTACCATCTGAAGTTTCTGTTCTGTATGTGTGTGGTTGTATTTTTTAGTGCATAGATACTAGTAATATTTTATATAACTAATGAACTGTGGCTATTAGCCACATGAAACAACATTGTCTGTCTCCTCTAATGCTTATTTGCCTAAATTCTACTTTCTCTGGTATTAGGTTTGTTTTCTTATTTTTTCCATTTGCCTGATGTGTTTTTTCCATCCATTTGATTTAACTTTTTGGAATGACTGTATTTTAGATGTGTCTGGCATACAGCACAGATTTTCGTTTTGCTTTCTAAGCCAAATTTAAATTCTTTTTATTTTAAAAGACAAGTTCAGCCTATTCATGTTTATTGATAGAACTGATGGGTCTAGTGTTCGGGTCTAGCCCTTTCATTTTTTGGTATGCTTTCTGTATGAATTATATTTTGTTTACTGTGCTTCTCAATTTATTGTCTTCTTTTAAAAATTACTTTGGTATTTAGAAAAGTTTGCAAGTTTTTCTATCGATTATTTTTGCATTTATAAGTTTTATAGTCCCCATTTTTCTAACGTTGCTTCCTCCCACCCCTACCTCTTATTTTTAGCATGGTATTAACTGCCTTTCATTTTTAGGTAGTATCCTTTGACTCACACCTAAAACGTACTCAACAATTAATATCTTTCTATTTTCACTTCTCTCTCTTCTCATTTTATGCTTGAATACTTTGTTTTGCTAGAATAAATAAAACTTACATATTGTTCATCCACTCACATCCTCACCCCTTTTAAGTCACATTTCAAGAATTAAATATATTAATGCTAATATCAATTCCCTTGCTGAAGTTTCCCCAGTACATTTAGGCGAAACTCATTATACAATAGATTATTCATAAACAGCTTGTATATATAATGTTCCCTCAGTTCTTGCATATCATTTTTCTGTACACTTGATACTTAAAGAAAATTTTTTGCCTGGACATAAAATGCTTGGCTTACTCTTTTCTTGGGTTTCCTGCAATTTCACTCCATTATCTCCTTGCTTTGTATGTTATTCCTGAGAATTCTATAGCCAGTCTAATTATCTTACTAAGTAATTTAATCTTTTCTCCTAGAGGAATCTAAGGATATTTTTAATTATCTTTAAAGTTTAATAGTTTTACTAAGATATGTTTTGGAGTTAATTGTTTCAGGTAAGGTACGCAAGTACAGCCTTTCAATATGTAGATCTAAGGGATTCTTTATTATTCCTAGAAAGTTTTATTAAATTATTAGTGAATATAATTATAGGCATACCTTGGAAACACTGTGGGTTTAGTTCTAGACAACTGCAATAAAGTATATACTGTAATAAAGTCACACAATTTTTTTTGTATCCCAATGCATATAAAAATGTTTATACTAAGTCCACTAAGAATACAGTAACGTTCATCTGAAAAATGTAAATACCTGAATTAAAAGATACTTTATTGTTAAAAAATGCTATCATCGAAGCCTTCCACAAGTGGTCATCTTTTGCTGCTGGAGGGTCTTGGGTCAACGTGGACATATGCTGACTGATCAGGTTCGTGGTTGCTGAACACTGAAGTGCCCGTGGCAATTTCTTAGACTAAGACAAGAGTGAGGTTTGCTACATGTTTGACTCTTCCTTTTGCAAAAAAATTTCTCTATAGTGTAGGATGCTATCCGGTTTGATAGCATGTTACTCACAGTAAAACATCTTTCAGAATTGGAATCAATCTTTCAAACTCTGCCGCTGCTTTATTAACTACATTTATGTAATATTTTAAAGTCTTTGCAGTGATTTCAACAATGTTCACAGCATCTTCACCAGGAGTAGATTCCATTTCAAGGAACTGCATTCTGTCTCACCCATAACAAACAACTTTTCATTCGTTCAAGTTTTATCATGAGATTGTAGCAATTCAGTCGTATCTTCAGGCTCCACTTCTAATTCTAGTTCTCTCGATATTCCTACCACATCTGCAGTTACTTCTCCCACAGGTCATTCATAACAGTTGAAATCAACTTCTAAACTCTTGTTAATGTTGCTATTTTGACCTCCTTCCATGAATCCTGAATGTTCTTAATGGCATCTAGAGTGGTGAATCCTTATCAGAAGGTTTTTATTTTATTTTGCCCAGAAACATCAGAAGAATCACAGGCTACAGCTATATGGCAGCTATCGCCTTATGAAACATATTTCTTAAATAATAAAACTTCAAAATCAAAATTACTCCTCGACACACAGCTGCAGAATGGATGTTGTGTTAATAGACGTGAAAACAGCATTGTATCATCTTGTACATCTCCATCAGAGCCTCTGGGTAACCAGGGGTGCTGTCAATGAGCAGTCATGTTTTGAAAGGAATCTTTCTTCTGAGCATTAAATCTCAACTGTGGGCTTAAAATATTCAGTACACCATGCTATAAACAGATGTGCTGTCATCTAGATTTTGTTATTTCATTTATAGAGAACAGGGAGAATAGACTTAGCATAACTTTTAAGAGATCCAGGATTTTGGAACGGTATCTGAGCACTGGCTTCAATTTACAATCATCAGGTGCGTTAGAATCTAACAATACAGGTTGAAGAGTCAACCTGCACTTTGAATCTTTGAAGCCAGGCATGGATTTCTCCTCCCTAGCTACGAAAGTCCTAGATGGCATCGCCTTCTAATAAAAGGCCATTTCATCTATATTGAAAAATATGCTTTTTAGCATAGCTAATTTCATCCATGATCTTAGACAGATGTCCCAGATAACTTGCTACAGCTTCTACATCAGCACTTGCTGCTTCATCTTTCACTTTTATGTTGTGAAGACAGCTTTTTTATTTAAACCTTATGAATCAATCTTTGCTAGGTTGTAAGCTTTATCTTCGTCATCTCTCTCAGGATTCAAAGAATTGAAGAGACTTAGGGCCTTACTCTGGATTAAGCATTGGGTTAAGAGAATGTTGGAACTGGTTTAATCTTCTATCTAAGACCACTAAAACTGACTCCACATCAGGAATACAGCTATTTCACATTCCTATTATTTGTATGTTCACTGGAGTAGCAGTTTTAACTTCCCTCAAAAACATTTGCTTTGCACTCACAACCTGGCTGATGCCTGGTGCCAGAGGCCTAGCTTTCAGCCTATCTCAGCTTGTGACATGCCTACCTAAGTAAGTGTAATCATTTCTAGGTTTTGATTTAATCATTTCTAGGTGAGAGATGTGTAACTTTTCCTTTCACTTTAAACACTTAGAGGCCATGGTAGGGTTTTTATTTGGCATAATTTCAATAGTGTTGTCTCTGAGGGAATAAGGAAGACCAAGGACAGGGAGAGAGATAGGAAAACATGGCCTGCAGTAGAGCAGTCAGCACATGAGCAGTATTGAGCAATTAAGTTTACAGTCTTATGTGGGTGGAGTCTGTAGCACCTCAAAAAAATTACAATAGTAACGTCAAAAATCCATGATCAAAAATCACTTGAAGAAATATAATAATAATAATATCTTTTGGAATATTGTGAAAATGATCAAAATGTGACACAAAGGCATAGAGTGAACACGTGCTGTTTGAAAATGGTACTGGTAAGCTTGTTTGTTGAAGGTTGTGACAATCTTCAATTATCTGCATCTCTATAGTATAATATCTTAAAGTATCTTCAAATATCTCTATAGTATAATAAGGCAAAGTGCAATAAAATGAGGCTTGTCTCTAGTTATAATTTCACTTTTTAATATATATTATTCTTACTATGTATATATAATCTCTTTTTATATATCTATTCCCATGATATATATTTTTATATATTCCCTATATATATTTATATGTACTTACATATATATGTATTTTCCCTATATAGGAGATACATATATATTTAAAAGAAATACATACCTAAATAAATATGTATATTTATGGAATTATATATATATAGATGGTGGGAATAGCAGATAAAATAAATAATGTAGTCAAAGAGACAGTGACTGAGATGGAATACAGACAAAAAAAGTTTATATATCTTAATTTCTTTATCTTGGTTGTTTACATGACTTCCTTCAATTTCTTTAACATTTTATTTGTATTCTTCTCATATGGACCCCAAGTAATTTATTTATTTCTTTATCATATTTGATACTGTGCCACCCTGCCACAGAACTCTGTGGATTAATTTACCTCTTTCTATTGAACTGTATCTTTTTACAGATAATTTTCTCTATATATGTTTCACTGTCCTCTCCCATTTTTCACAGATTTCTTTATCTTCCCTCCCATCTACCCAAAGTTAAGAGCTTGCAGTGGCCACTGGAGCTCTGGACAAAGTACTGATGGGATTTTGTGTGTAATTATCCATTTATAGTAATTTGAAATCCATGACATTTTCTTTCTCATAAAAGTGCTGACTTTGTTGATTATATGTGTTTTATTTTTGCATTCCTTCCTGAATGTTTTGGGGAAATAATGTGTGGAGGGGTTTAGATTCATGTATCCACCATTCAGGAATAGGTATTTTTTAAACATATGTTCCAATGGTTTTGTGTAGCCATATATTTGAATCACCCATCTCTAGACAATATAATCCTTCTTTGTAACATTTTTTATCTGGTGGTTTTAGTCTATGTTTTAACTTTCCTTTTATGAAAAGCTTACTTGCTATATAACCAGGTAGTTAAGTTCTTTTGTAGAAAAGGAATATTTAGAAATTCATTGAATATTGAGGGAATCAGTTTTAAATATTTTTTATAATGTGTGCCTAACGATATATTTTAGTCAATTATTTAATTAATTTTTACTTATTTTGTGAGAGAGTCAAATGTACCTGAGTAACAAATAAAAATATATCAATACCAAAAAACGTATAAAGACAAAGTGCTTTAGTAGAAGGAGAACAGCTGGAAATCTGTCTTCTGGAGAGTGCCAAGGGGAATCCATGTTTTACTAAAGAAAAGGGCATAAACAGGAATGGAAAGGTGTTTGGTGTATTTAGAAAACAGTACTGCCCAAATAGAAGCTTTTGGTAATTGCAAGGTCATGAAGTTGATAAGCGGCTTTTTGAAAAAAGTCGACAGACACATAAAAATTGCTATGAAAATGTTTACACATAGGTACATACAGACATTTATACCTTAATCAGCAAACCACCCCATTTCTGGAAAACAAGGATGTAGAATAAAAGAAACACAGTTTTGAACAATGAGGAAACCTATTTTTAAGAAATGTAATCTAGACTTTGAATGTGGTCTCTGAAATCCCTTTTTTTCTTAAGTGGAATTAGTGAATAACAGCTTCATAGGGAGAAGACAAAAACACAATTAAGATAGCCTTATTGCAAAAGTAACTAGATCTGCATGACATTACATGTTGCCATGTGTGCCCCAAAATATCAAGGTCATGTATTAACTAAAAGATATATGCCGTAAGCTTGACCAGCTGTTTCAGAAGTCAGAATCCTCAAAACTGCTCATGTGGTAGAAAATGTTCCAATGCTAGTTGTGGGAGTTCAGTCAGGGTGATGGGAAAAATTTTGAGGAAAAATTATAAAGACAGTTATAGGAAATAGTCAAACGTTCTTGGAAGGTTGTGGGGGGAGTTGCATTGCTTCAGTAAAAGGTCTGGCTAAAGGCAGCTGAATTCTCTTAAAAGCTTAGGGTGTAAATACATAGGAATAGAGAGGAGTTTATCTAAATAGCTTGTTTATTCAGGTTGTCCTAAGACTAACCTTTGATCTTATGCACAGGGTACTGCTTTCCACTTGGGGGTTTGGCAAAGTTAATTACTCACTAGCGGCATTTACTCAAGACCTCTGTCATTTATCTGTACTAAATAAATGTGAACTTTACTGGCTGGTCAGGGCCACAGCTGCTAACTCTTTATCAGACCCTTCTCAGTATCTGTGAGTGGCCCTAGCCCCAAGCTTGCTCTTTCACTGGATATCTGTGTCTGAGTTCATTTATTCATCCATCACTGAGATAGAGTCTGCAGGTCAGACCCCAACAGTTAGTTATGTTCTTGTCCTTTGGATCAGAAGGACAAGGACAAGGTTAAAGATAAACATGATCTCAGATGTCTGTTATAAAAACAGCTCCCATAAACATGTAAAGGAACTCACCATTGGTAGCTTTTAGGTCTCTGAGATAAGCTAAACAGAGGAAATAATTAGAGAAAAAAAGATACATTATTTTTTCCTCTCTGAGCAATGGTCAATAAAACATAATTCCTTTTGGAATTCAATAAGTATATGTTTGCCTAATACTTCTGGTAGATTAGTATCAATTATTGTTGTGTAATATCAGAAAACATACTTTTATCTCACAAAAACTTACTTTGCTGACCTCTAAAACATGTTTCATTTTATTTTAAAAATAACTATTAAGTAGGAGATAGAAATTTAACATTTTTAGCTTGATAATGAGTTTGAGTTTCTCAAGGTGTTGTCAAACATGTCATATACATATTTTAATAACCTAGCAACACTCTTGCATTTTAGTGGAGAGCTTTAAGCAGTGTGATTAGCATACAGGAAGATCCTAGGGCCATAAGATTTTACATAGTGCAGAATACCTTAATTCATAGCACTTTTATTTCAGTAATAAATTTTCCTTTGTAATGATTTGTGTTTAAGTCTTTGTTCTATAGATTTATTTTTTCACAGTAGAAAATTTAAGAACTTACTTTTTTCTTATTTTTTTCTTAACAACCACCAAGTTATGAAATCCATTGCTTCTGCAAAGTAATGCAGATTCAAAGTCTGCAGTATATAAAATTTTATAGGCAGAAGCCCTTATAATTTTATTACAGCAGGCTTTTCACATGTGCCAGAACACCATGCAGTGACTGCAGATGCCAGGTGAGGGGACTCTGAGAAAGAAATGCATTTCTTGGAAAAATCCCATAATGTGACAAAAAGTATATAGTATATATTTCTGTATTAGTTTTAGCTTTTCACCACCAGGTGGCTTCTGAATTTTCACCTTCTCTACTGTTCCACTGTGATACTTAATGTTTTTGTTTTTATGTTGTAATCTATTGTATTGATGTAATTAACAATAACTAGTCAATTATTTCAACAGTCATATATTAACTCTTTAAGATATTCTGAGCACCAGCGGTGCAAGGCTGAATAAAACAGAGTAATAAAAACTCACAGTCTGACATGAAAATTATGTAATAAAATCGTTATAAATCACAATAATATTAATAGCAAGTAATAATTTACTATTTATTACATGTTGGACATTGTTAACAGTTTTACATATTTATTACCCCATTCAAATATTACAACATTGTTGGAAGGCAGAAATGAGACAAGAGTGGCATCTGCCAACACTGCTGGAGTTCTGAGATGATGGTCGTGAAAACTCTAATAACCATTGTATCTATAGGGAATTCTGTATTTTTCAAAGTATTTTCTCACATATTATTTTATCTAATATTATACAGCTCTAGATGGTAACAAGTCAGATATAATTATTTCCTTTTGGTAAGGAAATGAAATGATATACTTAAAGTAACACAACTACTTGTTGAAGACTCACAATTTAGTACCCATACACCAACTTCTTGGGCTATGTGCCTCCTCCGTTACCCTCCCCTATTAATATACAGTACTTGAATTTTGAAAAATTTCCATTTAGATCAATCTGTTTCTATTTTAATTGTATTGGTAGTTGCATTTTTTACTCTTTTACCAAAATCTATTTATAACCTTAGGGTATAACACTGGGCCCCTCCCACAGATGACTTCTTTAGCTCTGGGATTTAAAAATTCTCAGAAATCTATAAAAATCTATCACCTCACCCAGTCCTGATGAGCAAGATTTCAACTTGGAGTTATAGGTTTACTCTCTGTTAAAGTGAGTATCCTACTGCACGGAACTCATTTAGTATTAGCTGGTCAATAATTCCTCAGAGAAATTTAGGACATGAAGCAATTTGTACTCTAACAATTAGTTAGTAGGATGGACAATCAATAGAGTGATCTGCTCAAGGCAAAGGACACTAAACTGAAGAGGCATCCTTAGTGTCAGCCAAAAAAAAAAAAAAATGCCTTCTAATACAATCAATTTATTTGGGAATAAGCAAGAAGGAACATAATCCAGTATCCACATCCATGGCAAACCACAGATCTACCCAAAGATGGAAGGGTAAGAGAAAGCTTAGAACAAGGGTAAAAAGGAGAAGTTCATATAAGCTTCTTGGAAACAGAATTCACTGGTTTCAGAGGCTCAAAGCCAAGGTTGGTGCCAGTTCATTGGAGATGGTGTTATTGGGCAAGTGTTCTTTAGAAGGCATCTTATCTGTATTGCTGCAGTCCTAAAGAAGGGATTTTTTTTGGCGGGGGTGGGGGTTATTTTAGAAAAGCCTTGAGACAATCCTTGTCTCGGACATGTAAGCATGAGTTCCTCCACTTTTTGCTTTTTCAACTGCCATTTGTTTGGGTCAGACAAGAGTGATCGTACTGTGGTATTCCCACCTTTCACAAAGTCAACCAGACGTTCTGCTTGAATAGTTAGTGACCTTGGGAGCAGGCAAAACATAGGTAGTGACAAGTAACCAGTAGAATAAAAACAAACAGAAGAAATGTCCATATAGATCTAATTAAATTAAAGAGCTTCTTCAAAGCAAAAGAAACTATAAACATAAACAGCCTACAGAATGGGAGAAATTTTTTGCGAATGACGCACCTGACAAAGGTTTAAAATCCACTATCTATAATAAACTTAAATTTACAAGAAATAAAAAACCCACAGAAAAGTGGGCAATGGGCTTAAACAAATGTTTCTCAAAAGAAGGCACATATGTAGCCAACAATAATAGGAAAACACACTCAGAATCACTGACCATTAGAAAAATGCAAATTAAAACCACAGCGAGATACCATCTCACACCGGTCAGAACGGCTATTCCTAAAAAGCCAAACAGTAACCGATACTGGCAAAGTTGTGGAGAGAAAAGAATGCTTATATGCTGTGGAGTGTAAACTAGTTCAGCCATTGTGGAAGACAGTGTGGCGACTCTTCAAAGACCTAAAGACAGAGCAATCCCATTACTGGATATATACCCAAAAGAATGTAGAGTGTTCTATTAAAATATAAAGACGCATGCATGTGTATGTTTATTGTAGCACTATTCACAATAGTAAAGACAGGTAATCAACCTAAATGCTCACCGATGACAGACTGAATTTTTAAAATGTGGTACATATACACTATGGAATGCTATGCAGATATAAAAAAGAATGAGATCATGATTTTTGCAGGGACATGGATGCAACTGGAAGCCGTTACCCTTAGTAAGCTAGTACAGGAACAGAAAACCAAATATGTCAAGCTCTCACTTATAAGTGGGAGCTAAATGATGAGAACACATGGACACGCAGAGGGGAACCAACACACAAGGTGCCTATAGGAGAGTGGAGGGTGGGAGGAGGGAGAGGATCAGGAAAAATCATTAATGAATACAAGGCTTAATACCTGGGGGATTAAATAATCTGTACAGCAAACCCCCATGTCACCTTTTACCTACATAACAAACCTGCACATCCTGCACGTGTACCCCTAAACTTAAAAGAAATAAAAGGAGAAATGTCCATATGATATCAGACACTTTTCTTGATACTTTACAGAAGTCACTAAATCCTTACCATGACTCTTTATAAACATTTTTAATACTATCTTTATTTTACAAAGGAATATAAGGTTGGTAGCACATCTAGCCATCTGTCTCTAAGTCTGTGCTTTCTATCACTATACTACGATGTCTGGAAAAATCAGACTTTAATGTTTTCAATTTTGACACAGCTGTCTGTTGAAAGCTTGTCAAATGTCCATCATCTCTCTGAGATCTATAATTGGAGTTACAGTTACAAGCATAGCAAAGTATTGAGTTAGGTCTTTTCTAATATTCTAAAACTACATCAAAATCTGTAAGCTGAGAATAAAGAATTCCAAGTGTGTCACATTCTATATTCAGGGAACCACTCCCAGCTGGAGTCAAAGGCCATTCTGGAAGGCTTCCTGAGCAGCCTAACCTAAGAGAATGTGTCCTACCCTGAGTCACAAACTCCCTGAGCCCTCTACTACCAACATCTTTGAGGTACCTATGAAAGACTCGAAGAGGAAATCTTAAATTTCCCTGCCATTTCTTTTCTTTTCCATCTTCTTCCCTTTCGGTCTGCCCTTTCTGTTTTTGAAATTGTTTCTCCTTCCCATAGCCAAGAAAATGGGTCTAAAGAAAGAATAGTACATACTGGACAAGTCTACAAGAAGCAGCTCGAATGTAATGATTTAAATAAAGGTTATTAAGTCAAAGGACTTGATAACACTTCCCAGAGATACTTCTGGAAAGAGAGAAAACTGGGGAGAGCTGACACAGAGGCAGGTGATCTACTTGCCAGGGTCCAGGAATATTCTTCTGGAACTCTCAGTTTCTAATAGAAGGCTGATTCTGGACACACCATCTTGCTTGTGCAGTATATGACACTGTAAGTCAGAAGATGCTTGGAGAGCTTCTGTTTGGGGTGCATATCAGAGGAATACGGCTTGCAGCCACCCTCTTGGGGCCAAATTTCTCAGGGGATTGCTAAAGCTCATAGGAGAAGCCTACCAGAACGCCATCATCACACTGTAGCCAGCACCCATCTACAGTGAGCCCACAGGCAAGACAATGATCTAGATCAGCGAGTCAAGCCTAATACCAGAAAAGGTGGCACACATTAAAAAAGGCAAAAGGAAAAAGTTTGAGTGAAGTACAGATCACAGAGAGGTGTCATGGGAGGTTTTGAGGGGGCAGAGTAGGGTTTTCAAAGAGTGAAATCACAATTTTAAAATAAACTGAACTGGATCATTTTCAATTAAGAAAAAAGTGACAAGAATAAGAAAAAAGTGACAAGAATAAGAAAAAAGTGACAAGAAATTACGGGATCTGGTCATGTTATTTTGGGTACTGCTGATTAGCAAGAAAGTAGATCATGACATGGCACATTTGGAAAACGATTCCAAAGAAAGTGACATTTTTCACATGTACACCTGCAAAGATTGACAGTCCTGAGTAAACCAGGTGTGTGTGTGAGTATGTGAATTACTGTGTGTGCACGCATGCACAGGTAGAGTATTTCTTTAACTTGGAGAGGGTGTATTATAACAATAAACCTAAAACTTATTTTCTATTCAAATATATTACTATTATCAATATGCATCTGAATTTCTTGGAGGTCATTTTTATTTTTATTCAAACAATGTAATAGATTATCCCAAAGAATTCTGTGGGACACTTCAGAGATAGAACAAAAGCTAAATAATACATAAATATTTAAGCAAGACACTTTCCTGACAGCATTTTTTAGGTTTTCAATAAAATGAAAATTCGATAATGTGTCTCAGCCTTTCACACATTAATTTTTCTTACTTGATTAGACAAATCAAGTAAGCCTTAAAAATCTTTATTAAATCCTGTCTTCACATATCAGTTGAACTTGGAAATTTCTGATAAGATTTGCTATCTGCATCTGTTTCACTCTCAGCTACACGCTTGGATACACACATACAAACTCACCAGTAGTTTACCCAATGGTATAGTTGTACACATTGAGTGTATGCTTGCTCACATTCTTTTTAAGTAAGATAAACATCTGCTATTAATGAAATCACAAATTTTTCATTTTGTCATAAATATGTATGATCGCATATGTTTCAGGCACTGTGCTGGGCATTGGCAATACCACAAAGAACAAGATAAATGCAATCCCTGTGTTCACAAGTTTAGAATTTGTTAGGAAAGACAGCGAAGTAAAAATCTGTCTTGCTGTAAAGTATGAGAAGAGGTAAATACTTGGAAAAAAAGGAACTCAATGTACATGGGAAGCCAAGGGAGGGGAGGGGAGGGGAGGGGAGGGGAGGAAATGGAAGGTGGGGGAGAGAGAGGGAGAGAAGGAGATGGGGGGTGGGGAGAGAGGGAGAGGAGGGAGGGAGAGAGGGAGAGGGGGAGGGAGAGAGAGGGAGAGGAGGGAGGGAGGGAGGGAGGGAGAGAGGGAGAGGAGGGAGGGAGAGAGGGAGAGGAGGGAGGGAGGGAGAGAGGGAGAGGAGGGAGGGAGGGAGGGAGGGAGAGAGGGAGAGGAGGGAGGGAGGGAGGGAGGGAGAGAGGGAGAGAGGGAGAGGAGGGAGGGAGGGAGGGAGGGAAAGAACACAAGAGTGCAAGCGCAAGTGATGAAGAAAGTGACAGAGAACATGTGCAAGGCCAAGCACAAATAACTGATACTTAAAATGAGAGCTAAAGGAACCATTAGAAAAGTTAAAACCAGACGGGGGAGTGTGAAAGAGTGTTCCAGAATAAGGAAAACAACAGTATCAGTAGTTACACAGTGCCCACTATATGCCAGGCAGGATTCTACCTACTTTAATGCATAAACTATCAAGTTGGTACTGCTTAATACCACTTTAGAGACAAGGAAACAGAAACGGAGAATTCAAAATTTATCCAAGCAGTACAGTTAGTTGGCAGCATGGATAAGATGCAAACCTGTGGTGCAGATCCAGGGACCAAGCTTTTCACCACTCTGCAGTGCCATTTGGACCCTCCCCCCACCCCCCACCCACTCCCTGCAACACCAGACCTTCAGAACAGAGTATGCGATACATTTGTGGGATCTCCTGGACTCAGTCTGGCTGTAGTAGAGAAAATGGTGAATGTCACTGGGACTGTAGAGACAAGCAAAGCCTAAATCAGGAAGGATGTTAGGTACTAGTGAGGTGGTCTTTCCCATGAAGCTACTCAATCATTTTATGCAGAATAAGTACATGCATCTTCAATCTAATTCCCTGGATGCAGTGTGAATGTCACAATTAGGTGTTAAGACACCAGTTAAAAGGACTTTGCAATAACCAAGGTGAGAAATGTTGATAGCCTGAACCAGGAATGGAGATAAATTGATGACTCCTAGTTTTTCAAGGAGACAAAAGGGTCATTATTTTTCTATGGAGATTTCTTTAAATAGCCTAATAGATACCAAAAACTTGCCTTCATCACTCTCTTGTAGCAACCTCTGTTATGTTATCTACCTTATGCTGTTGGGTTACACTTGAATTTGCAAAAGGGTGACTTCATAACCTTAGAAAAATTCCTATTAATACATAAATACTGTGGAGTAGGATGGGAGCACATGTTTAATGGCATTTCCCTTAGAAAGTATTTTAAACTGACAAGAAGAATAATAAGAACCAAATACATTGATGAAATACTATTTAAGGAGTCTAATTTTCACAAACATGGCACATAAAACAATGCATCTATTCTCACAGGGATGAATTTAGAAGAATAAATGTCTCCTTAAATCTTTAAGGCAGTTTATAGACTTTAGTTGTGAAATTCCCAAAACCCTCATTGGATTTTGGCAACTGTATATTTCATTATTGCTTGTAATAGATGCATTAAATACACAGACAGGGTGTTGAATGAGAAAATGTCATTCCCTATGCCACTAATTCCTAGGACTAGCTTAAATACATGGTTTAGTGACAGATCTTCATTAAAGAGGCAGATCAGAATCACGGAATTCTAGAACTGGTAAGAAACAGAGAGGAGATATTCCAACAGAGCTAAATAATCAAAGTGTGGTAGGTGTGGCAGGATTACTTGTAGGTCTTTACCAACAATAATTTATTGTTGTTTTTCAATTGTTTGCCCTAGAAAAAATGTACCAAATAGGGAAATAGTGTAATCCTAACACTTTTACTCACTTTCCTATGTACATTTACTTCCTTGCCCCATGGAAGTCTCTCATGCTTATATTATCTGGCATAAAAATGTATGTGTATATATGTATACACATGCACACACACACACACACACATATACACACACACATATATAATAGCTAGAAAAGATAGTCAAGAACCGCTGATCTAGGCTTTCCTACTTAGTTTGAAATGAGAAATAGCCAGGTTATTCAAAGTTGCATAAGTAGACTACAGTAATTTAGATGGCAATGAAGGTTTAAAATTAATTTTCTGGTCTCCATTCCAGGACTCAATCTTTTGTACCTTTCCTCATCTTAAGATTCACTCAAGTCTTATTCTCCTTGATTACAGCGTAAGTAAAAAACCTCCGTATGTTTCTCTTCACTGATTAAGAAGACATTTTCAAGCCATGGCACATTAGTATTATGATCAAATTATAAATGTAGAGGTTGGCAGAACTGAAGATGCTCTGCAAAGCTAGACAAAATAAGAGTATAATGTTTAAAACAAAGCACAAATATCTACGTATGCATCAAATTTCATAAGAAATAGAACGTATGTATTTCAAAGTTGTAGTCTGTATGGTGATAGAAAATTAGCTTTCCCCCCTCAGTTGGAGCATTTAAAGTGATACGGAGCTATGCAAAATAAAATGAGATGAGAAAACTTACTTCAGTCTGTGTTTTCATCCGTAACAATGCCACCTCATAAAATGTTATTCCTCATGTCTCAATGCCTAATTTAATTTTATTTTTATAGTTTCTGTACAAAGTTTTACCCTGTTGTCCAGACCAGTTTTGAATTTCTGAACTCAAGTGATTTGCCCACCTTGGCCTCCCAAAGTGCTGGGATTACAGGTATGAGCCACTGCTCCCAGACAGATAATAAACTCCTCTACCATGATCACTACTCTTCAAATATGCCATAAACATGCACATGCTCTCTACCTTTAACTCCAGGTCACACCAAAATTGTTCAGTTTTGAATTTCATATATTTCTTTTGCTATAAGACAGTAAGGCAAATTATGCAAATTAGCATGTGCTGCTGTGTTAATTTCCCAGTTAATACATAGTTTCTTGATTTGAATATGAGTTTTCTATTATTCACATTTTACCCTTCTGAAAATGAAATTCTTCTTATAGTCAACTATAAATTCAATGAAGTATCACTTCAATGTTTTTTTCAAACATAAACATAATTAAATGATCTTATTAAATTATTGTGTATCTTGGAATTGAGTACAGAATATGAGTCTGTCCTGATAGAATGGCTGTAGTGCTACTAGGAAAAAGATTTGTGGTAGTCATGACATTCAGCATTCCACATTATACCATATAAGCTAAATTAATATGTGCACATTTTGTTGTCTATTAAAGAATAAATTAAAAATTAATAAGGTACACTGAAAAATCCATGTGGTCATAAATTTCAGTAGTGATAAATAATTCTCCGTATTATATAAATGGAAAAAATGTGCAATCCGAGTTATTTTAAGATATAATATATTTGGGCATCTACTAAATATAAATTCCTCAGCTTGTAATCAGTCTAATAGTTACAGTGATCCAACAAAATATTTGTTCCCTAAGCATTCATAGTTATTCTTCAAATTAATGCTAGAGAAAATTACAATTCTAATGTAGTAAGATATTATAGTAAAACAATGGCTATAACCAAAACGCCACTGATCTCCTGTACTTCTAGGACAAGAATTAGTAAAAATGCTGTCACTGAGAACTGAAAACTCTGTTTCACGCTTTCCTTGCGCCCTTGCCTCTAAAGCACAGCCTTTTCTGGCTTCTGGAGATCTCTCTACTCTACTGGTGGGCAAAGAAAAAAATCATCATAACCTACAACTTGTAAAAATTAAAGCTGGACACCCAGCATAGTGGGGACACAGTTTTGGTGATGGTGGCTGTTACTGGACCACTGAACGGGGCCTCGGGCAGCACAAACAAATGTAAACAATACTGAAATTATTAAGTGTAGTTGGAATATCCTCCTCATACACATTTTGAAAACTATTGGAGACATTTGTACAAAGCATACTCTCACATCCAAAAAATATAATGAATACAGTGACAGATTACAAAATGAAAGACATAAAACTCAGTCTTAATAGACTTTATCACTTAAAAATTAAGCCATGGTCTCTCCCTGTGCTGCTTCAGTACTAAGTAGACATCAGTCATATACTGAGCATTTGAAATGTGGCTAGTCTGACCTTAAGATATATACATCAGAGTCTGAACAATCAATACAAAAAATGTTAAAATATCCCATTAATAATTTTTGATTACTATTAAGAGGACAGTACTTTGATGGTATTGGCCTAAATAGATGATTGTATTAGTCACTTCTCACACTGCTATAAAGATACTACCCATAAAAATACTAATCCAAGACTGGGTAACTATAAAGAAAAGAGGTTTAACTGACTCACTCTTCTGCATGCCTGGGGAGGCCTCAGGAAACTTAGAATCATGACAGAAGGGGAAGCAGGCACATCTTACATGGTGGCAATTGAGAGAAAGAGCAAAGAGCGAAGGAGTAAGAGCTAGTTACAGAAGCACCAAATCTCGTGAAAACTCATTATCACAAGAATAGCATGGAGGAAACCACCTACCATTGTCCAGTCTCTCTCTCGACATGCGTGTATTACAATTGAAGATGAGATTTCGATGGAGACAGAAAGCCAAACCGTATCACCCATATACTATTAAATTCACTTAATACATCTTTTTATTTCTTTTCTTTTATTTTATTGTTTTTTTGAGACACAGTCTCACTGGTACCCAGGATGGAGTGCAATGGTGCAATCTTGGCTCACTGCAACCTCTGCCTCCCAGATTGAAGGGATTCTCCTGTCTCAGCCTCCAAGTAGCTAGGATTACAGGTACCCACTACCACACTGGGCTATTTTTTTCTATTTTTAGTAGAGACAGGGTTTCACCATATTGGCTAGGCTGGTCTCTAACTCCTGACCCCAGATGATCCGCCCAACTCAGCCTCCCAAAGTGCTGGGATTACAGGTGTGAGCCACCACACTCTATTTTCTCAATCTAAGTCCTAGGATATTTAAATTTATCTATATAGTTAACATTGCAGCTTTCTATCAGACAACAATTGTAAGACCACCTTACTTACTGTATTTTGAACTGCTAGAAGATGACTCAAAGCACTACTCCCCACATACAAACAGACCTGTGGACTAACAAGTTTCTTATATAATACAACTTAGCTGGTGTTTAGTTTTATAAAATATTTTGTTAAATGTTCTATTGTATATTCAGTGTTCATTTGATCAAAATCAGGAAACATTTCTAGATGAGGGAGTTTTTGTCCTCTAGAGCAGGGCTTCTCAAATTATAATGTACATGCATCTGAGTAGCTTTTAAAAATGCAGTTAGTCAATCAGTTGCTCTGGAGGGAGTCTGAGATTCTGCATTTCTATCAAGTACTGCCCAGGTGATGCTGCTGCTGCTGCTGCTGCTGTTCTGGGACTATACTGTGAGTTGTAAATTTCTAGATGACAGCAGTGTTCAAATATACCTGAGCTCCTAAAATTAGAATATAATGATCCTAAACACACATATTGAAGTATTTTAGCTTATACATTAAAAGTTTATTACTATTATTAGGTAACTTCAGATATTTAATCTACTCCTTAAAAAATGATGAAGATAAATACATGTTTGTTATAACAATGTAGATAAAGAGAAAAAATGTGAAGAAAATGAGCATAATCTATCATCACTCCAGAAAGTGATAGCCACTGTTACATTTTAAATGTATTTGTGTGTACTACTCTCATCTAGCTTGCTTTAAGGAAATTTTGATAACATTATCAATGCTGTTTCACATTTTAAAAATCTTAAGTTATATACAGTCATTTCTCAATATAATTGTCTACACAGTGCTTAATGGATGTTGATTATTGTAGCATATGGATATACTATGTATTCCTAATTAATTCCCCCTTGTCAGTCACTTGCACTACTTCTAATTTTATACCATCATTAACAACATTGTGAAAAACAACTTTGTTTCCTCTTTGAAATATTCTCAGTGCTTAGTAAAATAATTCTTAAACATGTCTAAGTATATAGTTAAGAGCAAACCCTATTAATAGAAAATGATTTTAAAATGTTTCTGTAAATTCAAATTTTTTACCTAAAATTTAAACTACATAGATAGTGACAAACTTGGATAATTTCTATAGACTTGTAGGTATTACTTGTCCTGACTATAGAAAAAAACATGTAAACACATAATCAATGTGCTTTATTGTTCTCATGATGGTCTGCATGTGTGATATTACTACTGAGTTTTTTCTCTTGCTTCTTCATAAACTAAAAATAGATATTCTCTTGTATTTAGGTATTAAATTTAAAAATAGGTATTCTCTCCTCCCAAAGTTAGAAGTAAGTCTTCTAGCTTTAAAGTATTAGATCATGGAGTACCTGTAACTAGTTTCTGAAGCATTTTCTAAATACCTCTGAAATCTATATGTTCCAATCCCAAACAAACCATCTCTTAATAAGTGGAGTTAGTTTAATAATCTGTGATACATGATATTTTCTTGTAAAGTTACTATATGTGTATATGTATGTGTATGATATGTATGCAAACAAATGCATACACATTAGTCCCTTCTCACACTGCTAGATACCTAGCATAGTGGGGACACAGTTTTGGTGATGGTAGTTGTTATGCAAACAAATGCATATACATCAGATACACATATATGCATATACACATAGAGTAACTTTAAAAAATATATACAAAGTATAACAAAGGTATCAAAGATTATTAAAATAACCCCAGTTATTGTTTATTCTTGACAAATACTCATGAATTGTAAAAACTCAGTACACAGGCACTTTACACTAATTAATTACAAGTTCAAGGAAGCTTGAAATTAACAGAGTCCCTCTGTAAGACACTTCACTAAGTTCTTATTTTAATTCCATTACTGCTTTGCAGCAAAGATATGTATCAGAAAATATAGTTAAAACTTTTCTATTATTCAGTCTAGGGGAATTTTCTATGCCTTAGATGAGAGAATATAAATGTTGTTATCAGATCTATTTTAAATATCATCCCAACTATTTGTGTGCTTAACCTTCCTGATCTTGTTCCTTTAACTATCAACTGAGGTTAATATCACCCATATTATAGGATTATGAGGATAAAATGTAAAGGCACTTAAATGGTTTATAATTGAGCCTGACATATAATGAATATCAATCTATGCTGACTAAAATATCAATATTTTCATATTATTTTCATTTTTTTTCCAGGAAGAATACAAGAACAATCAATGTATTTTCCCAGATGCTAGTAAAGTGATTTTCAACTCTCCTATTTGGCAAGGAAATTAAAATAAAATCTTACATAGCATTTTAATTTAGAAAGCATTACCAAAGAACCAAGGTCTACCCATTCAAATGTAGAGAAGAAAACAGTAACCATTAAGTTAGAGTTGCCATCCACTGAGCTTCTCTTTCCACTATAAATACTATGGAGGCATCTCCATGGAATTTGGAATTCTAAAGAATATAATAAATATATGTCATCGGAACAATTATTTACCTAAGTTCTTTAGTCTAGGAACCATCCTTTATCTTACTATTTCATTTCAAACAAGTTATGCTGGCTCTACTAAAAATATATAAAACCTTAATCCACTTACTTCCTTCCCTGATCCCCTGTTACTACCCTAATTCAGGCAATCATCTAATACTTAAAATATGAAAACAATTTATCTCTGTCAGTTTTATAACAGGTTTATGAGACATATAATGGACATATAATAAAACCACACATATTAAAGTTGCATAATTTTCTGAGTTTTAACATACAGATGCATCTGTGAAATCATTACTATAGTACAGAAGATGAACATTTTCATCAACTCTAAAACTTTCCTCATGGCAATTTGTAATTCTCCTTGGCTGCACCTCACATACTTACGAAACCAACAGTTTGTCTTCTGTCACTATAAATTAGCTTGTACTTTCTAAGATATACATAAATATAAGCAAACAATGAATTAAATAAGTAAATTTTTTCACTAACAAAGATTTTGAGCTCCTTTAATGTTGCTGTGTAAATAATTTATTTTATTGAAGAGTAGTATTCCATTGTATGAATACACCATAATTTGCTTATTCATTCTCTTGCTAATTGACATTTTGGTAGTTTCCAATTTGAGAATATTACAGATAAAGCCGCTATGAACAATGACGTACAGGTATTTTTATGAATATACGCTTACTTTTAGATAAATATTAGGGGTTGAAGCAATGGATCATACAGTAAATTGCACATATTTATGGGGTATAACATGATGTTTTAATACATGTATGCATTGTGTAATGATAAAATCAGGGTAATTAGCATATTCATAACCTAAACATTTATCTTGTCTTTGTGATGAAATCATTCAGAAACTTCTCTCATAGCTACTTTGAAACATTTATAGCTACTTTGAAGCATTATTGTTGACTCTAGGCATCCTACTATGCAACAAAACACCAGAGCGTATTTCTCGTACCTATTCGCAGCTTTGTACCTCTGGCCAATCTTTCACCATTTTCTTCTCCTTCAACCCCTCTGTGAACCACTATTCTACTCTATGTCAATGAGAACAACTTTTTAGATTCCAAATATGAGAGCGTGTAGTATTTATCTTTCTGTGCCTGGCTTATATAACTCAACATACTGTCTACCAGGGTCATCTCTGTTGACACAAATGACAAGATTTCATCCTTTTTACGGCTGAACAGCAATTCATTGTGTATATATACCACATTCTTAATTTATCTGTCAACAGATATGTAGTTTGATTCCATATTTTTGCTATTGGGAATAGTGCTGCAATAAACGTAAAAGTGCAGATCTCTCTTTAAAACACCGATTTCATTTTCTTTGAATATCTCCTAAGAAGTGAGACTGCTGAAACATATGACAGTTCTATTTTTTATTATTTTAATTATTTTTAATTATTTGAGGAAACTCCAAACTGTCTTCCCTAATGTCTATGCTAATTCACATTTCTAACTAAGTTCTCTTTTTCTCCGCATCCTTGCCAATACTTGTTACTTTTTAATTTTTTAGTAATGGCATTTTGGACTGGAGTGCAGTGATATCTCATTGTAGGTTTGATTTGAATTTCCCTGATGATTAGTGATGTGGAGTATTTTTTTCGTGTATCTGTTGGATATTTGTAATTTGTATGTGTTCTTTTGAGTATTGATCCAAGTGTTTTGTCCATTTTTTAATCAGGTTAGCTTGCTGTTGAGTTGTTTGAGTTACTTATATTAGCTTGAACATTAACCCTTTTTCAGTCATATTGTCTCTGTTTGCAGACAACAGGATTTTATATATAGAAAACCTCAAGTGTTCCACCAAAAACTGTTAGAACTAATAAATTCAGCAAAGTCACAGGATACAAAATCAACCCATAAAAATTAGTAGCATTTCTATATACCAAGAGCAAATTATCTGAAAAAGAAATAAAGAAAGTGATCCCTTTTACAGTAGCTACAAAAACCAACCAAACACAAAACTTAGAACTAAATTTTACCTAAGAGGTGAAAAATATCTAGATTGGAAACTATAAAACATTGATGAAAGAAAGTGAAGACATACAAAAAGTGGAGACATTTCACTGTCATGGATTGTAATAATTAATACTGTTAAAATGTCCATACTACCTAAAGTAACATAAAGATTCAGTGCAATTCCTTTCAAAATACCAGTGAGATTTTTCATAGAAATAGAAAAAAATACCTAAAATTTGTATGAAACCATAAAAGACTCCAATAGCCAAAGAAGTATTGGGTAAAAAGAACAAAACTGGTGGCATTACATTACTGACTTCAAAGTATATTATGAAGCTATAACAACTAAAACATGGCAATGGTATAAAAGCAGACATATAGATTAATTAAACAAAATGGAAAGCCCAGAAGTAAACTCTTATGTCTATAACCAACTGATTTTCCAAAAAGGTGCCAAGTGCACATAAGGAAAGAACAAGCCCTTATTAATTTTTTTCATTATTTATTTTATTTTTATATATATATTTTGAAAATATCAATAGCTTTAAGGGTACAATATGGAAGAATTGTATAACAGTAAAGTGCAAGCTTCTAGTATACTCATCAATCAAATCGTGTACATGGTACCTAACAGGTATTTTTTTATCCCTCTCCCTACTACTCTTCCCCCGTTCTAAGTCTCCAATGGTCATTATACTACTGTGTATGCCTTTGTGTACCCATAGCTTAGTTCCTACTTGTAAGTGACATTTGGTATTTGGTTTTCCATTCCTAAGTTAATTCACTTAAGATAATTGCCTCCAATTCCATCCAAGTTGCATCTCCTTTCTCAGATACATGCTTTGCTTTCCACTTAACAGTATCTTTGAGAGAGGTGATTTTCTATTTCAAAAATTGCAATTCATTATTATTATTTTTCTTTTTGGATCATGTCTTTGCATTGTCTTTAAGCTTTTTTTTGTGTGGGGGGCATGGAGTCTCGTGCTCTCACCCAGGCTAGAGTGCTATGGCACAATCTTGGTTCACTGCAACCTCCACCTCCTGGGTTCAAGCAATTCTCTGTCTCAGTCTCAGGAGTAGCTGGGATTACAGGCACCCGTCACCTCAGCTAATTTTTTTTTTTTTTTTGGATTTTTAGTAAAGATAGAGTAACACAAGGTCACAGATTTTCTCATATTTTTTCATCCAAAAATTTATAGATTCATGTTTCATATACAGCTGTATTATGTTCTGTGAGTGAAATTTTGTATATAAAATGAAGTATGGATCAATGTTCACATTTCTGCAAATGGGTAACCAATTTGTTCCAGTAAAATTTGTTGAAAAGATTATCTTTGCTTCACTGAATTACCTTTGCATCTTTCCAAAAGGTCAGCTGCCCACATATATGCGGCTCATAATTTTCGTGTTTCAATCAATAACAGCA
The DNA here is from genome assembly GCF_030222135.1 of Aotus nancymaae. Lineage (NCBI taxonomy): Eukaryota > Metazoa > Chordata > Mammalia > Primates > Aotidae > Aotus > Aotus nancymaae. The sequence goes on along the minus strand of NW_026988423.1, from coordinate 4,584,138 downwards.
AAGTTAAATACGTACTAGATTTGGTAATTAAAATGGTTAATTTTACATGCCGACCTGGATATTTGGTCAAACATGTCCATATATTTCTCTAAAGGTATCTTTTAGAAGAGATTAACACTGGAATCCATGCCTTTGAGTAAAGCAGATTATCGTCCATGAACTGGGTTCATCCAGTTGAAGGCCTTAAGATAAAGGACTGAGATCTCCAGAAAAAGGGAGAATTTACTTCCAGACTGCCTTTGGGCTTGAGCTGCAACGTCAACTCTTCCCTGGGTCTCCAGCCTGCCAGTCTACTCCACAGATGTTGGACTTAATCAGCTTCCAGAATCCTGTTAGCCAATTCTTGAGAATAAGTCTCTCTATATACATACATACACACCCAAGTGGTTCTGTTTCTCTGAAGAACTAAGAGTAGTACACTGATATGCAGTGTCTTTATCTTAATTAAAACATGGTTTACAGTTATCAAAACCTAAAAAAAACTAGCTTAAACATAAAATTTGTTGTTTACTTATATTTCTAATGGTATCCAAAGATAGGAAAGCTGCTCTCAGAAACAATAGGAGCCTGGAGTTCAAATGCCGTTGGATCTCTCCATATCTTATCATTTTCTTCCTTTCATAATTTTTTCCAATTTTTCTTTTATATCTCATTCAGAAAGTCTGACTCTTTCTGCTTCTCAGAGGTATCCACCTAACAGGATATGGCTGCTGGCAGCCCAGCATTTACAACTTTTATTTTAAAGAGTAAATGATCATATATCTTTCACTGCCAACCCTCAAAAAGCCCATGCATAACTATCATTGACCAGCTTAGGTGAGGTGCCCATCTCTGAGTTAATCTACTGTGGCAGGGATTGGAGGTATAACATAAAATAATGTTTGTGCTGGAGCCCTGTAAATGATGTGTAGGAGGAGAATGATCCTAAAGTCAAATGGCACTCATTACACTTTCAGAAGCAGTAAATAAGCTAAATTTCTAAATTCCTAATGGTTACATGTGATGCAAGAGTAAATATTTATTATACCCTCTCTAGATTGGAGAGCTTGCTGAAATTATCAGACGTTGCCTGGGATATTAAGAAAAAAATGGAATATAAAATTTTAGTTCCAATTTTATATTCTCCAGACAGTATACACGAAACATTTCCCCTTTCAAATCAGACTTTTAGCTCTGATTCTATTCACTTGCTCTGAATGAGAGTGGATTTGATTTCAATTTGTATTATCAATTATTTAAAAGTTTTGCAGGAAATAATGCAGAGAATCATACTCTGAACACCCTATGCAAATTGGCACACTAGCTGTTATCCCCTTACTTCACTCTGCTTTTCAGATTACTTGTCACAACCTGAGTAATTATTTGTTTTTTGTTTTGCTTGTGTTTGCACACTGTTTTAGAATGTAAACTTCACAAGAGCCGTTTTGTCCACAGCTACATCCCAGAACCCAAAAAGGTGTTTGACACAAATTAAGGATTCAAAAATATTTTTAAATTAAAATATAAATTTTAAGAACTTGTATTTAAACTTTGTTTTAAAAGCTTGTAATTGCATTTGCAAAGACAGTATCCATTAGAATAGGCCTCAGCAGTGAAACAAGACCAAATTGCAGGGTTGGTGCTTTTTTAATACATTCTGAATGGGTCTAGTAATCTTAACACATCTCATCCTTCAAAATCAATGATCTAGCACTCACATGTACAAATTTTCCTTGAATTTTTATATTCTCCTGCTCAGTGTGTCAAATGTGACAGAACAGATGTAGTCACTGAATGATCAAACAGATGTTTCATTTGTATTACCATTCAATATAATGTCATAATTGACAGCACTACTATGCAACTTGTCAAGTACCTAAAAACTACTCAGGTCTCTTTTTTTACAGACTCAGTTAAAAAAAAAAACAAAAAGCAAAACCTTACTGTCACATAAAAATGTTCAAAATCTTTCTTTTAAAAACATTGTCATTACTGAGTAGTAATCATCAGTTGAGTGAATCCCTTTTTCAGGTTACAATCATATACAAGGAATTTTTGTCACTGTGAACAGCAATCATGAATACCATGGAGATTGTTTCAAGAGTATTATGTAGCCCTGCCCAATGTGTACTTCTAGTCCTTAGACTATATGGAATTGATTATAGAAACCACCAAACCTCCAAATTTCCAAAATAGATGCAGGTCTATTTATTCACAGATTTGCTGTACTATTCTACATAGCCATTACACACTTTTTGTGACGTTAATGTTTTACCCACACTTCTGGAAAGATTCTCCCTTTAAAATGCTGACCTCCAGTAACTTCCTAAGTAGATGGTTAGGAATTTTTTTTTTTTTTTTTTTTTGTAATTCACAACAGTTCAGTGAGGTTTTCTGTACAGATTTTGTTTATTGGAGGTTTGTGTTTTTTTCATTAATCTATATTTATCTTATATTTTGTTTTTCTTTTTCTCTTTTTTCTTATTTTTGGTTGGGCATTGGGACAAGGGGAACGTTTCTTTTTTGATGTTTGACATTTTTCCCAGGGAGCATGCTTTTTGGTCCACATTATCCAAGAAACACATTTGTTTTTCCCAAAATTATCTAAGTTAAATTAGATACTGGGGCAGGGCACGGTGGCTCACGCCTGTAATCTCAGCACTTTGGGAGGCCAAGGTGGGCAGATCACAATGTCAGGAGACTGAAACCATCCTGGCCAACATGGTGAAACCCCATCTCTACTAAAAATAAAAAAAATTAGCTGGGTGTGGTGGCACGTGCCAGTAGTCCCAATTACTCCAGGAGGCTGAGGCAGGAAAATCCATTGAGCCCGGGAGGTGGAGGTTGCTGTAAGCTGAGATCGTGCCACTGCATTCCAGCACAGCAACAGAGCGAGACCCTACCTAAAAAAAAAAGAAAGCTACTGAACCCCTGTACTTCTACAAGTGTTTTCTACAGACAATTTGCTAAAGAAAAATGTTTTTCTGGGTATTTTGGAAGCCATGAACAGAATAAGAGAGGCTTATAAGCTGCCTGACAATCAAATGAAAAGGCTTTGCTGTCCAGTCCACTGCGGCCCTTGCTGATCTCCTATTTTCCTGGCAGCCATGTTCCTCTTGGCCTCCAGTCTTCCATGTCTCTAGTGGAGTGCAGCCATCTTTGCTAAGGCTGGTATCTCTGGGCAAATGCTCTAGCTTCCCAGGTACCTTGCACAACTGTCACCTCTAACATGTTATCAGCCCACTCTTAATGTTCATGAATCAGGGCATGGGTCCAGGACAGTCAAGCAACTTACTAAACTGTCTCTTTCCATTTTCCCGAAATTTTGCCCTTCTCAAGTGTAGCTTTAAAGGGCAGGCATTCAGCTTGCCTCTTATCCCTCAGGTTTCGCATCATCATTTCTATGAACTTAAATTTTTGAACAGGAGAAGCCTTTGTTTTCCAAGTTTCTACTTTGTGATCTGGAAAATTTACCAAAGGAATAAAATATGAAAGGTCTACCTATCTGTTTGAAATTAAGAAGGTGGAGAAAGAGGGAAATAGTAGCAATAAAATGCAAATTAATATGCCAAAAGCTTATCTGGACACACTTGTTTTAATCTATCTTTTTCATACTTTATAATTAATTTTTAAATGATGAAGAGGTTAGAGTAGCATAAAGAGGTAGGATGTAAAGACAAGAATTTATCCATGACTGCAAATAAATTTGTGGGCTTTTAATACTCCATTTAGCTAATCAGAGGCTCACAATAACACACACACACACACACACTTATATACACACACATATATTCAGAGGTGCCACAATACACAACACATATATACACACATGCATATATGTGTATATATAGTATGTGCATGTATATATACACATATTTCTGTGTATATTTTTTTGTGTATGTGTGTATTATTGTGGAGCCTCTGAATAGCTAAATGGAATATTAAAAGTTCACAAATTTATTTGGAGTCTTAGATAAATTTATTCCTGTCTTTACATCCTACCTCTTTATTCTACTGTTACCTGTTCATCACATGTGTGTGTATGTGTATGTGATGTGTGTGTGCATATACATCTATGTGTATATACATACATAAAATGGAAAAGTAGCAATGGATTTTATTATATGTAAAATGGATAAAGACTCATGATTCCATTTTTGGTATTCCGTGTTCTAGGCCAAATTAAACCCACAGTCCCCAAGATCAGCTCAAGGGAATGACTGAAACTGTAACTGTTTGCTTCCAAAGAGATTCAGACCTTTATGGAAAGACTACAGACCTAGGACCTTGAGGGGATAAATTGGCCTGAAAGCAGCTTGCAAGAGATTTCTCTGAAGGAAGGCGTCTCCCAGTCTGCCTATCTAATTTTTAAGCTATACAACTGAAATTGTCCTCACGGGGTTGACAAGAATTGCTTGCCAGGTTCTGGGTAGAAAAATAATCACAATTAAGTATTAATTGAGCTGTACTTTGGCCCATTTCTTCTTGCTGAAAGTCATGTAGCACTAGATACCGTTCACATTCACATTGTTCCTACAGATAGGATTTCTGACATTAGGCTCATAAGACTGTTTAGTAATTTATTTGATACCCATTTTCCCTTCAGACAGGACCTCTGACGTTAGAATTATAAGGATTTAACTTAAGGACCACTTAAGATGTTTTTAAGACCCCAAATTCCACCTACCAGTTTGAAGACCCCCCACAGAGGAATGGAATCAGCATGAGATGACAGCTTATTCATCTTCCTGTTCCATTATTTCACTCAGCACTCTTTGACCAATCAGAAATCTTCACACTGCAGCTCATTCCAAAAGCCTTATAAAGCCTAAACTCATATAAGTCAAAACAGAGTTGAGGTGTCCTCCTATTTCCTCATTCAGTGACACTGGAATTAAACCTTTTATTCTCCTGCAACCCAGTGTCTCAACATACTGACTCGCTGTGTGCATCAGGGAACAAACCTATTATGATTACACAACTTTTATTTAAGGTCTACTAAAAAAGGCTTGGGATATTTTTTATGCAATATGGCTTCTAAGATTTGCTTAATTGATTTAATTTGCTTTTAGTCTAAATAAGCATTGTAGAAGATGCAGTTAACATTCAGACCTTTTCAGCAGTTAAGGGATATCATTTTCTGCAGGAAATTGCTTACATAGTAAGTAATTTAATAAAACAACAACTCAGGTCTTCATTCGTTCTCACCCTACTCAGTAACTTCACCAGTAGATGTAGATCAGAAAATCTGATTCAACTGAAACCTACATCATTTTTAATGTGATTTTTGTAGCACCATTTCATAACCATTCGGTCCCATACTATTCCCTGTTCACCTACCATCCTCTCTTTTCTTTTGCATTATCAGAACCTCCAAATGGAACCTACCTTTGCCTAATCCCATCCATGCGAAAACTCTGGAGAATGCCAATGGCCTATTTAAGAAGCTGATATACCTCTTAGAAAGCTCCTTTCGTAGAAGAGGAGGAATCCCAAAATTCTAACACTGTTTAGATTTGGTCCACCATATATTTTAGCTCCATAAATTAAAAATTCTAATACACATGGATACTGTGGACATCTACTATTTTAATTTGAAAAACTAACAAGCTATGTTCAGGCAGTGCTATTTGAAAACATACCTAGTAGTCATTCAAAATTCAAGCAAAGACTCAGCTCTGATAAATTTCCTTTTGTGCCTTCACCTGCTTGTTTGTGTCACAGTAAAGTATTTATGATCACTGAGGGGCAAAAATACTCATTAGCAGCTTTTTTGTGTTTTATTTTGTTTTGTACTTAAACAACTTGATGGAATTTTTTAAATGGAAATTACTAACAGTATTTTAACTGCCTTGACTGACTGCTGTGGCACTATTTAGACAAAGAATATATCATTTTAACTAGCATTTTATAAGATGCCTAACAATCCATTGTAGAAATGACATTTTTTAAAAGTTTCTCTAGGATTATTCTGTTCATAATGAAGAATCTAATATCCTGAATTAAATTCTCAAAGTTCACCCTGATTACAGCAAAGATCTAATGAGAATTCCATGCTCTCCTAGGAGCTCATTTAATTAACTCAAGCATTGCTTTCAAAGTGCAAGTTATAGTGTTGCTTGTAAATTCACATATATTACATGTAAATTATAAGACATTTCAGAGGAGAGGGACTTTGGTGACAGTCCAATTTACATTTCTTCCTTAGCTATAAGCATTTTCCCCCTCTCACATTTTACATTTAGCATTGATAGACACAGATTGAGGACTTTTGTTTTCCTAGCTATTGCCATCAAGATATACACTTCTTTAAAATATGGTAATTCTCCAGTGAATAGAACTGCTTACTGATTTAAGGTTGAAATCTGAGAGGGGGAGCTATGAGCATATACAGTTTTTATTAGTTGACTCAAATCTGTATGGATAAATTGGCTCTTAAGTTAAACAGGTTTTGCCCCAAGAGCCAGATAGTGTGCTTAAGGGGAAAGATGATTAGATAAGCAAGCTTATAAAAAAAAGCCTTGCCCTTAATATACCATGCATTTTGGGAAAATGAAAGAGACAATTCTTTGTTCTACAGTTTAGTAGTACAAATCCAATCTGTCTCTTTATGAGTTCATTCATTAACTTGAACAAATTAGTAAAATGAGTCTTTTCCCTTACCTTGTACTTAAGTATGTATCTTACTTATGTATCTCCCTGTAATTATTGTCCTGTTTTTTTTTTCAAAGTTGTCACCAATAAAATTGAAACCAGTGAATTCAGATTTGAAGTATAAACAATTGTTTTTTGTATTTCCTCATCCTTATCGTTTTGAAGTTCATTTAAATCAGAAAATGTTGAGCTTACTCCAAGGTTTACATATCTTTGAAATAATTCGTTTCTCAGTGAATTCCTTTTTAAAGACCTTTAATAAATTTGGTTCAGAATTTCTTATCTGAAACCCTTGGGGGCGGAAGTGATTCAGGACTAGAGATTTTTTTTTTTTTTTTTTGAGACGAAGTTTCGCTCTTGTTACCCAGGCTGGAGTGCAATGGCACGATCTCGGCTCACCGCAACCTCCGCCTCCTGGGTTCAGGCAATTCTCCTGCCTCAGCCTCCTGAGTAGCTGGGATTACAGGCACGCACCACCGTGCCCAGCTAATTTTTTGTATTTTTAGTAGAGACGGGGTTTCACCATGTTGACCAGGATGGTCTTGATCTCTTGACCTCGTGATCCACCCGCCTCGGCCTCCCAAAGTGCTGGGATTACAAGGACTAGAGATTTTTTAGACTTTAGAAACGTGATACTTTGCTGTACATATTCAGAATATCACTGAACACCTTCAGTAAGTTATTTAATTACATACAAAATAATAATTATATAATAGTGTATACAAAATGTATTTTATACTGAAGCATGTTAATATTTTGGCAGCAAACTTAAATATTTGTACCAAATGGGTGAAATAAGTTCTATAAATTATGTGTAAGCTCTGCTCAAAATTTTTCACCAAATAAGTTAGAAAAGGTTTTGATTTTTAGAGCTTTTAAAATTTATAATTGGGGATAAGTGACTACAGCCATGTAATATTCAAATAAATCACCCTGGTACACAGAATTCTAAGATGTACTCCAAGATCCTGCTCACTAGTAGACATACCTCCTATAAAGTATTCCTCTCAAATGTTGGCGGGACCTCTGAATCATATAGAACAGTCACTCTCATGATTAGGCTACGTTATATGACAAAGATGATGACGTAGTCACTTTCACGTGATGATTTTACGTTATCTAAGATGCCACTGCAGCCAACTGAAGACAGACTGCCCTGATAGCACTGAAGAAATAAGCAGTCATGCTGTGAGAGGGCTATATGGCTAAGGCCTGAGGACAGCTCCTGGAGGTGAAAGTCACTCTGACTGACAGCAAGACATTGAAGACTTCAGTCCTTACAACCTCAGGAAACTGAATTCTTCCAACAATCTAAATCACCATGCAAGAGCTTCCGATCAGAGATGAGACTGCAGCCCCAGACAACATCTTGGTTTTAATCTGGTGAGATGCTGAACAGAGGAGTCTCATAATCGGGGCTGGAAATTCTGAACCATAGAAACTTTAAGATAATGCATTTGTGGTGTTTGTGCTGCAAAGTTTATGACAATGTGTTACACAGCAGTAGAAAACCAATATCATCTGCAAATTTCATTTCTAACTCAGAATTTTTTTTCAAATCCTTATATAAAATCTTACCCATTTTCTGTAATTCTTAAGTTATTGTCTCAGTCATATGGAGAAGTAAAAACACAAAAGAGTATCTTGAGATGAGGATTTTTAACTTAATTTTATAGTTGATTTTCATGTTAAAGTAAGTTTACAAATAATACTGAGGCAGTGAATGGGGTTAAAAAATAAGTGTTGATAAAAGCCTATTAGGGAAGTGACTTGATTTTAATTTGTATAACACTTCATTTTATTTTAACTAGCTAGGTTTTTGAAACAAGCCTGTTATCCTAGATGAAACACAGATTTGATAAAAATAAAACACAAAACATTTTACAATTTGGAATATCATTCATGAAAGTCTAATGGCTAAAACATTTTCTAACTGTCACTTCAATTCCTACTAGGGGCATGAAGAGGGCTTGTTCTATGATACTACATTTAAATGTGCTTTGGATCAAATTGCCTACCCACAGCTTAGAATTTCTATCAGAGTTTCTAGGATGAATTGCTTTTATGGAAAATATTGTTTCTTTAAAATTCCTTAACCTTTTCTAATCTTTTTCAACTTCTTAACTTCTTTTTCCTTTCTGCACTCTTCAATTGCCACGTGCAATGAAAATTTAATAGAATGATCTAAGATACTATGTTATCAATATTACTGAATTTGTGACAACTGAGATTTCTGTTTATAACATAACTATTTCATTTTTTCAAATTTCAGAGTACTTGAGCTATAATATATGTCCTCAAATTATTCACCTATACATTGGATTTTATGCTAAGCAATGTTTCTTTTCTAAAAAGGACAGAGTCCCAACTCAACTGTGCATGTGAAACAGCAAATGACTTCTAAGTTGAAGCATATATTGAGAATAAAACAGACAAAATAAGACAGTTTCTCTTATTCTTCCCATTTAACATCTTTACTGACGGCAGAAACTTCTTCAAAGCCTTAGGCGGAAAGATGAAGATAAGAATATTATTGAGCTGCATTTTGGGATTAATTGCCCACATTGCTAAATGTCTGAGATAATGGATATGTGGATTACCCTAATTATTATACATTGTATGTATTCAAAACATCACCATGTACCATAAATGTATACAATTATCAGATATCAACTTAAAAATAATTACTACAATGAAAAAGTCAGAGCTAGAATGCTCAACTACTAACTATTATTTCAGTTAGAGTAGAGGGATCACTAAAGAGATTGCCAGTGCACTTCCAAAATTCAGGTAGAGCCGAGTATTAACTTAGAGAAAAGCAACTGAATGTTGTTCCTTATAACTAAGAAAACTTTTATCACAGAAAGTTCCCTTGCTTTTTACCTAAGAGCAACGAAAATGAAAATATGTATTTTGCATAATACCTATAATTTTAAAAAGTCCATAATGTTCTTATGGTGCTAACCAGCTCAGAGTACCCTGTCCCACAAAAGCCTGGGTCTTACTCATGATGCATTATGTTACCATAGTTTTATAATCAGCTATTCAGGTGACTGAACTAACTCCACTTGCTCAGAGTTCATGCCTACCAAAAAACCTTCTGAATAATATTTGACTCCCTATTAGATTTTCTGATAAGGAAAGAAAACACTGACTCTGAACATGAGTAGCTTATTTGATAGTTATATTTCTTACTATAAATTAATTCACTGAGATCACGGTTTTTACACTTCTCTTGTGGCTCTGTAAAGATTCAACTTGAATAATAATGTTTCATACCAAAAAATTTATTACAGAAGTAGCTTTCATTTTTCAGATTGGCATATAACTCAACAGTTCAGAAAAAAATACTTTTTATATCCTTTGCATGCTCCAAATGCATGGAAAAATAACACATTTCAGGTAGATTACAACTCCTCTTGATATAAAAGGATCCTGACATACACATAGGTATTCCAGGAATCATTCCTGTGGAAATGAGAAATGGTACAGGTTTGCTATAAGGAATAACCATTTATAAAATGGTTGAAAATACAAACAATTTTGTAATCAAGTAGTGATAACCAACATAAAGTATTGGCAATACTTCAGACAACTTGGAGTAAACAGAGCCAAATGAATCAAGTCTCCAGACTGTTTTCTGCAAAAATCTATTTGCTCTATAGGAAAAAACTTAATTTTTCATTAAGAATTTCCATCTTGAGTGAGCTCCCTTCTTAAACTAAATTTCTCCCCAGATAGTTTTGCTTTCTTCATTTTTTTCTTTTAAGTAATGAATCTTATTATATTGTAGGCCTTCATATACAACCCAAATTAAGTTTACAACACATACTGTGGTTTTGGAAGTTCTGAAGTTCACAAAAAAATATTTTCTTTCAGTATCTGCTCATTATTTAAATATTTCTGTGTACATTTATATCAGTAAAATATCTGAGGTTTATTCTGGGGAAAATAAAGTTGCAACATTGGTATTTTCATATGATAGCCCATATAGTCATAAATTCTGAATTTTCTCCTAATGACAGTTCTCCCTTATTAATGTTTCCCTTGTATCAAAATTTCAGAGGGATTCTGACTAATTTAGATCAGGATAAAACTAAATGATTGGACAAATAAGTCCAGAGTATTTTAATAATTTTAAATTAATAGAAGTAATTTGGGAAGTACTTCTAAATAAATATGGGAAATAATTTATAATTAGCAACCATTTTTCAATATTATTTGTTTTTAATTTCATAACCAATAATTGTACCTATTTATGGGGCACACAGTGATGTTCTGATACATACAATGTATAATAATTAGAGTAATTAGCCTATCAAGAATCTCATTTATCATTTTCTGTGTATTGGGAATTTTTAATGTCCTCTCTTTTGTTGAAAATATATGTTATTTTATTATCTATAGTTAAGCCATAGAGTTAATGAATACTAGAAGTTATTCTTCCAATCTAGCTGAAATTGTGTATCCTTTAACAAATTTCTCCCTATCCTCCTCCTTGCTTCTTCCTACAAATCTCAACTTCTGGTATTCTCTGCTCTACTACTTATTTCTATGAATTTCTGCTCATGAGTGAGACATGCAGATTGAGACTATTTCTGGCTTATTTTACTTAACATAATGTTCTCTAGCTCATTCATGTTACCACAAATAACAGAGTTTTATTTTTTTTTAATAGCTACATAGTATTCCATTGTAAATATGTACCACATTTTCTATAACCATGCATTTTCTCTTGGACATTTGGGTTGATTCCATGTTTTGGCTATTGTGAATAGTGCTGCAATAAATGGGGTGAGAATATCTGCTTGATATTCTTATTTCCTTTCTTTTGGATAAATGCCCAGTAGTGGGATTGCTGGATCATATGGTGGTGCTATTTTCAGTTTTCTGAGGAACCTCCATACTGTTCTCCACAGTGACTGCGCTAGTTTACCTTCCTACCAGCAGTACACATGAGTTCCCTTTTCTCCACATCTTTGCCAGAATTTGTTATTTACTGCCTTTTTGATAATAGTCATTGTAACTTGGGTGAGATGATATCTTATTGTGGTTTTCATTTGCATTTACCTGATGATTAGTAATGCTGAGCATTTTTGAATATATTTGTTGGCCAACACTATGATCAAGGGGGATTTATTTATTCCAGGAATGCAAGGAGAGTTCACTATATGCAAATCAATAAATGTGATACAACACATCAACAGAATAAAGGCCAAAAACCATAGAATCATTTCAATAGATGCGGAAATGGCATCTAATAAAATTCAATGTTCTTTTATAAAAATATCACTGAACAAGTGAGGTATAGAAGAAAAGTGCTTCCACACAATAAAGGCTATCTGAGAAACCCACAGGTAACACACTGAAAGAGGAGACAAGAAAGAAAGAAGGAAGATCCAAACAGGGAAGGAAGAAGTTAAATTATCTGTGCAGTCAACACGATTTTATAGATAGAAAAAAACCTCAAGACTCTACCAAAAACCTCTGGGAACTAATAAATACATTTGATAAAGCTGCAGATAAAAAAATCAACATAAAAGAATCAAAAGTGTTTCTATACACAAATAACAAAGTAGCTGAATAAGCAATCCCATTCCTATAGCTACAAAAAATAGTAAAACACCTAGGAATAAATTTAACCAGGGAAGTAAAAGATCTCTCCAAAAAACAAAACAAAAAAAAAAACTACAAACACTAATGAAATAAACTGAAGAAGATACACAAAAAATAAAAATAAATCTCATATTCCTGAACTGGAAGAATATTGCTAAAATATTCATACTGTGCAAAGCAATCTACAGATTCAATGCAGTTTCTATTAACTACAAATATTCTTTACAAAAATAGAAAAAAATTAAAGTTTGCATGGAACCACAAAAGATCATTAATAGTGAAAAATAATACTGATCAAAAAGAACAAAGCTGAAGGTATCACACCATCAGCTTTCAAAATACACTACAAAACTATAGTAAACAGAACAGCATGCTACTGGCATAAAAACAAACCCATAGACCAATGAAACAGAGTAGGGAACCCAGAAATAAATCCACATATTTATAGACAACTGATTTTTGACAAAGGTGCCAAGAACTTTTATGGGGGAAAGGACAGTCTCTTTAAAAAAGGGTTCTGGGAAAATTAGATATTCAAATAAAGAAGAGCACAACTCCACCCTTTACAAAATGAATTGAAGCTGAAAATGGATTGAAGACCTAATATAATATCTGAAACTATAAAACCACTAGCAGAAAACAAAGGGAAAATGCTTCAGGAAACTGGTCTGTGTCTGTAAAAAGATTTGATGACTAAGACCTCAAAAGCACAGACAATAAAAGCAGAAATAAACAAATGGGATTAATGTAAACTAAGAAGCTTCTACACTGCAAAGGAAACAAAAGAGTAAAAATGGGAGAAAATACGTACAAACTAATCATCTGACAGGGAATTAATATTCAGAGTCTGTAAGGAACTGAAACATCTCAATAACAACAACAAAAAAAAAAAAACAGCTAATAATCTACTTGAAATATGGGCAAAAGATCTGAATAGCAAATTTAGGGAGTTTTGTTTGGTTTTTGGTTTTTAAGAGTTGACTTTAATAAAGAGCTTCAACCTCTTTTTAAAATTTTTGTTCAATCTTTTATCATGTATTGTCAATTTCATGTTAGTTCAGTGAAAAATACTAATGAGCAATATACTTAAATTATATTAGTAAATAAAATGCAGTATTTTTCCTTAAAGAGCTTTCAAAATATTAAGACACAATTTATAAGCACATAAGTACATGCCAGCTTTATGTCCTAAATAAAGTCATATTGAAAACTCATCTGAGCGTGTGTGTGAGTTGCTTGAGTGCATATTCTGACATAGATGTGGAAAATACTGCCTTGAGTTTTTGCATCTTACTTTTTGGGTGACCCTTACATTCAATATTCTCATACTATAGAGAAAAACATGACCTTAAAAACATTTGCTTCTCTAGCTGAAGACACATGCAAAGTGTCAATGAGGGTCGAATAAGTCTCTCATATTCAACTAACAGCAAAAAAGGGATAACAAGTTCATTGCATATGCATATTAGGGTACATGGAATCCTTCCAAAAAGAAAGAAGGTACTTATGTAACTGCTATCCAGCTTCTTCAGTTTAACAGCCTTTTCCATTTTCTTCCAGGCAGTGATTGTACATAGACATGAGCTGCTCAACAAAATAAACAAAACAAATGTTTTCCACTGCAAATAACTCCAGCTCCAGGCAAAGTATGCCCAGATCAAAAATAAATACTGAGAAATGGACTCCACAAAAACACATTAACTGCACTAGTGACTTGGACTTGTTCAGCAAACTTGTGCTCTGCTGTTGCTTAATCCTTATTGTGATACGAATCCAATCAAGAATTAGAGTATACACTAGGCAATTTTTTTTTTTTTTTAGTTATACTGTAAGTTCTGGGATACATGTGCAGAACATGCAGGTTTGCTGCATAGGTATATACATGCCATGGTGGTTTGCTGCACCCATCAACCTGTCATCTACATTAGGTATTTCTGCTCTCCCTCCCCTAGTACCTCAACCCCTAACGAGCCCTGGTGTGTTATGTTCCCCCGCTTTGTCCATGTGTTCTCATTGTTCAACATCCACTTATGAGTGAGAAGATGCAGTGTTTGGTTTTCTGTTCCTGTGTTTGCTGAGAATGATGGTTTCCAGCTTCATCCACATCCCTGCAAAGGACATGAACTCATCCTTCTATATGGCTGCATAGTATTCCATGGTGTATATGTGCCACATTTTCTTTATCCAGTCTATCACTGATGGGCATTTGGGTTGGTTCCAAGTCTTTGCTATTGTGAATAGTGCTGCAATAAACATACATGTGCATGTGTCTTTATAGTAGAATGATTAGTTCAACTGTTGTGGAAGACAGTGCTGTGGTGATTCCTCAAGGATCTAGAACCAGAAATACCATTTGACCCAGAAATCCCATTACTGGGTATATACATTAGGCAATTATTTTATTGACAAACTTAGTAACATATAAATCCTCAGAGTAGTTTAAGTCTTAGAAATTTATATGCTTTTTTTCAAAAAAAAAGTTGTTTTTTTTTTTTTTGTTTGTTTGTTTGTTTTTGAGATAGTCTTGCTCTCTTGCCCAGACAGGAGTGCAATGGTGCGATCTCTGCTTACTGTAACCTCTGCCTCCCGGGTTTATGTGATTCTACTGCCTCAGCTTTCCAAGTAGCTTGGACTATAGGCACCTGCCACCATGCCCGGCTAATTTTTCTTTTTCTTTTTAGTAGATAGAGGGTTTTGCCATATTGGCCAGACTGATTTCCAACACCTGACCTTGTGATCTGTCCTCTGCCTTTCAAACTGCTGCATTACAGGCATGAGACACCGTGCCTGGCCTCAGATTTTTTTTTTTCTTATCTTTTTGTTTGCTTTTAATATTAAGATTTTGGAAACAAATCTCCTGAAATGTACTCAAACTAAAAAAATACAATATTACATATAAGAATCTAAGGCTGCATATATTGTTAAAAGAAAATGTCTTTTAAAAGGAATTCTGTTGTATAGTTCCTTTAGTATTTATTCTCAGAGTATCAGAATTAAAAGAACATATTAGAACAAAAATTTACTAGACTAGATAAATGTTCAAATCTTGATATGTTTGATAAATATATAATTTACATATTTGTATATAAATATTGATATGTTTGATAATATATAATTTACATATTTGTATATAAATATTGATATATAACTTGCAGGGCTTTGCTCAGTTGCTTCATTAGTGAACATTTAACATAATTTGCCAAAATAAATTTAGTTGAATTAACCAAAGAGCAAAGCATGTTTTAAATGGCAAATTTTGACTGACTTCTTATGCTAATATTTACAATATATTTTTGAATATTTTTCACAATATTGATGGGAATGTGTGACTGAAAGATGTTTAAATGTCAGAATTCTAATGGTGAGAACATCGTTTTGCCCTCTGAAATCCTATAGATAGGAAGAATCAATTATTTGACTTGAGATTCACTTCTATATTGTTAGTTATGAAGTGGTGTACAGCTGAATTTGCTTCTAGTGTTTCCTTCCTCAATTACTCTGTTTCAAGGACAGTGCAGTCTAAAGGCAACATTAAAAACTAACACCTTGCCAATTGTGAGGTAGCAGATTTTCCTTCTTCACAAATGCATTCAAAGTGCTCAAATGAAACTCAAGGCAAAATGAGCAAAAGAAAAAGACGTAATAGTGAGGAGCAGCTACTGATTTGATTTCTTTTGCAAGATATGGGTCAAATTTCTACTATTTCTATGCTAGAGACAGTCTGTGTTGGAAATGGTATTTAGAAGTTCAGCGGGGTTGTGGGCATATGTTTACAGGCTAATACATGAAGTTATAAGTAGTTTTATATGAGAAGCTCTATGTTTTTGTAAATAGAAATTATTATATATTTAAACAAAACATTTTAAGGGTAAAATTATTGTGTATATATATAGAATATTAGCTTTGCATTGGACACAGATTTCTGAAATGCTGAAAAAAACTGATTGCATTTTTAAATTACTGAAATGTGTTAAACTCCCATATATTGTTTCAAAAAGTTAATATACTTCTTTAAAATTTTTATTTTAATTAAACCTATTTTGAAATATAAGTATTTAAATACAGGAATCATTATTTAATTTTTGTCTAAATGTATGTTACTGAAGGAACTCAATTCCGTCAGAAGGCCCATAGGGGTCCCATCTATGTAGGGTTTGTACGGATCAGTCACGAAGTATACTACTTGTGCTTAGCAGGTATCCGGAATAGTAAGAGCTCAGACAATGGTAGCTATTATGATTACCATTATTATTATTACATTACTATGTCTTAGCAATCTATAGATATTCCTTGTGTTTTATGCATTGCAATTTATTGTTCTAAATATGTACATTCACTCATCATACTCAACAAACCTATGAGAAATATAGTTATCATCTTTATTTATAAATATAAAAATTGAAATACTAAGTAGTCTAAGGCTTTTCGGATTAACGCACTGCTGGAATTACAAATGCTTGAAACAGAATATATCACGTCTGAGATAATACAACTACATATCCATTCTCCGAATCACCACAGGTATTGCCTCATTATGTATCTATATTCCCATTACCTGTGTGTGTGTGTTAATCAAACGTTTGTATATAGCTACATTTTTACAGAGACATACCAACACATGCACACACATATTCATGCCTTTTCCAGTTCCCCATTATTGAGATTTTACACATTCTTGCTATAGTTACATAAAATGCTGCCATAGGAGTATTTTTAAGTTTTACAAGAGATACTGCATTTTAAAACCTTATATATCCAAAGGAATTAAAATCAGTGTGTCAGAGAGGTATCTGTATTCCTGTGTTATTCTAGTACTACTGACAATAGCCAATAGGTTGATATGGAATTGACCTAAATATCTATCAATCAGATAAATGGATGAAAAATTATGGTGTATATATACGATGAAATACTATTTAGCCACGAAAAAGAATAAAACCTGCCATTTGCAACAACATAGATGAACCTAGAGACACTATGTTAAGTGAAATAAGCCAAGCAAAAGATAAATACTTCATACTGTCAGTCATAAGTGGAATCTAAAAAAGTTGATCTCATAGAAGCAGAATAGATCAGTGGTTACCAGAGGCTCAGGAGGGTAGAGGGGAGAAGAGGATGGAGAGAGGTTAGTCAATGGGTACAAAGTTATAGTTAGGCAGGAGGAATAAGTTTTGGTGTTCTGTACCATAGCTTGACTATAGTTAAAGTATATTTCAAAATAGCTAGAAGACTTTGGATGTTCTTACCAAAATAAATGCCAAATATTTAAGTGATAGATATTCTAATTACCTGGTTTGTTCATTACACAATGTACAAATGTATCAAAATATCACACTGTACCCTGTAAATATGTGCAATTACTATGTGTCAACTAATAACAAAATGTAACAATGAAAAAGATAAAAATAAATAGCTTAATTCAGCATTCAGCACATACATAGTGTTTAATAATAAGAAAACTTCTATTACAAATGACAGATCCAACTTGAAAGAGATTAAGAATTAAAGATTTAAAAAACAGGGAGGTTATTAGTTCATGTAACCAAGTGACAGAATACCACTGTAGACTCAGTGACAATGAAACAAGAAACCTGGATATTCTCAAGACGTTCAATTTCTCTCTGAATCTTGTCTTTCTATATTAGTGCCATTTTTTCCTATTATATAACATATCAAATGGGATTTTTCAGCACAGCAGAAAACATGACCAGAGGCAACTCAAGACTGGTACTCTTTTATTCTTTTAAGCAGAATGAAATCTTCCTTATCAGCTACACTTACAAAATCCCAGAATAGGATGATCTGAATGTTCTAATGTGGGTTTCATGTCAATATTTGGCCCAATTATCATAACCAAAGACAGGAGGAGATCACTTGCCTTCCTGTGTTTAGGGGAGCTAGGGTTCAGTGACTGGCAGCCTTCAACTGAACCAGAGAGGTGAGATGAGGAGGAAGTCATGTTCACAAAGACTGGAAGTTATAGCAAAAAAAATAATGTTAGCTATTGTTGCTATTATGCATTTAATAACAGGATTGAGCAGGGTTGGAGAAGCTGGGACATATGAGGAGTGAGGGAAGCTAAGATGACCATGAGATGAAACCTGCTCAGGTTTAAGCGGAAGTTTGGTTGTACCTCTCCAGCTTCGGTAATAATGAAATACTATGCACCCTATAACGGCTGGGACTTTGAGAATAATGGCACTCACTCCAGAAATCTCCATTATCTGAGATCTCTTTCATAGGCCAGATTCCAGATGATGAAGGCATTTCAGGTTCACTGTACATTTCTACTTCCTAAGATGGAGTGCTTGCCATTTCTACAACCATGGACTTCTAGGACATGCCCTCCTATCTCTCCTTTTTACAATTCCCTCTATCCTCAATCCCATACAGAGGTGAGAACTTTTGCCCTTTCCTTTGAGAGCCAGGCTGAGGAAGACTGGAACCAATTCACAGTTTAGTAACTAGAATCCAGGTATTATGGACTTTTCCAGGTTGCTTTTCCTGTTATTATCAAAGTTGACTGTCATTTGCTCAGGTAGTTCTTGGCCCATTTGTTCTACTCAGTATTTCATCCTATCTCTCAGTGTGCAGACTTTATCTCCATCTCTTTTTAAGAAATCCCAATAGCTGGATTATTTAAAGTTTAATGGCTACACCTGATAGTTTAAAATCTCCAGTTGTTGGGAAAAGATTATCGGAAATCAAGTTCTTCACAGCCATATGTTTTTCCCGACTTTGCCACCCTTCCAGTTTTTAACCTCCTTGAATGTACTTACTTCAAATCTTAACTCATGAGATTTCATGTCTCCTCCAATAATTAAGTATCAAAAAGTATGTTTAGACATCAATGTACTTGCTTCTAGCTCATTACAAGTATTAACCATCATGCTTAAACCCTAATGTATTTTTCTGTGTCTAAAGATGAATAAATCATCAATAGATCAGGTAAATTGTGTTAAAGGATTTTAAAATAGAGACAATTTGATGCCACTGGGGTCTCATTTTTGTAGCCAACTCATAGATCTTTGGCTAAAATGGGAAGCTGCCCAATTATAGAAATTACAGCATTAAGAAAACTTAATGCCATTTCCCATAATTTCCTCATTTGAAAATAAAGATCTTCTGCCTATATTTAAAAACAGGAAGATAGCTATAGATATATAATCAGTTAACATATGCATATGAAGTAGATGCTGTTATTTGCCACCCATATTTCCTTTCAGGACAGAGGCACTCATTCCCTTGCTCTCTGTATCTTTCCCTGGGCATGGCTGAACAGATGTAGGGTAGCCCACTTCTAATGCTTGGTATATTCAGGAGTTCAAAGATTTCAGCCCTTCTCACGAGTTAGAAAAAATTATAAGGAAATATCCCAGCTCAAGAGCTTTCTGTGGGATCTTCTGAGACATCTGTTGCTACTGTTATTTCAATACTCCCTCTCTGTTCAATCCAGATTCCCTCACTCCCTTACTGGTATTTCAAGAGCACTTCCCAGTGAAAATCCAACATACAAATTTCCATCTCAGTGTGCCCAGGGTGTGTACAGTAAGATAACATATGTCTGGAAATAGTTGAATTACTTAAAGCTCATTAAAATCTTTTGTGTAACTCATTTATTTAAATGTGTATTTATTTACTTTTATTTATTTAGTCCCCAGTATATATTACACACAATACTAGGTTCTTGGGACAATGCAGTGTTCTAAATCTTCAAAAATTTCATATGTATCATTATAGTCAAATAAGATTAGGGACTATGAGAGAAAAAACGTGGCTCCAGACTTTTAAAAAAAATCAAGGGCACTATCAATTTACTTTTGGTCAGATTTCATGAGCTGAAGAGGTAAGACAGAGGAATAAAAGACTAAAGTAAGTCTTGAATTTAAGCAATATATGATTTCCTTTCACTCCATCACTGATGAGAATCAGAGTGATGCTAGTCTGATTAGGCAAACAATTATAGGTACATCAAGGTAGGTATTAAAATAGACCAAATCTTTGAGAACAATAGTTGTGTTCTTACAGAAATAGCCAACACTGCATCTTAAAAATACATCCATGCATTGCTTAACAAGGGGGGCACATTCTGAGAAATGTGCTGTGAGACAATTTTATTGTTCAAATGTCAGTATATGCAAACATAGATAGTATAGCTTACTACATACTTAGGCTATAGATATGGTATAGCCTATTTCTCCTAGCCTGAAGACCTGGGCAGCATGTTACTGTATAGAATACTGCAGGCAACTGTAACACCATTCTAAGTATTTATGTATCTAAACCTATCTAAACATAGAGAAGTACAGTAAAAATACAGTATTCGATTTGATATGGTTTGCCTGTGTCCCCATTCAAACCTCAACTCAAATTGTATCTTCTAGAATTCCCATGTGTTGAGGAAAGGACCCAGGGAGGGGTAACTCAGTCATGGGGGCCTGTCTTTCGTCTGCTATCTCATGATAGCGAAAAAGTCATATGAGATCCGATGGGTTAATCAGGGGCTTCCGATTTTGCTTCTTCTCATTTTCTCTTTTGCCTCTCACCATGATTCTAGGCCTCACCAGGCATGTGGAACTGTAATTCCAATTAAACCTTTTGTTTCCCAGTTTTGTATATGACTTTATGTGTGAAAACAAACTAACACAGTAAATTGGTATCAGTAAAGAGAGGTGTTGCTGAAAAGATACCTGAAAACATGGAAGCAATTTTGGCCGTGGGTAACAGGCAGAGGTTGGAACAGTTTGGAAGGCTCAGAAGACAGGAAAATGTGGGAGAGTTTGGAACTTTTTAGAGATGTGTCGAGTGGCTTTGCACAAAATGCTGATAGCGATATGGACGATAAAATCCAGACTGATGTGGTCTCCGATGGAGACGGGGAACTCGTTGGGAACTGAAGCAAAAGTGACTCTTGATACTTTCAGCAAAGAGACTGGAGTTATTTTGCCCCCGCTTACTGATCTATGGAACTTTGAATTTGAGAGAGATGATTTAGGGTAACCAGCAGAATAAATTTCTAAGCAGCAAAGCATTCAAAAGGTGACTTGGGCCAGGTGTGATGGCTCATGCCTGTAATTCCAGCACTTTGGGAGGCTGAGGTGGGTGGATCATGAGGTCTAGAGTTTGAGACAAGCCTGACCAACATGGTAAAACTCCATCTCTATTAAATATAAAAAATTAGCCAGGCATAGTGGTTCATGCCTGTAATCCCAGATACTTGGGAGGCCAAGGCAGGGGAATCACTTGAACCGGGGAAGCAGAGGTTTCAGTGAGCCAAGATTGCACCATTGCAGTCCAGCCTGGGCAACAAGAGTGAAACTCAATCTCAAAAAATACAAACCCAAAAGGTGACTTGGGTGCTGCTAAAGGTATTCAGTTTTGTAAGGAAAGCAGAGCATAAAACTTTGGAAAACTTGCAGTCTGACTATGCAATAGGAAATAAAAACCATTTTCTGGGGTGAAATTCAAGCTGGCTGCAGAAATTTGCATAAGTAGCAAGGAGCAGGGAACTAATATTCTAATCTTACATTTCTTTGGCCTTCCAATCTTCTACTCCTATCACTGGTAGCATCAACCCAAATAAAAGCTGGAGGAAAAGAAAGATCATTGGTACAAATCAAAGACCCAATTTCCCAGAACACTGACAGGCCAGGGTGGAAGTGGGATCTGAAGGAGCAAATTGCAAACGAAAAACAAAAGCAAAAAAATGCTTTAACAACTTTCTTGTATGCTCATGTCAAACTATGTCTAAATAACTTGGCACATATTAGAGAAGATGCTTTTTCAATTTCACTGGGTAATTATTTAGTTTGGCCACCCAATCTCCCCCAAATAACTACAGTATTGAAAATGTAAAAATTCTGAAAATGTAAAAATAGGATAAAAATGGAATTGTCATTCTTTTTCGTTCTTAGATGATTTATGAAGTGCCCATTGGTACATACATATGTGTATCTGTTATCCTAGGTCAGGAATTTACAGAACATAAAAAAAAATGCTTTCCTACTTATTCAGTTCTTTTTTAAGCATGAAACATATTCAAGTGACTAAAAATAAATTTTAATTAAATTTTATCCATGTCAAAAGGCTTCTAATTCTTTTTTCAAGTTCATTTTGCATTGAAAACAGTCAAAGAAAGCAGACAAAAGCTTTTTCTTGCTTCAGAGTGCTGGTTTAGTGCACCACTTGGGAAATTCTTTTTTCCTGGGTTTTATACTTTTATAAATAAAGTGACTGTAATAAAATGAAAGCTGTGAACCCCCAAGTGCCAGCTTAAAAATAGTAACAAAACTGACATGAACATACAAATATATAAATATAGTTTATTTACCAACCATGAGCTTATCATTTTCCCTAGGGATGCTGTCATTTAAAGGACATTTCTCCCTCTCCTCTTTACTTTGTTTTCACAGCTATACACATAGCTGATAAATATATTTGTAAAAATAAAAATGCCACCACATCCCTGGGATTCGAATTCCCTGCAGAAGTTACGACTCAGATCACAAAACCTTCCCAGACTCAGGAATTGTCAAGCAGAAAGGTAGGGTGTACAGAAAATAACATGTAGTAGGCGAAATTTTTATATTACAT
The DNA here is from genome assembly GCF_030222135.1 of Aotus nancymaae. Taxonomy (NCBI): domain Eukaryota; kingdom Metazoa; phylum Chordata; class Mammalia; order Primates; family Aotidae; genus Aotus; species Aotus nancymaae. Next base: position 4,561,296 of record NW_026988423.1, on the reverse strand, counting down.
GTACTGCTAGGATTTCCCATCTTATCATCTACCATTTGCTAAGCTCCTGCTCTACACTGTCCAGGCTGTTTAACAATACATAATCTCTAATTTTAAAGGAACTGTGAAATTTTGGTAACATTATCCTCATCTTAAAAAAGAAACTGGGCCTCAAAGAATTTAAGTGACTTGCATAAGCAAAACTAGCTAAATTGAGATTTCAGTGAGGGTGTGCTGATCTCCCAAGTGTGGAATTGTTGACTTTCATGTTTTTGATTCTGAACACCCTGTGATTTTCACATTATATATTGACATACGTAACCTACATCTTAAAGATTTTGTTAGAAAAATAATGAAAATTTAAAAGGAAAAAAGAATTACAGCAAGTAAAAAATACAAGACTTCTCTTTGTAGTCAAACCCATGCCACTTCCACTTCTGTCCAGGAAGCATCATGAATGGTGTGAGCAGCATTCCTTCTTTATTCCTCCCAAGTGCACACAGGTATTTGTATATATTTTGTCTTCTATTCATCTATTTTCTATTTTTATTGCGATGATCAAACCTTACATTCATTACCCCGGTGAGATTTCCATATCTGTCTCTTACTAGGCAATACAGTGAAATGAGCAAGTGCTTTGGGTGGAGGGACATTGATGACAGGAGTCACCTTTCACCAGGAGAGCTAACATCTTGCCTACATCTGTTCCAATCCGTCTCCATTCTTGCCCAACACTGACTGTGGAAAGCATAAAGTAGAATGACAGAGAAGAGACGGGGCAGAGTTCCTTACCCTTAGGAATACATTCACAAGTGTAAGGTGTTCGACAGAGGGAGGGTGATTTAAGATGCTTATCTGAGGAGTAGTGTATAGATTAGATTAAGACAGACTAACGGGAACATAAGGATATTCCAATTCAACAGCATTTCCAATTAAACAGACAGAATCAAGTACTAAATATCAGGGCCAAGATTAAAATGCAAGTGAAACATTTTAGCATATCTTATTCATAGAATTAACCTTAAAACCCCCATGGTGCCCACCGCAGTCAGTCTTCCTTCTCTGCCTTTCCCTTGAAATTTTGCCAGCAATAATCAAACACTGTCAGAATTTCTAAATCCAACAATGCCTATCCACTTTTATCTAATTTGACTTCTTAGTTGTATTCACACCGGTGAAAACCGTATCTTCTTAAATTTCCCTCATGCCTTGAGTTTCATCACTTTCCCCTCTTCTTCCCTGGCTATTTCATCCCACTTAGAGTTATTTTAATCAGGTTTTGAACTCAGCCCTTACCACTTTATCTTGGACCACTGCAAACTACATTCTAACAGTGTTTTCCTGCTTTTAATCTCTCAAGTCCACTTCCAATATATCCTGCATATTACTGCCTGATTGACTTCTCTAAATACAAACCGGGTGATCTCTTTCTTAGTCAACACTCTTTATTGCTTTGGAATAAGACAAAGTATATGCTAACCTCTCAAGCAGTGTTAGTAACTCTTCCTTTATCTGGACCTCCCCTTCCTCTTCAACCTGATCTGCAGCCCCCTGGCACATGTACCCGGTACTCCACTCTCCTAAAATTCTTGTCTCCCATGTGGGTCATGCCCCTTCCAGGCCTATGTGCATTTTAGATGCTTCTTGCCTAGCTCGCTTTGCCTGTGTTTTCTCACAATATTCCAAAAGCTCTACACATCTTATTTTAAGTGAAACCTTAAACAAAAAAACCCTAATACTGCTGCACTTCTCCTGATCGGTAGAAAGCAATGGGCTTTTCCTTTGTGGCTTTACAGCACTTGAGTGTGTGTCTCTATTAAAGGGTTTACTTTGCCGGGTGGTAACTGGTTTTGCTGTTGTTGTTTGTCATACGCACTAGACTTAATAACTACTTGTGAGGAAAAGGGCTGTCTTCACTACTCAGTATCAAGTACCTGGTAGATGCTCTTGCTTGTAGAAGCTGCTTGATAAATATGTAATGCAATATCCAGTGATACTGGGTAAATTTCAGTTTCAGACTAATATTCAGTAGAGCCTTGCACTTTATTAGACATGTGTTTCCATTGAGAAATATCTTTTTAGATCTGAAAAGTAGCAGAAATATTTCTACTGTACAACATTTCTAAGCGTGCTATTACTGTACAAGGCAGACATAGCAGTAGCAAGGCCTATATGTGCCAGTTTAAAAATAGAATATTTGTGTTCATGAAATATGCCACATAGACAATTCTTGGAATAGAAGTCTATTCTTGTCGGGATTATTATGCAATTAAAAAAATGGCCACTGAGAAATTGAAGGTTCTTTTTTGAAGAATTCTGTAGCCATTTACTTGGATGAAAGTAATTTCTGGAGGTTTCAAACTGGAGCTGCACCAAGACCTGACTCATAGTTCTTTTATGGCCCTTAGTCCCTAAAAATTGTGAACTAACTTAGGGAGGGGACATATCTTTTTGGCATGCAAACAGTTATACTTCTATTCCGATAATGAATGAAACCATTATTTTCCAATATTCCTTTTGTCTCAGAACTAAAAGAAGATGGCCATTTTTGTAAACCCCCAAGAAGACACTTTAAATAATTAAGCACATTTGTAATAGTTTCAACAAAACTCTTCTGAATACATAGAAATTGAGTAACTTAAAGACCCCAGTAACTTTTCAGATTTGGAAATCTAATCCTGAGCAATGCAAAGCAACACCTCTGAGACTTTTCTCTGTACATAATGGGAACAGTAAAAATTATTAAATCTACACCCTTTAGATGTATACCCTACTGATTCAGTTGTTAATAACATAGTTACATATATGTAGGAAACTAATTTTAAAATATTCTCTACTTTCAATTTTGTGAAGTTGACAACAACAATTTCAAGCCACAAGCCTGTGTTACTAGAATAAAAAATCAATTTGGGGTACTAGTAAATAAAGAGAAGGATTTCAAGAGTAGAGGACCCCCTAGTAAGACCCAAACCATAGATTTCTAACTGTGTAATGCTGGATGTTTGGAGTCATTCAAAATCATCCTCACCTTGGCCGAGTGTTCCAACCCCTGTGAAATGGGAAAAATGACATGTTTACCCTAAGAGTAATCACCTAACTCTAGCTGCAGTTCAGTTGAGAAAAGCTATAAAGATACTTGCATTATTATAAATTTATTGATAATTACTATGAACATTTGCAGTTTTTTCACTTAACATATATGTAGCTACATTGATTACATGTACATATTTGCATTACATTTTAACACTAAATTATAAAAAGATTTTAAGATGGTTTGCACAATCAGACAAATCTTAGTTTATATTTCAGATACAGTAATCCCCTCTTATTCGCAGGGCACACCTTTCAAGTCATCCAATGGACACCTGAAACCATGGATGCACCACACTTTCTATATTACGTTTCTTCCTATACATACGTTCTTCCTATGATAAAGCTTAATTTATATGTTAGGTACAATAAAAGGCCAGAAACAATAACCGACAAAAATAAAACAATTATAACAAGATACTGTAATGAAAGTTAGATGACTGTGGTCTCTCTCTCAGAATATCTTCTTGTACTGTATTCACCTATTTTCAGACCACAAGTAATCACAAGTAACTGCAACCGCAGAAAGCAAAACGGCTAAGGGAGACTACTATATTCCAGTTGCTTGCTGTGTTACCTTGCACAAATCATTTAACTTCTCCGAGCCTCAGTCTGTGTGTATATGTGTCTTTTCTCGGTGAGTGTGACAATACCAATTAGATTTTTTCTAACCAAGTAAAGAAATATTTGAAATGACTGACATGATATTAGTAAAAATTAGTAGTGATTAGTAATGTAACATTGATTACAAAAAGTACAACTGAATTAAAAGAAAATAAATATAAACAACATAATAACTTGTTTAGTCTATAATAAAAACCAGTTTGGTTTAACTACAAGTTTCAGCATTATAATCACTGTCAATAATGTTTTTATAATTAAAAATATTTATATTATCCTTGATTTAGTTCTTTACTAATTGAAGCAGTTTGTTAAGTACCCTGACAGTGCCCTCTGTATTTCACTAATGCTATCACTATAAGGCTGATATGACACTGCATGTAAATGGCTCATTATATGAGTCTGAAACATAACAAAGTTATTTAAGAGAAATTTTTTATCCATTATTATCTTGTCTAATTAAAAACAAATGTTTCAGTAATCCCATGTGCCACCCTCTAGAAATTTAGTAGTAAATTTAGTATTAAAGTTCCAAATCTGATCTTCCACATACATAAAAAATAAACTAACACTGTATTTCCATAAAATGAGAAGCATTCAGTGTGCTTCATCCTTGTTGGTTTGTCATTATTAATTTCATGGAAATAAAACCCAGCAATTCTTCAGGATAAATTAGCAAAAATATTTTGTGGTTTCAATCAGGACAAACAACCTAACTCTACCTTTTTATGATGTGAAAAATAAACCCTTTAGATTTAACAGATGCATTGATGCCGAGGATGGGTGATGAGTTAGGGAAAATAACAGTCCACAGTGCTTCTCAATGTACATGAACAGGAAGTAATAAAGCTAATTTATCTCCAAAATAGCAAATTGCTTTTTAGCAAATAGTCCACAAGGGTGCAATAAAAGCAACAACATTAAAGAGTCTTTGACATGGTAAATAATTAAGAGATTGGTCAAGGACTTGATAGAAAGTTTCTACTGTCTAATCTACAAATTACTAAGGCCCAAGAGTAAACCCTGGATAGAGAATGTGTACTCTACATTATATGGTGGAAGTAAATTGCCAACTCTAGCACATAGAATTAACGGTTAAATATTAAAAGCAGACCTGAATTGTGAGGAAGAAATAGGAAGATTTTGTTTTGAGAAATTTGTGTTCTTTATCGCATGTGGCCATGTGCCTGAATTGTGTGAAATGGGTGAGCCATGATGGTTGTTATGGGGGTGCAGGGTGATGAAAGACAGCTAATGTAATCATCTGAGTCACCTAGGAATCCACTGTCAGAAAATTAATGCAAAATATGTTCACATGATTAAAAGAAATCAAATTAGATAGGAAAGATTAGACCAAAGGAAAGTCTCTTCATAAACCCTGCCACCCTGATGTCCTGAAAATTGTTCCCCAGAGGCAATTAGTTAATTTTTTAAATGATCTTTCCAATAATATTGTAGATATATATGTATACATCCACATGCAAAGTACATTTTAAAATTTGTCTGAAAGCCAAATATCTTGGCAACTATTATTTTTATCATGCAAACCCATCTTTCTTATTTTTATGAATTACTTTACTATAATTTATTTAGTAATATACCTACTGATAGGCATTCAAATCACTTGATTTTTTTTTCAACCTACGATGGGAATTTTAAAGTGTTATCATGCCTTTTATCTCCCACAGTGTAGATTCATATACATCATCAATTTACCTCAAATTAATACTTTGGAAATGTCTACTGGAATGTTTTTAACAATAATCTGAGCATAAAAATATTTTCTGTCAAGTATTACCATATTAAAACATAATACAAATTAGTCCCTACTCTAACATTTGTCTGAAATTACATATACAAAATGACAAGAAATGGATTAGCTCATTTTATATTTTTACAGCACCTAGCAACACACTCTGTATAATTGTGTCATCAAAATATTTACATAGACTTCACATTGTAAGAATTAAGCTTTTAAAAAATTCCATGTACATCAATGATTGTTAGTAAAGTTGTTAATTTGAGAAAAATCTAATAATTTTTATTTTTAATAAATTTTCCCCATAAATCCTGTACCCTTTCTCATCTTATCCCCTTAATATGCTAATACTTATTTAACTGTATAGACTAGAATCAAGAATGCTAAGATATTAATAGATGACTGTGGGGTATTAAGGCCATTTGGGCTATGCCTTAATAAATCCTGAGAAAACCTCTGTTCCAAAAGAGTGAAGTCCTCAAACAATGGTTTTTAGAATTTAGAAGAAATTAATTTTTAAACTTTTTTATTTTGGGACTCTAGTCCAAATAGAGACAAGGGTAAAATCCCACTTACCACCTAGTAAAATATCATTGTTTTAAGTTATTTACTTCTTATAACAAGTTTCTAAGCAAAGCAACAATCCAAATGCCTTAATAAATTCAATCTTTTATATAATAATCTTCTGCTTAAAAAACAAATTAAATTATCATCACTATTTGTACCACTTACTATCCTAACAGTAATAGACTTTGCATTCTTTTCATTACTAGGCCTGTAATTTCTGGCACTGTCCTGATGTATTTATTATTTGATCTGTGAGTATTTAGGAAAGCAAATTTCAGGAGCAGTTAATGGTTGCAAAAAGTTGACTTTTTATTTGTCTTAGTATTTAATTTGTACTTGTGAGTATGTGCTGAGTGCATCAGATTTTTTCCAATAATGCTTTCACAAGCAAGTGGCACTATCTCAATTATCTTAACAGTAAATTGTAAACAAATTAACTGGTTATAGCTTTTACTTGTTTGAGGTTCGTAAACAACTTTGCTTCTAAAATGTAAGGGTAGGCCATTATTTAGATGCAATTCCACTTCCCTGGCAAAGCAGAAAAAAAAAAAAAAAGAAAGAAGTAATCAATGCCAATGTATTTCTGTATGCCCTTTATTAGCTCTCTAAATATTTTCTCACCTAAAAGATTTATAAACTGTTATATTCAATGGTTATAAATATTCTTTGTGTGTGTGTGTGTCTGTGTGAGAGTGTGTGTGTGTGAGAGAGAGAGAGAGAGAGAGAGAGAGAGAGAGAGAGAGAGAGACAGAGACATAGAGAGAGAGAGACATAGAATTTAGCTTTCTATTTCTTGGCCCATGGAAATGTGTGTAGATAGACATAATTCAGATTTTTATGCACATCTTTTGGTTAAATTAGTAATACCTGTATATGATACATGGTACATTGTGATCAACTGGAAGACCAGTTTTACAAAACAATGGAGGTTGATTAAATCATGCAATATTTTATCTTAGAAAAAACAGATATTTAAGACTGACAATTTCCCAAGTCCTAAAAATAAGTGAGGTTTTATTTTCATTAAAGATGCGGTGTTTCAATCTAGAGTTGCCTTTCCTTCTAGGCAGTGTTGCCTCTTAAAAATAGTTTAAAAAGCAAAATACAATGCAGAGGTAATGAGATTTCTAGATGAGTCAAATGTCTACCCTAAAAATAATAATACTAAGTTTCTTAGTTACACTGTGAGTGATAATGATGATAAATTATAGAAGAATAAATTAACTTTAATTTGCCTGCAATTTGAACCAAGTTGATGCTGAAATGAATACTTTAATTGCTCCTTTTAAGGCTGCAAGAGACCTTGCATAACCAATACACGTAATAAGACTTTTGCCTGATTAAATCCAGGGGTTCATTTTACCAAACATGTTCAGTTTAAATCAAAGTAATCCAACATAAATAAGAATGAAATGTCTACAACTGGTAGCTGAATGTGCTTCCCTGATCTAGTAGCGAAGTCACCCATCTGATATAGCACATTATTTTGGTGAATGGTCACCGAACCTAGGAGAATCCTGAGATAAAACATTTAACCTGGCTGCATAAGACTTGTCAGAGCTCCATTTATATTCTTTCAGGTCTTGTCCTTTCAATGCCTGGCTGGCCCAGATATCAAAGACCAACAAGTGCATGAGGGCTTTTTCTGGCGTCCAGCTGTATTTTTAGGGCACTATGTGGTAATTAACGCCACCTGAGCTTACTTTAATGCTTGAAAGGAGTGCGGGTGTAACCAGCTCATTCTCCTCACTCCTACAATAAATTAATTCTGAGATACTTATTTCTTCTAGAATTCCCCAGTGGGGTTACAATCCACATGATAACCTTGAAGTGTTATTTTTAAATTATTTTCACTAGTTGCAGGAACTGATATTTACTATTTCAATGCAGTGTCTCGTTCTCACCTTAAAAAGCCTATTTTTCCAAACTTAATCATGTTTGGTATTACTCGTTAAGTAAACCTTTAACCACAGTAAGAACAGGTTTTGTAATAGAAGCTGTATCAGTCAAATTTTCATCAAGAAAAATAAAAGCTACAAGCCACTTTAGGTAGTTCAGTTTGGAAATGTTCAATACAGAGAAACAGAGGCTTTAAAAACTGTTGGAAGGGCTAAGTAAGGCCAGGGATATAGCTGCTAGAATCTAGTCATTCACATGGTCAGTGACAAACCTTGGCAATCTCGGAGTGTGGGCGCCAACAATTTTCACTGCCTGCAACACGGAAGTAAGAGCCTCTCAGGAGTCAGGTTTCTATCCATGAACCTTTCTGCAACTAACCTCTTCACTACTGCCTTCCAAGTCTTGCATGAGTGTTTTTTCTTGGTAAATTCTGATCCGAAACTACATGGAGAAAGGAAACTCTGGAAAACTGAACAATGATGCTGAGTTGACTAAGGATAATATAGCAGAGATATGGTACTTTATTAATTACCATTTTCTTCACCCTCTTGAACATTGTGGAATTATACAGAAATACTTTCTAAATGAACATGCATTTTCTGTTTGAATTTGTTATTGAGACACAGTATTTACATATCTATGGGGTACATGTGGTATTTTGTTGCATGCATAGAATGTAAAATGATCAAGTCAGAGTATTTGGGGCATCTGTCACCTTGAGTATTTATCATTTCACTGTGTTGTGAATATTTCAAGTTTTCTCTTCTGGCTACTTTGAAATACACAACATGTCCTCACAGCATGAGAGGCTTTCTCAGTCTTTCTTAAGATGCCAGCTGTAGGAGGCAGCAAACCACATTGCCATGTGTGTACCTATGCAACAATTCTGCATGATCTGCACATGTACCCCAGAACCTAAAGTACAATTAAAAAAAAAAAGATGTCAGTGATTCATGTTGTAGATTACATAAAGCTTTACCCTGCTATACAGTATTTTATACAAAAAATAAAATGACATACCAAAAATTTTGCAATTAAATGCAGAAAAGCAGCATTGCAATCTCTAGCAATGATTACTTCACTCTGGTGGGGCAACAGAAGACTTCCTGAGGAAGGCAACATTTGCATTAGACTTGAGGGATAGGCAGGATTTGGAGAAGCAGAGATGGAAAGAAAAGGCATTTCATCTGCATCAAACTAAATGAACCAAGCAAAAAAAAAAAATCTATAAATACTCTGAATACTTCTCCTAAAATAGTCTTTAAAGTGCCATTGTATTATTCTGCGATGTTAAGACACATTAAATCGTTTCTCATGTTCCAACAAATTTCTTTAAACCTCTTCACCAACTCTGAGGCGCTGAACAATGTGGATCCAAGCAACCTTTCCACTGTCAACTCTCATTAGTCCCCTACAGAAAACTAAGTTTCCATCAGGCTGAATTAATCCCTGTACATAGAGCCAGGCTCGGTCTCACCCTATGTGTGTTTCTTTGCTTGCCTGGCTGCTGCTTCTTGTAACTTCTACATCCCTTCTCTTCATTCTCCCCTTCACCACTTAACACACCCCTCTGCCTCCTTCACAGTCTCCCTCATAATTTCGTAAGGTTGTCCTCTTTCTGCACCCATGTTACATATTTCCCTGCTTTGACTTCCTCTTATGTGTTTTGAGAATGCATATTAATTCTGAATTTGATTTATATATATCTTGCCCTTACCCTGAGCTCATATGAGACTTGATGTAACGATCACATTTTACTCATCCAAACACATCTAAAAAGTACTTTCATTGAAAACTTTCTCAATCAATATCTTTCACATTGAATATGTATTATCATAAAGGAGTCAATAGTTTCATTACCTCACCTGAAGAGAAGTGATGGGATATATGTATAGAAAAAGGCCTTCATAAGATTTAATGATGTACTTCCATAATCATTTATTATTAATAGCTGTTAAGTTTCTGGGGGAAATGAAAATGACTTCTAATGATTAGATAAAATATGTACATATTTTAATGGATTTTGATCATGAATTAAAAAATCCTTTGATACAATCTCTAAAATAATTCAAATTGACATTTCCTTTCTCTATATTGAATCTCACAGAATAAATATACATTTAAAAATTCTTCAAATATACTAGGAAAGAGCCAGTATTAGTAGAGCCTCCACTGAAGGGAAAGAATTACAACAATGGTAATGTTTCTCTTCTATTTAGAGTCATAACTCTCCAAATAACGTTTTTTTCCCCTGAAACACAATTGCTTTAAGGCGTAGTGACTACACAGGGAATAAAAGTTGTTTGTTCACTCATAGCACCCGCCTGCTTTCTTCCACTAAGTTATTTCTAATTTTTCAGTAGAAAAGCCAAACAAGAAATGGATGTGGAACAAACAATGGATCACTGTGAAATTCAGTAGCAGAAGACTATAAAAGAAAAAAGGCACTTAAGAATCTATTTCCTGTCCTACGGGATGGCTTTAATCAATAGATAATCATTCATTAACTTTGGAACAATTATTTACTCTGCTGTCTTATGTCAAACACTGGACTAGATACTAGGCAGAATAAAATGGCAATCATTACATGGAAACAAAACAGCATCTCAGGTAACTGATTTTGCTCTCTGATCACGTCAAGTGAAATTAACACCATGGTGTCAGCACCAGCAGACATGAGTTTAAGCTGCTTTTCTACATTCTCCCTTTACTGGTGATGGGTTTCTAAACTATCTCCATGTTCTCTCCTGGTGACTGATACCCTGTATTTGCAGAAGTAATGAGCTGTATATGCAGAAAGATGAAGTGTATATGCATGCAACAGTTTATCACCATTAGCATGTATCAACCATATTTGCCAAGAGCCTGATAATAACCCTCCTGCCTGTGGCAGGTGCTTTTCACAGTGGAATTCACCATGTTATGCTTTCTCATGTATGTAAGAATGTTAGAGTTATCTGAGAAAAGCAAGCCAAAATGAAAGTCAGTCAACTAAATTGACTTGCAAAAACTTGTTCTGGCAACGTACGGTAAAAATTTTTTTTTCCCCTCCAATTTTATGTTGTCACCCTCTAAACCTACCACCTCATCTAATAAGGAGGATTAACACTAACCTAGAAACTCATATAGATCATTTCAAATGAGCTCAAAAAACAAAAGCAACTTGCAAATTATCAGTAGACATGAATTGACTAGCCAATTAGAAGGACGGCTTCTAAACTGCTCAAATCTTAACAGTGAGACCACTTAAGGCAGAAAAAAGTAAAATAATCCTTCAATACAGACAGTACTTTTATTTGAAAATGTTTCACTTTTGTAATGATCAACAATTAAAACAACTATTGTATAAGTAAGATACTGATCTACACAATGCATACACAGAGAGGCACTGAGAAACAGAGGTTCTGCTTTCAATGACCTCTCAGTATTGCTATGTACACAGTACAAAATACATTCATTATACTGTTGTAAGGAGAATAAGCCTATGAAGAGACACGTTGATAAAAGGAATGAAGGTTCAGAAGAGTACCATAACATCTTCCTGTTAACTTTTCTTTAGTTCTTAGTACACTGAAACACTTTTATCTTTTGATCACTAGAGTTAGCAACTGAAGACAAAATATCAACTTCTCACCCTTAATTTGTAAGTTTCTATAACATCTTCATTAAACAGTATTTTAAAATGGGAACTACAGTTATTTAAACGTTAGAAAGATTTTGATAGCTATCCAGGGTGATAAAATATGCACCCAACATCAATTTATACATCAAATCGTATATATTAGTACAAATAAACACAAATATAGATATCTTAGTGCACAGCTATCTTTTTTCTTTCTCTGCCAAACATTCTTTTTCTACACTACTGCTTGCTGGTAAAACTAGTCCAGATTTCTTTTACAAAACTATGCCTCCCCTTTCTCAACTCAGATGATATTCTTGGAGTGGACCTGAGACCCTGGGTTTGTGGGTGAGGATATGGCTTTCTTAATTTTCTTTGTCACAGTAATTTATCTGTGGACAGGTTATGTAACTAAAATACACTAATGCAATCAGCAATTTTGTTAGATACATTGTTGAAATATTTGGGAAAATGGATGGTATCTTCTAAGCAGAAGGTAAGCTTGGCAAGACTATATAAAATATAAAAGAGTACAAGTGCCATCCTACTGGAGTGACTCATAACCAAGTTCATGCAAAGAAAAGCAAAACTGAGTGAGAGATAGAGAGAGACTATCCTGACCATGTAATTTGATGCCTGGAATCCAGTTGAGCTTCCCACCAACTTGGGTCAAAAATTCCCCACATTTGTAGTATAAACTATTTTTAGTGGAGTTTTATCACCTACAGCTGAAAGGACCCTAACTAATATAATTTTAAGTTGCAAATAGGTACCAAGAACACTTGTAACTCAGAAGAAACCACCAGGATGAGGGAGAGTATCAGGAAAATCTTCATCAAATAGAGGTAACATTGAAATGGATCTTAAACAATGAACAATTTACTGCTATCTGTAACAAAGAGCGCAATGCTACTCTCAAAGAGTAAGAGAAGCCTGAATATTTTAACAAAATGCAGTCGTTCTGATTGCGCGAGACACAGATAATTTAAAGTTCAAGTGAAAGGACTGTATAGGATCCCAACAATGTTGGAGGGTTATGTTTGGAGACCTATTAAAACTTTTGAAAAGGAGTATTAGGTTGTTGTACACATGCTCGTTCACTTGGCTTTTTTTTTTTTTTAATAAAAAGGTGAAACAGATCATCACAGGGAAAAATCAATTAACAAGTTAGCAAAAGTTATGTGTATAACCTTTCCAGGGAACTGGCCTTTTCATTGAATAATCAATGCTATAACACCTGTTCCCAAATCTAAGAACACAAGGAAATGTAGATTACCATCTCCATTAATTACCATTCTACTAAAACAAAGCTCACAGAAGTTGGGTCAGCATCTATGCTTAAATCTTCCTTTCACTGAAAAAGTGATTGATATTATTCCACATGTTCACTCAATATTCAAGAGCAATATAAAGTACCGAAAAAACCACATCAGTTGAAAATGCAATCTCTAATCTTCCCTAGAAAAGGTAATTAGAATGTTCTACCTGTTGACAAATACAGAATAAATCTTTTCCTACTGTTCTGGCACAACCATGTTTTTCCTGATCTCTTTAGACCAGAAGAGTTGTTTCCATTATCAATTCAGGAGAGAATCAAAAGCCTTCTTCTCTTTAGTCATATTGTAGCGCTTCAATTTCATTAAAACAAATCGATTGCTAGTCTTTTTTTTTTTTTTTTTTTTTTGAGACGGAGTTTCGCTCTTGTTACCCAGGCTGGAGTGCAATGGCGCAATCTCGGCTCACCACAACCTCCGCCTCCTGGGTTCAGGCAATTCTCCTGCCTCAGCCTCCTGAGTAGCTGGGACTACAGGCACGCGCCACCGTGCCCAGCTAATTTTTTGTATTTTTAGTAGAGACGGGGTTTCACCATGATGACCAGGATGGTCTTGATCTCTTGACCTCCTAATCCACCCACCTCAGCCTCCCAAAGTGCTGGGATTACAGGTGTGAACCACCACGCCCAGCCCATGCCTTTACTTTTAAGACAGCCAGGTGTTGTAAATTTTAACTAGTTGGAATACAAGATACGACAAAATTAGGGGACTAGCCACCTGCTATGGCAAATGCACAGTTATTATATTAACTTGCTGAATTCTACATGTGAATGAAAAAGTTATGTAAACGAAAAAGGATTTTCACTTAGCCAAGTTCTAGGCAACAGATAGAAGATGTGTTCAATGATCGCCTTGGTATGGGAGAAAAAACAAAACACTCTTCAAAAGATGATTCACTGTGTAAGGGCCTATACTGATTTAGGTATTAACCACCCCAATGTGTGTAGCTCTAAAGTATTCCAGATAAAACGAATCAGATTTTATCCATCGTGTTTAACAATTCAGTCAGCTATTTAGCAAATGGTAGAGAATAATCTTCAAATGGTCAGTGGACAGCAGTGGCTATGAAAAACATGCAGTCAACATTTCCAGTTACTTAAAGGCATGCCATAGAACTATGCCATACAATTCTATCCTTACTGGCAAATGTTCTAACTTTTCAATTAGACTTACGTGGGCAAAGATAAGAATATTGGGAAGACAATTTTGCATGTGTGACTAATCAACTTTTCTAACTTTCATCATAACCTGCCTACTAAAAGAAGGTTAATAAAGACATGTTTTACTTGCAATCTTAAATATAATGAACAAATTCATAATTTGTTATTATCGCTAAGAATTACCAATGCAAAAATTAGAAAAGAGTAATGTTCACCTGCTCAAAACCCTCTTGATAAAGAGCAGTACAAAATTATCCCAAATATTACAAGCAAATATTTTAATATTTACTGATTAAACAATATTTTTAGTGTTATATTAACTATTCTTAAAGTGAAAAATGTTTTCATTACTTGTAGCTGACTCAATTATCTTTGCATCTCTTCTATACAGTAATTCACTTTAAATATGAAAAAATATCATTTTTGATATATTTATGTAACTTAACATTTACAATCTGGTTAAGTTCATCAGTCAAATACACTGATTTTGCTTATTTGTTTTTTTTACTCTAATTTAGCCATCTTCTGACTCCAGGCTTTTCCACAACATTACCTCTGATTGCTTTGTTTCTGCTCTGTCTGGTTAACTTAAATTTAACACCTCAACTTAAATACAATACTTTTGAGTAGTCTTTCATCATGGGCCATGACTGAACAATGGTTCCAATCCTACATGCTCCATAGTATCCTGTGCCTACTCCTATCAGGGCTCTTACAATAAGTATCTTGTCATTATAGTTGGCTGTTCTCTACTACAGACTCTGTGCTCCTTGCAGGTAGACTTTTTAATCTTTCATTTCTATTCCTTTTGCCTAGCATTGTGCCTTGCATTTTTTGAATGCAAAAATTAGGCATTCAAATATTCATTGAATTATTTCATTAGAAGAAAATGTAAAGGAAAAATTTAGAGAAAATAATTCTTAGTGCTTTAATTTCTCTAGTCTTAAGTTTCTGTTATGTTTCTATCGCTATTGGTGTACAGTTACTTGGAATTTTTTTGATGATTTCACAATTTTATGTCTTGATAACTCATAGGCTCAGGAACCTGTTTTCTAATTCTTGAGAGTTCCCTGCTTCTGCAAAATGAAAAGTACTATGAGATCGTGTGCTGCTGAGGGTGGCTAGCTTTCCGTCAATTGATTTTCTATGCCCGCAGTTTGATATGCAACGTGTTTCCTTTCCTGGGATTTCTGCTGATACTAACTGCTGGGCTATCAGCCTTTAAAACTAGGCATGCAGTTAACTATTTTAGCCATAGATGTATTTATTTATTTCACTCTTCATGTGTTGAAAGCTAAAATAAAAAAGTTTTAAGATCCTACTGTCATTAACTCTTTACTCAGAAAGCAAAATATTAGTAAAACATCAAAGACGAGAATTTGCAATGTTTATAATGAAATATTATATGATGGTAATGAATGTGTATGTTTACTTTAACTGACAATATT
Organism: Aotus nancymaae; assembly: GCF_030222135.1. NCBI lineage: Eukaryota > Metazoa > Chordata > Mammalia > Primates > Aotidae > Aotus > Aotus nancymaae. Next base: position 4,545,817 of record NW_026988423.1, on the reverse strand, counting down.
AAGAAATTTTAAAATGCACATTTTGAGATAAAGACAAGGTTAAAAATATTAAAAAGAGATTCTGGAACTCATTAAGGATAAAATAACAATGAACACAACTGGGAATAATTATACTTAGCCTCGAGGACAAGCTTAATGCTTAAAAGTGGCATGGTTCTACAGCCAGATAATTCTCAGCTCTTAACCAATTTGTATCCTGCAGATTTACTTTAAGCATTTATAAAAATAGTATTAAAATTTATGTATAATGAAAAGTGATTATAGATTAACATTGCTTAGAGCCCTCAACTGATCTAAACTTTATTTCTTAGTATTTCACATTTTATGAAAAACCTCAAAGAACTTTTCAATCTATAAAACTCACTTTAAAGAAAGACCAACTTATTTACTAGGCCTGTATCACAGAGTTCCAAACTTAGTTTTTCTTGAGCAATGTATTTAAAACTCATTTTGATGCAAAAAAAAGTATGATAAAATATATTTAATATTCCTAAAAATCTCAAGCAAGCAGAATGTCAATTCAGGAAGGTGACACGGGTCTGGAGACAGACGGTGATGATAGGTGCGTGGAAATGTGAAATGTAACCATGTGTACTACCACTAAATTTTACACTTAACAATTGTAAAATAGTAAATTTTAGGTTATGTATATTTAACCACAATAGAAACATTATGAAAATACCAGACAGAAATATATATTACTTATTATAATGTTTAATTAGCTGCTCATTCAGGTATGTTTTTTACAAAATCAGAACTAAATTTGAGTAACTTTGTGACAAATTTAGAATTTAATATAGGTCATATTGAGCTCCCACTGGAAATATTTTAGGATTTATACATAACATTGTTAAAATCTAATATAGTTTTGTGATTTTTGTTTTGATCAGAAAAAAAACTCTGATTTTAATAATTTTGATGGAGTCAGTTTTGATCAACTTGAATGAGTCAAATGGGACAATACTAAATACTAAATACTGAAACTAAAAGCGTTCTACTGACAATTCTGCATTCTTTTTCCATTTGTTGATATTAAATGATTTTATAAGCTTTAACTGAAATGTCTAGTAAGTTATTTTCTTTTACTAGATGATCTAGATGTTCATTTGGCATGTGAAGTAAGTCAGACTGATAGATTCTTTAAAGCTTCTGGCAAAGCTGTGCATTATGGCCAGGTTAACCAAATAGTTTAGTATCCAAATCTAGATATTCTTTTTAAAATTTTTGTTAGTTTTAATTTTTGCGGGTAAGTAGTAGGTATATGTATTTATTTATGGGGTACATGAGATACTTTGGTACAGGCAGGAAACACATAATTACATCATGGAAAATTAGAAAACCCAGATATTCTGAGAATGAAAATATAAGCTGTTATTACCCTGGTATAACAGACACCATCAGGAACAGTCCCATGTTAACCATAATGTATGCTTATCTTATTTATGTTCCATGTATTAGAATAACTGATGACAGGTTTAATCATTTTAGTTTCCCTCAGTAAATCACTATGATCGAAAAAGAATAATACCAACAGCTTCTGGGTGAAACTTTGTACTGATGACAGAAATTCTTAAGATACTCATTTCCTCTTCTGGTAGGTGTCAAACAACAGTTAAATTTGGAATCTGCTTTCACAGAGATTACACAGAAGATGAAGCTTAGATACAGAAAATGTGAGTGATCAATCAAGTGATGAATCAATATACGTACCATATATTTGTAAAATGACTGGCACATCAAATCATTGTGCAGTTGAAATAAATAAAAGTACTTCCACCCACCATGTTCCTGCCTTCAATTAGTTTATAAGAATTTCATGAAGACTATTCAATTTTCAACATTTCTCAAAAATTGATCTCTGCCAAGTTTCAGGCATTTTTAAAAAATTCTGATCCTCAAATGTAGTAAAAATTCTTTAACCCCACATACTTTGACACAATTCAATCACTACTCCACTCCTTCACTGAAGTTCTATGAGTACTTTATTGTGTGAGATAGTATATTAAAGGGGCTGTAATTACAGATAAAGTATAAGCTTTGTTGAGTAGTAAGTTCTCTAGTACAGGACATGGAAATATAAGCCAATAATGAACAAAGTAGGTGATAAATTCCATAATAAAACTACGTGTAGGGCACTATGGAAGCACTGTTAGGTGAGACGTGTCTTTCCTCTCAACATTCATTTGACCAGACTGATGAGTCCCAGTGGTTTCATTTTATACATTCATTTATTCCTATTTCCTTTTGGTTTGTCTTCAAGTGTTAAGTACCTCTGACTCCCCAGTGGAAAACGCACAGCTTTTGGTAATAATATGTTGATCTCATTACTCCTTTGCACATCAAGAAAATGACTTCTAGTACTATAAGGACCCTAAGTTCTAAAATACCTCCTAAGTTGTCACTGAGGAAAATATGAGAGTTTAGAATATCTTTTAAAAGAAAAATTGGCATAGTCTCAACTGAAGTTTGTGTTTCAATTTTCTATACATTCATATAGTTAAGCTTTATGGAAACTCTGAGAGCCTTCAGGAAGATAGTGGATAAATCAGCTACATTGTATGTATCAAAAATCATATAACAAATATATGCACAAATAATCCTTGACAATGTAATATTATCCTTCTTGGAACTGTATTTCATTTATAAAGAAATATACCTGCCACCACCCGCTCCAATAACAACTTGCACTGCAGCCAGGATGGTTTTTTGGAAATGCAGATCTGATGTGATCATGGTACGCTGTTCTCAGGATGGAAATTAGACTACTTGTCATATTTTAAAAGGTCCTTCCCTGTCAATCTTTGAGTTGTAGGCATATCAAACAACTGACAGGGTTTTGTTGTTTTGTTTTGAGATGAAGTCTGGTTCTATTGCCCAGGCTGGAGTGCGATGGCGTGATCTGGGCTCACTGAAACCTCCACCTGCCAGGTTCTAAGTGATTCCCTTGCCTCAGCTCCCAAGGTGCTGATATTACAGGTACATGTCACCATGCCTGGCTAATTTTTCTATTTTTAGTAGAGGCGGGGTTTCGCCATATTGGCCAGACTGGTCTCGAACTCCTGACCACAGGTGATCCACCTCAGCCTCCCAAAGTGGATTACATGCATGAGCCACCACACTCAGCCACAATAGACAGTTTTTTAAAGGACCCATGCTTTTCTTAATTCTAGCCTCTACCATCTTTGAAAAATATTTCACTCTCTTTACCTCCCATGTAGTCATCATTTAAGTCAGCTTTTATTACTTCCTCCAATAATCCATCACATTCTTTCCCCAAATTCTAGGTTAAATTTTTTCATAGGTTTTGCCACAGCAATCTTTCCCTAACTCTTATACTACTTTATAATAGCCTATTATCTACATTGTCTACTAGATTGTAAGAAGAGAATATCCATATTCTATCCATATCCATATTCATGTCTTATAATCTAGAAGAGAATGCGGCTAATTCCCTAGGCAGAGACAAACATAATAATTTCTATCTTCATAGTGAATTATTAGAATTATTTTATCATAACATCATGAAGCACATGGTATAATATACTCACATTATAGTTAAGAAATACTCACATTGTAGTTAAACTAATGTTTAAGGAGATTAAGTTCAAAGTCACATGACAGCAAGTATAAAGCCAGGGTACAGAATCAAGTAGTCTGACTTCAGAGCCTGGACTATTATTATTATTAATAACATATCTTGTTATTTTTTTCTCTAATGACTGCCACATTTGGAATGACAAATGTTAGGGGAAGTAGTAGAGGGAACAGAGAGGATCTACAAAAGGGTAGCAAGAGGGATTCTTCAGGTGATAGAATAATTCTTTATTTTGACTTACTGTAATCTATATGTCATGAAGTTGCACAGAATTGAAAACACAATGCTTACATAGATAGGTACACATAGAACAGGTATAGAACACGTAAGATCTAGGCCAGGCATAGTGGCATAATCCCAACACTTTGGAGGCAGAGGAGGGTGTATCACTTGAGGCCAGGAGTTCAAGACCAGCCTCAGCAACATAGCAAAACTCCATCTCTGCAAAAAGTACAAAACTTAACCAGGCAGGATGGCATGTGCCTGTAATCCCAGCTACTCAGGAGGCTGAGGTGGGAGGATTACTTGAGTGTGAGAAGTGGAGTTGCAGTAAGCTGAGATCATGCACTGCAATCCAGACTGGGCAACAGAGGGAGATTCTGTTCCAAAAAAAAAATAAAAAAAACAAAATGTGTAAAATCTAAAGAAAGTGTGGGGATTTTATCAATGTTAATTTTCTGATTGTGACATTGTACTATAATTATACAACGCATTATTAATACCAGGAGGGGTTACAAGTTGAAGGGTACACAGGACTTCCCTGTACTATTCTTGGCAACTTACTGTGAATTCATAATTATTTCAATAAAAAGTTCAAAAATAAAGTAAAACTAAATCAAAAGAACAAGTCAGTTTCAGTAGTCTGGCTGTAATAATCAGAAGCAGGGATATCACTATTCATCCAAATAAAAGTAGGAAAAAGTTAGATTAGGTTTCATAAAATCAATAATGAGTAAATTTTCACTAAAAATTGTTCTTAAAAAGATGGGTTATACTAACTTGAAGTTAAATTCTAATCTTGTGATTTTGTAAAGAAACCTATTAACAAAACTTCAAAATGTAATTTTAGTGGTAAAAATAGTCAGTTTAGAGAAGTCCAAAAGCCAAAAGGACGATTAGAGCACAGTAACTATTTAATGCGTCAGATCATCTCATTTGCATGAAACAAGAACAAATATAAATAGTAGTTTCAAGTATTTATGACTTCTTAATTATCAATTAGTCTTGGTAAATTTTACTTTTTGTGTTCACGCTTCCTCAGCAAGATACAACGTTTTCTTATATACACATTTTATATCTTTTTATATATTTATGATATGTCATTATCTTTGTTATATATAATAGGTATATGATATAGTATTATATCTATATCTACTACCTACACACACATAAACACACACACATACAGAACATTACGACCATCCTTAGAAAAGACTGAAATTCTACCTTGTTCTTGAGAAAGTTCATCATAAGGATTAGAAGCTTAGAGAAAAAGGGAATACTTCTTTATTGTGTGTGCTTTGTGTTGCTGTTAGCCGCCAACTTATTTATCAAGTGGAGCATAAGAAAAAAAGGCAACCGACCTGGAAAATAGGGTTATTTCCTATCAGTTCCACAGTTCCAGTCTCACAACACAAATTTTTATTATTAGCACTTAAGCACCTGGATCGAGGAGCAAAGAACTGTAACTGATTGTCAACAGAAACATCCAGTAAAACCCAGGGAACTGGGAGATTCACAGTGGATACCTGATTGCTTCTCACCTCCCTGCTCTAACTCCTCCCATACCCTAGGTTAAGAATCACCAACCCAGGTGAATCTTTTTTCTCCCCTTAAACAGCCAAAGAGTATAAGCGATCTTCTCTGAAGCCACCGAGACAACCTTTGCTAAGAGCTGGAATCCTTAGGTCAACTATTTGCTGCTCCCACCATCCTTCTACTCTTGCTACAATGAGAAAAGCAAAATGTAAGAATGAAAGCTTGAACTTGAGAAAACCATGTTCATTTTTCCCCTTTATGCTGGATTATTTATTTCACTGTTATTATGAGCTGATTCTGAACCCTCAGAAATGATATTTATAAGACAAAAATAAATTTCAATGAGATGAAAATACTTCATATAGATATTTGGAATTTATATACTAAAAACAAGCAAATAAGAGTATAATGCCTGTATGAAATAATGGAACTACAGCTTGTTGCTACATTTGGATAAAAAATGATGAGAGGAAAGCCGCCTAGCCTAAATTCTTCAACTTCCAGGAAGTTCATTTCGACTGACAGAAAATGAAGTAATATTTCAAACACATATGAAACTTTGTTGCTATTCTTTTGAAAATATAATTCCCATGTTATACGGCTATAAAAGAGCTTTATAATTATTCTACAGTTTTAACAATGCAAAAAAAAACATAATTCAGTCAACATTTTGACTCTAATTCCAACATTTTTAGCAAAATCTAGATTTTAAAGATCTAAAATTAGCCAAAAAATAAAGTAAAAATTAGCAGTTTACATCAAGAATACTTATTCTAAAACACACTTGTGCAAAGTACACTTCATTTTATTTCATCTGATAAACTTCAGTGGGTGCTTTTATTCCATCAAATCACAAATTAACAAGTATCTATTATCCTAAGAATAAAAATGGTGAATCATCATTTTGTCAAATATATCATCTTGATATTACTTTTGTATAATGAAAGCTTTTAGTTTTTTATATTTAATGCTAAAATAACTTTTTTAAATGAACCTTTTGCTGCGTATTTTCGGTATTCTTTTTCTGTCTCTTATTATCCCGGCTATCTTTATTGCCAGCTTCTTGCCTGCCTGATTTTATTCTTGCTTTACTTTTTGCGCGTCCTTTGTGTTAGTCTATTTTCAGACTGCTGTAGACAACTGCCCGAGACCGAGTAATTTATAAAGGAAAGAGGTTTACTTGACTTACGGTTCAGCACGGCTGAGGAGGCCTCAGAAAAACGTAGAATCATGGCGGGACGCGAAAGAGAAGCAACCTCCTCCCAAGGCTGCAGGAAGGCTACAAGCTAAGCGAAGCAGGGGAGGGGCCTTTAGAAACCCGACGGATCTTGTGATAACTCACTCAATATCGCGGAGAACAGCACGGGGGAAACCGCCCCCATGATTCAGTTTCTTCCACCTGGTCTCTTTCTTGACACGTGGAGATCATGAGGATTACAACTCAAGATGAGATTCAGGTGAGGACACAAGGCCTAAGCCCAGGATCCTTGTTAGGCTCTTTTCTTTTCTGATTGAAGGTGCCTGTGAGCATCATGGTTGTGGACGAAAAACCTTGGGCCAGAAACCTGGCTCTGCTTTGCTATTTGGCTTTCAAACTTCCTGGAGGGTAACTGGCTCTGAAACTTGCCAGTTCCCTGGGCTCCACACTTGCATTGGCTGTCTAACCTCAGTTCTTGTCTCTGGGTCCAGTGCTCCCAGTTCTTTGCCTGCTCCTCTTTCTACCACTCATCTGTCTACTTGTTTGTCAGCTTCACTTTGCAAGACTGTTGACATCTTCAAGCCCAGGATTTTGTCTTAATGCGTTTTGAATCGCTGTTTTCTGGCACAGTGCCTTTCAAATAAAGAATAATAAATAATTGAAAGAAGGAATCATATGAAATGTTATATGAAAGAATGAGTGAGTTCCTGAATGCATAAAGTTCAGTTAAAAAAGATTAATAAATTATAATGCCTGTGTTTTGAGAAAATAAAGAGTACCTTTCATTTTGTAAAGGCAGCTTTTGAGAGCTCAGGCTCCTATATTACTGATTCATCAAAGACCGAGAATCCTCAAGATCAAAAGTTTTTAAAAAGCCTAAAAAGACAATATGGGTTTAATGACTGCACTATAATAGATGTTCAATATACTAAGAAAGGAATTCAATAGGGTGTTTACATATTACAGGTGGTGTAATTTTTAAGGTTTTATAAAAAACTTTTTACCTACTCCATCTAAATTGCCTAAGAGGAAGATGGGATCAGAAGGATGAAGAGAATAAGCCTTAGCTCCACAGGTGATAAGCGAGAGAACCTTTCAAACAGGTTCATCTGACCCCAAACTCCAAAAACCCATTGACTTTCTACTGCATCTTGCTCAAGTAGAAATTACACCAATCTTCAGATCAGAAAACCTGGTCAGATTTTGCAATATAGTAGCGTTCTGATTTGAACATTCTGTTGAACAATTATGAATCTCAGTTTCCTCATAGGGATGGTCTAAATAACACGATGTACCCCATGGCATTACTATAAAGACTCAGAAACGGTGAGAGCAAGTGCCTCCTACATATTAGTTGCTTAGTAATGTTATTTATCTTTTTTGTGTGTGTGGCTCTAGTGAGCCTTGAAAAATACAGAATGAAATTGTGAGTATGGATGACAACCCCTGTTAACTCTGCTTTTTCTCTCCCATATGGAATAAATTCCATAAAGTACCTCTTTCATTGTAGGATTATAGAATTATATTATTCATATTCAGGTACTATTCTCAAAGACCTTTCTTAAACTTATTCAAAAGTATAAAACTGCCAGTCTAGACAATTGGTTGTAAAGACAAATTTTCCATATGTAATTTTGTTTCCTGGTCAAATGAAGCTATTATAATGATTGAAAAAGAAAGCGTATTATCTCTTTGTAGTGAAGATTGTGCATTCCTCCAACCACCTTTCTCAATTTCTTGGGTTGACAATAATACACATGAATCATGAAAAAGTTGAAATTGGTAAATTCATAGCTATTGAATAGGACTACTGATTTAAATATAGTTTACTTTAAATGGAACACAAATCCATTTTCCTCTGTATATTTATTCAACCACAGACTCTATTAAAGCAACTTAGAGAATTTGAACTTTTATTTTGCATTTAACTTTTCTAAGCTGCCAGATAAATATGAGAAGGATTGTGATTAATTGTATGTCTTTAGCAAGATTTATCTCCCCTGAGTCAACCTGATAAATTACAGCCGTATGTATTTTACTCAGATGAATTATATCTGTTTCGGGGAATCGCTAAATACTGGTGGGTTTGAACAGCTTTTGAAATGTATCTGTAGCTGACTACACTACTGAAATGCACTATGCTGTAGCTCAGTATTCTTTTGATGTAGTTATTACGGGTTAGGAAACTCCTGTGATAAGAATGTGGACAATAGATAATTATTCAAATAAACTTTCTGATGTATGAATTTATGGCAGCATCTATAGGGAAATGACAACCTAAACTGTCTTTGTTGGTACCTTGAAAACACAGATTTAAAATCATTTGCATCGTGTTAAAAAGAGGAATGAAGACCTTTACTTTTTGATCATTCACCATCACCTTGAGTGAAAAATACCATAAAGGCTCAACCATATTAGTAAGCAGCTTCAATCATTTCCTTTTGTGTGCACACAACTTATGTATTTAGGATTGTGTGTCTACTCCCTGCTTTTTTTCTGAGTACAAATCTCTGCTTATTTATTGCTCTCTTTAACAAATATTTCTCTTTTGTTTCTGAAACTATTGCTTCTTCCATCCCTGCTGTATGCTTACCTTGGGGAAATCTCTCAAACTTGCTCCCATTATTAGGAATATTGAATGAAAACAACCTACACTAAGCTTGCTGCCTTTCATCATATCTATCTATCTAACTTTTTATTATTTCCCAACATGTAGCCACTGAAATTCCTGCTGTTTAATGTCACATGTTCTTCACATGTTCCCTTCTAGTTATTTTCTTGTCTGCACTGAAACTAAGTTTTGCTGTCACCTGATAATCATATAAATGTCACCGTCCTCTCTCACAGAGATCCATCTCACGACGTAATAGTTCCGCTTCTTACATACTAATTTTACCTCTTTGAATCCGATTTAAGCACCGTCTGGAAAACAAAATAGGTTCTAAGATCCATATCCAACTTATAAATTCACCATTTGGATCCCATTATTTCTCATCATGTTATGTCTAGTCCTGGTCTTAAATGCTCATGTGGGACTGAGAATCTATACCTGAGTGAGAAACAGCACCAAATACAAAGAGTAGGACGCATCAGGGACAGACTCAAATAGGTCATTAGATCAGTGATATTTTCCTATTGACAGATTAGAGACGTCATTGATAGAAGCCCCACAGTCTTAATATTTTCGAGTTAGTTGGGAAAAAAGGACGTACTGTTTTCTTAAAGCTTCTGTGTGTCAGACATTATGCTAAATGTTTTCTGCACACAGTAGAAAGCAGAGTTAAGTGTTTTTACTTTAGGACTAGACTGACAAAGCTCTACCATAGAACTTTGTGGCAGTGAACAAGTATCCAAATCTCAATTTCTTCATTTGTATTAAAATGATTAACAGTGCAATTTACCTTATAAACATGCTCTGAGTATTGAATAAGGTAACACATGTGAACACTATACATAGTACCTGGTACCTCTTTATGGAGCCTGGCATAATTGAAGATAATGCACAACTGTTTTTTTTTTTTTTTTTTTTTGACATACTTTCCTTAGGTGCTTAATTTGGTCAGATTTTTTAATAGTGATAGTCATATTTTACTTTGCTTTAACATTATGTTGATAGTTTAGAATCTTGCATAATCTTGTCAGCATTCCTGGCCTACTGAGCTCTCCTTTCTTCAGCATAGTCACATCCCATCACTGCCGGAGACAGTGTTGAATAATGACTGAACAATCACAAATCCTGGATTAAACACCGTGAAACATAATTAGTTGCTAACAACACATGGTTATCAGTACTCTTCAAGTATAATTCCACAACTAGATGCAGAAAACCTGAGGGATAAACGTGAAATCTTGGTACAGTAGGGGAATTACAGGTATACATACAGTGAGGTCATGGACAGCCTACCAGAAAACAGTATTTCTGGAACATTTAATATCTTTTAGTACCTAAGTCTATACAGAGTTTTGTATCCAAAATACTCCCTTTGACAAAAGAATTCAAAAATCCTTACTAAAATATTTTAAGTGTATTGACTAAAATTTCTTCACCAGAATCTCACACACAAATACATTCTTAATATTTCCAGGAGGACTTTTTATTTTTCAACTTCTGATTGAAAAAACTTTCTATCGAAACAAAAACAGCTATATGCATTTCCTTTAAATGTTGCTGTATACTTTGATGCTTCCTTTCTACAAATTTTCCACATACCTTTATTTTTTTATGAATAGCTGAGCACATTAGGGGAAAAAAACCCAGTCTGTGAAGTCATAATGAAAAGCTGTCCAGCAGATAGACATCAGTATTTTAACACGAGTTTTAATAACCATAAGTATAAATAAGCACAAGGCAAGAGAATAAAAATTTGAATTGTAACTGGATTTTTATACACTAATCCAAAACATCCATTCTAAGATATATGCATCATCTGTCATACCCATGTCATTTGCGAAGAAAGGGAGACATTTGTGAATAGTCGTGTGAAACTGGCATACAAAGGCAAAGGACAAGTTTAAGAAAAAAGGTTGCATATTTATCAATGAGAAAGGAGAATAAGTGTTGAAATTAATTTTGAAAGAGCAGATTGCCATGTCTATGTCCATTGCAAGATTTCAATACTCCTACAGTTCTGGGATCTCCACTTAATGAATATTCATAGCTATTGAGACTTAGAACTCATGTAGACACACATTGTCCTTGGCATAATAATCTACATACATATGTGAACTAGAAAAATGGAAAGCTAGATGAGTAAGTTTACTGCCTATAATAGCTGATTAGGGCTAGTGTAACAAAGGACCACAGATAGGGTGGTTTAAGCAACGCAAGTTTAGCATCTCACAGTTCTGGAGGTTCTGAGGACAGAATCTGTCCTAGGCTTCTCTACTTGGCTTGTAGATGACTATCTTCTTCTCCCTGGGCCTCTTCATATCATCTTTGCTCTATGCACGTATGTTTCTGTGCACAAATTTTCTCTTCTTATAAGGAAACCAGGGTTACTGGATTAGGTCCCAATCTCATCGACTCATTTTACATTGATTACCTCTGTAAAGGCCTGATCTCCAAATAAAGTCACATTCTGAGCAGGGAGGTTAGAAGTTCGACATAGTTTTCCTTAGAAGATACAATTCGGGCCGGGCGCGGTGGCTCACACCTGTAATCCCAGCACTTTGGGAGGCCGAGGCGGGTGGATCACGAGGTCAAGAGATCGAGACCATCCTGGTCAACATGGTGAAACCCCGTCTCTACTAAAAATACAAAAAATTAACTGGGCATAGTGGCGCGTGCCTGTAATCCCAGCTACTCAGGAGGCTGAGGCAGGAGAATTGCCTGAACCCAGGAGGCGGAGGTTGCGGTGAGCCAAGATCACTCCATCGCAGTCCAGCCTGGGCAACAAGAGCGAAACTCCATCTCAAAAAAAAAAAAAAAAAAAAGAAGATACAATTCAACCTATGCATTGCCCTTACTACCTAGACTGATCTTAACAGTTTTGTAGACCTGAGCATTCCACCTGACATCAGTTTCCTGTACAAGCAAAGAAGGGAGTGGGCTATAACATTTGCCAGTAACCAAAAGAATTTCCAATTCCTAGTATGCAGCATTGGTGGGACAATACAACACATACACACATTTTATTGAAGATTATGATACTTTCAGCAGATGGTAGCACAGGTTTAGAAGAGATTTGCAGTATAAAAGTTTTAAGTTCACAAACACTGTGATCTTGTGATACATATATTTTTACACTGCACAAACTCCTCCATAGATCTTCCCATAAAGTAGTAGGAGCTAAGTCATCTGTTGTTTTTCATTAAATGGCTATAGTTCATTTTTATGTGTTTTTATTATATTAATATATGGGTGATGCTCTCAACTGAAGTAGCCAAAACTGTGCCTGATCAGTACAATCATCAATTAAACTTCTGCTCCTTTTATTGGCTCTTCAGCTGTGTTCTTGGCTCACTGATCACTTGAGTTCATATGAATGTAAACACTGCACTTTCCTCTTTAATATATCCTCTGAATTCACTAAATAAACAAGTAATATTTCTACCAACCAAATCTATTTCTATTCTCCATCAAAAATATTTTTATCTTGTGATTAATATTGTTCAATAAAGTAAACAATCAAAATAGAAACTAGAGTATAGAAAATTAGATCCCCCACATATAATATGTATACATATTATATTTTGATATAAAAGTTTGTCTCTATCTCATGGTAACTATTTTGTCTGCAACGCTTCAGTTATCTACATGATTTGTATCTATTATCAGATTCTTAAGAACCTGTACTTCATCCGATGAATTTGGAATTTCTATAATAGTTGTTATATATGTATGTGTATCTCTCTATATAATATTTAAGACATTTATTAGTATATAGGTAAAATGGTTATGCATTGTGTAGATACAAGCTAATCTGTAAAGTGATATGATTAAAAAGGTATATCACATAGTCTCTACTATTGAGCAAAGTAACTTTATGTGCAGAAGTGTGACAGGTACATCTAAATGTAAAAAAAAATACACAACCTTTCATGGCTAGTCGCCAGGTGGCTGTCTCAGAAACAAGCAGCACAGGATTCAAAGAGGAAGCCAGCACTCTACCAGGTGATGAAGAACGAAGAGGAAGCCAGCACTCTACCAGGTGACGAAAACGAAGAGGAAGCCAGCACTCTATCAGGTGATGAAGAACAAAGAGGAAGCAGCACTCTACCAGGTGAGGAAGAACAAAGAGGAAGCAGCACTCTACCGGGTGAGGAAGAACAAAGAGGAAGCAGCACTCTACCAGGTGACGAAGAACAAAGAGGAAGCCAGCACTCTACCAGGTGATGAAGAACAAAGAGGAAGCAGCACTCTACCAGGTGATGAAGAACAAAGAGGAAGCAGCACTCTACCAGGCGACAAAGAACAAAGAGGAAGCAGCACTCTACCAGGCGACAAAGAACAAAGAGGAAGCAGCACTCTACCAGGTGATGAAGAATAAAGAGGAAGCCAGCACTCTACCAGGTGAGGAAGAATAAAGAGGAAGCCAGCACTCTACCAGGCGACAAAGAACAAAGAGGAAGCAGCACTCTACCAGGTGATGAAGAATAAAGAGGAAGCCAGCACTCTACCAGGTGAGGAAGAATAAAGAGGAAGCCAGCACTCTACCAGGCGAAAAAGAACAAAGAGGAAGCCAGCACTCTACCAGGTGAGGAAGAATAAAGAGGAAGCCAGCACTCTACCAGGCGACAAAGAACAAAGAGGAAGCCAGCACTCTACCAGGTGAGGAAGAATAAAGAGGAAGCCAGCACTCTACCAGGCGACAAAGAACAAAGAGGAAGCAGCACTCTACCAGGTGATGAAGAATAAAGAGGAAGCCAGCACTCTACTGGGTGAGGAAGAATAAAGAGGAAGCCAGCACTCTACCAGGCGACAAAGAACAAAGAGGAAGCAGCACTCTACCAGGTGATGAAGAATAAAGAGGAAGCCAGCACTCTACTGGGTGAGGAAGAATAAAGAGGAAGCCAGCACTCTACTGGGTGAGGAAGAATAAAGAGGAAGCCAGCACTCTACCAGGCGACAAAGAACAAAGAGGAAGCAGCACTCTACCAGGTGATGAAGAATAAAGAGGAAGCCAGCACTCTACCAGGTGAGGAAGAATAAAGAGGAAGCCAGCACTCTACCAGGCGACAAAGAACAAAGAGGAAGCCAGCACTCTACCAGGCGACAAAGAACAAAGAGGAAGCAGCACTCTACCAGGTGATGAAGAATAAAGAGGAAGCCAGCACTCTACTGGGTGAGGAAGAATAAAGAGGAAGCCAGCACTCTACCAGGCGACAAAGAACAAAGAGGAAGCAGCACTCTACCAGGTGATGAAGAATAAAGAGGAAGCCAGCACTCTACCAGGTGAGGAAGAATAAAGAGGTAGCAGCACTCTACCGGGTGAGGAAGAAAAGAGGAAGCCAGCACTCTACCGGGTGAGGAAGAACAAAGAGGAAGCCAGCACTCCACCGGGTGAGGAAGAACAAAGAGGAAGCCAGCACTCTACTGGGTGAGGAAGAATAAAGAGGAAGCCAGCACTCTACCAGGCGACAAAGAACAAAGAGGAAGCAGCACTCTACCAGGTGATGAAGAATAAAGAGGAAGCCAGCACTCTACCAGGTGAGGAAGAATAAAGAGGAAGCCAGCACTCTACCGGGTGAGGAAGAAAAGAGGAAGCCAGCACTCTACCGGGTGAGGAAGAACAAAGAGGAAGCCAGCACTCTACCAGGTGAGGAAGAACAAAGAGGAAGCCAGCACTCTACCAGGTGAGGAAGAATAAAGAGGAAGCCAGCACTCTACCGGGTGAGGAAGAACAAAGAGGAAGCCAGCACTTTACCAGGTGATGAAGAACGAAGAGGAAGCAGCATCCTACCAGGTGATGAAGAATAAAGAGGAAGCCAGCACTCTACCAGGTGAAGAAGAACGAAGAGCAAGCAGCACTCTACCGGGTGACGAAGAACAAAGAGGAAGCAGCACTCTATCAGGTGATGAAGAATGAAGAGGAAGTAGCACTCTATCAGGTGATGAAGAATGAAGAGGAAGCAGCACTCTACCAGGTGATGAAGAATGAAGAGGAAGTAGCACTCTACCAGGTGATGAAGAACAAAGAGGAAGCAGCACTCTATCAGGTGATGAAGAATGAAGAGGAAGTAGCACTCTACCAGGTGACGAAGAATAAAGAGGAAGCAGCACTCTACCAGGTGATGAAGAACCAGGAGGAAGCAGCACTCTACCAGGTGAGGAAGAATAAAGAGGAAGCAGCACTCTACCAGGCGACAAAGAACAAAGAGGAAGCAGCACTCTACCAGGTGATGAAGAACAAAGAGGAGGTGGGATTGATTACTTTCAGAGCAGGATGAGACTTAAGGAAAAAAAAAACTCTTAGGGTGTAGTGTCATCAAAGAAGGAAAAATACAAATTGGTTGTTTGGTAAAGTTTACTTTGTCAAAAAGTTTTTGTATAATAAATTGGAGTAGGTCGTGGTGGAAATCTCTATGGAGTACTTTGAATATCAAGTAAATTTAGATTATTTTTTTACTCTCAAGGGATATTTCTAAGTAGAGTTTACAGTATGTGATTTAAGAATCTTTTCTATTATTAATGTTTAGAAGAGACTTGAGGGATGACAAAAATTAACAGGAAGTGTTAACTGCTAGGACTAGTAGATGGAAAGAAAAAGAAGTCTACCAAGACAGCCAGAGGAACGAAAACATAAAGCTTGATGACATAATAAGTGAACTTAGAAGGGAAGACAGAACCCTCAGAAAGGACAAGAACTCTATTTTTTGAGGTTGTAAAGTAGAAAATGTAAGAAGTGATGAGTTTCACTTTTAATATATTGGGTAAAGATCAAATAAAGTCATATTTGTTGTAATTTGGAAAGAATTTGTAGGGTGATGGCAGATGAAATCAGAAATGTATTTAACAAATATTTATTAAAACCCTTCCAAGTTCCAAACTTTGGAGATAAAACGGGAAATAAGATATATGTGATCCTTGCTGTTTAGTAGGAGGGACAACCAAACACAAGAAGTAAATAAATTTTTGAGACAATACATGGAGAGAAGGGCCCTATGCCACTTACCTTTGCAGTAGATATAAAGGCTGCTTAATACAGTCAAAGTTCAGTGTCAACAAAATTCAGTGAAGAGATGCTTAGTAATTAACAATGATCAACTGGATCCAAAGCACCTTTGAGCTTCTTGAAAATGTCATCCTATTTGTTCATTTGCTTTTCATTTCCATGGTAAAGAGAATATTTTAACCTTTAATATGTAAAGGTGAGAAAAGAAAGGAGAAACTAAAATTCCTCACTGGAGAACATAACTTATTCCCAAGTGAAGAAGGCTTTCTCACCGAGTACATTTTATCTCACATTTCATGAGGCATCATAGTGAGATGAGGTAGAGCATAAAAACTCTAACTTGAGTTTCTACATCTTATGTAATGTTTTATTTATTTATTTATTTATTTATTTATTTATTTATTTTGAGACAGAGTCTTGCTCTGTCACCAGGCTGGAGTGCAGTGGTGTGACCTTGGCTCACCACAACCTCTGCCTCCCAGGTTCAAGTGATTCTCCTGCCTCAGCCTCCTGAGTAGCTGGGACTACAGGCATATGCCGCCACCCCCGGCCAATTTTCTATTTTTAATAGACACAGGGTTTCACTGTGTTGGTCAGGATGGTCTCAGTCTCTTGAACTTGTGATCCACCCGCCTTGGGTTCCCAAAGTGCTAGGAATATAGGCGTGACCTACCACGCTCAGCCAGTGATGTTTTATTTTTATCCATGTTTCTTATGAGGTGGATAATCTGACTGTAAATGAGATAGGTGCTTCAACACTGGTGGATAACCTAGTGTAAAAATTGGTTGAAAAATGTGGCTCCTACCCATCTTCCTATTGAGCTGATGTTAAATTTGCAGGGGGCTGGCTCAGAACTTCAGAGTATAGTGCCCCAATCCTCCAGAGTCCAGGACTCACTCTAGGGGTAAAGAGAGGCAGTTTGCCCTGGGAAGCTGGGGTGAATTCAGGGTGACTATATTCTTAGCCTAGATGTATTCAGGCAGCAGTTGAAGCGGGCAGAGTTAGTCCTTGTCCTTTCCTTTATCCATTACAATCTATACCTAATTAACACGAAGTAAAATAATGATAATGCAAATAATTAAATGTGTCACATTAATTTTCTGGTAAGTTGAATTAGTTCACAACATCCTATTTCAGCAGGGAACATGAACTTTCTACGCTGATCTTATTTTGCTCACATAGCAAGTAATTGGTTACTATGTTTAAATTTAGAGAAAATAGACATTTTCATATTAATTTTTTCTTCATTTGTGCAAATGTATGGGGTACAAGAGGAATTTTGTTACATGTATATAATGCATAGTGATTAAAAAGTCAGGGTACTCAGGGTGTCCATCACCCAAGTACAACACATTTTTGTTAAGTGTAGCCATTTTACTCTACTATCAAAAACTGAATTTGTAATTTATTCCTCCTCCTTTGTTTGAACCATTTAACTCATTTCTTTTTATTCTAGTATCGGGTTTTTTTTCCAGTAGGATTTTTTTCCTATTTTAATTTTTTTATTGTACTTTAAGTTCTGGGGTACATGTGCAGATCCTACAGGATTGGTGCATAGGTACACACATGCCATGGTAGTTTGCTGCCTCCATCCCCCCATCACCTACATCAGGCATTTCTCCTAGTGTTATCCCTCCCCAACCTCCCCACCCCTGCTGTCCCTCCTCTAGCCCCCTAACCCCCAACACACACCAGTGTGTGATGTTCCCCTCCCTGTGCCCATGTGTTCTCACTGTTCAACACCCGCCTATGAGTGAGAACATGCGGTGTCTGGTTTTCTGTTCTTGTGTCCATTTGCTGAGAATGATCATTTCCAGATTCATTCATGTCCCTACAAAGGACACAAACTCATCATTTTTTGTGGCTGCATAGTATTCCATGGTGTATATGTGCCACATTTTTTTTGTCCAGTTTATCATCGATGGGCATTTGGGTTGGTTTCAGGTCTTTGCTATTGTAAACAGTACCAAAATGAACATATGTGTGCATGTGTCTTTATAATAGAATGATTTACAATCCTTTGGGTATATATCCAGTAATGGGATTGCTGGGTCAAATGGAATTTCTATTTCTAGATCCTTGAGGAATCACCACACTGTCTTCCACAATGGTTGAACTAATTTACACTCCCACCAACTGTGTAAGAGTGTTCCTATTTCTTCACATCCTCTCCAGCACCATTAAAACATCTGGAGACAACAGTATCAGTTCTTAAAAGTCAACCTCAGTCCTGCCATCTTCAGGAAAGGTTTTTTATCTCTCTACTTTTAAAGAAGATGTCCCCTCTATGGTTTCCTTTCTCCATGTTCCTACAGCTTTTATATATAATATATTAAATTTTTAAATGTCTTTTTGTAAATCTGTCATTTTCCCATATAGATTTTAAGCTTCCGACAAAGTGTCTGTGCCTAATAAATCAAATACTACACCACTCAATATGTTGTAAACATTCAATAAATTCTTATTATGTGACTGATGCATTGACCACAGCCACCAAAATATTGTAAGGAACATTTGCACAAAGAACTTAGTCTGGATGTGAACATATTAACCTTGGTATTTTGGGAGGAGGGGAGATTAATATGTGATTAAAATGTTTTACATGTAATTAGAATAACACATCTTCCTTTACTTTAAAATACATAATGTAATAACATCTGTGCCCTTTAGCCTAAAACACTATTTGGAAATAACATCAGAACAATATCAGAATGACAAGTTACTTGGCAGGAAACTGGAATCTTAAAGGATGTTTGATTTCTTATAAAATCTTACAGATATGGTATGTAAAATAATAGACAAATCAATAACAGGTTAAAATCCATTTCTTAAATGGCTACATCAATGTTAAAAAACTCTCAGAAAACTGTTCTCTTCTCAAGCTATGTGTCAATTAGCAACCTATGAAAGGTAGAGACATTTTTTAAAAACTCAAAATTTTTAAAGAGGTTTCCTATAGTTATTTTATAGAATCCAATTTCCTCAATGCCCCAGAATGTAGATGTCTTATTTTATCTAAAAAACAAAAACAAAAAACCTCCAAGTAATCAATTAAGATTTACAGGTAATTTTTAGACACAGTATATATTATGAGGATACCATATTTTGCTGCTTTGAAATCAATAAACCATGTACCTACAGTATTTTAAAAATCAACTTTAAAAAGTGAAACTGTGACTCATAATTTTAATTTTCTTAAATGTTAGCTCTCATATCATATTCTCATAATCTTCTCTCATTAATAAAGGGCATTATTAAAGATATATATATATATCATAGGCAAAATTTTGAGCTTTACAGTATTTTTTAAACTGACTTTAACATTTATCATAGATTAAAATGAAATATGTTATTGGTTGTCAGTAAAAATGGTGTTTTTCCTGCATATTAAAATATAAATTGTTCCCTACTGTAAAAGTCTTAAAGTTCCACAGTAATATTAGCAATAGTTTAAGGTCAAATATAATGTGATGATGTGAAATATCACCTACATATGCCCTTTCCTGCTTCCCTCGGCTATCACCGGCACCTTCCCATCTGAGTGCTAAACTGGAAGTCCTGGATTGTTAGTTCACATCTGAGAAAAAAAAAAAAAAAGCTGTCTTTTGAATCCTAAATGAAAAAGAAGTACCTTTCCAAAGGGCAAACTTTTAAAATCTTCCCTTTAGGTATTAAGGAGGCAAAAGGCTTCTGCCATGAAAGAAAGAAAGAGAGAGAGAGAGAGAAAGAGAGAGAGAGAGGAAAAGAAAGAAAGAAAAAGAAAGAGAAAGAAAGGAAAAGAAAGAAAAATAAAGGAGAGAAGGAGGGAGGGAGGGGAGGGGAGGGGGGAAAGGATAGGGCCTGGAGAATGGGGTAGCATGAATAGAGTTTTAGAGAGCAATAATTGGGGTATCTAAAATTGGTATTCTTGATATATCTCCTCACAATATGTAGGGATATTTGCAAGTAAAGGAAACTGGTATCATATTCCCTAAATGAAATGTTCCAATGAGCAGAATCTCTGGACACATCCTAGTGGCTCAGAATTGTGGTAAATGCCAAAAAGAGATGCAGAGTGCTATTACAAGAAGGAAGGTCAAGGAAGGCTTACTATTTCTGTGGAGCTGCTGCAGCCTGGGAAGAAATCCCTGGGCTTCCCAAATGCCTAAAGAACGAAGGAGATGCTATGGCATTAATAAGCTTGCCACTTCGTTGCTCCACCCAAGAAGGCATCCGGAAGTGAAATATCCCTGAGAAAGCTGTGGAGCAGACTACTCATTGAAGATGCGAGGGAGCAGTAATCATTTCTCTGTAGAATTCTTGGTACCATGAGGTTATGGAGTATGTGGCCAGCTGGGCACTGGAGGAACACTTAATGTGCCACATAAAACCGTTAGTATAAGATATCTGAGAAAACAGAGGACCTAAAATTAAACAGCTAGATGTAACCAGACGGAAAACAGGCTGGGTAAATACCCTGGCAGTCAGAGCCAGTAGATAACGGAGCGCAAACGAAACCAACAACCTGTAGTTATTTTTCAGAGGGCCTCAAACATCGACAGTCTCCACTCCTTCCAAGCGCCCCTCACTACTCTTCTTTGGATGGGCTTGAAATACTTTGGGAGTTTAGAATGTGCAACAGGAATGAGAAGAGTTCAAAATAGCTTAATTTTCCTTTCCTACTCTCTTTTCTACTTGAGAATACTCAAACCCGAAGTAACTGAAAAAAAAAAAAACAAGGTGGACTGAATTTAACTGACTGGGAAAGAATCACTTATAGATGACCTGCTACATAGGCAAGGCATGCTGAGGCTTCAGAACCAAGAACGTTTCATAAAACTCCAGCTCTATATTTGCTTATATCTGGTGGTAAATATTCAATTACATTTGTTACTCAAACGCATCATATGATCTATATTGTTTATATATCCTCTTACAACAGTAGGAGAGTCTTCTGGATCAGAAACCATATCTTAACTCTAACACATCAAGAAGTTGAGATCTAAAATGAATACTATGTATAGTTTCTAAAAAGTTATATGTGTAAAGAAAACTTATCTCAAAAACTAAGTGCTGATTATTTTTCTTGCTAATCATTGGTTGAAGAAAATTTCTCATGTATAACAGGATTAATACCAGAACGGGTCATCATTTTTGAAGCATGTTAGTTTCATACATATGCCTGTTTCAACCCAATACAATTGATTGTGATTATTATTGTCTATTTATAAAATTTTGAATCTTTCGGCCTGATGGACATCTTTAGTTTTACAGCCTGGCAAAGAGAATTCCCTTTATATTTCATTCAACTTCAAGTATTCCAGTAGTGATATTCTGAAAACAGAACTGGCTATCTACCAACACAAATAATTCAATCTGAACAAACATTTTTCCCTACCATATGCTTACGTAATGGTACCAAGTATACAATAGATAGTCTATGTTAATTTTAATTCTGAAACAGAGACATATAGGACAACATTCCTTTAAGATACTATGCAGCCATAAAAAACGATGAGTTCGTGTCCTTTGTATGGACGTGGATGAACCTGGAAACCATCATTCTCAGCAAACTGACACAAGAACAGAAAATCAAACACCACATGTTCTCACTCATAAGTGGGTGTTGAACAATGAGAACACATGGTCACAGGGAGGGGAACATCACACACTGAGGTCTGTGGGGGGTAACTAGGGGAGGGACAGTGGGTGGTGGGGAGTTGGGGAGAGATAGCATGGGGAGAAATGCCAGATATAGGTGATGGGGAGGAAGGCAGCAAATCACACTGCCATGTGTGTACCTATGCAACCATCTTACATGTTCTTCACATGTACCCCAAAACCTAAAATGCAATTTAAAAAACCATTACAAAAGAAAGCACCAAAATGTCCACAAAAGCATACACAAGGTTATGTATCTCCAACAGCCCAATGCGACAAGATACCTTCACACCCAGCCTGCAAGTGGACGGTTCTCTCTCCTCCTCCCCAACTGAAGATAAACAACGCCAGCCTTTGGCATCATCAGCTAGTCAATAACAT
Organism: Aotus nancymaae; assembly: GCF_030222135.1. Classification (NCBI taxonomy): domain Eukaryota; kingdom Metazoa; phylum Chordata; class Mammalia; order Primates; family Aotidae; genus Aotus; species Aotus nancymaae. The sequence goes on along the minus strand of NW_026988423.1, from coordinate 4,523,630 downwards.
CATTTTCCAGGTCTTTCTTCAAAAAGACAGTCCTCCTCCTCTTTAGCCCTTTTTTCACTGTCAAACTAAGGAAGAATCTGCCACCAATAATTTTACCTAAACCTCCAATGACTGACTACTTCTCCACTGTGAATAAATGTCTTCAGAATGCTCAAAAAAAAAATAATAATAATAATAATTTGTTTCAGCCTTCTTTATGAGGTTTATTAGCTTTTCCCTAAATCTGTGATTTTTAGTGGGTGTTTATGAAATGTTTGAAAAATAACATGGGGAGAAATGCCAGATATAGGTGATGGGGAGGAAGGCAGCAAACTACATTGCCATGTATGTACCTATGCAACAATCTTGCATATTCTTCACATGTACCCCAAACCCTAAAACACATTTATATATATATATATATATATATATATATATATATATATATATTTAAATGCTGGTTGAATAAATGTGTTAAATAAGAGATCCACATAAGAGATAGCAGACCTTAGTAGTTTGCTGTGATCTTTTGCTCACATTGCATTTCCATGAATAAAAATCTATATTGCCTTCCGAGTTTCTAGAAGACCTCCTTGCTTTTACTATGCTATTAGTAGGATAGTCAGTGACTGAATTCAATTTCTTCAGTAGGATTCCAGGTTACTTAAACTCATAATATCCTAATCATATCTTTTGGTAAAGGATGACATTTCTCAGCCACAAAGTGAATGATCTCTGTAATTTTTAGCCAAGTCCTGAAGTGGCTCTAAAATTTAGTAATGGTCTTCCTGACTTATCCTGCAAAAGCTTTAATTTAGATCATGATGCCTGAGCCTTGGAAAGTATCTTCACCAAGGCAAGACCGAAAAGATTATTTGGGTCTCTTGGATCAGTGATCCTCAAATTTTAAAGTGTGTCTTGAATCAGAGGAATCTTGTTGAACTGCAAATTCAGTGTACCCTACTAAAGTTCAATATTTATTGATTTTAATTATAAAAGTCACAAGTTTCTTGCAATAATACTATATATAGTCATTTATATATGGCAGAAGGAGGAATTCAGTGAAGTTTCTGCATTATAAAAATTGTAATTCATAGCACTGTGGACACAGCCTCTGTATCATTAGTTATTCTTTATTTAGAATAAGGTATTAGAGAAAAATATTGGTAATTCGTACATATACTGTGTGCTTTACGTCTTATATGCTCCTGATTCCTGACACATTTAATTTTGCTTTTCCACAAACTGCTTTTTAATATTGCACTTTGCCTATTATTTTTACTAATATTTCACGTAAATACTTGTTTAAAGGAGACATGCTTGAGAGGTTTAGAATATTTTCATATTAAGTCCACTTATTTTAAAACAAAGACTGAGTCATGGGTAAGGAAATCATCAGCACAGTATTAAGAAAACACCTACAAATATTTTCCCTTATTTTATTTCTATTTTTTAATATATAATTGACACATAATAATCGTACATATTTATAGAGTACTCTGTGATCTTTCGATGCATGTAAAGTATAATGATCAAATTGGTGTAATCACCATATCAATCCCCCCCTTTTTTTTGGTGGCAACAGTTAAAATCTTCTAGCTGTCTTGAAATACACAGTACATCGTTCTTTGCTACAGTCTCCAGTAGTGTGTAACAGAACACCAAAATTCATCCATCTAACTCACTTTGTACCCACTGACCACCCTTTCCTTGTCCCCCCATGTCCCCACTACCCTCCCAGCCTCTGGTAACCACTATTCTACTCTCTACTTCCATGAAATCAACTAATTGATTCTACATATGAGTGAGATCATGCAGTGTGTGTCATTCTGTACCTGGCTTATTTCACTTAATATTATCTTTAATGACTTGCGACTTGATCAAAATAACAATGGAAATTGTCCATGTCATCACCTATGTGTCCTATCAAAAATCAACTAGAAAGTGAGGATTACCACACCAGAGTCCTTCTGAATGAGATAAAAACACCACCTTTTACATTATTGTGCTGAGTTTAAATGCTACCACCTACCGGGTTGCGCTGATCTAAAGCAGCACCATTAACAGCAGTGTGGCAGACCATCGTTAACCACCTGCAGCTTTGTGAGGGGCAAAACTGATGCTACCTATTGCGTTGTGACTAAAGCACTTCTTTTCACAGTTGCACTCCAAGGTAAGAGCTCATATTGATAGAACCGGCCAGGGCGAACCTCAAATCCCACTGTATCCCAATACATGCTGGGTTGATTCTAATAGTTAACCTTTCCCTGCCCCTAAAGTACACTGAGCTTCTTAACAGTGCACAGGTGAAGAACAACTGCATGCTGTGAATTGAGCTGACACGATGGTCTAAACACAAAGAAACAGACCAAGGCTACCTTCTGAGTATAAGCTTTGTCCAGATACCAGCAACATCCCTCAGACAGGCAGAGTGTTAAAGCCTCACTTGTCTGCATTAGCTGCAGCTTTTCACACTACTGCACTTAATGGAAAAACCTACCAGCCAAAGCACTCCACTCAGCAAAACTGCTTGTAGCAAATAAACACTACTTTCTACAGTACTAGAAGAGTAGACAAGGCTAGGTCACGCAAGGTTGAGACTAAAACGCTTCTTCACAATAAAGCAACACTATCTGCTGAATCCATTAAAAAGTATGACAATACTGGATAGATCATGCATGAAAAATAGAGACTATTCTAGGTAGACCAACCATCAGGCCTGTGTAGTAATTGTAATCATCAGATATGTCTATAGAACATCCCAGTTAAAGCGCACCAATTCTAAAAAGGGAAAAATCCCTAACAACTCCCGCAATCTCTGTACCTAAAAGAGAGGACACTCTTCATCCTGCTTACCTCTGGCAAAGGCATATATTAAGATAACTGGCACATTCCAGTGATTTATCTTGTCTTGGCATTATATTGGGAATAGGAAAGAGATTTTGAAAAACACTCAGAAGTAGAGATGGACATAATCCAAATCACGGGGATCTGGCAGAAGTTATACATTCTGGTCCAGATCCTCTGTAAACATAGATGAAGGAGGGGTTGAAAACAATAATACAGGAATAGCTTTTACATGGTGGGATTTTATTGATGGGAAGAACATAGCAATCTAAAATTTGTTAAAATACTAACTTTGTTTCAATACTAAAATGTATTTTCTATTATTAAATCTGCTTAATATAGAATTAATTAGTCTCTGCAACCATAGAAACACAACACTTTTCTATGATGAAGAAAGTGAAGGTGAGAGTAAGAAAAAATACCATTCTATCATAGCATGCTTTTGTGGCCACGTGATGATATCCACTTTTAATAAAGGCAGTTAAGTGGTGAAGTTGCAGTGACGGGGGTCCCCAGTGTGTGACAGAATCATTTACAGAATCAGTGAACAACTGACAGTTCCTTTCATAAAAGTGACAAGGGTTTACATTCAATTTTTATGTCTTATGTGCTTTGTTGGCCTGGAACATAGAGTTGTTGTTATTTCTTTATTTTTATTATGTATCCTTCAGGCATTCTAGAAATCAAGGGGCTATGACAAGAGAGTATCAAAAATCTTTATGCTCTTAATCCATAAACAGCTAAAATATGCATTTGGATTATAGGGTTATAATCAAGGAAAGAAATCACTCCCCATCAGAAGAGGGAAATCCAGGGCCAACAGTCAGAGACGTATCTAAGCTAATTGTAAAAGCCAGTCTTGGAGGGAAAGATCATTTATTTACACATTCTTTATAAAAATCGATTTGTTGAAAGCCTGTGTTGTCACATTCTAGGAGTTGTCATCTCTATTACCATTGCCTCCCTTTTTATTTCTCATATTGCATTGGCAAACCATTGAACAACATTGTTGCTTCTAACTTTAACATACATTCAGAAGCTGACAATTAAGCTCCACATCCTCTGTTACCATGTTGGTCCAAAGACCGTCATTTCTTACTCAGACCTCTGCACTCACCTCCTTACACTCTCCCCACGCTTCTCCTACAGTTCTCTGAAAACGACTCTTCTGCTTTTGAAATATGATCTTGTTCTACTTCAAATTTACAAAGAAAATACAAAATAAAAATATTTACATGATATTAATTTTACATTCCCCTAAGTTACTCTCATATCTTTGTACCTTTCTTCCCTTTCCTTTCTTTTTTTCTAATTTTGTTGTGCCCTTCAACAGATAATTTTTAAGGGGAATCTCCTCTACTCATCATGTACAGGTCTTTACCTCTGTTTTACTCTCCTAACTCCAGCTTGGCTTCTTCCCATGTTATCATACTCACATGGCTATGTCTCCATCTTACAGATTGGTCATCATTGCAGCATTTGATACACTGACGGTTTCCTCAGTTTTAGGTCATTTCTTTCTCTCGGTTTCCTGACTTCTACTCTGCTGGCTTGCTTTCTACTTTGCTGGCATTTGTTCTTGAATTAGTTGTTATGTCTGTTCTTTTCCCAGACATCATTTAACCTTATCCGCAGATTTTATTGGAACTTCTACTGTTACTCATTTACTAACCCCTCTCTAGGGAATCTCACCCGGTTCCGTGGCTTTAAAGTCAGAGATATCTTGAAAACAGTCAACTTTGTGTAGCTTTCCATCGCTGACTTCCAGAGACTCCAGACTTATATATCCAACCACCTGAGCAGCCTCTGCATAGAGGAATTACAAATTTAAGAGGTTCAAAGTGGAGCTACTAATTTTTCTTCCAAAATTCATACTCTCCCAGTCTTCACCATTCAGTAAACGGCCCACCTGTTTCTGCTCAAGGAAAAAATTCAGGAATTGTCCTTGTTTTCTTTCCGTATTCTTAAAATACTGTTACTTTTCTCCATCTCTACTGGGATTTCAATACTCATTTTTATTATTCCATTATACTAAGGAATTTTAAGTGTCAAAATACTGGTATTTCAGTTTGATAAAATCTTTACTTTGGGCATTTGTCTGCAAATGCTTGGCCCTCTATATTTTTCTTACTCTCCCGTTTCCTGCCTTCTCTTATCCTTATTCACGACACCTGTATCTCAAGTCCCCCCAGCCTCTCTTTACTCCATAACTTTTACAATACCCACGTCAGTATCTTGTTATCTCTCTTCCCCTATCTGCTGCCAGATAAAAAGGTTTTGTTGAGTCATGTAAAAAGAATATTCTAAAATAAGTAGATGTCTGGTGGAGAGGAGAAGAGGTAAATCATGAGCTGGGCTTTGCTGGTGTTAGCAGGGGTTTAAATTTGCTGGCCAAGAAAAAGCAATCCCAACCTCCTTCCAGAGAACCAACAAAAAGATACACGGGCTTGGCCAGGCACTGTGGCTCACATCTGTAATCCCAGCATGTTGGGAGGCCAAGGCAGGCAGATCACGAGGTCAGGAGTTCGAGACCAGCCTGATCAACATGGTGAAACCTTGTCTCTACTAAAAGTACAAAACTTAGCTGGGTGTGGTGGCATGTGCCTGTGATCCCAGCTACTCAGGAGGCTGAGGCAGGAGAATTGCTGGAACCTGGGAAGCAAGGGTTGCAGTGAGCTGAGGATGCACCACTGCACTCCAGCCTGGGTGACAGAAAAATACACTCCAGCCTAGGTGACAGAATGAGACTCCCTCTAAAAAAAAAAAAATACACAGGCTTAAGATAACTTTTCCTTAGGGGAAAAGATCAACTAAACGTCTCTTAAAGCCTCTCAACAGGGCAGGAAAGCCTGGGCCAACATGGAGAAGTTACATCAAAGGCAGCAGCAGCTCAGTGATCCTCATGCATTGTGGGCTCAAGTCAAAAAAAGCACAGAGTCATCAGTAGTTCACAATTTACATTATAACTGTAATTTGTTAAATGCATTTATAGTTATATTAGTTTATGCTTTGATATTTTGTAATATGTTTATCATATCTTTATTTGAAATATAGTAAATATTTTATAGGCATTTGGAAAAATAAATTCTGAACAACTTTTTTTTTAATGCTAGCATCCCTGGTGTTGCAGCACTTCACAGAATAAACTCGAGCATGGTCCAGATGATTGGCACTAGCTGCCTTCTTTAATCATCTCAAGCCATCGTTCCCTTTGCTTACTATAGATGTTCTGCGTTTGCCTCCTTTTCATTTCTTACTCTAAAATCCTTCCTGCCATAGCCTTTGCATTTGCTATTCCCTTTGTCTGAAATGTTCTTGCCATGACTCTGCATAGTTTTACTATGGTGACTGACACATATCTACACACACAATTTGTACAGAGGTCTAAATATTTTTCCAGATTTACATTCAATGACCTTTATATAACAGATGTTTGTATTATATCAAGTACTGTTATCACTCAAAAATGTTGTACTATCTTTTTTTTCTTTCCTTCTTTTTTTTTTTTTTGTTTTTTGAGATGGAGTCTCACTTTGTTGCAGTGGCATAATCTCGGCTCACTACAACCTCTGCCTCCTGGATTCAAGTGATTCTCCTGCCTCAGCCTTTTGAGTAGCTGGGACAACAGGCACCTGCCACCATGCCCAGCTAATTTTTGTATTTTTAGTAGAGATGGGGTTTCACCACATTGGCCAGGCTGCTCTCCACTCTTGACCTTGTGATCTGCCCACCTCTGCCTCTCAAAGTGCTGGGATTACAGGCATGAGCCACTGCATCTGGCCCTATTGTCCTATCTTAACCTTGCCACTTATGAATTAATTAATATCATTGCCATTTGATGAGTGGAAGAATTTCAGGGTGGCTTAGTGATTTGCACAAAGTCATACAGCTAATAAACAACAAAGCCAGGGGTTGAGCCCAGGGTTTCTGATTTCAGATTTCCTTTTCATTAATCTCTGAGATCACTCACGCTTTTGCGTTTCTGTAGCCAGCAGTCTTTTCTCTTTTATTTTTATTATTATCAATGGTAGCTTTTGAAATTGTACTCTGAATAACTGATGCTTTTATGCTTTCTTTGACTTGTATAATCATTGCTGTCTGCTTTTTCTCCACTTTCCCCTCCCACTGCATTCACTGAATTTCTCTTTTGCTTACAGAGGCCTGTTTATCTCTGGTCATGATGTTCATCTTCCCCTGGATGATCCTCCCTCCTCTATACCTGAAGTTCATCTTTCAAGGACTGGCTATTCCCTCACTAGCCCAGTGAATCTCTCCCTAAATCATTCTTCTGTAAAACTCTCTTCCTGAATCTTTTAGATACTATGTGAATGAACTCCATACAATTATGACTCATCTTCTATTACTCACCTTAATTTTTCTGCTCATTAACTTTCCCCTGTACCCAAGAACATTATAAAAATATTATGAGGATAGGAAGCGTATTTTATATTTCTGTAAAGACTTTGTGGCATTCCTTCTATTCCAATGTTAGAGACACAGTATTTGTTTTATATAATATACACTCGACTGGTAATAGCCATTAACTTTTAAGTTGATACTGACATGTAAATGTGCATGTCTGAATTTTCTTTCTACTCAAATATCTTTTCTTCAAATATATTTAAAGTGTAATGGTTTATTAACATCAATGTACTTTCTAAATATTTATAGAAAGGAATTTGTGACTTGAACTAACATGTGTATTTACTATAGAAAACATATTATCAAGATCACCTTTGATTCATTTTCTATTACCATATTTCTTCAAGGCAAAATTACTGTTTTCATATTCTAAATATACATGTGCTTTACTTCAGATCTCTTCTGAAGCAGTATTTTTCTGCTTTTGGTGGTTTTGAACATTGAATACATGAATACTGAATAATCAGGGTAGAACTTACTGAATTCTATGTTGAAATTAATCAAAGAACTTAAATATGCACATTTAACACACTTCCAAATTATTGCGTTTTGCATGTTATTGATGGTGATTTCCTCTGAAATTGTATAATCATGACTACATTTGTCTGGCTTATTCCCATCTTGTTGTTCAGATAGACAGTATTTATAAAGCATTTCCCTCTACTAAAGGGGATATTAATTATAAAGCTGACCCTCCAAAGTCATCCGCTTATATTTTGACAGTGTTTGTGTTACCATTTTGCTGTACTGCTCTAGTCTCACAAACATGTTCATGTTTCACATTTCCTCAACGCCATTTTCTATCTACAATCCTGGTCTCAAACAGCACACTGCCTATCAAGATACAAACATTATTGCTTTTGTTATTTTTATTTCTACTAACAAAAAAAAATCAAGCCTATGTATACTTGAGAGAAAACTAATTACCTCATGTAATTAATTACTTTTCCACAACAGCAACTGTGACAATTACTCATTCTAAGAAAGTCTAATCACATTATAGAAACTTGTTCCAGTTACTTAGCTCCCAAGGCAGGCAGGAATATTGCAACCAAGTTGATCTGTGGTGACACCTGTTTCACTGTGTCATACTGGTGTGGTTTCTATCATCCTGGATTTCCTTGATTTCTGAAGGTAAATGCAGGTCAGATGTCAGCCCAGATGTCAACAGCTAGGTATCTATAATTCCTCTGGTTTTAGGAATTTTCCTTTTACTTTTAACATATTAAATAAAATGGCTTGAAGACCCACCCCCAGAGAGTTGAATGTTCAAATTCTCATATCTCTACCACATGGCCCACAAGAGCTCACTAGGGGTTTGATGTTTCATTATTATACCTTGCCCTGAAGTCCCACTTTCCCAGAATTCCTAATTTTACCCATGAACATTTTCTTTTCCTTTTCTTAATCTGAAAATGACACAAACATGGAATATAGTACCTTTGTCTTGACTTCTACAAAATGTCATTTGCATAAAGTGATTGTACATGGTGGTCTTAAACTATAGATTTTGGGCTAATAGTGGGGAAGGTATAGTAGTCTTGGGACTTTCTCACTGGCCAAATGTTTTCCTCAGGTTCTTGTTCTCTTGCTCTGCTGTTCCTCTTTGCTTCTTCCTTTTCTGGATCATCTCCAAGAAAATTAAAAGGTCTCTATTTTATTAAGTAGAATCATTCTGCTCCTAATGTCACTCAGCACGAACCCATTTTGACCAAACTTTTGAAGTACTCTTTTGAAAACCAAAATAATCCTTCAAAGTGTCTTGCTAGCAAATGGCATTTATTTTGTTTAAGAGAGAACTGTGCTACTAGTTTTTTTTTTTTTTTTTTTTGAGACGGAGTTTCGCTCTTGATACCCAGGCTGGAGTGCAATGGTGCGATCTCGGCTCACCGCAACCTCCGCCTCCTGGGTTCAGGCAATTCTCCTGCCTCAGCCTCCTGAGTAGCTGGGATTACAGGCACGCGCCACCGTGCCCAGCTAATTTTTTGTATTAGTAGAGACGGGGTTTCACCATGTCGACCAGGATGGTCTCGATCTCTTGACCTCGTGATCCACCCGCCTCGGCCTCCCAAAGTGCTGGGATTACAGGCTTGAGCCACCGCGCCCGGCTGCTACTAGTTTTTAAGCTGATCACTATTTTTAAAATATTTCTCAGCAATTTTCCTTTAGCAAATCTTTACACTACTTGCAAATGACCCCCAACTTCACAACATACCCTCACTCCCACACATATATTTCAAATTATCTGAGTGGTGTTTGAGAGAGGAAATGTACTATCTAATGTAGCCACACAGATGATTCCCCAGACAGATTATCAGGAGAAAATGGATTCTCATTCATATCAAACAGCAACAAACTGTAGGTTTTTCTCCCAGGTATCTTGTAAACGAATCTGGTTGCTTTTCTTTTCAGGGAACTAGCTCCAATAGCAGAAACCTGCTGTTAAATTTCTTGTTCTTTTATGGGACACACTGTGTCTTTAAGCCAGTTTACCATGTGCATTGCTTTGCTTAGATCCTCCACATGTATACTTTCTTCCAAGGAAAGTTCATTCTCTTTATAACGTTAGCAAATGGAGCTTTGTTTCCATGATCTATTCTATGAGGAGACCTCGTGCAGTATAGAGTAGGCTCCTTCTAAAGCTGCTTCACTCTCTAGTGTCAGAGACACAATATCCAGCGAATTACTTGTACTGTAAAACCTGTTCATTTTTGAGTTACTGTTTTCCTAATAGCCAAAATAACCTAATTGCAATATTACCTGGTTCTCAACATACGGCATAAACTTCATAAATTGTTAACTAATCCTCATTCCCACAAACATTACAGATTGTTACCTGAATTCTGATTCAACTTTACTTACCTGGAAAAAAGGTGATTAATGATACTCTTCCAATTACTAGACTATTGTTTATGATTCTCTGCCTCGGTGCATAACATTTCTGGATAAGCTTACACGTCTAGCACTTTATGATGCCCTGAGTTTTAGGGTGTGTTTTTTTTTACTTTATTTTGCTTACTATGTTAAAATATAACTTGTTGAACAGATTTCTTAGATGAGTGGCCCTTCCTTAAAACGTTATTGAAATATAGATAATCATTACTATGAGCCATATACATTTTGTGAAATGTATTACATAGAGAGGCATTTACTATGCAATGGAGAATCAACTATGATAAAGGGCATAGTCTCTTTACTCCAAAAGTTTACAGTATAGTAATAATATTAATAAGAAAAATAACTGACATCAATTTACTGCTTATTATGTTCCAGGTATTATACTAATTTATTTATAAAGATTATCTCACTTTATCTGTATAAGATGATAAGGCAAAGACTGTGGGCATTTCAGGCTAGAGAACATGCTGTGAAGAAAGGTACCATGATTAAAACAGATGTGGCACATTCAAAGCAAAATGAATAAACGACTTTAATTAGAGAAGTTTTTATTTAGAGAAAGGGTAAAATATGCTCAGAGAGGGTCCTTTAGCCATCATGCTGAGTTATGTCAGTTATTCTGCTGAGATGTTTGCGGTTTATCATCTCACCAATGGTTAGCACTAATGTTTTCTTTATATCTGATTGAGTTCATGGGGTGATGGCAATGGAGCTAAGACTGGATTGAAGTGGTTTAATCAGTCAGCAGATTTCAGGATGGATTGCAAGAGAAAAAAAACTAATTGCACAGAAACCAGAAAGAAATTAGCAGACTAGACATGAGGCAATTTGGAACGGGATTTAATTAAATGAATGAAATAAATACATGATATGAGATATTATATCCATAAAAGAATAAATGATATGAGATATTATAATAGAATAAATAAACTAACATTGTAGCTGGCTGAATTCACAGGAAGAAAAATAGGAAGGAAGGAAATAAGGAACATTTTATTTTACAAAATTCCTGACTTTGTCTTTGCCATTTACCTGCTTCACCATGGACATTTTAAATTCAGTAATTCCCTTGGATATATCAGCGGTTTGTATTAATCCAAGTTCTTTATGAATTACAAAATGTTTCAGATATTATCTCCGTGGTCTCAAACATGACTACCTCTCCAGCCTTTACTCCACAAATCTTCAATCAGTAAATATATTCAAGTGTCTACAATGCATTTAACTTTGAGCTAAAGTAGTTGTTCTCAAACCTTTTGCTATTAGGAGGGCCCATTTACAGTTTGAAAATAATTGAAGTATTGAAAGAACTTTTGTTTAGGTGAGGTATATCTATCTATATTTTTACTATATTAGAAATCAATACCGAAAAAATAAAAAGAATTATATACTAAATAATTTTAAAACAACTATAATAATTCCACTATAAGTTAACCTAAATATATATATATATATATATACACACACATATATAAAATAACCATATTTTTCAAGACAAAATGTAAAGCCTGTAAGAAGAGTGGCATTGTTATACACTTTTGTAAAACAGAATTTGGCTTAATAGAAAACAGCTGGATTCTTCTACCTTTTTCCATTCAACCAGTTGTAGTGTTGTTCTTTCTGAAGTAGCTAAAGAAAACCCAGCTCTCACAGATATGTCATCAAAAAAGAGAGAAGAATTTTAATAACCTTTTCAGATAATTATGAATATTCTTCTTTGATACTATACCAAAACTCAAGTCTCTTAAAGGCTAGTTGTAATGAGTAATCTGAAATCACCTGTGTGAGCTTTGCATCCCGTACAATTCAAATCCTTTCATCTATCTTGCATTTAAATTGGAACTTTTACCTACGTGTGATTTTGTAACACTGTGTATTTGGAAAATATGAGTTCACTGAATTGCACACATCCTTAATAATCAGGTAAGTCTTTAAGTACTGGGAAATGGTCTAGCTCACGAAGTGGATACACGTTTTCCAAAATTTTCATTTTTACGTGAAAGCTTGAATGTTGCCATTGACAACAGACACTGCTGGTTGTTTCCCTTGTAGTAACAGGCCTACTCAGTTCACTGTTAAGAAAGCATCCACCAAGTACGCCAGCCTGAATCAGTTTGTCTGCTAGTCTTTCTTTCAAGTAAAAATGGTGTTTCGTGAAAAAGCAGCTGCTGCTACTTTGTTTCACAGATCAAACGACCACACAATCTCGAACACAACATAATGCTTTACCCTGAGGCAGCCACTGTACTTCCGCATGCGTGAAGCAGAAGTGTTTGTGTGTAATTCCTGTTTTGTTACACAAATTACTAACATGCGTATTTAAGGCTTTTATTTAATAAAATTAGTATTTTTGTCATTTTACGGGAGACATTATTGAGTAAGAGAAGATTTAATATCTTATTCAATCCAGTTGCTAGTACCATGTGCAAGCCATGGCTCCCGAATTTTCTCACCATTGCTTTTGCTCCATTAGTGAAACTGTCAAGAGAGTAAAGCAGCCCAATAACATCGTTGGATTAGGATGAAAACAGTTCTAACACCATGGCCACTCTGAAGCATCTCCAAGGTCCTTCTGTCTGTGGCCCACAGCACAAGAAGCCCTACACTAGGGATGTAACAGTAATCAGGGCTGCTGTGAATGAGTATGATGAGCTAGGAGAAAAGCTGTACAATTATTTTTCAAGTAATAGAATACAGAGTTAATTTTAAGACTCTTACTGAGATGATCTGGTAACATACTATGTATTTTCTCCCCAGAAAGGGAACAAGGCTGAACAGTTTAAATATTCAATCTTCAGGTTAATACTTGCAAATTGAAAATTTTGTTTGAGGATTCCAGGATAAAGAACACTTGGTACAGAAATCACATCTTCCTTAATCCCTTTGATACCAATAAATAATTACCTATTTCATGAGATTAACTTTATAATGATGACTGTTACTTATAGTCAGTAATAAATAAACACAATGAAAATCCTCGAGAATTTCTCACTATAAAAATCTACACAAATGCAGAATCATCTTTAAACATTTTAGAAGCAATAACTGAAGAACTGTTCAAACTTTGTTTTCAATATATATGTTTATGGTAATTATCATGTGAGAGTCCCAGAAACTCTTTCAAACATTGAATTTTTGTTTTATTACATTTATTACTCTAGAAATAAATTTTTAATGATCTCTCTCAATAGAAAAATAATCATCTGTCACACATTATTTTTAATTAAATGAACATCATAACATTCTATAGCAACTACTGTATTGGCATAAGTTACAGCAAAATGCCTCATAGAAACATAAATGTCATAACTCTGTACATTAACCTAGTAAAATCATCTATTTGTTCTGGATTCTATGCTTTCTCTAAACATTAAGATTAATCCTTTGTAGAATCACTAGTCATATACTCTCAATTTATTTTCCTAAATGTGAAGAGTTCATTTAGAGCATGCGGTTGTAGAATACGAGTGCTTGAGGCAAAGGGAAGGGAGCTGGGCAAGAATCTCTGTAATGTGTCTAAGGATACAAGCAGGCAGAGCTAGAGCTCTATGTGCAAAATGCTGGTGCATTTCTCCCTGCTTTAATGAACGAATACACTTTTCTTTTCTTTCTGTCTATTCAAATACCCTCAATATTTCAATCGTCCTCGTAAGCCCTGTCTTCTCCTGAAGTCTTTTGGTGTGAATTATTTAACAGTTGTGCCATGGAAGGTCCAAGAAAGACCTCTACTGAAACTTTCATTAATAGAAGAAATTCATTATGCCATAGAAATCCCTCAGCATTTTTTCCCTGCACTGTGGTTCAAATTTTATTATTTAGTACAAAGGGTTTGTCCTGTGGTCTGAATGTCTGTGTCCCTCCAAAATGCATATATGTTAAAATATTAATCCCCCATGGTGATGGTATTAAGAGGTGAGACCTTTGGGGAGTTGATCAGGTCATGAGGGTGAAACTTGTGAATGGGATTAGTGTCCTTATAAAAGAGGCCCCAGAGAGCTACCCTGCTCTTTCCAACATGTGATGAGGGCACAGCGAGAAGGCACCATCTTTGAGCAAGACACAACCTCCCCAGATACCAAATCGTCAGGCAACTTGAATTTGGACTTCCCACCTTCCAGAACTACAATAAATAAACTTCTGTTGTTTATAAGCCACCCATTTTATGGTACTTTTTTTATGGCAGCCCAAATGGATTAAGACAGTCTGTTACCTCTATGAATTAAGACAGCGAAGGGTCACTGTTTTTGCTGGTTTATCAACAGTGTCCCAGACATTGCCTTACTCAGAGTAGTATTTGTTACATTTTTACTGAAAGAACAATATCAATGAAAGGCTACCAAAAGGTTTATGTGTCAATAAGGAGAAAATATCCAAGTATATGTAATGCATTTATAATAGGGACTAAAACACTTTCTATTTCTCCAATTACTGCTTTAAACACTTCCTGCCAGATTTCCCTTTCTCTGCCATAGATGATGTTCTTATTGGGTCTCCAGCATTCCACATACTTTAAGGTATTAAAACTAAGTATGTTTTAGCAGTTAAGACTCATTTTTAGAATACTAACGTATCCAGCCTGCCTAGACAAAAAATTCCATCTCTCATTCCTCCTCTCCTCCTCATGGATCAGGCTTGCCCTGTTGCTTGGGGATCTGTGGTAGGGAAAAAGGGGTTATTCTGTTTTATTTTGGTTTTGATGTTCATTTGTCTCCCTTCTCTTCTCCTGATCAATCCTTCTGATGTTGTTGGAAGTATACAGACCACAAGTTTTAGCTGAATGGTGCAGTTGTGATATGATCACCCGGGCCTCTGTAGGGTAGCTGTCCAAGTACTGATTCTCTAGTGGGTGGTACATGTTGGTTTTTCGAAAGTTCCTTCTAATCTGCCATGCTGCTTAGTTCTCAGACACAGAAATCTATTCTCTAACTGATGTCTTAAGTTGATGCTCTCCTCTCAGGTCACCCCCAAGAGACTACCTTCTTTCTTCTGAAGTCACCTCCTTCTGTCTGCCGGTATTGGCGAGAATCCATCAATACAGGTCATGCCTGGCTACTTATGAAGCATCAACTTCTGTCCCAGAGAAAGTCCATGAACCTTTGCCCTTCCAAATGCTGGGATTCCGTATGTACCCTACTACCTTTTAATTTCATTTTGCTTCAAGACTAGCTTTTATCAACTTACTTTGGAAAACAGAAACTAGTTTCTATGCACTTATGCTGCCATGTTACCGACCCTAAAATTCTATGGGAAACATATCAGCCTTTCGCAAGATTGTTTTAGCATGTTCTTATCAAATCTGAGTTTCTGACAATTAGTAAGCATTTAGCTGTAGAGTGAAAGGCATGTATTTCCTTTCTGCAGACATTCCATTGACTGCAAGCTGTTCCCCTGGAACCTGCTCTCGAGTAAAAGAAATCATCACTTTTTCTTTTACCTGTGTGAGGGAAAGAGAAAACTCAGACCACTGCCAACAGCATCATTTAGCTGGGTGACTTCTTTTTTACTTGTCTTAACTTTTGTTAAGTATCAAATTTTCTGATTATTTAAGTGGGCCTATATTTTACATATTTTAGTAAATATTGTATAGATGTGTCTAACACCATTTGTTCAAATATTGAAATACTTAATGTCTGTTGTTACCAAGTTTGAGACTTTATAATAAAAGATCTGAGATTTCTAGGAAACAACATTAGAAAATGTAAAAAGATTCAAATAATGTAGCCTAACCCATTGTGTTATAGAGTGAGAAATAATGACGTCTCCAGAGTCACACAATTCATCGCAGTTGAAACTAGTATATAGCCCTCCTATTTCCAGTCTATTTCCTAAAAATGTGCTCTTTTTCATTTTAAAAGAAATAATTTCTGACTATAGGGCTTTTGCACAGCAAAAGAAACTATCATCAGAGTGAACAGACAACCTACAGAGTGGGAGAAAACTTTTGCAATCTATCTACCTGACAAAGGTCTGATATCCAGAATCTACAAGGACACATTTACAAGGAAAAAAAAAAAAAAGATCCCATCAAAAAGAGAGCAAAGAACATAAGCAGACACTTCTCCAAAAAAGTACATTTATGCGGCCAATGAATATATAAAAAAAAGCTCAACATCACTGACCATTAGAGAAACACAAATCAAAACCAAAATGAGATACCATCTAATGCCAGTAAGAATGGTGATTATTAAAAAGTCAAGAAGCAACAGATGTTGGTGAGGCTGTGGAGAAATAGGAATGCTTTTTACACTGTTGGTGGGAGTGTAAATTAGTTCAATCATTGTGGAAGACAGTATGGCAATTCCACAAAGATCTAGAACCAGAAATACCATTTGACCCAGAAATACCATATACGAAATTCCATTACTGTGTATATACACAAAGGAATATAAATTATTCTATTATAAATATACATGCATGCATATGTTTATTGCAGCACTATGCACAATAGCAAAGACATGGAATCAACCCAAATGCCCATCAATGGTAGACTGAATGAAGAAAATGTGGTACATATACACCACAGAATACTATTCAGACATAAAAAGGAATGAGATCATGTCCTTTTTAGGGACATGGATAGAGCTGGAAGCCATTATCTTCATCAAACACAGGAACAAAAAAACAAACACCCTAAATTCTCACTTACAAATGGGAGCTAAAAATGAGAACACATGGTCACCAAGAGGAGAACAACACACACTAGAGACTGTCAGGGAAGGCACGTTGAGGGACAGCATCAGAATAAATAGCTAATGGATGTGGGGCTTAATCCCTAGGTGATCGGTTGACAAGTGCAGCAAGCTGCCATGGCACACGTTTACCTATGTAACAAACCTGCACACCTTGCACATGTATCCCAGAATGTAAAATAAAATAAAATTTTAAAAAATCACTCCTGGAAGCTTATTAGGAACTATTAAAAACAAGGTTTCTACCATATAGAATAGCCTTGCAGAGTAGAATCATCTGAATTCATAAAAAGACTATTACGTAATCAGGTCCATTTTATTATTTTAAAAAATACACTCCTTGGATAGAATCCAAAAGAGAGTAGATTCTTGCCAACATATTTCATTTAAAAACTGATTATAGTATATTAATTTTTCTACTAAGTTAATTGTAGTCTGTTTGACAATAGCAACTGTTTATTTCTTAAATTCAATATTCCATCATATTTTGCTATTTTAAATTTAAAAATATTTCCCCTTTTTAGTCTTCCTTTGTTTCTACTGCTAACTCCACTATTTTCCCACATGCTGGCTCAAAACAGTAAACAGAAATATATTTTAACTCCTCCTCTGTTTTTCCTCTAATCCAAAAAATGTTAAATTCATAGCTATTTCCATATTTCTTTTTTTTTTTTTTGAAACAGAGTTTCGCTCTTGTTACCCAGGCTGGAGTGCAATGGCGCGATCTCGGCTCACCACAACCTCCGCCTCCTGGGTTCAAGCAATTCTCCTGCCTTAGCCTCCTATAGCTGGGATTACAGGCACGCGCCACCGTGCCCAGCTAATTTTTTTTATTTTTAGTAGAGACGGGGTTTCACCATGTTGACCAGGATGGTCTCGATCTCTTGACCTCGTGATCCACCCGCCTCGGCCTCCCAAATTGCTGGGATTACAGGCATGAGCCACCACGCCCGGCCGCTATTTCCATATTTCTAACCTCCAATATACTCTTCTGTTCTCAGTTCTTCTACCCATTAATCATTCACTATTTTCTCCTTTGGTAATCTTCTCTTTAAAAAATATCCTCTATTGTTAAAAATTTAACAGAAATAAAATAAAACTTTCAACTATTCCTGAAAGTCTGACTTACAGTATAATAGATCTAAGGACAAAGTGTAGCAGGGGGATTAATATCATTAGTCTGAACAAGCCCTTTGGTGCTAAAATTATCTTTACATAATGATCATTTAGTAAATAATGATCATTTCTCTGTTGAGGAAGTTCATGCTTGACATGAACTTTCTTGAAAAACTCTTTTGATGGTGCCAGTTCTACCACTGAGCAGCTCTAGATGCTTAGAATGACTGATTCAGACGAATTAATTCTACCCTTTGCTATTCTGTAGCTTCTAGTGGTTTGTCCCTTCAGATCAAGCTTGTCCGACTCACAGCCTGTGGGCTGCATGTGGCTCACGATGGCTTTAAATGCAGCCTAACACAAATGAGTAAAATTTCTTAAAACATAATACAATTTTTGGGTCTTTTTGTGTGTTTTTTTCATTATTTATTAGCTCACCAGCTATTGTTAGTGTTAGTATATTTTACGCGTGATCCAAGATAATTCTTATTCCAGCATGGTCCATGGAAGCCAAAGGATTGGACATTCCGACTTTAGATCTTTATGAATAAGTCTAAATTGCTTATATGTAACACACTTTTAGCTATTTAATGATAGTGGTTGTATGATAGTGTACTATTAACTTTTGGAAATTCTGTCTTTTTGAGATGAGATTCCTGGCTATGGGCCATGTGATGATTATTGCTGTGTGAACTGAAAGGCTTTTGTATCTCATTAAGATTAGAGCGGAATACTGAAATGGTATTTACATATATTATACTAAGAAAAAATGTTACTTTCTTCAAAGTCTTTATAGCTTTATTTATGTCATTTACAATTACAGTTGCTTGTTATTAGAGAATATACAAAGGCTAACTCTGGATGTCCCAAGTAAAGAAAAAAATCTATAATTGATATTCACGATGATTAATTTGACTACGAAAGAAGAGACAGGACAAATCACTCTATGGAAGTATGACCAGGATATGTACCCATACGTCATTATGATAAACCTTCTTTGCCTGCCCTCCTAAGACATTTGTATCTTACTCTTCTGCATCTTTTCCTTACTGACTTACAAAAAGCAACAATCAATTAATTCAGTGAAGATCTTGCAAGGAGAAAGATGTGTCCCCTGATTTTTGGTCAAAAATTCCCCTAAATAATAGCTGAATCTTTAACTTAGTTTTCATTCTAGTCATTTCATTTCATTTCTCATTTCTATTACAACAGAGTTTAAAGTTTCAAGGTTTCCTAACTTTGGTTTTCCTCCCCTGAATACATTTGTAATTGTCTGTTTCCATTATAAGATTGAGTCTGGAACTGAACATAAAATCAGTCATTGTTAGCATGATAGCAAAACAGATCTAACCGCTCCCTAATTCTAGACATTATTAATACAGCTGAAGATCATGTGAGCTCCTTTTTTTGGTAGATGCGTACCGGTGCCGTCTCATAATGAAGTCAAAAAATGGCCATTGAAAATCTACAGATCTAAATATCTCATGTTACCTTTTCTCTCGCAACTACTACAATAGCATCCTACCCATTCTCCATGCCTTCTTTCTTACCCAAGCTGGAAGGTCTGCTTTCCATAAAGCAGCAAGGATGCTTCCTTTACATGTTATTAACTTATACTTTTCCTCTGCTCTGGCCATCGTCTATCTCATTATCTCACCACCTATAGCTCTTTTGGTCACACACTCTTTGTCCATATTGATTCTTCTTTCAGCTGTATTAGCTCTTCTTCAGATACATTGTCCGTTTCCTTTTGATGGCTTTGACATTTGTCTTCCCTGCCTGCCTGAAATACTTTTTCCAGATATTCATGTGGCTTGCTTTTCCATGTTCGTTGTGTTTTTCCTTACAGACCTCTTCAGAGTGAACTTCCTTGATCATCCTATGTTTAATAACACCTTGCTAACCCATCACCGTCAATATTACTATCACTTTATTCTATTTAATTTATTTATGGGAATTATTCCTATCAGATATTATGTTGTCTCTTTTCTTGCTAAATTGTCTGTCTTTTCTACAAGAATGTGAGCTCCATAAAGGCAGGGATTTTTGCCTGTCTTGCTCACTCCTATCACCTTAGCACCTAGAAAAATATCTAGTAGGCACATAATAAATATTTGGCAAATTAACAATTGAATTACACTAAAACATCCTTGAAATTTATTATGTGACTGGTACTTGAAATAATATTTTTATATGCCTTTGATCTCTGTAATCTTTATTCCCAATAAACAATATATTTGACAAATTATATAGGCTATGACTACCTGAAACTTTTTATCTATAGCTATGATATTTTTTGGAAGAACGACTGAACCATAAGTGAAACAAATGCTGCATGTTGGGTTTTAGAGAATCCTATTTTAAAAACAGTCAATTCCTTCAGGGCTATTCTGGAACAAATAAGGATCCTGGGGCCAAGTTAAAACAGTTCTTTCTGAATTTAGGCATTAAATAAAAATAGCTCTAGGCCAGCAAAGGCACTGTGAGTCAATACATCCCTGAATTACCATAGTAAAGAGGCATAGGACCCAAGCGTTTTCTTGTTCTTTTTTTTTTTTTTTTGTAGCCTTTAAAACCTTTTGAAGCAAATTCTTGCAGGCCTCAGTGCTGAGTGAAGACAGGTGATAAGATGATAAGAGACTGAGCAGTCTGATGAAGACACTGACTATTCAAAAATCTTTCCTTCTTAGTTTTTTTACTTTCTTTCTTTTGCTTTCAATAATTTTTTATTGGTTGTTTTTATAATCCCCTCAGCCAACCTAAGACAATTGCTACAGCTTTAATCGAAGAGGACTTCCAAATGGCCAAAGAAATCTCAGCTTATTTTTATATTAAAAAACATTAGAATGATCAGATTTAGAGAATGTAAAATTATTCGTCCTATTTGGATGTTTCTTCACCAGAAATTACGGTAACAGGGAGCATAGTCTGTGCCCCTCTAGACCCAAGAAATAAAGTAAGTATTTGTTTTCATTCATTTATAAAATAGTTATCCCATAGCAAGCATGCAGAGCAAGCATTACACTAGGTCCTGTATACTAAACAGCAAATAGAACAGATAGATACTTCATTCTTATAGAGAGATGATCTTGTACTTTTAAATAAATATGTAAAAATCATAATTGCAAAATATGCAAATACTGAAAAACAAAATGGTTTCACTTAAAACCATCTTTATCCCTGATCTGGACGATTCAGATGATCCAGCACCCCCTAGAGCAGCTGTGAGGTTAAGGCCACACTATAAGCCTAGTCACCAACCTGAACACTTCATTGATAATTAACTAGGTGCTCTGACAAATTTGAGCGTGAAAGCTATAATGAAAATTAGAATGGAAAACGTTCTTTTCCAAATACTAGAAAAGAAAAATCTTCTGGTTGATATCTATGTTAAATAAATATCATCAGATCTAAAAGTTGACAAAGTTTCAAGAAATCAGTGGTTAACTTTATTAATGGCTAGCAAAATAGGATTTTTCTCAAAAAGCTAAAATAAACAGAAAATATATGGCATTTAACTCTTTCATTCTCATAATTAGTTCTACATGGTACATTTTACATATGATATATCATCCGCATTTGGGTCCTGATCAAACTATAAAATCTATTTAATATTAAGGAGAGCCAGTATCTCTCTTTGCATTCTGCATTCCACTTATGTCTGCTTGCTTGAGTGTTCAATGAGTGTAATTGTCTTTCCACTTTATATTCAGAAGAGACCTGTATTTGAGCAGGCGAGGTACAGAAAATAAGCTGTTTTCTTGCTCACAAATTATTCAAGTGACTGCACAGAGGCAGTTCCCCAGATGCTCACGCTAAGCAATAAAACAATCCTTACCATAAACAAGCATCTTTTACAGGAGTATTATTGTGATACAAATTTATCTCTGCTTAAAAAAATCATAATATATTTATTCACAAGTTATTGCAGACACTTGATACAATATGAATTATTTGAGCATTACTTTAAAATAATAAAGAAAGTCAATATATTATTAATCTTCTATCAGGAAGGATGTATCATTGTTGAAAATAATGATGGCAGAAAGGGTTAGTCCCGTGTAAAGAGGAGATAATGTCCATGTCATCTTCTAGATTCCAAAACACCTTTGATGTACATTGCTTACTTCTTAGCCAATACTCAAGTGGAAAAATATTTTTAATAAATATTTTCTAATGTAAAAAATAACGTTTAGCCAACCTAACAAATTAGTTAATTTTTTCTTTAATATCCAATACATTGAAACACCAATTTGCTCTTTTTTCTCTAGGATGCTGAACCTGGCTCTTTAGTTGATAGTTTAATTTTATCACCCTAGGAATTTCTGACAATTATAGATATCTTTTAACATTTTCTTTTCTTTTAAAATAAAAATAACATCACTTACTAAATTTAGGTAATCCAGTCCTCACCCCCGACTGACAAAGAGAAATTAAATTGTCTTCTGATTAATTACACATCTAATACCACCAGTACACGGCTGATAAGAGTCAACTTGGGTTTCCACACATAGGTAGTCTCCATTTTCATCACAACTTCCCCAGGGACAGATACAATGTGCAAATACATAATTTTAATTTGATCATGGAGGAACCATAATCCATTTCTCTTTCTCAACTATAGTAGGCAAGTTAGAATTTATATTAGCAGGCACCTATTTTCTCTAACACTTCTGTTTTCATTTTCCTTTGTAAGTTCTTAGGCAGCCCTAACTGGCAGTGACAAAGTTCTGTGCAATTTACCACACTGCCACCAAGAAGGACTGTATTCGTATAAGCTTATCAATGACAGACACTCTCTGTTCAACAGTATATCATCGTCTTGGCAGAAGGAACAAACTGTCACCTTTCCAACAAAACAGATTTAACTCAATGGAGGAGAATGGGGTCAAAGTAGAGAAAAAAAATGCCTTTTATTGTTGTTTTTAAAGCAATACAGCTGACATGAGAAGCATGCGAAAGTGATTCAGAAGAAAGAAACTATATGTACTAATGTAGGTCTCGGAAAAAGGTCACTGTATCTCCAGGAATTAGATTTCCTCTCTTGTCTCACCTTCATGTTGTCTGGAATGCTGAACAGCACTGCTATAGGAGACAGTTCTCCCATTATTCTTGTACTAGGTACCATCTGCAGACAGAACCTTTCTGAGCCTCATCCTACTGAAAAGAAACCTATTTTACTTACCCAAGTTCAAAGACATAGACTACATAAACCTCAAATTATGTCTGATTCTAAGATTTATACATTTAATCAGGGAAAAGATATAAATATCCCTAGTTTTAATAAACCTAATTAAATATTATTCTTATTTAGTCCACAACTTTTGCTAAAAATATATAAGTAAATTTAGGATGTTGACAAATATATGCTGGTACTGAGGAGTGCAAAATGAATGCTTTTTCAAAAACCTTAACCAAATAATAGAATGTTAATGAATTAGTAATCACTGCTTTCCAACCTATTCTGATAATAATACTAATAATATTTGTATATGACATGTCTTTCATGCATTATTTCCCATGATTTCAGTGTCCTATTAGGCTGTTCTATTAAAATCTCTATTACACCAGTCAGGGAATAGTCAGACTCATGTTAATGACTTCATATACATAACCCTTTTCTGCAAATCCTCCTTAATGAGCTGGCCACTGCTATTTTCCATGTCTTTCCATCTAATTTCTTATCTATATTTTCTGCTTTAAATAAACATACAACCAGAAAAAGGATAAAAGTAATAAAAAAGAATGTGACATTAAGTAAAATTTATAGGAAGACAAAACACACTGGGAAAAGAGATGAAAGTGATCCTGCTAACCCTTGTGCATGTGTGTTAATTCGTTCTTACACGCCTATAAAGAAATATCTGAAGCTAGATAATCATAAAGAAAAGAGGTTTAATTGGCTCACATTTCTGCTGGCTGTAGAAAAAGCATGCACCAACACCCTCTTGGCTTCTGGTGAGGGCTTCAGGAGGCTTGTAACAATGGCAGAAAGCAAAAGGAACAACCAGATCTCACATTACTCGGAGTGAAAACTCACCCATTACCAAGAGAAGGGCACCAAGCCATTCAAGAAGGATCTGCTCCCATGATCCAAATACCTCCCACTAGACCTCACCTCCAAAACTGGGGATTACATTTCAACATGAGATTTGAAGATGACAAACATCCAAACTCTTTCAGCATGCTAACAAGCCAAAACCATTTCAGATAGTTATTTGCCTTCATAAAGTTACTCTTTTGAAAGTAATAATAACACTACTGCTATTAACTGTTTATACCACTGTGCATGACCTAAGCAGATGCTGTACATAGTTTTGTGTTCCACCTATAGGTATGATGGAAAAACTTCCCTTCTGTCCTCCAAAGTTTGGCTTAAATGTACTGACAATTGAAAGATTAGCAGAAGAAAAAGGCATACAAATTTACTAACATACATGGGGAAAAATCATGGGAGAATAATCACCCAACAACCCAATCAGGTTCACAATCGTATACACTCTTCTTCATTGGGAAGACAGATATAGGAGAATGTAGGCAATTTTGAGAAATAGTAAATAATTTTTTAGGAGAATTGAACGGGCCCAAAGAGCGGACAATGGTTTGTAAATGATTTTCTATGAACACCAAGTGGCAATGGAGAACAGAATATAGCAAGGGACAAGTTTCCTCTGAACTCTGGGGCAGATGGTAACAAATTGTGGGAAGGGGAAGGGTGAAACTTCACTGCAAACAAAAGTTGTCTTATTAAATATATAAAGTCTCTCAAGTAATATCTCGAATGTACCTTCAGAAGAATAGATGAAAAGTCTATCTGGGCATGGTGACAACTTTTAGTCTTTTTCTCTTCTCTGCTAGTTAATACTGCCTGACCACTGGATGAGATTTCCTGAAGAGGTTTTAAGAAAATTACATTTCTTTTGGAAGAAATTTCCTCAGTCAGGTAAGCGTACTTTTAGAGAAAGCCCCTCCCTGCCTGTGGGAGGAGAGAAACAAGGGAAAGTTCGAATGTCCTTGGTTATGAGGCAGCTTCTAGGGGGCTTCCAGTTTCCTTTAAGACATGTTGAAATTGTTCAGCAGGACAAAGCATCATATTTGGGGTTATTGTTCTCAAGCCCCAACACATGAATAAAGAACAATTTATATTTCACAAAAAGGAAACTATTTGTACTAAATATTATTGTAATGTACTTATTGAAATGTTAAATACTTATAAAGAAATTAGAATAATTACTGGCCATAGTCTAAAAAGAATATGATAGTTAAGAAACCCATTGTTGGAGAAATTCTACGTAACAGAGTAAAGGAATGTAAAACTTTAGTTTTTGTTGTTGAGTTTGTTGAAACACGGAGATTGAATAAAAAGCAATGTACAAAGAGCCGAAAACCATTAGGAAAGCTGCTTACAAACTTAGAGTAGATAAATCCCGCACCATATTGTCCCCTTTCAATTGCTATCTCTGCACATATTTGGGGGATGTACGTGTTCTAACAAAAGAATTTTCAAATAGAACAATAACAGATTTTGACACAATAGAGACTAAAATGCTGATGCTTTTTTCACATATATATTAATAAATAGGCTACAGTAATTATGACTCCCTCAAATGATTTCACATGTTCTTTGATAAAAGCTTAGATTTTCTTGAAGGTAATTAATTTCAGATTAAGCATAATAAATTAATTTACTGAGTTTTAAAGTTTTTTTTTTTAAGTTCAGCTATTCAGTTTAGGTTGCAGTTCTTTCACTGTTACTGTATTTGAAAATGAGGATACAGAGAAATATTTAGTCTACTTTACTTTCACCATAAACAGAATTCTTGGCCAGGTGTGGCGGCTCATTCCTGTAATCTCAGCACTTTAGGAGGCCTAGGCAAGAGAATTGTTTGAGGCCAGGAGTTCAAAATCAGCCAACATAGTGAGACTCTATCTCTACAAAATAATTAAAAATTTAAAAAATTATCCAGATGTGGTGAACACATGCCTGTAGTCTTAGCTATTTGGGAGGGTGAGTGAGAAGATCGCTTGAGATCAGGGATTCAAGGTTTCAGGGAGCTATAATGGTGCCACTGTACTCTAGCTTGGGTGACAGAGCAAGACCCCGTCTAAATAAATAATAAAAAATTAAAAAAATAAAATAAACAGAATTAACTTCTATTTCCATGTAAAACAGTCACAGAAATATATAAATACATGTTGGAGTAAACAACGGGCTCGAATGTTTCTTATTGCTGTATGTACTCTCTATATAATGTGCTGTTGCAGCTACTCTCTTGAAGAGATTGAATCTACATTTCCACCCCTTGAATCTGATCTTGGCCCATGGGATTTGCTTTGTCCAGTGAAATATTAGCAAATATAACAGAAGCATGGAAAAGTGTTTGCAAATTGGAGTTTTTACTGTTTCTTCCTGTACCCAAAAAGCCTACAACCACAACTACATGAAAGAGCTTGAGCTAGCCTTCTGGATGATCAGAGACATGACCAAGTCATTCCCATTGACTTTGCTAACAAGGCATCAGTTACCAGCAATGTGAGTAAGGCCAGACGACACCACCCAGCGGGTCATGGGTACTGCAGAGATAAACTGAGGCTGCCCAGACAAGAAAAACCTCCAAGCTAACCCTCAGAATTATAAGAACTATATGCTATTTTATTTTAAGTGAATAAATTGTGGGGTGATTTGTTATGCTGCAAAAGCTAACTAAGGTAATATGCATTCTTCATGTACATTAGGCATGAAGTGAATTGAATTTCCATAAACAGTTTCTCCAGCCTTGAAACACATATCCACAAATGTGAAGACACACACTCCTTCCCAAATTTTTGACTTTTCCAAGCTGTCTGCCATTCTTTCTCCTTTTGCTAGGTTTACATTCTCAGAAAACAGATTTTGCAGTAATTGCCTAATTTTCCTAACCAATTCACAACTCACTGTCACAGCACTGGTGTTTCTACTACTTCATTAAAGGTAACTATTATTGTCATTAAAACGAAAGAGGTTAGTACTAATCACTTTTAAACTTCCTAATGGATTTCCACTGCTGACCACTCCCTTTCTGGAGATGTTTTGCTTTCCCTCTTTCATTTATAATTCACCCTCCATTCTTTTGAACTTCTACTTCTTTCCCCTTAAAAAAGTACATGCTACTAAGACATTCTTCCATATCTTATAACTCATTATTATATCCACAGTTTTTGAATACTTATTTCCTTTCCCATAACTTAAAATGTCATCCATGCAAGAACGAATCACAGATTTGCTTTTAGCTTGGTCATCTCCCTAAATTTTAGATATTTTTCATCTAAGGGTATTATACACATCTAAAGCTCAACATGTACACTGTTGAGCTCAGTATTTCCCAGCTTTAAATCTGTACCTCACACTTTATTCAGAATCCAAGTAAATGGCAAGGTCATCTACACATATAAGCAAGGTAAGAAACTATTTCCTCTAACAATAAATATTTAATCAATTACTAATTCCTATGCATTTTAATGCCACTATACTTTTAAATATTTCACTCTTGTTGATGCTCTTCACTGTAGCCTTATTTTGGGCCCTCACCATATTTTGCTCAAGTATTCCAAATGCTATGCTTGGTCTAATTAATTCTCATATATTCATAATCAGTTTTTCCTATTAACATCTTATGGTGGTATGGAACATGAATCACAATTAATAGACCAATATTTATATTTCATTTTTAACAAATGTAAAGGGGAAAAGATAATTTTCTTTTTCTTTGCAGTTAATAGTTCTTAACTAAGACTTTCTCTAACAAAAGACAGATCAACAGGGGTAAAAATGTTTATTAACATGTATATTCCCTGTACATGACTGATAACTCAGAGAAATAAGTAAATGTCTAGAGTAGATCTCAAATAAAATAAAATAAAACTTTAGGTTTCAATATCATTGTTTTTTAATAGAAAGGAAAAGAGTGAAGAAAGGGCCCAGTTAAGGTAAGATGACCAGAAAGCACCTTAAAAAAGGTAAGATTCGCTATGCAGATTTAAGTCAATGCTGCTTTATTGATTAGGAGTCTCTAGTAATTTAGTTGTCCTTCTCTTCCAGGTGCAGAGAGAGAGGAAAGTCTTACAAACAGATATTTCTTATACAAGCAGACATTTTTCTTACCAAAGGGCAACTTTTCAGAGCCAGTCCTCTGTCTGCAGTTTTTCAAAATAACAAACTCAAAATACCTAGTACGCCAAGGAGGTATATTTTAGAGTGGCATGTTCTGATCTCCAACAGTCATATTTTGGGAGTGGAATGTCCTGAGCCATATCACTAACATTCATACTTGACCCAGATTTCCTTATTATTTATATAATGCTCTTTTTCCTCTTATGAGATCCTATCCAGTAAAACACATTACATTTAGTTGCATATCTCCTGAGTCTCCTCTTTTTGTGCAAAAGTTTCCCCAATTTTCCTAAGTTTTGATGACTTTGAAAGTTTTGAGGAGTACTAGTCAAGTTTTTTTTTTAAATAAATGTCCCTTAGAAATTGTTTCATCACATTTCTCTAATGATTAGACTGGGGGTATAGGTTTTGGGGAGGAAAACCACAGAGATGAGCTGTCCTTCTCATCATATCAAGGGTAATACCAACAACATGACTTATCTCTGCTAATATTGATCGTGATCATTACCTGGCTGAGGAAATCTTTCCCAGCTTTCTCCACCATAAAATCACTTTTTTTTGGTCCCCTTTTCCCATTCTGTACTCTTTGGAAACAAGCCACTATGCACAGTGAATATTTAAGAAAAGAGGCATCTATTTCACTCTTCCTTGAGGAATAAGTATCTACATAAATAATTTGAAATTAATCTACATAAAGATCGATCAATTTTCCTGATTCATTATTTAACCTTTCATTAATATCAATACGGACTTATGATTATTTATTTTATTATTTGGATTATAACCCAATGTTTAATTTTTTATTTATTTGCTGAAATTGTCCCAGCTTTGGTTATTGAGAATTATCCCAGTTGGCTCCTATGTCTCTTTGACAAACCATAATCCCATATTCATTGTGTTTTTGTTTTTGTCTTTGTTTGTTTGTTGTAGTACTTGCTTGCTTGCTGGCACTACAGGATACTCTAGGATGATTTATATATTTCCTGGCCCAGTCCTAGAATTATTAATTTGTCTAAACAGCACTGGTTCCTTTTCTACTGGAGTAGAAAATGGTATTAGAAACCAAGATCTTGATACTTTGTGTGTTGGTTGCTACTCAGACACAAAGCTTCTAATCCTTCTCGGCTGTAAGAGGAATGAAATAGATACTAGTATATCTAAGCAAGTACACACACACACACACACACACATGCATGTGTGTTTGTGTATATATAATTATGTGTATCTATATTAAGCTAAAAAAGAGTTTATACTAAAGTCTCAAATTCTAATTCATTATCACATGGATCATTCTAAACATTTTCCCTTGCTTATCTGTAATCTCCCGCACCAACAGTGAGAAACCTGGCCTCTACTGTCTGCGTTCCATGGACTTAGTTGTTCCAGTATACATATTTATGAATTTTAGGACTGCTAACATGGTAAACGATGTTATTAACTAGAGTAGTGTTTAAGTATAGTATTTTTTGCCTTTAGTTTTGCAGACTCATTCAAAGTTATTTAAGTCTGTTTTTCCCCTAGCTTCCCCAAGTGAAGTTGCTTCATATTAGTCATATAGGCTGGGCACAGTTGCTCACGCCTGTAATCCCAGGACTTTGGGAGGCTAAGGCAGGCAGATCACCTGAAGTTGGGAGTCTGAGACCAGCTTGGGCAACATGGTGAAACCCCATCTCTACTAAAAATACAAAAATTAGCTGGGTGTGGTGGCACACATCTGTAATCCCAGCTACTCCGGAGGCTAAGGCAGGAGAATCACTTGAACCCGGGAGGCGGAGGTTGTAGCGAGCTGAGATTGCACCACCGCACTCCAGCCTGGGAGACAGAGTGAGACTCTGTCTCACAAAATAATAATAAGAATAAGAAGAAGAAGAAGAAGAAGAAGAAGAAGAAGAAGTCAGATTCTTTGTCATATTCTTATTTTTCTCTTTGGATCCTCTGACCTACTACTATATATTTTTTAATTTGCATATATTAAAGTTCACTCCATGCTGGAAAGTTCTAGTTGTTTTGATAAATGTGTAATGTCTTGCATCCATGATTATAGTATCATACAAAGTAGTTTAAATACCTAAAAAACAGCCTTTGCTTCATTTACCCATTCAACCCTCTCCCTGTCCCTGGCAATCACTGATCTGTTTATAGTTCCCATGGTTCTTCTCTGTCCAGTGGTTATGTAAATAAAACCATATAGCATGTAGTTTGTTTAAACTGTCTTCTTTCAATTAGCCATTTGTATATAAAATCTATTCCTATGTTTGTGTAGTTTGGTATTGGTAATTCATTCTTTTTTATCATTTAATAGTATTCCATTGTATACAATTCCATAGTTTCTTCACTTATTGAAGGACATTTTTGTTGTTTCCAGTTTGGGGTTATTATTAATAAATCTCCTGTAAACACTTACATGGTAGTTTTTGTGTAGACATAAGCTTTCAAATCAGTTAGGTGAACGCCTACATGACTGACTGACTGATCATATGACAAAACTATGTTTAGCTTTATAAGAAAGTGTAAAACTGTCTTCCAAAAAGGCTTTACTATTTTGAATTCTCACTGTCAATGAGAGTTCTCATCAATCTGTATCTTCACCAGAACTTGGTATTGTTTTTATTAATTTTTATTTATTTGGATTTCAGCCATTTTGATGTGTACAGCAATATATCACTGTTGTTTTAATTGTGAATTCATTTTTAATGTAAGGTTGCATGTCCTTGTGAAAGTTGCCAACCTTTTGTGACCATCTGTAGTGAGTCTTCATACATAGTTATATAAGAGTTCCTTTCTGCTTCTCAGTTAAACACACCCAAGACAATCCATAGATTTTCAAAAGATGAATACATAAAGCAAATATGCAATGCAGTCAGGGTATTCTTTTATTTCTTCAGTTAGTCTTTTTTACATTGTTGGTAAAATGTGCTCGTGACCTTCAGCTCATTTTCTGTAATAGTAATTAATTCAGTGTGCCAAATAGGCCTATAATGTGAACACTCATATACAACTGAAAGCAATAATCAGTGAAAATGAAATAATAAAACACTAAATAATAAAATAGTGAGATCAATATAGAGTGCTAAGCATTAACCAAGGAACAAAAGCAGAATAGGGGCTCTACCTCCAAAATAAAATGATAAAATAAGGATGAAGGCACAAGAAAGATTTGAACATAATTATTCTTGATAAATGATCCATTCAAATTTCCTAATCAGTTTTATTTTAAACAGATTTCTACAACAAAGAAGAAATTCCTCTGTTTAAAAAAGCAGCTGAATATTTGTTCCACATTAAATGCAGATATGATGATTAAAGATCAAATCCCATGTAACAATTATATATAACCTTTGTTTTCAACTTTTCTTTCTGCTTTGCCTATAACATTTGAAATACCACTTACAGCTAAACTCCGCCTAATTATTTCTGTCTTCCAATGCTTCCTTTACTCCATGAAAAGAACAGCAACCTGATTCCAGTTTAGCTGGAAATCTAGCTATCATGGACCCCATTATCACGCTGAGGTTTTTTTGTTTTCTTTAAACAACCACAGTATAAGAGCTCTTTTGCAGTGACTGTTAATTTGAGGAAATAATATTGGACCAGTACAAGAAAATGAAACTTGCCAGCATTATTAGAGACCACCACTTTCTTTCTTCCTAGCATTGTCAGATTAATAAATAAAAGCACCAGACAACTGTTAAATTTAGATTCTAGATAAAATGAAATAAAATATTACATGGAACATACCAGAACTAAAAACAAAACAGCAACAATAAAAACACCTTCTTTTGAAATCCAGACCTAACTGGGTGTCCTTTATTTCTCATCTTGCAACCCTATCTCCCTCTCCACCGGTTGGCTTATAAGTTGAAGAGGAAGATGACATTGAGAAGATAAAAGAGAAAAACCTGAGATCAGCAGGAAGACGGTGATTGTAATGGTGCACAAAGAAGAGGAGCCCAACGTTGAATAGTATATCTGAAGACTCTGGATTTCTTTTTTAAGTAACCATAATATTTATGAATCACGATTTTCATTTAACTCTTCATGCTTTTGAAATATCTTACCTTTTCATGTCATAGATGAGAGGTCTCTACCAATATTTCATAGAGGTCTCATTTTTCCTTCCATGTCTCTTATTAGACCTGTTTCCTCTGTAAGCAATGTGTTGAATGTATGATAGTACTAATATATAAATAATTACTTGGTTTGTTGTTTTTGCAGTTATATAATTACTCGTATTGCAATAAAAAAGGCTTTTATATATCTTTTAAAAGCATTTAAATAAGTGCAGGTATGCTGCAGATATTGCATTCATTACGTAACACGTAATTTATATAACTGAAATACTAAATTTATTTCTGTATATAAAGAAATTCTTTAGATTTCAAATAAAGTTTTGGAGCATAAGCTGATTATAAGGTGAGGACTGCCTTTTTAGTTATAAGGAAGACTCATATATCACACATAATTCAAGTTACACTTTTGGTACATTACAAATAGTAAGTCATGTATAAAGGCTAAACAATAAATATTGTAAAGCTATAATTTTAAAATATAGCTCAATGATTTTAAGAAGAGTTCATATTTATTTCTATTTGTGTTTGTTCTTTTATCAGTTCTTTTTTCTTTAGACAGTCTGCGGTTTTCTTCATATTATACAATATAGGAAAGATTTAGTTGACAGGAGAATGTGTTTAGTTCTTTGAAATAAAGAAATTTAGTATAATCAATTAGATATTTTTGTTGCATAGTAATATAACCATACAGAAGTTAAGGCTATTTGTGGTCATATGTAAATAATATGCAGGTTCTATATCTTCATATAGCTTTGCATTCTATATTATATATATGATAATAAATATATATCTTATACATCTATTACCCTCATATATATGCATATATGGTATTTATATGTTTTTATATCAGTATTTGCATAGAGTACTGAATGGCCATATATACCAAAATAAATAGTTTTTTGCTTTAAACATTATATTTAGTATAATTAACACATTAAAACATGTTTAAAATGAAAGCAATCTAAAATTATCAGCTGTTATATTTTATTTCAGACTCTCTTACCATAGACTAAATTTAGCCCACAATATAGGTACTGATTTAAATGTAATCAAGCTGTAAATATTACATGCATAGCACTTAAATCATGACCACAATTTAATTTCTAACCATTCTTCAATTAAAGCAAATAAGATCTGACATATTAACTTTTAGCATTATGATATTATTACTCCAAGATTAAAAATCTTTTTTTCAGAATAAAATATCTTATTTTAGAATCAAGATATAGAAAAATAAGTTTACTTAAAACGAAGTCAGAGAAGGTGAGACAATCAGGAAAAATGCATTGTGTTAGAGATGTCTTTAGATAATATGTTATATATAATAAAGTTAACCTGATTCTGCTTTTTAATGGTGAAATTTAGCATTTTAATGAGACACTTTTATAATTAGCTGCTACAAACATATATTTATTAACATACATATACATTTATATGCATAAACATATGTGTATAAGTATGTGTATATGTAAGATATATATGTATCTCTGTGTGTGTGTGTGTATGTGTGTATATGTCCCCAAGTCTTCTGACAGCTAGAAGGTTTAGATTTTAAATGAATGTCAATAAAGTAAATACTCATTTTATTAACATTTATAGTGTACCTTATTATATTGAATCACATATGACATTTTGCAATGCTAATAAAGGCTTAAGGGTTGCTGCCTTTCTCTTGTTGAAAAGTATAAATATTAATATAAATTTAAATGAATACCTGAGGATATTCTGTAATGGAGACCTTGATATATATTGGGTATTTTGATACTTAGAAAATAAGATAATTAATTAGCCAGGCATTTTACCTGAAAGACACATGGTGACTGACAGAAACAGCATGAGTTTCCAAGAGGAAGCCATCCTGGGTCACTAAAATCTTCTGTGTCTCAATGTGTTCAACAGCTCTGGTGTTTCCTTATTAAAGTGTGCCCTGTTTGAGATAGATAACAATATTCTTAAACAGAGAAAATAAACAAAAAAGCAAACAAATACAAACAAATGCAAAAATCTCCTAATAACCTGAAAAATAACGATCAGTGCAAAGGTCAGATTAATATGCACTAGAATTTAGAGAGCAATAACATATTTCTGTTAGAATTCATGTACTATACAACACAAGTACTTAGAAAATATGATCAACTTTCCTTTTCACATTAATCTACATTGAATACTCCCTTACAGATAGTAAAAACATCAGGTTCTAATAGGGATCATTTTTCCTCACAGGGAATGTATAATAGCTATATTTATTGCCTTAGTCAAATTATTGGACTAGAAAAATAAGGTAGAGAAACCAGTTACGTTAATATATACTGCTTTGGTCTAGAGCATAACTAATGATCAGTTGGCCAAGTGATTTTACACATTGTGCCAGTAGCTCATCAAAACCACCACAGGGAATTTTTCTCATTTAATTATTAATGTCAACTTCTTTTGTTTATAACTCCTATGATTATCTGTACTGTGTTACAGTTCCCTCCTTTGGTGAATTATTTCTTTCAGCATCTTTTGCTAGCTGGAACCTAAGGGAAAAAAGGAATTTTTATGAATATTTAATGTTTTTGTCTAATGCCATTTTTATAACAATAACCAGTATAGCACATTAATATACTTTGGTTTCTTTTTTTCCCCCTGAATGATACAATGAAAATGAAAAGAATATAAAATTCTAATGCTAAACTTTCTGCAGGAACTTGACAAATATATATTGGAAATTTCTATAATACACAGGTACCTCTAGAATTTTCAGATGTCAGCTATGTTCTTCTTGGCCCAAAGCTGTTCAGTTGAGAAATAATTGTACAGTATGTCAATGATTTTTGAATAATAATTGCCTTCTTGGTACCTGGTCCCTCCTTACAAATGTAAAAGTCTAAGTTATCTCTATATTTTAGGAAACATCTGAAAAATATGGACACTTTTTCCCCTAGCTACATCATAATTTAATATAGTTGTGTCAAACAAAGGAATTTATTGTCAGTACTTCTACCTGAATGAAGTTAGTTACATTTTATTCAGAATTGTAAGTATAAGTCTTGGTAGTCTATCTTAACTTTATATTTGGGGATCATTAATGGAGAAGAAAGTTAAGGGTCATAATGGTTAATTTATTTATAACAAGAATAAACAAAATAAATTTTTCATCATTTTCTCTATTTTCTGAGTAACTATCAGAAATACATACAATTTGAAGCACTAAATAGCAACCTCATAGCTAATTTTGACAATTTAAAACATCTTGGTCATTTATACACTGCTTTTTTTTTTTGAGACGGAGTTTCGCTCTTGTTACCCAGGCTGGAGTGCAATGGCCCGATCTCGGCTCACCGCAACCTCCGCCTCCTGGGTTCAGGAAATTCTCCTGCCTCAGCCTCCTGAGTAGCTAGGATTACAGGCACACGTCACTATGCCCAGCTAATTTTTTGTATTTTTAGTAGAGACGGGGTTTCACCATATTGACCAGGATGGTCTCAATCTCTTGACCTCGTGATCCGCCCGCCTCGGCCTCCCAAAGTGCTGGGATTACAGGCTTGAGCCACCGCGCCCGGCCTATACACTGCTTTTTACTAGAAAGGAAAAGAAGAAAATCAATGTCTCACACTGGTATAACTAAATAAAGTTAATTAAGATATACATCACCTCACTTACCTGTTTTTTAGGATGAGATATCTGAAATTTGTTCCCTTTGTCACTTTAAAATTATACATTTTATATATTACATATAAAAAATTATATATTTTAAAGTGACAAAGGACATTAAGCTAACTAACTTAATGAAGGACATTAAGCTAACTAAAATAACTCTATTGAATAAAATAAAGAGTAAATGAAACAATCTCTAAAATTCTGAAATGTGTAAACTTTTTTATATGCTTCTTTTGAAAACATAGTTATCCAATGACTTTAACAAAATCCCTGCACCAAAGTAATATAACAATATAAATAATTACACATGTATTAGATTCCTACCAGATGCAAGTTAACTTACAATCAATGAATAAAGTTACCAAAGCAGACAAGGATGTGTATTTGGAAATGCCTTTTTGCCTACTAGTTTAATATACAAGTTATACATTAAACTGCTGTGCACTGTGAGATTAAAAAGCTACAAACAGGAATTTGGAAACTACTAATTAGATTTCAAACAGGAATTTGGAAACTACTAATTAGATTTTTTTAAATCTCACATTTTAAAATAACATTTCAATTATTAGAATATGTACTTATTACAACTACGGCATTCAAAGAACAATGTATGAAATGACATCACATTTCTTGGCATTTTCCTCTGAATTATTGAAAATATTTACAAGTGAAGTATAATAAGTAGATCAAAATGGTAGGTTTCAGTCATAAATTACAAAAAATAAATGCATTGTGAGTTTGATGGCATGTACAAGTACTTTAAAGCATTACCCTTTAATCAGACTGAATACATGTCTATGAAATAAGTCAAGTAATAATAGTATCTTCTACTTGGTTACAAGTTAGTCTTTTAAAAAGGCAAGTTGTTACGGGTGCATATATCTGCAAATTGAGAGAGAGACAGAAGGATAGAATGAGCAAGAGAGAGAGAACTATCGATTACAGACTACTGGTTTCTCCAATTCTACACAGTTTGGCCCAAAGCCATATGCAATCTGGTCACTGCCTAACTTTTTGACTTCATCTTCTAACTTTTTAGACTCACTCCACTCCCACAACTCTGACTTTCTTCCCGTTCCTCAAGTATGCCGAGCATTTACTATGTCTTCTGCCTGGACCTCTCCAACGTTAGTTCCTTCCATACCTTAGAGTTTTAAATCACTGCAGACTGTTCTTTCTAGAAGCCTCTCTTGGTTACTATCCTTAAAATAGCAAGCTCCTCCTGTCAGTCCTGTCACTGATTTTTCTTACATTTGCCCTGCTTATTTTTATCCTTAGCAATTATCAGTGCCTGAGGTTATATTAGTCTATTTACATCTTAATTATCTTTTTCTCCTACTAGAATGCCATATCCATGGAAGCAAGGATTTTTGTCTTATCTGTATAGAACCAGTATCTAGAACACTGACCACCATAGAAAGTATTCAATTAATATTTTTAGGCAGTAAGTATTGAATAAACTGAAGTCTCTAGGAAATAAATTATATGGCATAAGATAATAAAATTAAAATAAAAAACTAGCCAGATGCATGGATCATGCTTGTAATCTCTGCACTTTGGGAGGTCAAAGCAGGCAGATCACTTGAGGTCAGGAGTTTGAGACCAGCCTGGCCAACATGGTGAAACCTTGTCTCTACCAAAAATACAAAAATGGGCTGGGTGTGGTGGCACTTGCCTATAATATCAGCTACTCAGGAGGCTGAGACGTGAGAATCACTTGAACCCAGGAGGCAGAGGTTGCAGTGAGCTGAGATTGTGCCACTGCACTCCAGCCTGGGTGATGGAGTGAGACTCTGTCTCAAAAAAAAAGAAAGAAAATCTCAAATGTTTCTTAGATTTTCACACTAAATTCATGTGCTGTATAATAACATTTCAGGCTACAAACTGCATATATGATGATGTTCCCATAAGATTGTAATTTTATTTTTCCTGTACTTTTTCTATGTTTAAATAACAAATACTTATTGTGTTACAATTGCCTACATTATTCAATACAGTACAGTACAATGCTGTACAGGTCTGTAATGTAGGAACAATAGGCTACATTATAGCCTCGATCTGTAGCAAGCTATACCATCTAGGTTTATATAAGTAAACTCTATAATAGTCATACAATGATATCTCCTAAGAAGACATTTCTCAGAGTGTGGCTCAGTCATTACGGGATACTTGACTATACTAATAACAACTACCATTTGTTAAATAAATTGCAGGCACTGTGTTAACCATTTTACCTACACATCCTCTAGGACATCACTTATTGATGAAGCTAATTTGCCCCAGGTCACACAGTTAGTAAGCAATGTTAACCCTTCAGCTACATCATTTCTTACAAGATTCCACATCAATCCCTGAGAGAGATTAGACCACCTTGATTCTGACACAATTGGGACTGATATTCAGTTAATAAAAGATCCTTAAAAAACATTTAACGGGCAAGAGGTCCCAAGATGGCCGAATAAGAGGCAGCTCTGGAATGCAGCTCCCAGTGAGAGAGATGCAGAAGCTGAGTGGTCTCCATAATTTCAAATGAGGTACCAGGTTCATTTTGTGGGTCTGGTTGGACAATGGGTATAAACCAAATAGAGCAGGTTGAGGCAAGGTGGTGCATGCAACCAACTGGAGGACCGGGGGACCTACCCCTCTGGGACTTCGGTTTGGGTACAGCGCTCTACCCAAGCTATCTACAACCCACAGAACAGGAGATCTTTGCCGGGCTGAAAAGCCTCAGTAAGCTGCCTGAACAGGGCAGAATGGCAACTTCGGCCAGAGCCAGAGCTGCCAGCATAGATCTAGGTAGAAGCACTGGCAGATGCTGAGAAAACCAAAAAGCCAGCAGGACAGAGCTACCCGCCCCGCCCCCCCCCCCCCACACACACACACAGAAAGAAGGGGAACTGGATTCAGGGAAACAGGCCATACAGCAGGAAGTGTCTACCCCGACAAAGCCTAGCGGGCTAAAAAACTCTCACTTCAGAGTTTTGCACCCAGAACATAAGTTAAAGAGTGATCAGGAATAAACAAGCTCCGCGGGGGGAAAGGGCAACCACCATTGCAGAAGGCGGCCTAATTTTCCTGAGTAAATATAAGATGCAGAAAAAATATGCAGCAGCACCACTGAATTCATGGCAGCCCAGCAGTGCCTCTGCAGGCAGACAAAGGAAAGGCCACCTCCCCAAGCAGCTACCGGAGATCAAACCTACATAAATTCAACACGAAGGGAAGAAACCAGTGCAAGAAGGATGAAAACATCAACAACCAGAATTCCTCTCCTCCACCATGAGATCACAACTCCTCACCAGCAAGGGAACAAAGCAGGATGGGGAATGAATTTGATGAACTGACAGAAGCAGGCTTCAGAAGGTGGGTAATAACAAACTTCTCTGAGTTAAAGGAACATGTTCTAACCCAATACAATGAAATTTAAAACCCTGAAAAAAAGGTTAGCCGAAATGCTAACTAGAATAATCAGCTTAGAGAACATAAACGACTTGATGGAGCTGAAAAACACAGCACAAGAACTTCATGAAGCATACACAAGTTTCAATAACTGAATAGATCAAGCAGAAGAAAGGATATCAGAGATTGAAGATCAACTCAATGAGATAAAAGGAGAAGGCAAGCAAAGAGAAAAAAGAGTGAAAAGAAAGGAACAAAGCCACCAAGAAATATGGGATTATGTAAAAAGACCTAATCTACAGCTTGATCGGTGTACCAGAAGAAGATGGGGACAATGAATCCAAGCTGGAAAACACTCTTCAGGATATTATCCAGGAGAACTTCCCCAGCCTAGCAAGGCAGGCCAACATTCAAATCCAGGAAATACAGAGAACACCACAATGATACTCCTCTAGAAGAGCAACCCCAAGGCACATAATCGTCGGATTCACCAGGGTTGAAATGAAGGAAAAAGTGCTAAGGGCAGTCAGAAAGAGAGGTCAGGTCACCCACAAAGAGAAGCCCCTCAGACTCATAGCAGATCTCTCGGCAGAAACCCTGCAAGCCAGAAGAGAGTGAGGACCAATATTCAACATCCTTAAAGAAAAGAACTTTCAACCCAGAATTTCATATCCAGCCAAACTAAGCTTCATAAGTGAAGGAGAAATAAAATCCTTTATGAACAAGCAATTGCTGAGAGATTTTGTCACTACCAGACCTGCCCTGCAAGAGCTCCTGAAGGAAGCACTAAACACAGAAAGGCAAAACCAGTTCCAGCCACTTCAAAAAAGAACCAAATGGTAAGGACCAATGATGCAATGAAGAAATTACACCAACCAAAGGGCAAAACAACCAACCAGTAACAAAATGGCAGGATCAAATTCACACATAACAGTATTAACATTAAATGTAAATGGACTAAATGCTCCAATCAAAACACACAGACTGGCAAACTGGATAAAAAGAAAAGAACTATCGGTGTGCAGTATTCAGGAGACCCATCTCATATGCATAGACACACACAGACTCAAAATAAAGGGATGGAAGAAGACTTTACCAACCAAATGGAGAGAAGAAAAGCAGAGCTGGCAGTATTAGTCTCTGATAAAATGGACTTTAAACCAACAAAGATCAAAAGAGACAAAGAAGGGCATTACATAATGGTAAAAGAATCAATGTAACAAGAAGAGCTAACGATCCTAAATATATATGCATCCAATACAGGAGAACCCTGATACATAAAGCAATTCCTTAATGACCTACAAAGGACTTAGACTCCCACACAATAATAGTGGGAGACTTTAACACTCCACTGTCAACATTAGACAGATCAACGAGACAGAAAATCAATAAGGAAATCCAGGACTTGAACGTAGATTTGGACCAAGCAAACTGTAGAGATTTACAGAACTCTCCACCCCAAATCCACAGAATATACATTCTTCTCAGCACCACATCACACTTCCTCTAAAACTGACCACATAATTGGAAGTAAATGACTCCTCAGCAAATGCAAAAGAACAAAAATCATAACAAACAGTCTCTCAGACCACAGTGCAATCAAATTAGAACTCAGGATTAAGAAACTCACTCAAAAACCACACAACTTCATGGAAACTGAAGAACTGGCTCCTGAACGTCAAATGGATAAACAATGAAATGAAGGCAGAAATAAAGATGTTCTTCGAAACCAACAAGAATGAAGACATAACGTACCAGAATCTCTGGGACACATTTAAAGCAGTGTCTAGAGGGAAATTCATAGCAATAAAAAATGCCCAGATGAGGAGAAAGAAAAGATCTAAAATTGACATGCTATCATCAAAATTGAAAGAGTTAGAGGGGCAAGATCAAAGGAACTCAAAAGTTTGAAGAAGACAAGAAATAACTAAGATCAGAGCAGAACTGAAGGAGATAGAGATACAAAAAATCCTTCAAAAAATCAACAAATCCAGAAGCCTGTGTTTTGAAAAGATCAACAAAATAGATAGACCACTAGCCAGAGCAATTTAAAAAAAAGAAGAATCAAACAGATGCAATAAAAAAGATAAAGGGGACATCACCACTGATTCCACAGAAATACAAACTACCAAGAGAGATTACTACAAACAACTCTATGCACAGAAACCAGTAAATCTGGAAGAAATGGACAGATCCCTGGATACTTGTACTCTCCCAAGACTAAACCAAGAGGAAGTTGAAACCCTGAATAGACCAATAACAAGGGCTAAAGTCAAGGCAGCAATTAATAGCCTACTGACCAAAAAAAGTCCAGGTCCAGATGGGTTCACAGCTGAGTTCTACCAGACATACAAAGAGGAGCTGATACTATTCCTGTTGAAACTATTCCAAACAATAAAAAAAGAGGGAATCCTCCCCAACTCTTTCTATGAGACCAACATCATCCTGATACCAAAATCTGGCAGAGACAAAACTAAAAAAGAAAACTATGGGCCAATATCCATGATGAACATTCATGCAAAAATCTTCAATAAAATACTGGCAAACTGATTGCAACAGCACATCAAAAAGCTTATCCAACATGATCAAGCAGGCTTCATCCCAGGGATGCAAGGCTGGTCCAACATACACAAATGTATAAACACAATTCACCACAGAAACAGAACCAAAGACAAAAACCACATGATTATCTCAATAGATGCAGAGAAGGTCTTTGACAAAATTCAACAGCACTTTATGCTAAAAACTCTCGATAAACTAGGTATCGATGGAACATATCTCAAAACAATAAAAGCTATTTACAACAAACCCACAGCCAATATCATACTGAATTAGCAAAAATCAGAAGCATTCCCTTTGAAGTCTGGCACAAGAAAAGGATGCCCTCTCTGACCACTCCTATTCAATATAGTATTGGAAGAGCTAGCCAGAGCAATTAGGCAAGAAAAAGAAATAAAGGGCATTCAATTAGGAAAAGAGGTCAAATTGTCCCTATTTTCAGATGACATGATTGTATATTTAGAAGACCCCATTGTCTCAGCCCAAAACCTCCTTAAGCTGATAAGCAACTTTGGCAAAGCCTCAGGATAAAAGATCAATGTGAAGAAATCACAAGCATT
Organism: Aotus nancymaae; assembly: GCF_030222135.1. Lineage (NCBI taxonomy): Eukaryota > Metazoa > Chordata > Mammalia > Primates > Aotidae > Aotus > Aotus nancymaae. The sequence continues at coordinate 4,481,299 of NW_026988423.1, read as the reverse complement.
CCTATACACCAATAACAGACAAACAGAGAGCCAAATCATGAATGAACTCCCATTTACAATTGCTACAAAGAGAATAAAATACCTAGGAATACAAGTAACAAAGGAGGTAAAAGATCTCTTCAAGGAGAACTACAAATCACCAATCAAGGAAATAAGAGAGGACACAAACACATGGAGAAACATTCCACGCTCATGGTTGGGAAGAATCAACATTGTGAAAATGGCCATACTGTCCAAAGTAATTTATAGATTCAACATTATCCCCATCAGGCTACCAATGACCTTCTTCATAGAACTGGAAAAAACCACTTCAAACTTCATATGGAACCAAAAGAGAGCCCACATAGCCAAAACAATCCTAAGAAAAAAGAAAAAAACAGTAGGCATCATTCTGCCTGACTTCAAACTATACTACAAGGCCACAGAAATCCAAACAGCATGGTACTGGTACCAAAACAGAGACATAGACCAACGGAACAGAACAGAGGACTCGGAAGCAATGTCACACATCTACAACTATCTAATCTTTGACAAACCGGACAAAAACAAGCAATGGGGAAAGGATTCCCTGTTTAATAAATGGTGTTGGGAAAACTGGCTAGCTATAGGCAAGAAGCTGAAACTGGACCACTTCCTGACACCTTATACAAAAATTAACTCCAGATGGATTAAAGATTTAAACATAAGAACTACCACCAAAAAACCTTAGAAGAAAACCTAGGCAAAACCATTCAGGACCTAGGCACAGGCAAGGACTTCACAACAAAAGCCACAATAGACAAATGGGATCTAATTAAACCTAAGAGCTTCTGCACAGCAAAAGGAATCATCGTTAGAGTAAACTGGCAACTAACAGAATGGGAAAAATTTTCTCAATCTACCCATCAGACAAAGGGCTAATATCCAGAATCTACAAAGAACTAAAGCAGATTTACAAGAAAAAAAAAACAAAACATTCAAGAGTGGGTGAAGGACATGAACAGACACGTCTCAAAAGAAGACAAATATGCAGCCAACTAACATATGAAAAAATGCTCATCATCCCTGGTCATTAGAGAAATGCAAATCAAAACCACATTGAGATACCATCTCACACCACTTAGAATGGCAATCATTAAAAAATCTGGAGACAACAGATGCTGGAGAGGATGTGGAGAAAAAGGAACGCTTTTACGCTGTTGGTGGGAGTGTAAATTAGTTCAACCATTGTGGAAGACAGTGTGGCCATTCCTCAAGAATCTAGAAATAGAAATTCCATTTGACCCAGCAATCCCATTACTGAGTATATACCCAAAGGATTACAAATAGTTCTGTCATAAAGACAGATGCACACGTATGTTCATTGTGGCACTATTTATGATAGCAAAGACCTGGAACCAACCCAAATGCCCATTGATAATAGACTGGACAAAAAAAATGTGGCACATATACACTATGGAATACTATGCAGCCATAAAAAATGATGAGTTCGTTTTTTATGTCCTTCATAGGGACATGGATGAATCTGGAAACCATCATTCTCAGCAAAGTGACACAAGAACAGAAAACCAAAGACCATATGTTCTCACTCATAGGGGGATGTTAAACAGTTAAAACATGTGGACACAAGGAGAGGAGCATCACACATGGTGGTCAGCTGTGGGGGGCTAGGGGAGGGCAGTGGGGAGTTGGCAGGGTGGGGAGGGATAACATGGGGAGAAATACCAGATACAGGTAATGGGGGGATGAAGGTAAAGGTGGTAAACCACCTTACCATGTATGTACCTACGCAGCAATCCTGCATGATCTGCACATGTACCCCAGAACCTAAAGTACAATAAAACAAAAAAACATTTCATTCACATATGCCTGAAATGTTTGTCATCTAATATTTGATTCTAAATTCTTAATATGTGAAATATATGCCAATTATTATATAGTGGTGACATATTTTTATGATTATAAAGATTCTGGTAAAAAATGATTTCTTTTATCGTGGCATCACGGGAAACTTTAGTATATAAATAGTGCCTGTGTTGCATCATATACAACTTCAAATTTATTTAAAGTGGCCTAAAAACATATGAAGTGATCTGATGGCAGCATTCTGTAGGCTTTCATTATTTTTATACAGTTATCTCATACACACATTATAGCATTTTCAAGTCACTATCTTATAAAGTTCAGGGTTTCACCCTTAAACAAACTTTTTGCCAAATGTTCTTACTCTTGGTACTCTCATGTATCTGTCATTAGTTATTCTGGCAAATTAGAAGAGTAGAGGTTGAGTAAAGTGTTTCTACTTCTATTTGCATATGACAAGGTCACAATAGGAAGGGCTTTTATGTAAATTTTGGTGAAAGGAATAAAATGAAGAAATATCTCTTTTTCTGTGGACCTTATTCTCCATCTCAACCATGACTCTTTAGTAAGACTGAAACTTGTGACATTCTGCTTGGAAGTACCCTTGAGGGTCTGAATAAGGGTGGAATAGGGCTCATAGAAAAGGAACATAAAATAAGTTTTTGAGGTAAGTTGCTTTCAAGATACCCTTGAAGTTACCTAGCCCAATGCATCTGGGAAAAAAATAGGTAATAAAATGCAGCCAAAGTTATAGCAGGAATAAAAAAGAATGTGTCTGTCTTCTTATTGTTTTCTGTCATATATCCTTTGAGGACCAAGCAGCAAAAAATATTTTGACTTTCAAATTTAACCACATTGAGTTATGATATTGTTTATTTTAGAAAAATAAATGAGTTTTGTGTCCCGGACAAAGTGCTATGAGATGTAGCTGGAAGACTGAGCTCACAGTGTTTGTGTGTTTGGAGGCATTCTTTAATGTGACTTTCTATAGTGTGTTAAACACAGTGAGGCATAGTGAACATCAGTTTTTCTTACTCTTTTTTATATAAACATTTTTTAAGTCTCAACAAAACCTACGTTGGATAGGGTCCAGTAAGACTTTAAAAAGGAGCCACGCTGGTTTTCTGAGACTTCAAGTCAACTTTATAATTTTATTTAAAATATACAAATAGAAAAAGTATGGTTCAAAATTATTTTCTACTCAAAAGTACAATTAATAGAGACTGGAACCAGAAAGAAAAAAGACACTACTCTAGAAAATCTGATGCCGAAAACAATTTATGATTCCTACCACCTAGTGACTAATATTAGAACAAGGTAAAGACACAACTATGACTCATGACTCCACATAAATTCTGACAGGCCCTGTGTTGTGTTGGGGTGCGGAGTACCATCTCATGGCTGAGTGGCAGCAGATTTCCTTTTCTGGCAATTTAGGAACTGGACGTCATGACTAAGAAGGGGTATGTCCTTCTTAAAGTAATACAGAAAATAGTCCTGAATGCCTCAATGTACTATTTGAAAGAAAAAAAAATTATTAGATGTCAAAGCTAGATAAGAGTGGCAAGCTGGGAACCAAAGAACACTTTACTAGTAAGCAACTTTGTGAATTTCGATGTACTTCAGATTTACGTACATGACTGCTTTCAGAGTGGGGGCCAAAACCAAAGCCTAGGGCCCACACAGGTGGGTAATCAAATAGGAGACTCCATACATCCAAGACCCCAAAGGGATTTCTCTCTAGAGAGATATTCCATAAAACAGTAAAATAGAATTTTCAGGTCTAAACTATAAGAATAGATGGAAAGAAAAAAGAAAATCTCAATAGTCAAAAATTCAGTCAATATACATGAAACACACAGGAAAACAAACCAGTTTAAGTTAGAGTCAATAGAAATAATAAATGTCAGAAGCATACCTGCAAAGACTTCAGATATTTGACTTTCAGACAGATTACATGTGTTATAAAAAAAGAAAGAAAGAAAGAAAAAAAGAACAAAGGAACACCATGAGAAAGAAGAAACAGGAATAAAAGGAATATCTAAAAAGTAGCACAGAAAGGCAATAGATGGAAACTATAAAAGAAAGAAACACAATGAGCATGAGAATGTCTTACTATGCTTAATCAGATTCTTGGAATGAGAAAGAGAATGGGATGAGGCAATATGTGAAAATATAGATAATTGCTAAGATTTTCCAGAATTGATAAAATTTACTCATTTTAAGATTCTTAAAGACCAGAAAAACCCCAAAATAATAAATACCCGGGCATATCATACTGAAAATGCAAAATACAAAAAGCAGCCAGAGAGAAAAAGAAAGTAACTACGACAGTAGGAAAATCAGACTCGCATTTGACTTCTTGATAGCAAGAATGAGATTTTAAAAATTAAAATAATATACTGTGAGATTAAAAAATGAGACTAATGTATTTTATTGCTAAAGCAAATAAGAAACCCATTAGCCTGAGGTTGTCTCTGTAACTCAAGCACTTAGATAGGCAAACTGAAACTTAACTTGGAAACCTTTTCTATAACGTGACTTAAGAAAAATTAGTCTCAGTCAATCACACACAGTCAACCAGTGATTGGCTATACAATTAGAGACCTCCAATCAGATCATATCCAAATAAGGCAAACAACTAGCTGTAGCCAATCAGATAATTTTTAACTTTACTTTTGTGTTCAGCCAACAAATGCTCATTGTTCAGACTGATAGAGAAGAGCTCCCTGAACGTCTTTCAATTTTGAGTGCTGCCTGATTTATCAATCATTACTTGCCTAAATAAACTCTGAAATTTAATTTGTCTAAAGTGTTTAACAATGTACTATTCTAGATCCAGTGAAAATTTATTTAAAGGACAGGAGAGAAAGAACCATTCTATTAAATCAAAAACTGATTTTTCTAAAAGTAAATCCTTACAGAGAAAAATAATAAATAATATTTATCAGAGAAAAGGAAAACTGGTAGTTCCAGAAGTCAGCTATAAAATTCACAAAGGGAAAAGTAACAATAGGTACCACGTATAATTGTTACTATATGACAGCTACTGTTCTAAGTGCTTTTCTAGAGGAATTCATTTTACAAAAAGAACCTTAAGAGTAAATATATTATGTCCATTTTACAGATAAGGAAGCTGGGGCACAGAAAAACTGACCCATAGGTCAGTGAAAGGAGTGTGAATTTTACTAAAAACACCATCATTAAAAAAATCACGTAACTAAATTTCAAATTTCAAAAGTTCTGATAACTTCCAGTATTACCTATTTTTTTTGCAATATAATGTACTGTCAATTGAAGGGTCATGAGGTCTACAAATGAGGGGAGGAGACTTTATTTATTATAAAGGGTTGTAGCCTGCAGCATGTCCACTTTAAAAACTGAAGTTTCCTCTCGCAATTCATAGATCTTGTGATTCTCGAGTTGATATATTTGACCGATGAGCTTAGGAGTCTGAATAGGATTCACAGCTCCTCCTGTATCCTTTTGAATATGTATGTTTAAGCAACCTTAAACATATGTTTAGTATGTTCAGTATGTTCAGTATAAATTCCTATTCCACCCTCCCCTCCCTCAAAGTGCCTGCTAATGGTCTTGGTGGGAGGCTACCCTTTCTAGCCCATCAGAATGGCCACCTTGCAGGACATAACCCTTTATAAAAAATGAAATATTTCCAAATGTATACATCTTGTGATGCTTCAGTTGACAGTTCACAGGAACAAATGACATTCCATTACTACAGAGAAGACAAACAGATGTGACAAAGTAATAGGATTTGCTTAATGCCCCTGGTAATTCAAAGTCAGCATCGGAATTAGGGCTGCACCTTCTCATTCCTGGTCGAGAGCTCTAAATAAAGTATTCACACTGATTTTTTATTTCCTACTGATGGGAAAATTGATTCAAAGTTCAAGTTGTTGGAGAAGTTAAGAGAACAGATTTGTATTCATTTTAGAAGTTCTTCTGATAATGAGTGGGATGACTTAGGAGATGAAGCCCTGGTTACACGCAGTGAGAGGGCCACACACATTCCAAATGTGTGACTTATGAAAGGGGACTTGGGTTACTGCATCCTAGAAGACAAACCAGTGAGACCATGAGAACACCTGTTCAGCATTCCGCATGAACAAGTAAGTTGACTAAATTCTGACTAAAGGAGTTTTAAATATATAATTTGCAGAATATGTCCTCTTCTTTATGCAACAGTGAGAGATAATCAGGATTTCACATGGATAACTTTATTTTCTGATAAAGTTAGTGGAGCAATGAGGAAACCTGAAAGATTTTGAGTTTTAAAGATCTCCTTTGTATCATTTGATATGAATAAGATTTTAGGGCCATGATCTCTAACAGGAGAAATAAACCTATATTTACTCTGGTATTTAAATTCTATTTTAATTTAATTACATATGAAAATAAGGATCTTTTGAAGGCGGTTAAGTAAGAGTAATTATGCTTAATTATTGTTGGTTAAATTGGGCTTTTAATGATTTACTAAAATTTAACCCACATCCCCTTGGAAAAAATGGCATTTTGAATCACAATCTTCATCTGGCAGTTGAAACCACAGGGCTAAATTGCAATGTCTTGTTACAGGCACATGGTTAAACTGGGAATTGTAAATAATTCCAAGGCAACGTTTGAAACAGCAAATAGAAATACCCTTAGGAGTCATATACATTTTTGTTCTTCATTTCCACATTAAACCTTTTTACCGGAAATATTTATATTCTCTAAAGACAAGGCAAATATGTCTGATAAAAAATAAGCCAAACAAACAACAAACTTGGGGACATTTTCCAAAAAAATATATAGGATTGTTATAAAATATTGGGCAGCTCCCCTGGTGGAATTTTACTCACAGTGTGACAAGAATCCGTAAGTGTGGTCTTCTAGGTTGTTGACAAAAGGATTACAAAGAAATCTCAATGAATGAAAAACAGATACTACAGGAATATGCAGTGGGTGTTTTTATATCTCAGACTTTAATCCAAATGGCTATTATTGATTATTCCCCCCCACAGAAAGGACGGAGAAGCATTGTGATCAAGTAGATAGGAACTAGTAAGTAAAATAAAGAAATCTGAATTCTGGGCAAAGCCAAGTCCCTAATAAACTGCCTCTCTCTATTTTACCTTCTTTATTCTGTGTCTAGGCAGCACCAGCCTTTGCAGATTCCTAGAAACAAGTTACCTGATTTCATTAAGTCCTTTGAAACCTCACAGAAAAAAAAAAAAAATCTCAAGAGTCACTATAATTTCTCCACTTGTTTTTGTTAGTTAAATGGCTTTAAAAATTCTTAATACTGTTTATTTCAGAATCAGGCATTTAAAATATTTACTCATATAGAAAGCCACTGATTTTTTCAATCCCTAACTCAGTTCCACAAGCAAAAAATAATCTCATTATATTTATGTTCTCAGCACAGTACCTAAATATCTGAAACTGTAATTATAAATAGTATAAATAGGATATTCAATTTACATGAGTTTAAATATGTCTTTTAATAGCTGCTGATCTCAGCTAGGTGTGGTGGCTTACGCCTGTAATCCCAGCACTTCCGGAGGCGGAAACGGGCAGATGACGAGGTCAGGAGTTCAAGACCAGTGAAACCCCGTCTCTACTAGAAATACACAAATTAGCTGGGCATGGTGATGCGCACCTGTAATCCCAGCTACCTGGTAGGTTGAGGCAAGAGAATCACCTGAACCCAGGAGGCAGAGCTCCTGGTGAGCTGAAATCACACCACTGCCCTCCAACCTGGGCAACAGAGCGAGTCTACGTCTCAAAGAAAAAGAAAAAAAAAAAAAAAAAAAGCTGCTGATCGCAGAATATGCCTAATACAGTTTGGATGTTGTATCCTCTAAATCTCACGTTAAGCTGTAATTTCCAGTGTTGGAAGTGGAGCCTAGGTGGGAGGTGATTGAATCTGGGGGTAGATATTTCCGGAATGATTCAGCCCCATCCTCTCAGTGCTAACCTTGCAATAGTGAGCGAGTTCTCACAAGATCCTTCACCTTCCACCGTACTAAAAGCTTCCCGAGGCCTCCCTAGAAACCAAGCAGATGCCAGTGCCAATTAAACCCCTTTTCTTTATGAACTATGCAACTTCAGGTATTCTTTACAGCAACACAAGAGCAGCCTAAAAGAAAGTCCCTATATTTGGAAAAGTTTTCAAGGTAGTATTATCTCTATTTACTTTCTTTCTTTTTGGAGACAGAGTCTCTGTTGCCTAGGCTGGAGTGCAGTGGTGCAATCTCAGCTCACTGCAACCTCTGCCTCCTGAGTTCAAGCAATTCTCCTGCCTTAGCCTTCTGAGTAGCTGGGATTACTGGCACATGCCACCATGCCCGGCTAATTTTTATAGTTTTAGTAGAGACAGGGTTTCACCATGTTGGCCAGGCTGGTCTCAAACTCCTGACCAGGTGATCCGCCCACCACGGCCTCCCAAAGTGCTGGGATTACAGGCGTGAGCCATGGCACATGGCCTAATTTCTGTTATATCTAATAAAGGACAGTAACTATGTATGGTTTATCTAGGTTCACTGTGCCTTGATATTTTTAGAACATTGTGATTGGCTCACACGAATTTTGAATGCTCTGAGAAATGTCAAACCAGATTAAGAAAGTAAGTCTAGCAGAGTTAGAGCCTAACTGAATTTGATATCAGAAGTGCAAATAAATGTGATGGTCAGCAAAGCCACCCACCAGAAAGATCCACTTGACAGATACCTTGAATATTTTCCAGAAATGTATAATAAAAGCAGAAAGTACAAGAAAGAGGTGACCACAGTCAATCGGCAGTGACCCAAATATAAGATGCTGTATAAAATGAATGTAGCCTAAATTTAGCTATTCTCGTGCTTTTGTTCATTTGCAGAAATCACTTTATTTCTGAAGTCTAAGAGCCATGTATTTCAAGGTTTGAGTGCAGAGAAATATGATTCTGTAGAGTCAAATTGAGATTTTCTCACCCAGGAAAGAGAATAGCTAAAGTTGCAGAAATTTCAGACAGAAAGAATTCTATTCCAGGAAGATATATAACCGAGCACAGATTATATATCCAGGATAAATTTAAGAGAGGTGGCCAAATAAGGCATACCAGACAAGGCACAACATGAGGCCTTCAGCTGAAAAGAAGGATCTATGGCCTTTATGTGGCAGCCTTGAAGATACTTTGTTCTAAGTTCCTTCCAAGGAAAAATTTTTAGTTCAGCTGCAAAGGGAGCAGTGAGCTGCCAGCGTCCAGCTGTTTGCAACTCCAGGATCCACCTCTGTGTCTCAGCTTGGACCATGTGATTCCCCAACAACCCCAACCAATGACTGAGCATGGTGGTGGTACGAGGACCTGGTGTCCATTTCTGCCTAATGAGAGATGCCTCTAACAGCCAATCTTGGCTCTGCAGGTACACATAGTGTTGGTCCAGTTATTGGTTTCCACCAGAGGTGATGTTGCCCTCCAGGGAACACTTAGCAATATTTGGAGGTTTTTGTTGTTGTCACAGCTGAGGGTAAGCTACTGGCATCTAGTAGTAGGAGCCAAGGAAACTAGTAAACATTGTATTAAGTTGGTGCAAAAGTAATCGTGGTTTTGATATGAAAAGTACTGGCAAAACACACAATAATTTTTGCACCAACCTAATAATATTCAGCCTTCCTCAATGGGGATATTATCTTAAGTGAAATAAGCCAGACATAGAAAGACAAATACCATATGTTCTTATTCATATGTGGAATTTTTAGAAGTTGAAATGATAGAAGTAGTGAATAGAACAGTGGTTACCAGAGACTTGGGAGGCTGTAGGGGAGAAGGCATGGGAAGAGGTTGATTAGTGGGTACAAAGTTACAAATTTAAAGGAAGAGAAAGTTCTAGTGCCCTATTGCACAGTAGAGTGACTACAGTCAACAGTAAATTGCTAGAAGAGAGCAGTTGGAATGTTCTTACTACAAAGAAATTATAAATGTTTGAGGTGATAGATATGTTAACCACCCTGACTTAACCATTACACAATATATTAATGTACTAAAACAACACACTGTACCCCATAAATATGCACAATTATTATGTGACAATTAAAAACAGATAAATAGATATATTCGGAAAGAAAATTATTGAAAATATTGATCCCAAAATTTCTTTCTTTTCTTTCTTTTTTTTTTTTCTTTGAGACAGGATCTCACTTTTTCACCAAGACCAGGGCACGGTGGCATGATCACAGCTCACTGTAGCCCTGCAGTCCCAATCTCGTAGGTTCAAGCTCTCCCCAAAACTCAGCCTCCAGAGAAGCTAGGACTACAGGCACATGCCATCGTACGTAGCCAATTTTTTTGTTTTCCACAGAAATGAGATTTCACTTCGTTGCCCAGCCTAGTCTCAGACTGCTGGGCTCAACCTTATTCTCTTGCCTTGGCTTCTCAAACTGTTGGGATTACAGGTGTGATTCACCCCACCTGGCTGAGCCCAAAATTTCAATAGTGCTGAGGCTGAGAAACCTTGACCTAGAATTTATCACATCTGAACATGATCTGAGGATTTCCCTGAGCAATTGTGTATCTTCCTCTTCTTTTTCACAGGTGTCAGAGTGGCACGTCTGTCCAAAAGCTTTCCTGTTCAATTGTGCTCCATCCCTTCTTTGGCCTTCCAGTTGTTAACTCCCCCTGGCATTTCTCATTCAATCTAAAAGTCTGATTTCCGGAACATCCAAATGGCATTCTTTAATAAACATTTATTAATCATAAAGAGTACCAACCACCATACTAATTGTTAAGAAAAAAATATAAACAAGAGATAAACTGTATTACAAGGAGATCATGTGTTACAATATAGAAAACCTTCCTAACAGAAAATATAATGAATGTTAATATATTAAAACTCAATGGAAGCTCTATACTACAAGAAGGTGCAGGCATGCCCACTGTGCGTGTCAGAGGATTCAGTCAGTATACTGTTCATTTTTAATGTAGGGTCCTTAACTCTTCCAGAGTAGGGCAGAGTTATTTCCCAAGTGTGGTGGTGGTAGAATTCTTCAGATGGGATTGGGCAGCATCTGTCAGAAGATGAAGGGTAAAGACTTAAGACGGCAGGGAGATCCTGACCCAATGTTACTCATAAATTGGCAGTGTTTTTGCATAAAAGCAAAACAGATTATTTCTTTTTAATGTAGAATTTCTGGAAGTCATTGGGTTAGAGATAAATTTCAGGCTGCCTTATATGTTATCAAGACCCTTCTAAATTAGACTTACTTAATATTTTTCCCATACATACCCTGGATTTTCATTCATTCCTCAATGAGTACCTGCACATCTATCATATACCAAGTTTCTGTGATAGGCAGATATAATAGTGAGAAAGACAGACATAGCCCCTAAACTTAGACTGTTTTAGCAATTGAGTATTATTTGCCCCTTTCCGAGCTTAAGATGCATCTTATTTGCTCATGCTCCTTCCCATGACTAAGTTCCTTTAGCCCTCCAAAGTCTACTTCTTTTCTGTATTTTAAGTCTCGTGCCTTTGAAAAATAAAAAAATTGTCCTTGACGTCTGCATTAATCTAATGCGTTGCTGTACTTTTTGTAGCAATTAGCTTCTATCCTAGGCCACATCTATATTATGATAATCTAGCAATCATGAGGGCGTCTCCTGATCTCAACCTGCGAACACATTGAAAGTGTGTGCCATATCTTATCTAGACTTGTCTTGCGGGCACCCAGCAAAATGCTGTGCATTGCTGGTTATTCAATAAATGATCGCATTTAATTTATTTAAGTTGTCAATGAAGCAAACAATAACGAAATTGAAATATCAAACGTACATTGTAGGCACTTTTTTGTTCTTTCTTTGTCTCGGATATTGAACACAACACATACTTAGTTGTCATTAGTTCTTAGGCATTTATCCCTGCTGTGCTTACTTCTATAGACTTTCCCAATATAGAAGCTTCTTACTCTACAGATATCATGTCTATATTATTGTTTTTCATAACGTCCTTCAAAAAAGGCTACTTTATGCAAGGGCAAAGCACAACAAAGAGAGTCCGTGTGGGACTTGTTCACGTCTTCTCAGATGACAGAGGAGAAGGAAGAATCTATAACAGGTAAATTCACCATCTTTGAATATATTGGATACAATTGCTTCAACATGTTCACACAAGAAGAAAGCAGCTAAGATTTAAAATACATGACAAAAATGAGTATACTGGATCAAATTACTAAATCAAGAAGCTTAATTAAGTATTAAAACTGTGGGTAGAGATGAGAAAACTGATTTACGTACATGGTACAGGGATTTTTATGTTGAACTCATTTCCTGCAACACTTTAAAACTTTTTAATATTTTTGCAAAAATGACAATACTATGGGAGGCATTTGCAATATTATAGAAAGAACATGAGATTTGGAAGAGGAGACATAATTTTAAATCTCAGCTAGACATGTTCCTGGCTGTGTGATACTGTTTGATACTTTTAACCATTCTGATATTTCACTTCCTCATCTGAAAATGAAATAGCTGTTGCATCAATTTTTATGATACTTACATGAAATAAATGAAAAGTGCTAGCAATATAATAGGCATTCAATAAATATTTTTATCTTAGTCTACTTTTTTTGTTTCAACTTAAGATGTCGTATAAAGAACAATTATTAATGTTTAGAAGGATTTAGGGAATAGATCAAAAACAATAAAATGATAATTTGTGTCACAAGGACCTAATCTTTACTTAAAGTCTGTTATTTCAGTTTAATGGTTTAAAAATTTATAAGATTATGCTTTTAATATTACCAAATGATGTTTAATAGTAAAAGTTACTTCATAAACAATCTCAAAATAACATTAACATCTTAATTAGGGATATAAAATTACATTTCGCTTTGCATTAAACTGTAACATTATGATAAAACTTAATTTTAAACTTTTAATTTCATAATTTATGATCATTTAGACTAAATCTGGTATGAAGTTCAAGTTATCTATGAATAAAGCTTACATATCTCCTAAGGTTCTCTTATTACAGGTGACGTGTGGCTGGAAAAGTCATGGGGACATTTTTTAACCTATAAAATGGCATTGTAATACCCTATTCCATAAAGTTGTTGACAAGATTAAATAAAAGTATGTCTTTTATTATATTTGTCTTTATTATATTCAAAGGTCGGGCTTAAAGAGAAAAGAGCAGAGAGATTTCTGGCTATATACCTCATTCTCACATCCTCTCAGTTTGGTGTCTGCCTGGTCCCTGCACCTCAGGATGTGTGACTTTCCTTATGGACCATAAGATATCTCAAATCGATTCAAACTCAGGTTGACCTGGGTTTACATATTCCACGGAGGAGGAGAGTTGCCAAACAGTACATTTCTTCAAGTAAAATAAATCATTCTCTTGGCATCAGGGAAATTTAAACACATTAATATTTCCTTCAAAAATTACGTTTGCGACAATGAATTTTTGAAGTTGAATTAATTTCACTCTGAAGCTGTGTACTTTTAGTACAAGATTAATTGTTCTTAGAAACAAGAGGTACATGAAATGGGCAAACAGTTAACTTCAAATTGTGTTTGCAAAATAAAACAGTGATTGCAGCAGATACTTAGAGCAGTACTCACTGTTCTAAAACAGTTACGGTGGTTTAAATGCTACTAATTTTGTTCTTTGCCATTTTCCACTTGACTTACTCCAATACATTCTTAAAACTGCCATGCTGAATGATATTAATGGTGCAACAAATTGACTAGGATTATAGGAATGTATCTATTATTTTTATGGGCATATTTAATTGTACATGTTTCTTTAGGTTTCTAATTAAAACCGGCAGTAAAAACTATGTCTTCGTGTTTAAGCCCACATTTTTAAACTTAAATACATCTCATAATTAGCACTAATATACAGATAGTTCGGAAAGATATAATGCTAACGCATTAAATTGTATTGGAAATCCTATTATTAGTCCTATTATTAAAACAGACCCTTGTCAGCAGGGAAGGCGGCAACTAAATAAACCACTATAAATAGAACGTGTGCTGCTGCAGTTTCTTTCACAGATTTCCTGATACAATAAACTAAATGTCAGAGAGATCAGGACATAAATGATGGCACGACTCCAACGGGAAGAGTTTATCAGTTCCACTGTATTTAAAACTACACTGAACACTCCATATTTTAAAATACTGTCTCAAGATTTTACTACAGACTTGAAACGTAAGACGTAAAAATCCACACATTTCTGCAGACTGGGGTGACAATTTACCAAATAATAACCTCTAACTATTTCTTCTCAGTATTAGAGGCAACCACCAATTAGAGGGCTAAATTCTCAGAGTCTCTAAGGGCAGTTCCACACTTCACATTTTCAATGGCAAATTGTATTTGACATTTAATTTAAAGCCCAAGACACCATAACATGAAATCTTCTAGGCCATTAATGATAAAGCATTAGGGTAGCTTCCCACCTCCTTGTTGCCTGAGGCTGCGTCTGCTATTTCCCAGGAGGCTTTATCATTACTGCAGTGTCACGTCCATGGGGTAGTGTATTCTTAACACACCACATTATCTAAATACCAGGCATGATTCTTAGATGCTTATTACATACTTTTTAAACCTGTTTGCCAATAAAATGCCACAGACAGCATGAGCTCTGCAGGCCATAACTCACTAATTGAAGTTTTTGTGGTTGTGATGGTGGGGGTGGTAATACTTATTGTTGAATTTTAAAGAGAATGAAAAAGGATAAACAATTTTTAAAAATAAAAGAAGTAAAGAAGGACGCTAAGTTATAAGAACCCCCTGCTGTGTAATTACCATCTCTTATTTTCATTGAGTGGGAAAGGGTCTAACTTACCTTTCAATTGCTTTTTAATGAATATAGTTATTTACTTGTGGTGTAGTTAAAATATGGGCTTTGAAACTAGACAGATGTGGGTTCAATACCGGATTGTATTAAGTACTAATTTTGAATATTTTAGAATTTTACCTAACCTCATTAAGACTATTTATTTGCTTGTGAAATGAGGGTATGTATTCTCTAATTTTCAAAAATTTCTGTATGAGTAGGATTATCTCAAGTTAGATTTATGAACCTGAGATCAAATCTTCCTAAGCAGAACAGGACTGTATTTAAGGGCTCATGCTCTGTGGTTAAACCAGCCAGATTTGAATTTCAGCTCTTCCTGTTTCCAGTAGCTAAAACCTGGACAACTTATTTAAAATCTCTAAGTCTGAGCTGTGGTAGCTTCTAACCACACATGGCTACTGAGTACTTAAAATGTACTTAGACCATATTGATATTCTGTAAGTGTCAAATATATATGAAGCTTTAGGACAGAAAAAGGAATGTAAAATACCCCAGTTTAATATATGTTAAAATGATTCTACTTTTGGATTACAAATATTGGATTTTATAACATAATTTATTATGTTTTAATTGTTTCCTTTTTTTAACAAAAATGTGACTACTAGAAAATTTAAAATTACATATCTGGCTTCTTTTTGTGACTCTTAATATTTCTGCTGGGCAGGACTTCCTAAGCATTTTTCTCATCTGTAAAACAGAGTTAATAATATTTCTCCAAATAATTTTCATGGGTATTAATGATATCATGTATAAAAAGCACTTATTCCAATGCTTAGAACACAGTAGCGGGATGGGCAAGGTGGCTCACATCTGTAATCCCAGCACTTTGAAAGGCCGAGGAGGGCAGATCACAAGGTCGGGAGATCGAGACCGATCAAGTGAAACCATGTCTCTACTAAAAATACAAATAATTAGCTGGGTGTGGTGGCACACACTGTAGTCTCAGCTACTCAGGAGTCTGAGGCAGGAGAATTGCTTGAACCTAGGAAGTGGAGGTTGCCGTGAGCCGAGATTGCGCCATAGCACTCCAGCCTGGGTGACAGAGTGAGACTCTGTCTCAAAAATAAAGCAAAACAAAAAACACGGTTGCTATTAGTGCCATCATTGCATAGTTCTTTTCTTCCTCCCCCATGCAGGAGGGAGGTCAAGTTTCTCCAAATTGTGAAGTCCTTTTGCTGTATTTTTCTGGTTCACATTCTTAAAACAGGAAGCACAAAATTGTACTGGTTATCTGTAGGTTTTCCATGTTACATGCTGCTCTGTAAGTTCAATATTTTATTTCATTTACGTACCAGTCAGTCTTTAAGTTTTCTTAGAGTGGAGAATATGTCTTAGGCAATTTTACATCTCCAGAACAGGGACATGTAAACCTATATGTTTACCTGTTTTATTGTTACAGGCTTTAAAATTCTAAAATATTATATATGTTAAAGAAAACATTAGTATTTAAAATTAACTATAAGTGGTTACCAATTTCAGTAAAAAAGAGTTTCTTACGATTTGAAGGCTGATAGTCTATTATATCTAATCACATAACGCATTAAAATTCAGGGAAAGAATGAATTAGTAAGTGCCACTAGCAAGTGAATAAACGTTAGTTTTAAATACTTAGCTTCTGAGGCTGGAAGACATTGCAGTTTCCTCAGTTGATATTTACCTATTAAATGATTCATTTGTATATTCTCTCTCTCATTCACAGGAACGTACACACACTCTCCTCTTCTAACCACATATCGCCTGTAGTTCAGAATGTGGTTGATACTCTTATTTTTGAAAGGCCAGCAACCCACCAACTATCAATATTAAAAATGAAACTAATCAGAATTAACCTGAATTTTTCACTTTTATACCCTAAAAAAAATTCACTCTAATTTTTCACTTTTATACCCAAACAAGAAGTAAGATTTTAGTGAGTTAATAATTCTAAAATGCATCTTAGTGGATTCAATTAAGTCTCCTGTATCTGGAAGATTTTTTAAGAAAGAAAAACTGAATAGAATCTGGACAAAGCCAGCGACAAATAGAAAGCAGCATTTTGACAAAGATTTTGCAGTATTTTTGTTCGCTTGTAAAATATTTCTAGTTTGCTGTCTATTTCATTCTGTTACAACCTCATAGTTCAAACCAACCTCACTTCTCTCTAAATCAGTAGTATTCAGGCTCACCGTACATTAGAAACCCCTGAGGAGCTTTTAAGACATTCTGATGCCCAGGCCCTACTCCAGGCCACTTGAATGAGAATCTGAATGGAGCGCCCCCGATGATTCTAATGGGATCCAAGTAGATTTGGGGAACAATATTTTGAGGGTTTCGTGTTTTTTCTATAGCACCAAAGAAGGGAATGGAATTTTCCTGTGGTACAATATTAGAAGTTCAAACTCACCAAGGCTAAAGGTAAATTTGGATATTTCTACTCTGTCCACTGTTTATCCACCTCTCTGTTATCCTCCACATCTAACACAAATCTTATTAAATTTTGCTTGTATTATTCCATCACTCATTGCTACAGTAATAGCCTAGTATTAGCTATCATCATCTTTCTGCCTGAAACACTGAAAGTTCCTAATATTTTGTCTTTCAATAATGCTGCTTTTCTCCCTCCAGTTTGTTTTTTACACTACAGAGTAGTATTTCCTAAATTCAAATGTAATCACTTCGCCAAGCTCATAAAAGCCCTTTAATGGCTTCAGCATTGGTGCAGACTGTATTCTTCATCTGACCGACGGCGGGCATACTACATGGTCTGGGCTCCAACTGTAACTCAAGCCTCAACTCATAGTGCTCTTTCTATTGTTCATTCCACTCCAGTCCACTAGCCTTCTTTCCGTTCTCTGAGCACGCCCAGCTCCCTCCAACACACGACCTTTCACACATCTTGCATAAATCTTTCGAATCATCCTTATATTGTGGTTGACTTACCACTACCAGAGAAAACGTTTCTCTGACCATCCTAATATATGAAATATTACTTTACTACGTGCTCATAGAACTGAACTCTTCCCCTGTAGAATGGTAACCCCAACCTGGCATTACACATTTATTAGTGTGATTACAGGGTGATATTCAAATTATGTAACAATTTATACAGCAATATAAAACAATGTATAATTAACATTTAAAGCAAAAATTCAAGTATATTCCCAGTCTCTAAATACACTAATGCACAGTGTATGTGTATGTATGTGTAAATTACCACTTATTAAATGATAATTTATAACATAAATTGTTCACCAAATTATTCTAACTATGCTCAATTTTTTGTTGATGTTTAGAAAGCATTTTTGTGATCTTTTATTTAAATCAGATGTTATGAGCAACATAACGTCCCTGTCTATGCTATGGTTTAACATAAGAAACCAGATAAAGCTATTTAAATAAAAGAATCATTAAAATAATGCTCATTAGATGACACTATCAATAAGCAGGACATTTATCTTTACACCAACAATAATATGTTTGGTGCTAAATATTCACAGCTCCTATCAAATTAACAGTAATTACATTAACATGGGTTTGGCCCTGAAAATACTGTATTTTTAATAAACTCAGTATCTATATTATTGACCAAGTTGCAAAAAATATTTATTGCAAAATCTCATTTAATGGGTCTCAACTTAATCCTTCTGGTTAAAGGTGTGGAGTAGAGCCGTGTGGCAGTCAGCCTCATTTATATTTATAAATGTATGTTGTTATTGATCAAGAAGGCAGACGTTTGATGGGTTTTAATAGAATTATTGAATTAAAAGGTAAAAATTAATAGAGATGGTGAAAAGGAGGACTTTTCATCAGCATCCCCAGGTCTAATCTCCTCTAAATCAAACCCAGTGAATTTTCTCTATGTGTGTGGAGCCTGTAACAATACAGAACACCAGAACCCCAGCTATCTTGACCTCTCTCCAGTTCTCTAAAAGCTAATATTCCAAGGAGGCCATAGTTTCCCTCCAATAAAGGGAGTAGTGGCAATGCTGGCTGGCAATGTCTACCACAGATATGTCTAACTAACTGAGCTCCAACTGTCAGGCTGTACCCCCACCATTGACCAAGACTATCTTTACGGCTGAATGCCCCCTGCTCTGTCCTGAGTGTAAGTGTATTGGTGGAGGAGGGCTAGTTGGACAGCTGATAGGTACCAGCCTTCTCTTACTGGAGCCCCCATTCACTGGGCAAGGCAGGCAACCAGAGAGTGGGATGTTGGTATCCCTTTGCCTCCCTTGGATTCAATGGCAGAACCAAGTGAGGAGGCAAGATTTTCAAAGGACTGAGTGGTATTTACAGTGACCAATCAAAACAGAAGTGGGTAAAACTGGATCTGGGGACTAGAGACCTGCTTCTGTGCCTGCCTTGTGTTATTGTTTTAGCTGCTGAATAGCAGGAAAGGTGGGGAAGGGGAAGACTGGACTCTTTAGGATGGCAGCCATTTATCCACTTTACCAATTGGGTTTTGTTGTTGTCATTCACTTGTTTGTTTTTGAGATGAAGTCTCACTCACTCTGTCACCTAGACTGGAGTGCAGTGGCACAATCTTGGCTTGTTGCAACCTCCTCCTCCTGGGTTCAAGTGATTCTCTGGCCTCAGACCCCCAAATAGCTGCGATTACAGCCACATGCCACCAGACCTGGCTAAGTTTTGTATTTTTGATACAGATGTGGTTTCACCATGTTGGCCAGGGTAGTCTCAAACTCCTGACCTCAGTGATCTACCCGCCACAGCCTCCAAATGTGCTGGGATTACAAGAGTGAGCCACCATGCCCACCCCCAACTGTTATTTAAGCATTGTAATAATCTACCAACTGGATTGTCTTTATTGATGTGTATACTGGTTAAATACCTATATTAGTCCATTTTCATGCTGCTGATTAAGACATACCTGAGACTGGGAAGAAAAAGAGGCTTAATTTCACTTACAGTTCCACACGGATGGGGAGGTCTCATAATTATGGAAGAGGGCAAAAGGCACTTCTTACAGGACAGTAGCAAGAGAGAAGAAAGAGGAAAAAACAAAAGCAGAAACCTCTTGACAAACCCGTCAGATCTCCTGAGACTTATTCACTAGCATGATAATAGCACGGGCCACCATGATTCAATTACCTCCTGGGTCCCTCCCACAACACATGGGAATTCGGCGAGATACAATTCAAGTTGAGATTTGGGTGGGGACACAGCCAACCCATATCATTCTGCCTCTGACCCCTCCAAATCTCCTATCCTCACGTTTCAAAACCAATCATGCCTTCCCCACTCCCTCAAAGTCTTAACTCACTTCAGCATTAACCCAAAAGTCCACAGTCCAAAGTCTCATCTGAGACATGGCAAGTCCCTTCTACCTATAAAACTGTAAAATCAAAAGCAAGCTAGTTACATCCTAGATACATTGGGAGTACAAGTATTGGATAAATACAGTCATTCCAAATGGGAGAAATTTGTCAAAACAAAGGGGTTACAGGGCTCATGCAAGTTCGAAATTCAGGGGGGCAGTCCAATTTTAAAGTTCCAAAATGATCTCCTTTGACTCCAGGTCTCACAATCAGGTCATGCTGATACAAGAGGTAGACTCCCATGGTCCTGGGCAGCTCCGCCCCTGTGGCTTTGCAGGGTTCAGACTCCCTCCCAGCTGCTTTTACAGGCTGGTGTTGATTGTCTGCATCTTTTCCAGGCACACGGTGCAAACTGTCCGTGGATCTACCATTCTGGGGTCTGGAGGACAGTGGCCCTCTTCTCACAGCTCCACTAACCAGTTCCCAGTAGGGACTCTGTGTGGGTTCTCCAACCTCACATTTCCCTTTCTCACTGCCCTA
Source organism: Aotus nancymaae (assembly GCF_030222135.1). Taxonomy (NCBI): domain Eukaryota; kingdom Metazoa; phylum Chordata; class Mammalia; order Primates; family Aotidae; genus Aotus; species Aotus nancymaae. Next base: position 4,460,816 of record NW_026988423.1, on the reverse strand, counting down.
GCAGAGATTCTCCACGAGGGCCCCTCCCTTGCAGTAAACTTTTGCCTGGGCAGCCAGGCTTTTCCATACATCTGAAATCTAGGTGAATGTTCCCAAACCTGAATTCTTGACTGCTCAACACCACGTGGAAGCTGCCAAGGCTTAAGACTTTCATCCTCTGAAGCCACAGCCTGAGCTATGTGTTGGCCCCTTTCAGCCGTAGCTGGAGCAGCTGGGACACAGAGCACCAAGTCCCTAGGCTGCACACACCACGAGGACGCTGGGACCAGCCCCATGAAATCGTCTTTTTCTCCTTGGCCTTCGGGCCTGTAATGGGAGGGACTGCCATCAAGTCTCTGAGGTGACCTGGAGACATTTTCCTTACGGTCTTGGGGATTAACATTAGGCTCCTTGCTACTTATGCAAATTTCTGCAGGTGACTTGAATCTCTCCCCAGAAAATTGTTTTTTCTTTTCTATTGAATAGTCAGGCTGCAAATTTTCTGAACCTTTGTGCTCTGTTTCCTTTTTCAAATTGAATGCCTTTAAACAGTACCCAAGCCACCTCTTGGATGCCTTACTGCTTAGAAATTTCTTCTGCCAGATATCCTAAATCATCTCTCTCAAGTTCAAAATCCCACAAATCTATAGGGCAGGGACAAAATGCCGCCAGTCTCTTTGCTAAAACATCCCAAGAGTCCCCTTTGCTCCAGTTCCAAACAAGTTCCTCATCTCCATCTGAGATCACCTCAACCTAAATCTTATTGTCCATGTCACTATCAGCATTTTGGGCAAAGCCATTCGACAAGTCTCTAGGAAGTTCCAAACTCTCCGACATTTTCCTGTCTGCATCTGAACCTTCCAAACTGTTCCAACCTCTGCCTGTTACCCAGTTCCAAAGTCACTTCCACATTTTCGGGTATCTTTTCAGCAACACCCTACTCTACTAGAACCAATTTACTATATTAGTCTATTTTCATGTTGCTGATAAATATATACTCGAGACTGGGAAGAAGAAGAGGTTTTATTCGACTTAAAGTTCCACATGGATGGGGCGGTCTCATAATCATGGCAGAGGACAAAAGCACTTCTTAGATTGTGGCAGCGAGAGAGAATGAGGAAGAAACCAAGGCAGAAATTCCTGATAAACCCATTAGATCCATTGAGACTTACAGACTATCATGAGAATAGCACGGGGAAAGACTGGTCCCCATGATTCAATTACCTCCTCTTGGATTCCTCCCACAACCTGTGAGAATCCTGGGAGATATAATTCAAATTGGGATTTGGGTGGGGACACAGCCAACCCATATCACCTCCCACCAGAGTGTAAGCTCCATGAAGTTTGGGGCTGTGGAAAGTTCTGCTTATCTTTTCTTGTACATTGCCTAACTTAAAGGTGTATCACGTAGCAAGCCTTCAGTAAGTGTTTGTTACTGTACGAATCAATAGGGGCATATCATAATCAGTTTCCTAATATCTGCTATTTACTTTGTGGTTTCATACTACAGCAACAGAATCATGTTTACTTTATAAAATTAGACTATCATTAACCTACAGATTTTTAATATAGACTGATTGCAAAAGGATAATTAAGAATGCATTTAATATTTATATTATCTTAAGGAGACAAATACAGTAATACAGGAGCAGGTCAAGGAGTTGGAGTATCTGAAGATCATACAGAGTATCTTCTTTAGAAAAATAATATACAATTTTAAGTACAGGATTGAGTAGAAATTGAATGCTTGCTTGGTTAGGGAAAAACACCTCAACACATTACAAAGTTGTAAAAACTGGCAAGTACTAAAAATACAAAATACAGAAAAATAATACAATGCTTTCCTTAAATGTTTCATGTCCTTCTAATAATTTTTAAATATGTTTAAATATTTTGTTTTTCTTATTAAAGAAAACTCCAATTATGCAAATATTGAGTACTTTTGCTTACGATTTAACATTTTCTAATCCTATTTCACTGGTTTTTCATTCTCATTTTTTTCTGTTTCACACTCCATGTCAGTTACAGTGTTTTCCACATTGTCTATTCTAACTTGTTCTTGTTTTTTACTTGTTTTATTTTTATATTGTGTTCTAAAACTTAATTTTAATAAACTACTGTTGCTTCACCTGAGTTCCTGCGTTCAAATTTTTCTGCATATTTTTATTGACATAATTATTTTGTTACATTTTTTAAGTTACAGTAAAATGTTTGGTCTGAATTTGGGGTTTGGATCATAATCTCCAAAGACTCAATCCCAAATGTCTTAATCCTTAATGCTGAAATCCTGAAATATCAAAATTCCTTAGGTCTAAACATCTAACATTTAAAGTCCTTGATGTTTAAAAGAAAAATTCTGAAAATCCCAATCACAAGACAGTTGTTTCACGTTAAGGGTAACTATTACCTTGTTATTGTCTTTATTTGGAAATGAAGTATAGTTTAAGAGGATGCTTACAGGTGCCAAGTTGACCAGGGAGAGATTTGTGGACTTAGTTTTAAGTGTCAACTTGACTGGAGTAAGTAATACACAGAAACCTGGTAAAGCATTATTTTTGGATCTGTGTGGGTGTTTCCAGAGGAGATTAGTGTGTGAATCTCACTGGACCTGGTGGGGAAGATCTGCCCACAGCGTTAGTGAGCACCATCCAATCATCTGGGCTCTGGAGACAACAAATACAGAGCTGAATTGGTCTCTTTCTGAGAGCTGGGACACACCTTTCTTTTTCTTTTTCTTTTTCTTTTTTAGAGATGGAGTTTCGCTATTGTTGCCCAGGTAAAGTGCAATGGCACCATCTCAGCTCACTGCAACCTCCACCTCCTGAGTTCAGTCAATTCTCCTGCCTCAGCATCCCGAGTAGCTGGGATTACAGGCAGGTGTGTGCCACCACACATCCGGCTATTTTTTATTTATTTATTTATTTTTTAAGTACATAAGGGGTTTCTCCATGCTGGTCAGACTGGTCTCAAACTCCCAACCTCAGGTGATCTGCCCACCTCAGCCTCCCACAGTGCTGGGATTACAGGCATGAGCCACCACTTCCGGGCAACCTCTCTTATGTCACCTTGGACATTAAAACTTCAAGCTCGCTGGCCTTTAGACTTTCTAAGTCCTGAGGCTTTCAGTCTAGGAATGAGAATTACACCATCAGCTTCTCTGGTTCTCAAAGTAAAAACACTGAAGCTTCTTTAATAAATGGCGAAATGGCCTATTTGTACATGTGCATTTGTAAAAGATCAAGTTTCTCAAGATCTCAGCTCTTTTGGTGACTGTATATGCAGTAGTAACTTACTGTGGTTGTCCATAGATGTTGTCAAAAAACTCAGGTCGTCTGCCAGGGTATTTCACATGACTTGTTATCAAGCTGGGTGCTCACACCAACCGAGCATAGTGATGTGCATGTACAGATTTTACATTTTGATGTATTTCTGTATGAACACAATTTGTGTGCTCATAACTCTTATATGTGTATGTGACTGTCACTAGTAAATCCTAGTGTTTATGCTTGCAAAAATATGTTACCATTGTGTATTTTATTGTGTAAATTGGCCTATGAAGTATTATGTCATGCTTTTGTATGTTTCTCATATGATTCATCTTTTAAATATGTAAATTAATGTTTTAAAAAAATTTTAAAATTTTTTGTCCAGAATTATATTTTCAGGATTTTGATCATTCAAGGTTATGATAGGCTCTCCTGAATTTTCTGTTTTACAGCATCATTATCTTAGCAAAGGTTTCCAATAGTATTCTTATGTTGATTCTTTTCAACTTTTATATGGTTCACCAAGGAATGAATTAGATTTCCAGGCCCAGTTATTTGTAGAGATTTCCTTCAAAGATTACATGATTTGTTGCCTTTTCTAAAATTTGCCTCCCTGGATTGTTGTTCTCTGCGGGACTTCGTTGCAACTTTTGTTTCTATACAGCATCTGCTTGATCACTACCTACTCCCTCGTTCTAGATTCTGCAACTCTTGTTTGAGGCAAATAAAATTTTTTTCCAGCTCTGCCTTTGCATTATGCCTTCATGGGTGTATTTTTAGTGGCATTTCCCTGGCAGTTGTGCTGCCGTTCTGTTCACTTTCCCATTGGAGGCTTCCATTGCACTTCACTTCACATGGCTTCTATGGAGTCATACAGCCTGTGATTGATATATGCCTTCACTTTCAGTGAAAATAGAGAGGGTTTTTTGCTGTTTTATTCTGTTTATCTTGTTGCTTTTGTATGAAATGCAGAAAAAGAGAAGAGTTACTCTACTTTTCTTCCATGTTCATGCTGGAAGTCTTGGGATTTAGCTTTATTCTACATTCTTTTGCATTGTTAATTTTGTTAAATCTGATTAAGACTTTTATAATTTTAAAGAAATGATAAATTATTAAAGGCTTGGTGTCTCTGACTGTAAGAGAGCAGTTGCATAAACAGAATGGAAGAATATTTAACCTTGGGATAGTATTAAAATCCCTGATGCCTATACTCTGGTAGTTTCTTGAGGGCAACATAAGGTCAATCAGAAAGGAAACCCTGAGGACTAAAGGCATTGGCTGTGCTGAATAAATGTTAGATAGATTATAATCCTTGAGAGAAGCCTCAGGGCAAAGTAGTCATAAGCTAAAGCACAATCAATAGCTAAACAAGCTAGCAGGAGAGGCATTTAGCCTGAAAGCAAACATTCCGCTACTTCAGCCACCCCAGCCATCCCAGGGGAGACAGATGGCTTTACTTTTAGTTAAAAGGGCAGTGGATCTCAGGAGATATTTGAGATGTTAACAGGCTTACAATGAGCACAAAGGTAATTGGGTACTTTGTGTTTTTCATGCACATGCTTCATTACAAATGCACAACCTGTTTGTTTAATCAAATCCGACTGTGGAAATGGTGTAAAGGCTTCTCTGAGTAAAAAACATCAGAGCAGTTTCATGATCTTGGAAACAAACTCTAGCAGCAGTGTATTTTTCTGTATGTTGGCTGAGTTTTACAGACTGTGAACTCAAATAACATCAAGTTCACTCTGAAAAGGAACAAGGAGGAATATGTAGGTGTCTGTCGTAAAGAAGCAACAGTAAACACAGACTTACACTCGAACATATACGATGCCACACTTTGTATATACTATTAATAGGTTATATTAAACATTTACTGACTTGCCTTAATAAAAATATCATTGCATCCCAAATAATTGATCATGACTTGAGACAATTTGCTAAAGATTCCCACTTGTTGATCAGCTCTAGGAAGGCGTGCCCCCAAGCTATCCACGCATCACTACCAATGAAGGCACAAGGAATTCAAAAAAGCTCCCTGCATTTTGTTTGAGCTATTCTTGCATAAACCATTTCATCTCTTTGTAAAGCCAGTTCCAGACTTCTCTGCTTTCAGATTTCAGTAAAAAGCGTGATTTCTGAAATGAAGTCATCTAATAAATTGAATGAGTTATTTTGGGCTGTTCTAAGTATCAAAGGAGACCACGCAGTGGCTGGTAGATCTTGTTCCTCACAAGCAGAGGTATAAGTCAGTGGGAAGAGCTCTATTTTGAGGCATTTAAAGAAAAACCACACTACTTCTTTTCTACTTCCATTACATCATTTTTCTAAATATTCTCTTCTTTATTATTAAAGTTATTGGCAAGTCAGAACCAGAGACTATGCTATCAATAGATCAACAAGCTTTAATATAGTCTTACAGTTTTTTGCTTAAAGGACCTGAAAGTGTCAGTTTTACTCACAAATCCAATGAGCTAAACTGCATCTTCATTTAAAAGGAAAATTGTTACTTATATAAAAAGTGATACATTAAAACATTAAAGTATAATGCCTTTTAAATGTAGAACTGCTTTGATTTAATCAAAATAAAACTATATTTTTTGTTTATCTCATGTCAGTGTTTCTTTTGTGCCTTTCAAAGTAATGGGATTGCTAATCATCCCCTCTCTATTCTAGTTAAGGACAATGGCTTAGAAAAAAAATAAAACTAAAGGAACAATAACAAAAAATACCAGGTCAGTCATTTGTTTCTGAGTAGAAATTCATGCTCAAGACTCTATTGATTATTGGCTCTCTGCCTGGCTATTAAAACCACATTCTTCCTTTTGCTTTCTTAAAGTGGACCTACTAATATTCCACTCCAGCAAGTCTATGCATTTCTTCAAACTTTTGTAGCTGGCAGCTATTACCTAAGTTCTCTTTATACAAATTCAGAAATACTTCTGTCACCTCATTTGCCAAACAAGTCCATCTATCATTTAAATTACTCCATATCATCCTAATTTGAAGTGAATCCTGCTTCCTCACAACTCCTATACTACTTATCTGGACCGTGTATTTGACACAGCATTTGAGCCTTGTATATTTCATAATCTATTCATGTGTGTACTAGAAGCACTTTGGGAAGAGTGACTATTGTACTTAGTAGGTACTTATGAGATAATCAAAACTTCTAAAGATACAGCAGCACCTGGAAGTTCCTTTAAACAAGCAGTGTTCTGTTTTGTTCTTATTTTTTTTAATTATAAGTTGATCCACAAAGTCCTATTTGACCTTTATTTACAGATTCATTAACTAGAGTCCTGACTTTAGTTTTGATCTTGCTTTAATGTTTATAATTTTTTGCTAAAAGACAGTTCCTCCTAATGTAAGAAAAACATAAGCTTCCATTTTAAATTGACTTTTTATGGTAAATGATAACAATAACACAGGAAAATATGACAATAGGTACTGTATCTAGTACACATAATTTCTTTTTTTTTTTTTTTTTTTTTTTTTTTGAGGCGAAGTTTCGCTCGTTACCCAGACTGGAGTGCAATGGCGCGATCACGGCTCACCGCAACCTCCGCCTCCTGGGTTCAGGCAATTCTCCTGCCTCAGCCTCCTGAGTAGCTGGGATTACAGGCACGCGCCACCATGCCCAGCTAATTTTTTGTATTAGTAGAGACGGGGTTTCACCATGTTGACCAGAACGGTCTCGATCTCTTGACCTCGTGATCCACCCGTCTCGGCCTCCCAAAGTGCTGGGATTACAGGCTTGAGCCACCGCGCCCGGCCAGTACACATAATTTCTATGAGGACTGGGGCATAATTAATATGTCTTTCATGTTTGCCTTATACTTTAAATGATTTAATTAAGGTCATTTATTTGGAAACTTTTGCTTGTTGTTAAGGAGGTCTCAGTATGTTTCAAAAGCCATTTGATCATAAAAACTTAGAGATTAAATTAGGGTAAAAAGCTGGAAGTATTTTAGTATTTATACAGTTTAGTATGGTTTTATTGAAAATATCTACATGTATAAATACACTTTTCTTTTTTTTTGAGATGGAATCTTGCTCTGTTGCCCAGGCTGGAGTGCACTGCAACTTCTGCTCATGGGTTCAAATGATTCTTGTGCCTCAGCCTCCCGAGTAGTTGGGATTACAGGCGCTTGCCACTATGCTGGCAGCTTTTTGTATATTTAGTAGAGATGGGTTTTCACTATATCAGACAGGTTGGTCTTGGACTCCTTATCTCAAGTGATCTGCCCATCTCGGCCTCCCAAAGTGCTGGAATTACAGGTGTGAGCCACCACACCCAGCCTATACCTATAAATATACTTAATTGACACAGGTGTTATAATTTCACAATTTCTCTGTACAAATACCATGAAAGGCTTTGGTGATCTGTCACAAACAGGTGGTTTTTGAGATTTAATTTTAATTTAACAAATTAGATAAAAACAATAAGGAAAATATATCAACACAAAGATATAAAACCAAAAAATGAATAAAAAATAAGAACATTTTATCTTTACCTTAAAATGATCACCTTATGAAACTACTAAAAAAAAAAAAAAAAAAAAAGGAAATAAAAAGAAAAACTCGTATAATCAGAAACCTTAACAGCCTAGTCAGGGAATCTCCCCCAAACAGCTACCTGACAATGCCAGATTAAAAGCGCCGTCAAAAATGACCAAGATCAGAAAACGTGAGTCACCATTTGCTGCCTGTTGCTATGGCATGTGAGCCTATTTCTGAAGGGATATTCTGGAAATTTACTTTCATTCATTTTTTTTTTACTTTTATAGGTATTTCTTTACTTCTATTTTTCAAATTTCTTGTCATCTCTGTCAATTCCATCCAAAAAAAAAAAAAAGTCCTTCATCTTTGGCTCAGCTCTGGAGAAAAGAGATGATGGCAGAAGTAGTCTGGGCTATTGAGAGAATGTCAATCTTTTGCAAATTAATGACTGACTGTACTCATCCCACTTCCAACCTAAACTGGTAAACATCAGCAAGTGCTCAGCAAAGAAACCACTTAGCATTTGTGGAGTCTATCTTACTCCAGATCTGTTCTATTGTTGCTCAATCGCGCTTCCTAGATACGTGCTAGAGAGTGTATAAAGTAGGAACCTCTTCCCTTCCCTCCCCTCCCTTTCCCTCTCCTCCCCTCCTCTCCCCTCCCTTTCCCCTCCCCTCTTCTTTCTTTGAGGTCTCCCTCTGTTGCCCAGGCTGGAGTACAAGGGTGTGATCTTTGCTCACAGCAACCTCCATTTCCTGGGCTCAAATGATCCTCAAGCCTCGGTGTCCTGAGTAGGTGGAATGACAGGCACACACCACCAAGCCTAGCTAATTTTTGCATTTTTTGTAGAGATAGGGTTTGCCATGTTGCCCAGGCTGGTCTGGAGCTCCTAAACTCAAGCGATCCACCCCTCTCAGCCTCCCAAAATGCTGAGCCACTGCACCCAGCCACAAGCATTATATTTTAAACAGCCTATAACCCAGACCGTAACTTATTATACCAATATGTTCAAATATAGTGTGATACGAGCAATAATATGAGTAAACCCAATGTATGCAAGCAGTTGACAGAAAGGAAGTGTGTCAGTAGATGAATGCAGTAGACTTTGAAAAATGAGAAAGACTGTACAGGGTAAAAGAGGGAAAGTCATTTCAGGTATTGAAAGGAGAAAAAATATAAAAGCTGGATAGAATATAGCTAATTGTCTATGGCTTGATATTGCTGGAACATAATGTTAGAGAATAATAAATAGACGTTCTGCTTAGTGCCAGAACATAGATAAATGTCTTAGACTTTTTTGGAATTTAGTGTGTGTACAAGGAGAGGTTATTGAATGGTCTTAAGTGGAAGTGTGACCTAATCAGATTTGTTTGGAAAGATGATTCTTGTAACATACGAAGGATGGATGAGAACGCAGGCGGTTAGTTACAAGGAGAGGAGTTAAGAGGCTGTAACATTAGTATTGAAGTATTTTACAGAATATCAATAAAGAAAGACAGAAGCCAGTCTTTAAATATGAGCTTTCCTAAAAAATTAGTAGTTGGAATGTGCAACTTTAAAATGATTCTTTTCATTATTACTACATTAATCATATGATCTTTTGACTATATTAAAGGCAGAAAATCCAAACAAGTTTTAACAGATGAGTGATCTGATAGAATTACAAAGTGTTAAATAATTCATTTATATTCTTGAAATAACTCATCTTTTTAGTGAATGTCTCTAGAGAATTACAAGAAGTATCTTTTTATTCCTTCTTTAAATTCTCTGTAGTAAATGCAGATAAAACTTTCCTAGAACACCATTACTTGTTCCAGTAGTATACTACAATGGCCCTTTGCATATTTGAAAACAATATTTAATATTTTATTTTTCAAGCTTGTTATTAAAATAACCACTTAGTTCCTGATACTTCAGGAATTAGTATTTATTGGCCTCATTTAACGATGAAAATTCAGTAGTTTGGTAAAAATAATCCAGTTTGAATATCTGCTGACCAGGCGCAGTGGCTCATGCCTGTAATCCCAGCACTTTCGGACGCCGAACCACCTGAGGTCGGGAGTTTGAGACCAGCCTAACCAACATGAAGAAACCCAGTCTCTACTAAAACACAAAGTATTAGCCAGGTGTGGTGGCGCATGCCTGTACACTGGGGAGGCTGAGGCAGGAGAATCACTTGAACCAGGTGGCAGAGGTTGAGGTGAGCCAAGATTGAGCCATTGCACTCCAGCCTGGGGCAACAAGGGCAAAACTCTGTCTCAAATAAATAAATAAATAAATAACTGCTAATTTCATAATGACAATAGTTGTAATCTAGAAGATGGTATTTTAAGTATAAAATTGCTATACTCAAAGTTCCTTAAAGTTCTTTCTCTTTTTGGTGTTCATATTCTCTCTTTCTGCTGTCTCCAAATCTTACCATGAGAGAGAGAGAAAAAATAAAACTCCTCCACTTCATGTCAGTTTTCCCAAGTGTGATTTTCCATGATAACCTGGGCCTGTGTGGCCCCGTGGTCGACATTCTCATCAAAGATCATTTTCTATTCATTTTTTCATTATCCAAGCTTTAAATCTCTGCTACTCACAAGATTACTTGCAGAAGAAAACTTACTTCAGAGGTAAAGAGACTGCAAATGTTCTTACATTTTGAGCCTGTTCCTTGTTTTTCTTCCTGGTAACAGATAAACTCATTCCCAGCTAATTCATAGAGAAACATGTTTGAATGAATTTTGTTCTAAAACAACTGTTACATCCCAGGAAAGGAAAGCAAAATGCAAGGAAATGATCGATTACTGATGCTCTGTCTTTTCTTGTCCAAGTTAGGAAAAGCTGTAGCCACTCAGAGTCAACTACAGCAACAAGAGCAAGAGATACACTTTAAACTCACTGCTTAATGAGCAAGGAGGTGCACCCAAGTGATGGTGGGAAAATACCAAGCTAACGCAGTTAAAGCAAACTTCATTTACAAAATATACTTGTTTTCATTCCTCTCCTCTAGAAGAAAGGATCACTCACATTTTTATTCATCCTTTGAAATGTGTACCTAGTGAATGTAATTATTATAATGCCATTCTTTGAAAGTTATAAATACAATTAATATGGGTCACCTAACATTATTTTTCAGAAATTACAAAGTATTTTCTCCTAAATTATTTAGTATCAAACTTAAAAAGAAACTTGTGATTTAGGCACGAGATGTAATGCCTCTATTTTACACTTAGAAACTTGATCTCAGTCAAATTAGACACATATCCAGCAAGTTAATTGGCAAGCCCAACATCTGGAAGTTCAGGAAGTAGGCTTGAAGGACGGACTTTATTAACCTGCAGCCACATCTTAGCTCCAGAATCAACCATGCTTTCTCATCTAAATTTAAACAATACAGTTGACAGAGGAGGAGGAGGAAGACATGAGCAAAGAGAAGAAAGGATTCAGCATTCCATAGTGGAAAGCTTACTGGACTTAGGCTTGGGTTTCGGTTCTTCTAAATTTTAATCACATAATCTTTGGTTGTGATGAGATTTAAAGGATATAATTAATTAATCTGAAGAGCTGTTTAAACTGCATATTACTATGCAACTGAAAGCTATTCTGATCATGTCATAAGCCACTTACCTCTACAATGGATCCTGCCTTAATATTCATTTGATGCCTTAAAGCAGTAAAAGCAAAGGTCCCCAGTTGGCATTTTGTAGCTACCCAAGCCATTGCTATTGTTGTACATACATTTTTGTATGATGTTGCACATACATTTTTTATTTCGATCCAAAATTTTTGGACCATGAGTATTTTTAATCTTCTCTTGGATCCCAAAATATGTATGAGAAGGAAAGAAAAAGTAAGAGGTTGTATGTACTCACACCTCTGCCTTCACTTGTGTCCTTCCCCATGACATTTCTTTACCAGTGAGGTCCCTCACTCCTTTCTTTGTCAAGCAAGGAGTTGTTGCTGCACAAACAATTGTGTCTCAGGACCAGATGCTTTGAAAGGCCTGGGAAGAGCTGGAGACCTTCCAATGCTGCGTCAATATGCCTTTCCAGAGAATTAAGCTGGCTTTAATAAGAAGTTTAAGAAACTGCTCCCCACATTGTTTTCCTTTATCATCCTATCTGTCTTATATAAGTATTGTGATCATGCATAAAGCATGTAAGTTTGTCTTAGCGTCACTGATAAGGATTGGGGGAGTACAAGGAGAATGAAAATGAGAAATAATAGTTCACTAAAAGCAGTTATCTAGGAGAGACTAAATAAATTTGGTGTTATTAATTTCTTACAGCCTGGTTAGATGTTTCCTAAGTTACTTCAAAGTTTAGAGAACTCTCACTTTATATTTATCGTATTTTCATATCTGTATATAAATCGAAAACATAAATATTCTGCAAGAGAATCTAACATAAATACTTTAATTTTTAATTCACCAAATACTTTCCGGTTGTATTGAATTTTCATGTGCTATAAAAGCCAGGGTGAGCATAAAATAAATGCTATATGAAAACATTTAAATATTCTGGCTCAGTGAACTGGCACAAAAGGTTGCCACAAAAATGGCAGACAAGTAATCAAAAGCAGCTAAGGGAGCATGAAGGTGGGAAGAAAAATGTGGTAAATTATTTATTGACTACCCACTTAAAGTCTGGAATTCTCCTGATTCTTTAGGGGTAAAAACATTAAATGCATGGTCTCTGACAGAGAAACTTGCAGTCTAGTTAGGGTGAGAATTAGGGCATATCAACTCTATTGACAGCACAAAATGCTCTTCCTTTTTTTCCATGTAAACTCTAGGATTGTTTTCAGACTGGTTGAATAAGCAGTTAATGGGAAATTTATATTTTTATGCAGTTAAACTAGCAATTTATCTACTCATAAATAAAGATTAAAACTGAGCATTCTCTATTAATAACTGTTTAAATATATGATAAAAGTAGAAATATTACTGTAAATATATATTATAAAATATAATATAATTAGAAGGAAGAAAATTGACATATTTAAATTATTATCTAACATTTTGGTGAATAACCATTCATAAATGTATTCAACAAATATCTGATTGCCTAATTTGTTGCCACGAGATAGACACCTTAGAAACAGAAACACACATATCCATATCTTCACAAAACTTAAAGTATACTTTAGTGTAGAGACATTAAATAACCACATCAAAAGAGTAAAACTGTTACTGTGAACAAATTGTTGAGGATAGCAGCATGATGTTAAGACTAAGAGTACTGCATAAGAAAGACAGTAGAGGAATTTGACCTAGCAGAGAGATCAAAGAAGGCTTCTATAAAGACATTAGCTTGAGCTGAGAACATAAGGGTGAGCAGAAATCAACTAAGTAAAAACGCAAATTAACTAAGTAAAAAAGTAATAAAAGGAAATTCCACAGAGAATAACATGTACACTTACTGGAGCAATCTAAGCACAAAGAATAAGAAAAAAAGACTATTAGGCAGAGCACAGTGAAGTTGGAGATAGGGTACTGGTAGACCAAATTATGAGATTCTGTCTTTATTCTAGGAACTATGGAAACCCACTGAGAAGTTTCAGACAAGATAGAGATATGCTTAGATTTGAGTTTTCTAAAGTTAACTCTAGATAAGGTTGTAAGGCCGGTCGCCTCACCGGGAGCTCGGCCACGCCCATCCCCCTCCGTGCCTAGAAACCACGTCATCATCCCGCGCCCACTTCTGCACTCGGCACTAGGCTTTGAACTCAGCATCTAGCCAGCCGTTGGAAAACCCCGCCAATATGCAAAAGAAGCCTTCTAAACCTGCCCAATAGCATTGTGCATCCCGCTTACCTGCCAATGGCAGCTTGCCCCACCCACGTCCTGCTCTCCTAGAGCCAATCGGAATGCCTCCACTCCCTATAAAACCCCATGTCTGAGAGGAGTCCGTGCGACTTCTCTGGCCCCTCCTGTGAGACTGCAGAACGTCGCCTGGGAGCTGAATAAATTCGCATTGGACCTTCTTGTGCTGGTCTCAGTTTTCTCATTTTAAACTCGGCAATAACCCTTTTGCCAAGGTATGAAGAAAAAATTAGAAGGGTGGAGCTTAGCAAAGTAGATGCACTTAATACAATTAGTTATAAATTAGGAAGCTAATTCACATTATAGGTGAAATAGGTGAAATAAAATGGTAATTTGAAGTAAAGTGCTGCATCAGAGGTGGACAATGCAAAAGTTTTAAGAGCCATTATATAGGCATAGTTATTATAATTGTTTGAGCAACTAAATATGAAATGAAGGCAAGAAAAGAAGATATTAGGAATGATTTCAAATTTTCTCGACTACAAAGAAAATGGAAGGCCTTGCCATTCATCTTAATAAGAAACAATGAAAGATGATAAGCTTAGAGTATATTTGACTAAGTTAAATTAAATACTTAATTTATCAGTATTTAATATTATTTAATACCAGTAAATTAAATACTTAATTTATCTATTGCTGCCATACTGCCCTGGAGAAAGATCACTTTTCCAATGTAAAACATTAAACTTATTGTTGCTACTTCCTTTTGGAAGTACAATTTTCCCCAAATTGTTGTCACTGTAGTGATATGCATAATTTAAGACACGACAGTTTCACAAGATCTTGAACACCTACCTCATGATTTGTCACTAGATGTTTTGACTCATAGTGGTTTTATATTTGTGGATCTACTGTATTTTTGTTGATAAACATTTTGTAAATGTACCTGCTCTGTTTTTCCATTAAACACTACCTAGCCAGCTAAAGTCCTCTGAATATCTCCAGTGGAACTCTCATAAGATGGTGGCCTGAGTCTTAACAGTGCTGCTTTCCTGTGAATGGCACCTACTGTAACATCTCACATGAGTCTAAATTATTTTTCTTAATTCAGTTGTACACATCCAACTCAACTTGAACAAATCAGATTTAATATACTGGAAATCTGAAACCTGTAAAAGATACACACAAAGATATGAAATAATTAGAATTGAGTAATATCAATTATAAAACTCTAAAAGAAGGTCCATGACTGATAACTGTTTGGATACCCTGAATTGATGCTTTTCCAAGTTATAGGTGGGTGTTCAATCTTTCCCTTGTCTGATAGCCTTCATATTCTCCAATATCATACCTTTACAAGCAAAATAATAAATATATTACCTATTATGTTCCAAGAAGTATGCTAGTTACCATGTTTGCATGTAAAATATAACATGGTCACTGCCCTAACCCCAAACTTAATCACAGACTAACGATCAAAGAAAAACATGTAAATTACTACTGAGACTAAAGTTAGGTGGGCTATGGTAGAAATGTGCATTAGAGCTGTCAATTCACTTGTAAGAGGGGCCAGAGAACAAAGGGTAGCAGGTGAGCAAATGCTTTGTGAAGAAAGTGACGTTATCACTAGCCTACAGAAGACAATCTGGTAGAAATTGGGAGTTGGGGCATGGTGAGCTCAAGTCAAAGAAAGGTGAGAAAATAGACATAAAGCAGCAGAAAAATAGATTCAGAACTGCAATTATCTTGGGATGGCTGAGAAGCCTAGGAGAGAAATAGAATAAGAATGTGTAAAAATAAACCTTAAGTGACGATCCGGGACCAGATTGTGGAGAGTCTTGTAGAGCTTGCCAAGAATGTCAGATTACGTCCTATGAAAAATGGAGACACGCCAAAGGGCATTAAGGAAAGGAGTCATGTGATTAGTTTCACGTTGTGAAAGAAGAAGGCTGTGGAGAAGATCTACTGCATTTTCTGGGGACTGTAAGGAGACCGTTGCAAGAGGTGATGAAGAGTAAGGGAATAATAGAGGAAATATTAAAAAGGGGGTTTAAAATAAAAGACATTAAGGAAATTTGATAACGCTTGGTGACCCATTACATTTGTGGATACAGAAAAGAGAAGACTGTGGGATACTTCTCATATTTCTGACTCGATACTTAACCTCTCTGTATTTGATCTTTAAAAGGGAGATAAAACCTGTCTATAAGGTGTTGTAAAGATTAAACTTAGATAGCATTTGTGGAGAATTCAACAGCATGTATAATACAGAGGAGGAATTCAAACAGATTTAGTTTCCTTCCCTCTTTTATTCTACTTACCAAATAATTTAAAATAATCAGAGAAAGACTCCTTCGTGTCAATCACAATTAGTGCCCATTCATTTTTCATTGTCTAAACTGCTAATTATTTCACTTGTTGGGATTCAAACAGATCCTTATTAAATGACATATACTGTAAGTATCTCACAGACTAATTTTTACGTGCATTCCAAATGAAATGAAAAAACAAGTTCTGACATTTTTTAATATGAAACATTTTACACATGATAGTGAATTTCATTAAAAAGAAATCTTAAAGTCAGGAATATGATTGAGGTAAAATTGCAATGTTTTTCATAACTATGTTTTAAAAACAAATGTATTTAAATCTTCTTCCTATCAACCATATCAAGAGCAAAGAAAGAAATTCACATTTGCCAGTCACTGTCTCATTGGTGGCCCTCACTCGATGCTCTGTTTGGACTGTGTGCCTGTTTGTGAGCACGTCTGTGTGCGCATGTGTGCACTGTGAATGTGCCATTCTTATTCTTCATTTTTCTGACCATCTCACTTTTCAAAAAGGGAAGAACTGAAAAGAGCAGAACATACTATTTTCCACAGAGACTAATTCTAGTCTATATGGAGTTGGTTTTCTCTTACCAGAAATTTTAGCTAAATATGAATTTTAATGACCTCAGGTTATTAGGAAACTTTTTGCCAATACAAAATTGACTCTTAGTTTGAGAAAATTCTATTTATTAGAACACTGATTAGAACATAGACCATTGGAATGGTAAAAATGCTTTTTATTTCTATATCTTGCTGTTTATATATCTCATTCTAACTTAAGGATAAAAGACAGGTTGGACTTATTCCATAAATATTGTACATGTACCATTTTCTTAACAATTAGCATCTTCTCTTTATTCTGTCACTTATGGCATTGCATATAGGCTAGCAATTTATCAATTCATAACACAATCATATATGAGCCACTTTTTTTGTGTAGGGTAAGTGGTCAGAAAACCCTAGCTGACCATAAAACTTTCCATTTGGTAAGATGTATAGATATGATTTTGTTTTCTTCATAAAATTATGTAAATACATATTTAAGTGTCTGACTCTCTACAATGTAGTTTAAAATACATCTTTTAAAGCATAGATAGCAATTATTCATTTTATATGACATAATAGCAATTGATATAAGGAATATTTACTATATAACCAGCTAACTTTAAGATTCCTATTTTGTCTATAAACCTTTTAATAAAACAGCATATAGAAATAAAACAGCATAAATCCATCTAGAAACCACATGCATTTATGGCTTAATGCTGATCTTAATGTCTAAATCACATTTCCAATAAACTGATTGCTAATTAACCAACAAATTCAGGGGACAATTAAGGCATAGCTTTTATATTTTTAAATATGTTCCTACTTTGAACTTTATAAAATGCATCAGTTTTTCCTAAGTGAATTCTATGGTCTGATAATTACTTCTCATCATAAATAAAATGAGAATCTCAACACAAGTATGAAATACAATGGTGAAAAAGACAGATAGTATCTTTGTCAGTTTATTCTACTAAGCAAGTGTTTACCTAATACTACAACAATGCATTTTTATTTTTAATCCCATAGCTAGTATTTCAAAGAACAAAGTTATTTTTCTCTAGTAGGAATTTTAGCTCAATCTATTCAGGCTGTGGCTATCAACTCTAATTTTATATATATTTTATAAAAATTATCTACACTAAAAAAATTGTGACTGCTGTTAAGTTTTTCACTGTCTGACACCACATTCAGCAGTGTTAATCTCTCTTCGTTGCCTCTTTTGTAAAAAATACATAATTTCCTCTACAAATATGCAAAAATATACATACTGAACCAACAGAGTTTTTAAAGTAAGTAGAGTTTTTTTAAATGTCCTTTTTGTTCAGTGACCTGCTTTCTATTTTGAAAAGCCCATATGATTATACTTTTTATGCCTGAAACTTTATATATGTCATTTAGACATTTTTACTATAAAAATTACACATCATTTTTTTAAAAAGCTATGAGATGAAAGTCCAGTATCTTCTTTTCTTTAACCATGGAAGGTCCCACACTTCATAGTCTCACTGATTTAAAGAAAATATCAAAATTTTTCAGTTTATCTTTCCAATATTTTTAATTACATACATAGGCATACCTGGTATATAGTGCAGTTTCAGTTCTAGGCTACTGCAATAAAGCAAATATCACATTAGAACAAGTCACACTAGCATTTTGGCTTCCAGTGCGATACAAGTTGTTTTTATACTACATTGAAATTTATTAAGTATGCAATAACACTAGGTCTAAAACAAAAAACAATGTATATACCTCAATTTAAAATACTTTATTGCAAAAACAAAATGCTAATGATCATCTGAGCCTTTGGCAAGTGGTCATTTTTTTGCTAGTGAAGGCTGTTGCCTTGATGTTAATGGGTTCTGGCTGATAAGATTAATAGCTGCTGAAGGTTGAGATGGCTGTAGCAACTTATTAATTTATGATAAGCAATGAAGTTTTCCATGTCAATGGTCTGTTCTTTTCATGAAAGATTTCTCGGTAGCATGCAATACAGTCTTACAATATTTTGCCCATAGTAGAATGTCTTTCAGAATTGAAGTCAATCCTCTCAAACCCTGCTGCTGCTTTATCAACTGCATTTATATAATCTAATATTTTGTTGTCATTTCCACAATGTTCACAGCATCTTTATCAGGAGGAGATTCCATCTCAAGAAATTACTTTCGTTATTCACCCTTAAGAAGCAACATCTCATCAATTCCAGTTTGATCACGAGATTGCAGTAATTCAGTCTCATCTTTATGCTTCAGTTATAATTCCAGTTTTCTTACTATTTCCATCACACCTGCAGCTACTTCCTCCACTGTAGTCTTCTTCCATTGAAGTCATCAAAGACTCAAGTCTTTCATGAGGGTTGGGATCAACATCTTTCAAACTGTTGTTAATGTCGATATTTTAACCTTCTTCAATGAGTAATTGATGGCATCTAGAAGGTAAATCCTTTCCAGAAGGTTTTTAATTTATTTTGACAAGAAATCACTATCTATCAAAGAAATCACTATGGTTGCAATAGCTTTCCAAAATGTATTTCTTAAATAATAACACTTGAAAGTCAAAATTACCCCTTAATCTATGGGCTACAGGACAGATACTGTGCTAACGGGCATAAAAATAACATTAGTCTCTGTACATCTCCATCAGAGCTCTTGGTGACCAGGTGCTTTTTCAGTGAACAGTAATATTTTGAAAGGAATCTTTTTTTTTTCCTGAGCATTAAATCTCCATAGTGGGTTTAAAAGTCAGTAAAACATGCTGTAAACATGTGAACTGTCATTCAAGCTTTTTTGTTGCTAAATCTACATAATTCTTAAGATTTAGCATAATTCTTAAGCTCTAGGAATTTTGGAATGGTACATGAGCATTGGCTTCAACTTAGTCACCAGCAGCATTAGCTCTTAACAAGAGAGGCTGCCTGTATTTTGAAGCTTTGAAACCAGGCATTAACTTCTAGCTACGGAAGTCCTAGATGGCATCTGCTTCCAAGAGAAGGCTCTTTGTCAACACTGAAAATCCATTGTTTAGCAGCCATCTCCATCAACGATCTTAACTAGATCTTCTGGATTACCGGCTGCGGCTTCTACATCAGCAGTTGCTGTTTCGCTGGAAAAAGCTTCTTTCCTTAAATCTTTCCTTAAGTCTCATGAACCAATGTCTGCTATCTTCAAACTTTGTTTTTGCAACTTCCTCACGTCTCTCAGCCTTCAAAGAATCACCGAGTAAGGGCTTTGCTCTGTGTTAGGCTTTGGCTAAAAGGGAATATTGCGGCTGGTCTTCTATCCAGACCACTAAAACTTTCTCTCTATCGGCAATAAGGCTTTTTCTCTTTATCATTCATGTATTCACTGGAGTAGCACCTTTAATTTTCTCCAGGAAATTTCCCTTTGCGTTGGGAACTTGGCTAACTGGCATAAGAGGCCTCACTCTTGGCCTATCTCAGCTTTTGAAATACCTTCCTCACTAAACTTAATCATTTCCACCTTTTGATTTAAATGAGACGCATACTATTCTTCCTTTTACTTAAGTACTTAGAGGTCACTGTACAGTCATTCATTGGCCTAATTCAATACTGTTGCATCTCAGGGAGTAAGGATGGAAGAGAAGGAGAGAAATGAGGGAATGGTTGGTTGGTGGAGCAGGCAGAGCATATCAATTAAGTTCACCCTCTTATACAGGACCTGTTTGTGGCACCCCAAAACAACTACAATAGTAACATCAAAGATCTCTGTTCACTGATCACCATAACAGGCATAATAATAATGACAAAGTTTAGAACTATTCTAGAATTACTGACGTGACACAAAGACATGAAGTGAGCACATGATGTTGAAAAAATGACATGGACAGACTTGTTGGACCCAGGGTTTCCACAAGCCTTCAAATGATAAACAAGACAATATCTGCAAACTGTAATAAACCAAAGAGCAATAAATCAAGGTATGCCTGCACAGGCACTCTTCGCTTAACGGCAGGGATATACTTCGAGAAATGCCTCATTAGGCAATTCCTTTCTTGTGCGAACATCATAAAAATACTTACACAAACCTGGGTGTTGTAGATTACTACACTCCCAGGCTACGTGGGATATAGCCTGTTGCTCCTAGGCTACAGGCCTGCACAGCATGTTACTGTGCTGCACACTGTAGGCAACTGGAACTCAATGATTAGTAATCACGTATGTTTCTAAATGTATCAAAGGTATAGTAAAAATGTGGTATGAAAGAAAAAATGCTACACCTGTCAAGGGCTCTTACTATTTTTATTATTATTATACTTTAAGTTCTGGGGTACATGGGCAAAACGTGCAGGTTTGTTACATAGTTACACCCATGCCATGGTGACTTGCTGCATCCATCACCTCGTCATCTACATTAGGTATTTCTCCTAGTGCTAGCCATCCTCTATCCCCCCACCCGCTGCCAGGCCCTGGTGTGTGATGTTCCCCTCCCTGTGTCCATGTGTTCTCACTGTTCAACACCCACTTATGAGTGAGAACATGTGGTGTTTGGTTTTCTGTTCTTATGTTAGTTTGCTGAGAATGATGGTTTCCAGCTTCATCCATGTCCCTGCAAAGGACATGAACTCATCCTTCTTTTATGGCTGCATAGTATACCATGGTGTATATGTGCCACAGTTTCTTTATCCAGTCTATCATTGACAGGCATTTGGGTTGGTTTCAAGTCTTTGCTTTTGTAAACAGTGTAGGGCTCTTTCTTTGAATGGAGCTTGCAGGATTGGTATCTTCCTCTGGGTGAGTTCAGGAGTGAATGGGAGTGAATGTGAAGGTCTAGGACATGGACTTTGTAAACACTGTGCATTTAGGCTACACTAAATTCATTTAAAATCTTTTTGTATCTTCAATAATAAATTAGCCTTAGCTTACTGTAATTAATTTACTTTATAAACTTATTAAAATTTTTTGATTCAACATTTAGCTTAAAACACAAATGCATTCCACAGTTTTACAAAACAATTTTTCTTGATGTTCTTTTCTATAAGTTTTTTTTTCTATTTAAATGCTATTTAAAATTTTTAAATGTTTTAAATTAAAAACAAAAACACAAACACATTAGCCTAGGCCTGCAAAGGGTCAGGATCATCGATATCACTGTGTTCCCCTCCACATCTTGTTCCACTGAAAGGTCTTTAGGGTCAATAAGATGCGCGAAGCTGTCATATCCTATGATTATAATCATGTCTTCTTCTGGAATATTTCCTGAAGGACTTGCCTAAGGCTATTTTACAGTCAACTTTATAAAAAATATCTAAAAGAAGAAAATTCTAAAGTAAAATATAGTATAATATATATGTAAACCAGTAACATAGCTGTATATCATCATTAAATGACTAGAAGTGCAATAGGTCTGTTTGCACCAGCATTACCACAAGCATTGAGTAAGGGAGTTCAGTACCACATTACAAAGGATACAATGTCACTAAACGATAAGAATTTTTCAGCTCCGTTATGGAACCACCCTCATACGTGCAGTCCATTATTGACCAAAATATTGTTATGGGGCACTTGACTGTACACATACTCACACTTTTTATGAGTGTGCATATGCACTGTTCTGAAGCACACACAACTCAAAATGGAACTGCCATGTTGCATCTATTAGTTTTCTATTAACAAGATTGTAGACATGTTTAAATATCAGTAATCTTAGAAGCCAGATTTCTAGGTCAAAGATGTGTGCAGTTTCAGTTTGATACTTTCTAAATTGCCCTCAAAAAGGTAATACCAGTTTAGACTCTCACCAACAGTGTTTGAGAGTCTCTTCTTTTTCCCAGAACTATAACAAGATAAATCTTTCAATCTAATATGGTAAAAAGGGTATCTCATTGTTGCATTTATTTGGTTGTAAGAATGGTTGGCTCTAATCTATATAATTGTTGCCCTTTTTTTTTTCTTTCTGTAAGCATTCTCTGCTTGGATCCTTTGACTATTTTATTATATAATAGTTATAAAAGCTAAAATATATTGGATACTTATTCTGTGCCAAGCACCGTTTTAAGTAATTTGCCAGTATTAACCAATTTAAATCCCATAATAGAAACAAGAATTACTTTAATTTTCATTTAAACTTTCTTTAAAAATTGAAGCAACGAGAGATTAAGCAACCTTTGTACATAGATCTATAGAAATACTAATAAATGGAGTCAGAATTTGAATTCAAGCCCAGTATTTGTGGGTTTACCTCTTGCACAGCTTACTTTTTATCATCACGTTGTTTGAATTTTTCATACTATACAGGGAATACACTTTCTAAGTTAAGAAAATTAATTCATAACATTAACATATAAAACAAATATATTAAGGAAATTACCCCTATATTAAATGAGCAGTAATTATTTTTTCTTTTTTCAGTAAAATTTTTTTATTTTTATTTATTCATTTTTGTGTATATTTTGTTTTCATAAAAAGGTTCTGTTGAAATGTAATTGAAAACCTCTGGGACACTATACTACTGTATTAAGTTATGAGACTTCAAAAATTCAGTCAATTATTTTGTTGTATCAGAATCTAAATATTATTTTAGTCAGTTCTATTTTAAAATACTGCTTTAAAAACTCCATAGCACTTTCCCATTTTGCTTTTTCTATTTGCTAGTTTAACCAATATCCTTATCTCTTCTCAGTGAGCATGAGGAAGAATTCACCATTTCTATTTTGCCTGTGCACAGAGATCTGTATTAAATTAATCTTAATTTCTTCTGTTAAATTAAATCAAAATAAATCTTTAATGTTTGCCTACAATTTTTTGAGCTTTTTTTATGAACAATGGTGAACTGACTTTAGTTTTTTAGTACACCCTGAAACAAACAAAAAGCAATAATGACAATTCTACTTCTTAAATGAAGATCCTAAAGAACACAAGGGTGAGCTCAAAGACCCTTTCTACTCCTGTTGGCCAAATCTGCTGAGATATATATACACACACACACACACACACACACACACATATACACACACACATATATATATATATATATGAATTCCCTTTCACCAGTATAATACTATATGATGATTTGTATTCAACTTATTGCTTTGGGTTTTCCACCAGATCATATATGTATGAGTGTTCTATCTTCTTTTAAAGTAGACTTTTTTCTTACTTCATATTTACACTTTATGTATTTATTTATAAAATTTATCTTATGCATTGCTGTACCTGAGTCGCTTCAGTTGACATAAAAACGTACTTTTTAAAACAATTATAGTTTTATATATAGTTAATTGCAGTTTTCTCTCAGTATCCGTTGGGGAAGCACTCTGAAAACCCTGTGGATGCAGAAAGCTTTGGATGCTCAAGCTGCTTATGTAAAATGGTAGTACAACCCGTACTCAATATGTGTGGGCTCTGCATTAGCGCACTCAATCAACAACCCTGGATCCAAAAGCCTGCCCTCTGTCTCCACAGCCTCTGCATCACATATGCAAGACTGACTGTAAATGAAAACAACTTTCTTTTTTTTTTTTTTTTTTTTTTTGAGACGGAGTTTCGCTCGTTACCCAGGCTGGAGTGCAATGGCGCGATCTCGGCTCACCACAACCTCCGCCTCCTGGGTTCAGGCAATTCTCCTGCCTCAGCCTCCTGAGTAGCTGGGACTACAGGCGCACGCCACCATGCCCAGCTAATTTTTTTTTTGTATTTTTAGTAGAAATGGGGTTTCACCATGTTGACCAGGATGGTCTCGATCTCTTGACCTCGTGATCCACCCGCCTCGGCCTCCCAAAGTGCTGGGATTACAGGCGTGAGCCACCGCGCCCAGCCAACAACTTTCTTTAAAAGCACAAAATATATTAAAATACTATCCAGTAGCTGGGGAAAATGAAAGGCAGACACTTAACATATGTGCTGGGCATGAACCTAGACATTTCATACAAATTAACTCTATTAATTATTCAGAAAGTTTATGAGGCAAATGTTATTATTTTCATTTTACAGCAGAGGAATCAGTGGCTCAGTGAGATCACTACAAACTGTTTTGGCTCCCACGCCTGTGTGCTTTCTGCAGCAGTAAGACATTTTATACAGCATTATCACCAAACATAGCTCTGCCCTAACACTGAACACATCTTCTGGACAAGACTGTGTTTTGAATACAAAATGTCATCTGACTACATTAACTTCCATTTTAGTAGAACTGATGCTGCTCTGCAATAAAGTGAATAAAATAATAATGAAAACTAACATTTACTTCATAAAAACACATTTGAGTTAAGTTTTATAAAGCCATTCAAGCACTTAACTCACTCCCTCATGTAACAGTTATTTATCTTGAATTTACTACGTCCAGAAAAATGCAATGTGTTTTAAGACCTGGGCTCTACCCTACCAAAAACTGAAAAAAAAAGCTGGAATAAAGCACTTTGAAACGTAAAACATATTTACACTTGATGAAAAAATATGGGAGGG
Source organism: Aotus nancymaae (assembly GCF_030222135.1). Classification (NCBI taxonomy): domain Eukaryota; kingdom Metazoa; phylum Chordata; class Mammalia; order Primates; family Aotidae; genus Aotus; species Aotus nancymaae. Next base: position 4,436,024 of record NW_026988423.1, on the reverse strand, counting down.
AAAAAGTGAGTCACACGTGATGTTAAAATGTTTACTGCCAATATTTTTAAAAAATCGGAACAGAATAAGGGAAAAATGTAAATATTCCATATCTAAATGTTATATATAAAATATTATTCTGCATTTCCTTCAAGAATATTCTCAAAGCATATTATTTATGTATTTTAGATCAATCACAATCCATTTGTTGGTAAATAAATCACTTTAATAGGTCACAATTCAAATTATTTTAAAATTAAATTAAAACAAAAAAAGAAAATGTCCATATGTATTATATTTAACAGGATGACTATTGTTTTGAAAACTTTTGTTTTATTTGTGTATTATCTATGTGCATATGAGGGTCATAGGTACAATAAATTTCTTATTTTTAAAGATAGAAAATAAAGCATCTGAAAAGCATTGATTTATATCATTTCCTGTGTTAGATGTCAAGTTCTGCTTTTCCATAAAATAGCATTTTTCAACTCTTCAGATTTTTAAAAATAAATACAATTGTCTCTGCCCATAGAATATTCCCTCATGTTGTCCTCATTTAATTTTATCAATCACTTCATTTTGGTTGTGGCTATTTTTTTTTTTTTTTTTTGAGACAGAGTCTAGCTCTGTCGCCAGGTGCCAGGCTGGAGTGCAGTGGCCCAATCTCGGCTCACTGCAACCTCTGCCTCCTGGGTTCAAGCAATTCTCCTGCCTCAGCCTCCCGAGTAGCTGGGACTATAGGCGTGTGCCACCATGCCCAGCTAATTTTTGTATTTATAGTAGAGATGGAGTTTCACCATGTTGGGCAGGATGGTCTCGATCTCTTGACCTCATGATCTGCCCACCTCAGCCTCCCAAAGTGTTGGGATTACAGGCGTGAGCCACCACGCCCAGCCAGCTATTTTTTACTATGACAAATAATATAGTGTTTTTGTTGGACTTTACATTCACTTTCTTGAAATATCTTTCTACCATTACTACTATGAAGTGAACAGACAATAACATTAAAACAGTATTTGGAACAATTGTTCATTTAATTTTACTTATTTATTTCACTACATTAAAATTCCTACTTATTTACAAGTAACCAATGACATTACAGAAAATTTAGAAGAGAAAAAAACTATAATTTTTTTGAAGTATTTACTCATGATGTGCAATGACTATTTTTCAAAGCACAAATTGTCTACCTAAAACAAATCAAAATACTGAAAACTAAGAATAAATGTGAAGCAGTGGTACCTGGAAAGGTGGACTCAAGACAGAGGCGTGAACCTGCCTTCATTTAAAAAAAACAGAAAAGACATTTGTATAAAAATCTGCATAACATACACATTGTGAACACAGAGAAAGATGCTGACGACTGAGGAATAATTGTTGTATGCCATTAAATGCAAAGAGAACCTTTTCCCGTTTTGGACAAAGATATTCAAAACTATTAAAATACTTAATTTGAATGGGGATTTTCATGTTTAGCACAATTCTGAGCAAGGCTCCTGGACTAATTTGCTGACTAAGAAATGATGAGCATGGGACAAGCCATACCATTCAGATTCATGGATCAAAAAGTCCAAGATCAACTACCAGTAACAAATGTTAAAGCTGTCAAAAATACTCAGAGCAACAAGCGGGAATGCATTATGCAGCAGTCTAAGGTGAGGGATTACCTCCTGTTTATTCAGGCAGCTCAGACATGGAAGCAAAAGCCACTGTACCTAATCCGTTATGACTTTGAAAAGTGAAAAGAACACACAGTAGTAAACACACACAGAGTTCGGCCTTGGCGATTAGCTAGCCCTTGGCCTGAAGAGTGTCATTCATTTATGGACCAATGACCAGGAGTCTGGCAAAATGCTCCTTGCTGATTAGGTTCAGAAAATTCTAAGTGGAGAAAAGAGGAAGATCCTTCAGCAAGGCAATGAGGCCTGTATTTTTACTGACCTGGAGAAATGCAAAGGTTTTATATTATTTAAAAAACAAAAATGAAATTCAACCTGGAAAGTCTGTTACTTAGGGATTGGGGGAGGAAATATCTTCCAGCATCCAAACGTATGTATATAAAGAAACAAATAGGTAGTTAGGAATATCACAAAATTTCCCAAAGGCTGGATTTATCTTGTGTAACAAACTCTCTGGCAGCATTCTAACATTGCTATTTGGGCTTCCTGCCTAAATCGCCAGAGGGAATTATTCAAAGTTATGTTGAAAAAGATTTCTTAAGCTCTCAAAAAACTCTATTCTTTCCATATCATATTGTTTCTAAAATTATCCTGCATACTAACTCTTTCTCCCTTCTGCAAATACTATTCAGCAAAGCAGGACAGTGAGAGGTACTGATAATCAATGCTCTTATATCCCAAATTTGTACAGATAATTTCTACGGTTAGAGATTTATTATTTTGTGTCAGCATGTCTTTTTTTATAATGTGAAAATCTTAGTGGGAAACCATATAAAAGCAATAAATGGTCACCCATTCTTTAATATACACCCATTTCAAAGCTACTTCACAATATAGTTTGGGAGAAACGGGAGGTATCCTGCAAGAGAAGTAAGAAAACATACTGGATCACGATTAAGTCTTGAAAAGAGGCCACTCTAGTGGACAGAAAGCCAACCCAAAGTCAGTAGTGGGACAGAAAGGATCTGACATAAGAATTTATTAAGTGGCTACAAAATATTCCAAGACGATTTTATTGCCACTTGCCTCTTATCCCTGCTTTTTACACTCCCTTCTCCTTTCCTTTTTCATTTAGAATTATGAGCGCAATAAACTATGGTTTCTGCACTCAAGAAGTTGTGGTCTACTAAGGAAAGTAGCACCAAAGAAAACTAACTGCAATGTAATTTCAATGTCAAGGGAACTCTAATCACAAGTGGTTACGTCTAAGGAGTCAGCAAAAGAAGGTCCCAAAAAGTAAAGAATATTTCACGTGGAGCCTGAAGAATGACTTTCTAACAATTTACTTGATGTCACAGCAACTTCCTGCTTAAAATTTAAAGTTCTATTACAAATATATACATTCCTCTAAAACAAAAAGAGTAGAAACAGTAAATCAGACTACTGAATTGTTAGTGGGTCCCAAATGTATATTAATAGTTTAATTTCTTTTGGACCACCTAAGAGTAAAAACACTTGTCTAAACCCATGGGTGCTAGGAATATTATCAAAATATTAGTTTACAGCAAAAATCTACTTTTAAAAAAAAAAGTCAGTTTGTTGATCATATTTAAATTATGTTAAATCTGTGCAGCCCCCGTTCACCACAGATTTATAATTCAAACACATTCACCTAAATATAGGTGAGAAAAATCTTGTAAGCCAAGCATCACATCAAACAATTAACACACAAATATAAAACAAAGAATGAACATGGGGGAAACCACCCCCTCCCTACCCCTGATTCGATTACCTCCATCTGGTCCCTCCCTTGACACGTGGGGATTATGGGTATTATGATTCAAGATGAGATTTGGGTGGGGACACAAAGCCTGACCATATTAAAGACACAAGAAAAAATAGCAGTATTTGAAATATTTAAAAAAGCACAGTTCTAAATAAATACAAGTAAGGTAAAATGAACTCCTGCCACATCTACTGTGTTTCTCACCTCTACAATATAGACTGCTTATAAAAACCATCAAACTTAGATGTTAGCAATGGACAAATTAATATAACTGAATTGTCTGTTGCATATATAGAAAATAATCGAGGTGTTGAGAGAATACAATGTTATGAGGACAAAGATTAGATACATGTACAATTTGTGGATTAACCTATGCAGCGGCAATTTCACAAGAGCCATCAGTGTTATACCTATGGATAATTATAAGCCAGAAATCCCTGGCCAATAGCCTGATTATGAAAGATGAAGAGAACAGAATCACTAAATGCCTATGAGTCAGGCCTTCCACATTTTAAAAATCAAATACTGAAAATACTTACAGGTAAATGTATCATCTTGGAGAATGTGAATGACATATGGAATGTCAAACAGTCAGAGAGAAAATTAGTTTCCAAACCAGGTGTGCTTTATTTCTAAGACAGAATAATTGCATTATTTTATAAATAAAGCACTAATAATATTTACTGAGTGGGTAATTGAATGAATGGTTAAATCACTGATTCCACTAATAACAAAAATATCTTTTACCTGTGGATAAAATTCAGATTTTCTTTGTCCTCAGAATGGGCTCACTTGCTACTGAAGACAGAAATCAGTTATTTTGCGACTGCAGCACCTTGCCTTATGCCAGGGAAAGTATGGTTGTGTCAGTGGATTCTTGAAGGCTGCATCTACATTTCTGGCTTACTTAGGAAAGGAGTCATAGAGGAAGCAGTATTTCAAGTATTCTTTAAACTAAATATTAGTTAAACAAATCTAAGGTTATTTAAACCTATTCTGAATGATTTGCATTAACTTCAATGTTTTCTCCCTTCATAATTGGCTTGATCTGGATCTCATTCATTTCATGAAGGAGCAGAACAATCATTACTTAAAGAGTAAATTGCTGAGCTGAAGCTTGTCCCTGAGAGTTCCAATTACAATTCCAGCAGAATACTCGATTCAACTCAATTCTATGAACAGCACAGAGCAGCATAGGTAATTCAACCATTTATTCAATTACCCACTCAGCAAATATTTATAATGCTTTATTTCTAACATAATGCAGTCATTCTCTCTTACAAATAGAACACATACACACACAGATGCACACAAACACACACAGAGAATATATACAAATACACGTATGTATGCATGATGCATATATTGAGGATCTTCATTGTGCACGCAAATTTCTGAAGTCTTTTTTTTACAAAAGGCATACAGATTACATGTAAGAAAAAATAACTTTCACATAACTAGGATTATGAGTTTTTGCAACATTTTGGAAGAAATTTGTTAACATTTAAAAATATTTAAACATACTTGTTAACAATTTCAGATCAATAATCTACACAAAAAAGACTAGTAGAAGTAGATAAGATACCTGTAAATAAGAGTATACCTATTGCTATTATGTTTGTATGAAAACAATGCAGAATAATTCAAACATGCGTAAATAAAGCACATATAAATTAATATATACAATTCATGGAATACTATGTAGCCATGAAAAATTTCTATGCATATATATAGCATAATGTGCCAAATATATTTTTAGGTGACACTAAAAAGAAAGCAAGTTTCACACAGAATGCATAGAGAGAAGGAAAAAAAGAAGAAAAGAAAGCCAAAGAAAATTGATGCACTTTTGGGTTGTTATAAACATTTTTCTGGAAATATAGAAATGAGAGTTTAGGAAAAAAATATATTTTTTCATTTTAAGCTCTTCCATTCTCCTTATTTGTTTATCTTCCATTAAAACAAACATGTTCGTTTTACAAGTTTTTTTAAAGGTACCCTTAGAATTAACTTAAGTGACTGAAAACAGAGGTGAATCCATTTGTTCAAATGCTTTGAGTTACTATTCCTGCATATAAACAAACTCTCAGGATTTTGATATAGGATCAATATCAGCAATAATTTATAATACTTTCAGTGACAAAAACTACAATTACTTTTGCACAAACCTAATATTTGAGTGTGTTTTACCTCTGTTTTTTTCATTATTAAAGAAATCTACTCCTATACTCATTACACTATTTTCATTCTTCTCCATCTTTCAGATTCCCATTTCATTGGAAGCTGCAATCCAGAACTCAACACAATGAAATATTTGGCACCAGCCATTTTTTTGCCATTCTTTCTCAAAGTCAAAAATAAGCACATGGCCAGGCATGGCGGCTAACACCTGTAGTCTCAGCACTTTGGGAGGCCAAGGCAGGCAGATCATGAGGTCAGGAGTTCAAGACCAGCCTGGCCAACTCCTTCTCTACAGGGAGTAGAGAAACTCCATCACTATGAAAAATTCCCCGGGCTTGGTGGCATGTGCCTGTAATTCCAGCTACTCAGTAAGTTGAGGCAGAAGAATTGCTTGAACCCAGGAGGCTGAGGTTACAGTGAGCTGAGATCACGCCATTGCACTCCAGCCTGGGCAACAGGGTGAGACTCCGTCTCAAATAATAATAATAATAAACACATGATACAAAATAGTAGTCACAAATACTCTTGGCAAAGCCTTTATTTTTTATATGTCTAACTTTTTCTATGGCAAACAAATCATAAAAAAAGAGGTAGGATTTGATCTATGTTGTGATGCAAATTTTATAAGAAATATATCAAAAACTGAAAACAATATGGTCTAAAAAATATAACTTCAATTTATTAACTCTAAAAATTATAAAAATCTCATGGTCAGCAAAAGGAAAACATGACATGTGTCAAATAAATGTCAAAATTGAGTTGATTAACATTTTCAACACTGTTAGAATAGACTACTTCTTTGTGAACAACTCATGTAGAATTTTTATAAGACAACATGGATACTAACTAGGTGTCTTAGTCCATTTGTGCTACTATACCAGGATATGGATACCTGAGACTGGGTAATTTATAAAGCCCAGAAATTGATTTCTCATGGTTTTGGAGGCTAGGACGCATAAGAACAAGGTGCCAGCAGGTTAAGTTGTCTGGCGAGGGCTGCATTCTACTGAAGGGAGGGAGGCTGCGTCCTCACATGACAGGAAGCAGAAGGGCAAGAGTCCTAATGCTGCAAGCAAATACTTTCATAAGGGCCTTATCTTATTCGTGAGGGAGAAGTCCTCATGGCCTTCCAACCTCTTAAAGCCCCATATCTAACTACCATCACACTGGGAACATTTGAATTTTGGAGGAGACACATTCAAACCATAGCACTAGGTGTAACATTTTTGTTAAAAATTTATGAAAAAGAAATTACTAGGAAGCAGTTCACATTCCAATTTAGGAATAGTGGGGTGTTAACTGTCTCGGTAGGAACAGAATCCAAAGTAGCAGTGGCAAAATTTAGATATGATATCACTGACCAAAAATATCTTCTATCTGATGAAGTATGTTTGATTGAGAAAGAAAGCAGTAAGTCAATATGGCTTTAAGCCAACACAAGGACTTATTGGCTACGTGATTGCAAAGATTAGAGGTAGAGCTGCCTTTAATCACGAAATCATTGGAATTTTGCTATACCAATCAAAGCTCCATCTCCTAGCTCTCCTTACTCAATTGTGTCAGTTTCATCCTAAAATTAGTTTCCCTAATTACAAAAATGGCTGCAATGGTTTTAGATCTCACACACTCTCCCTGCAATGTGCATGAGAAGAAAAATTACTTCTTTTACTCCTTCCAGGAAAGAAGAAACATTTTTCCAAGGAGCCCTAAGTACAAACGGAGGCATTATTTTCCCCTAACAGCTTATGTATTCATTCTTTTTTTTTTTTTTTTTGAGACGGAGTTTCGCTCTTGTTACCCAGGCTGGAGTGCAATGGCGCGATCTTGGCTCACCGCAACCTCCGCCTCCTGGGTTCAGGCAATTCTCCTGCCTCAGCCTCCTGAGTAGCTGGGATTACAGGCACGCGCCACCGTGCCCAGCTAATTTTTGTATTTTTAGTAGAGACGGGGTTTCACCATGTTGACCAGAATGGTCTCGATCTCTTGACCTCGTGATCCACCCACCTCGGCCTCCCAAAGTGCTGGGATTATAGGCATAAGCCAAGGCGCCCGGCCCACTAGTGTATTTTAAAAGGAGTTTTCAGATGTAAAAACCATGATTCCTTATATTTCCCCATTTTGCTTATTTAGTAATATATTCTCTTAACTTTTTCACTGTACTTGTAATCTGTCAGGTACATCCCATCGTTTATAGTGGTAGAAAGAAGTCTCCAATTTCAAACAATGAATATCTAGAGGAGTTGAGTTTCAAGTTGACAAGCTTATGATTATATATTGAGTTGAGCTACATGTATCCCATTTTTCAATATTCCCAGTTTTCGTCTTTTTTTTTTTCCTTTTTATTAGTTTTGTTTTATTGTCCTGACCCATGTTATTACCGCCTTTTCTCGGAGAGCTTGAAATAAGTTTTCCTTCTGGGTTTTGCTTCTACTATGTTCCTATGGAAAAAGGGTAATTTTCTAGCTGGGTTAACCAGCTTTGTTGTGGCTTCAACTGTGAGCATTTTTTCTTCTTAATAGCCGGAACTTCCATCAAATGCAGTGTTCCCTTATCTGTTCTCACAAATGGCTTCTGACTAGTTTTATCAAGATATCTAACTCATCAAAACATCTATTTCTCCCTAGTTTATTGTTTTTAGTAACACATAGGTTTACTAAAAGATAACCTGTTTCCATAAAAATTCATAGATCAGCATTAATATTTTTCCCATCTGGGATTATTATATTTTTTTCTTTTGTGTCTCTAATTATCAGTATATCTTACTTCTTTTTTTGAATGCTTACCTGTGCTATGCCCTGTTTAAGACACTTTACAAATATTTCCTCTTTCAATCCTAAAGGCTGTGTATAGGAAGTGCTAACATCTACATTTCACAGATGAGGAAATGAAGCTCCATGAGGGTAAATTCAAACAAGTAGAAAGCACTGGAAGTGTATACTTGAATTCCGGCCAATCATACTACAAGCCTATATTTATTTAACCAGTATGTTTTGCTTCTCTCTATTTTTCTTTCCTTTGAATTATGACCAGCAGAAGTCTACATTTAGGGTTGATGTTTTGACTTTATACAGGATGAAAACGTATCAAAATCCATAGTTATTTATGAATAGAGAGTGGTTTCATAACATCAAATCCCAGTTACTTACCACCTCTTGAGAAAGCATCCTAATAACTTCACAGAGACTGCTACCCATCTTTCACTCAAATACATCACCTGGAATGTCTTATATGATTGTAAGTAGTAGAGAGGAAGAACTGGTTTAATGCCTCCATTTCACTTCCTCAGCGTCTTGCTAGATAGCCATCAATCTATCTGGGAATTATGTGTATGCCTTTACAAATGTTCCCTCATTTGCTGTTCCCATAAACTTTATAGGAAACTTACATTAGGTAAGACCTGACTGTTGAACCGGATTTCTTTCAAGACGTATAGTGAAATTTTTAAAGTGTCAAGTACTATATTAAGAATGAGAAGGTGAAAAACATTCTTCTCCTTTGATTTATGAAGTCAAAGCGTTTTAGATTTCATCCCACCTTTCTAATGACTTAAAAATCCTTTTCATGGGTCCCTAGTCTTTGACACATTATTTATATGTTAAGCTTCAAAGAGTTTGACTTCAGTCCTCCTCACTCTTCTTTATCAAAAACAGATGCATGAAGGGCCGGGCGCGGTGGCTCACGCCTGTAATCCCAGCACTTTGGGAGGCCGAGGCGAGTGGATCACGAGGTCAAGAGATCGAGACCATCCTGGTCAACATGGTGAAACCCTGTCTCTAAAAATACAAAAAATTAGCTGGGCATGGTGGCACGCGCCTGTAATCCCAGCTACTCAGGAGGCTGAGGCAGGAGAATTGCCTGAACCCAGGAGGCGGAGGTTGCGGTGAGCCGAGATCATGCCATTGCACTCTAGCCTGGGTAACAAGAGCGAAACTCTGTCTCAGAAAAAAACAAAAAAAAAAGATGCATGAATACTTCTATTATTATGATTTAATAAACATATATAAATAATCACTGACTCCTAAATATCTGTCTCAGCCTATTGTACTCCAAGATACTAAACAGGTCACAAAACATTGAAACTTGTATATACCATAGATACTTTAAATTAATGTGCTTAAACAAAAATGTATGCCCTTTCCCACATCGCTCTTTGTTCCTTCAGTATATAATTCCCACGTCAGTAGGTGGTGCATTCATCCACTCAGTCATCCAAGCCAGTGAACTAAATCAACATTTTCTTCTTTCTCCATCTCCCACTTCAGTTGTCATATTAGATTGGTTTTATCTTCTTACTATCTTTCAAGTCTCACTCTGCACTTCTTACTACCTTAGATTAAGCCTTCTATAATTATTTTCCAGATTTGCACACCATCCTCCCAATTGCTCTGAATCAAAACACTCCCCTTTCTCTAATTTATTCTCTATTCTGCTATCAAAGTGATTTTTTTTTTAAAGGATAAAGCTCTCTACTGCCAGAAAGCCTTCATTACATTCAGAGAAAAATACAATCTTCATTGCATGATATACCATGGCCTTTACGTACATGCTAGTGTAACTTTGGTATATATTTTCTCTTACAAAATTGGAGCTGATGCTCTGAAAGGCCTACTCAGAAGCCATAAAAGCTGCTATTTCTCCTGATTTTCTAGGTGAGTGGGCCATACCAAAGACTTGCTAATTCCAGAAAGCACCATATCTTATAAGGTAGGCACATGGCAAATGGCTTAGTTACAGCAATACATGAAGGGATTATTTAAATAAAGGTATTGGAGATATACATGAGTGGTAATTTAAAAATATTAAGAAACTGTATCCACACTTTTTAGTGTTTTTTATCCATAAAAGTTTATACTGGAAAATGATGACCTTTGTACAAATTATAATTAATTATAACAAAATATGAGTAAGCATCTGATGTCTTTTAAAATGTGTGGAAAAAAGGATCAGAGATTATTCTGTCACTTTTTAAAGCAGATTTTTGTTTAAAACCACAGTTCTCTAAGGTCAAGATTAATATCCCGGCAAGAAACAATAATTACACAGCACTAAGAAATCAAATGACACCTTTACTTGGAGCTAGAAATGGGAGCATGCCCATCAGCTTGGTTAGCCTGCACTGATTCAGCTATACAAGAAAGCATGTGACTTCTTACCATCGTCATCTATGGTAAGCTAATTATCACAGACTGTCCAGGGCTAATAGGCTGGGAAAATCTATGTAAAACTTCTATTTCCAGAGTGGACTTTTTTTTTTTCAAGATTCCCTAAAGTATTTTTCTTCTTGGAGTTACATCAGCTTCCCAGACCCCATTACAAGAAAGTAACAAGCTTTTCTTCACCTTTTAAATTTAAGATCTAAAAACTGTTAGCATATTGTGAAGCAATTATTTATTTCAATTAGGATAAAAAGATATACAGTTCAAAGGATTTAGCATTGCTATTAAATATGTTAGACAGATGGGTATATTTAGAATTAAATCTGTTTCAGGTTTCCTAGTTTAATATAGCTTGGTGGGAAAGTAAAAGGGTGTTGCAATTCCATTATTTTGAAGTTATACCTTAAATGCTGAGTAGACACGTTAATCTAAAGATTAAGAGGCATTTCCTTTAGGCCTTGGTTTGCCACATGGAGTTGATTATTTCTAAATATGGTAGAATACTATGGAGTGAGTCTCATCTTATCCAGGAGATAATTCTAAAGCTCTGACAAGATGTCTCAGAGTGGTACCACATCAAAATTAAATAAATGTGTAGGCATCTACAGATTTTAATTCTCAGGAAAACAACTTTATGCAGTATTTCTTTTTCCTATGATAAATGACCAACAGAAAGTTAATAAAAATCTGTAGCTACCAATATCAGAATGAGTATAAAATTTAATATTGTTATTAAATTTAATTTTAATCACAATTCTACATGACTATATACATTGCCTTTGAAGTTTACTACATTTAGTAAATCTTGGTAAAATCTTACAGAAATTTAAATATTATACATATTATGATAATGAGAGCTAAGAGCACATGTAAGATAAGTGAATCCTTTAACTTTCCATTTGTTACAAAGTACACTGACCAATCATTTGCTCAAATGATGCTTGCTCAGGTGGAACTTCCTTGAACAGCAGTCCTCCTCTGTTACTGTCTATCTCTTTAGCCTGCCTTCTTTTTCTTAACATTTAATTTTACTCATATCATATTATGTATGTATTTGTTTATTTTGAATCTCCACTCAAACTGGAATTTGTTTGAGTCATGCTGTATCTCTGGCACTTAAGTTTCTCCATTAATATTTGTGAACTGAATTTATAAACTTCATATATTTTCAAGATCCCTGGATTTGGAATCAGACAACATTGGTTTGAGCTACTGCTCGTTATGGCAAAAGTATAGCATTATTGATAATAACTCACCTATAAAATGAAAATACTACTGTCATTTATTAGAATTGTTGGTTGGGTGAACGAAATGAGCCCAAATCAAAGTACTTAATACACAGCTTTAGCATTTACTAAGATTAACTGTTATCATTACGCTAACTTCATCTTTTGAACAGTAACTTATACCAACTTTGACTTCTAGTACATTCTTTAAGCTATTTTGTCTTCAAAAAGAAACAAACAACTATTTCAGATAATTTTTATAAAACTTACATATCATCCACTATATAATTAAAAAAGATACAAACAAAGCAATGGGGTCCAGAACATGCTATCCCAAAATATGGTACCTGGGCATTTGAGGAAATAGCAGAAGCAGAAAGGTCTTTCAAACAGTCTCCTGCCTTTCTCCCCTGAAACAAACCATTAAGGAATTCTCTGACCTTCCTTTAAAGGAGTCCATAAGTTACTCATTCCAGAGGAACTCTTCCTGTTCCCAGAGGAAAACATGTCCTCATCTCTGAACTGAAGACACAAAGATGCCAAGAAGAATCTGAACAAACAGTCCTCGCTGTGTCCCCTCTTCATTTTATTACCATTAGATCATATCCATTTTGTTCATTCATAATTCTGCATGCCTGGCTTCCCTTCCTCAAATCCAAGCAAAAAAATACACGTGTTTTCCCCTGTTTCTTTGAGTCTTCATTTTTGAATAACATATGCTATGTAAACATGAAATTAAATGAACTTGTTATGCTTTTCCTTGTTAATGTGTCTTTTAATACAGGGGTCTCAGCCATGTCCCCTGTAATGTGTAAGGAAAATATCTTACTTTTTCTTCCCTACACAGACCAAAATCAAATTTTAAAGTTCATATTGAACTAGACTCTCGACTATCACATCACTGTAGCACTAATCACCTTCCTTTGAGGTATATTTTTACAGAAAATTTTAGCATATGAATACATTTTATTAGTCATCACAAAAAGCTAGAAAGAAAAAAAAGAATGCTGAGGTAAATATAAGCTTGTATTCCTGAGGAAGAAAAAAAAAGAATTCTTCCAGTTTAAAGGCCTGAAGGAAGCAAGATTGGAAGATTGAGAGTAAGTAAGTCGAATAAAGAGGTAATTGATATGGCTACCGTCACAAAATACATATATATTTGTTTTTCATAATGATCATCCGAGAGCATCAACTTGCAGAGGAGACTTTTAACAATGAATGAACATGACCTATCACATAAATGTCAGCCAACGTCTGTCTTCAGCCCCCATCCCTTAATGAACAGTGTCTACAGTGGCAGGAATAGCGTGAACCCCACAGATGGCTCCTCTCAACAAAGATGATGTATCTACTGCACTGATGGACGTTCTGAATTTCCAACAACCATAAAAATGAGCCTTCAGTAGAGTACAACTTCTTGCAGGAACCAGGCTTCAGGTTGGTTACATGACTTCTTCTATCCAAGATGGGGCAGTTCTTTAACGGCTTCAATATCTCTTCAGGACCATGATTTATCTTTCCTTTCTTTCCTTCCTGTGATTCCTACTTGCACCACCATCCAAGGACTTAATATTTCATCTATTAACATGCAATACCACATGGCACCGCGTCAGACCAAGGGGACCATTTTCTAACAAAGAAGCTATGACCATAGGCATATGAACACAAAATGTACTGGTGATTTCATGTTCCTCATTGAGACATTCAGCCTAATAGTTACATAATTGGCCTAGTAAAGCCTCAGTTAAGGTTCCATCTCAAGGAAATATGCAGCGGAATTGAAAAGCTATGCTTCCAGATGTGTATTTGATGAATCATTAATTAACATAATCCCAATTATTGTCTCAGAAACCATGGGTGGAAAAAGGACTGGTCCCTCCTACCTTAACTGTCAGTATCCGCCATGTGAAATTTGTGTGTTCCCTGCTCTGGAAATCTCAGTCTCTTCTATGCTGGAGGCCTGGTTACTAGGGAATAAATACTTCTACTAGGCGTGACAGTAAGGATTCCTCTGATCAATAACCTCCAAATACAATCAATTCACCTTAAGCCCCTTTGACAGTATGTTAGCAATCTTATTACTATGAGAACTAGTCTTGTTGTTCTGAAGGCAAGACAATAGGAATAAGAAGGAGAATGTCTGGAACCCAGGGAATTCTCTGGGACAACTCTTGGCACTACCCTGTGTAGCCTGCTATATGGGAATTCCAGCCAACATGACCTAACAAATAAAAGGTTAAGACAGTCTCAGACCTCTCAAGAATAAAGATCTGAGGTCACCCCACTAGCAAACAGATAGACTCTCCAGGGTACTGGGAAGGGTGAGGGGAATCTACAACAGTGCTGAGATTAGAAAGGTAATATATATTGATACTGGTGTCAGGTTAGGCCAGAGGCAGCAGTAAAGGCTGAAGCTTGATTTTGTTCACCTTGTCTCTTACATGTTTCTAAGACTGAGGCAACCTAACACCTTGAAGGAATTATTGATTGAATTTGTATCCCTCCCCTCCCCTTCTTTGCTTGGAAAATAAAGGGTACAATGTTCTTACAACTACGGGGGCCCCAGATTATAGTATAGGAGCCAGCTGTGGACGGCAGTAGTGTATCGGTGCTGTGCTATCTGGGATAATAGTATTCTTCCTACATGGGCCACTTGAGCTCTCTCAGGCCTTACCAGTATTTGATTTTAGCTGTCCCTATAGTGGTTAGATCTGTGTGAGCTCTGACTTACCCACACGAGTGCGACTTCAACAACTGTGCCTCATGCCTGCAGCTCCAGCCCAGAGGATTCCCAAAGGATGACTATATGAGACTCAGAAGTAGTTGGGAGGTTAACACCCAGTGGAGCAAAACTTTCATCAGTGAGAGACAGGAAACCATGGATAAATTGTTCCACCTCTCTCACCACATGGTGGTCACCCCATATAAACTGAGAAGTGGTAAATTTCTGGTTCCTTTGGGGGCATCCTAGGGCACCACGCAATCAGCAGGCAGCTTGCTAATACAGCCTCATGTTGGCTCTCCCTACTAACCCACACTTCACCTTCCTGAGCCTCGCTTCTACTCACTGGGATTGTACTACCTAATAAGTAACAGTAACTAAGCACTCTGCCTCAGGCTACCATTTCTGGGGAACGCACACTGAAAAATAATCTATTATTTTACCACGTGATATTTACAAAGTAAGAAGAGCACACAAAAAGTGAACTGTGAGACACTGGTATTCTCCACTAAATGATTATGTACAGACTTTATGGTCAAATAAAAATTAAGTTTGTAAGCAGATTACTTTGTTTTCCCTCATTCATGAATTTATGTAATCATCTACAGAATCATGGTGTGGAGAAAAGAAATAAACTTATGTAATAACCTAACGTCCAAATGATGAACTCCTAAATTATGTTTCCTGAGTTCATCAAAATTGGTGAATAATTGTCCAATTTAGCTTTTCTCTCTTATAATAATATTACTGACTAATTAACAGAATGACTTATTTTTATAAGATGTAAGCATATTAAATATAATTCCCCAACACATTTTTGAAATAAAACTTAGTAATTCTGTTTCTGTTTTTTATTAGACTTCAAATAAGAAATCTAAGAAGTAAAATAATGTGTCTGAATTCTGGGGTTGAATATGTCCAGATACAATAAAAGGAGTTCAATGAACGGTAAACGTTAACATTTAAGATCAAGGCACTTGTTTCAATTGCCCATAATATGCAAAGTATTTGTCTTCCTTAGTAAAATAAATTTTCCTGTTTTACATTCAATCCCTCTCTTTGTCTCTCTCTCTCTCTCTCTATTTATCTTTCTCTCTCACTTTTACTCACACTTTTGCTCTTTCATTATTTGCTCTCCCACATTCTCCCCAGCAAGAGGTCTGCAGTAGAAATATGATAACATTTAAATCTTCCTGAATTCCTTCTATGGTGTACCAGCTCCTGGCGGATTCCACGCTACAGAATGGATGTCTTGCTTCACAATTCATAAATATTACCTTAGTTGGATTCCTGTTATGTTAAAATAATACATAGACTCTATAATTTAATAGGGACTCCAAGTGAGAACAAATGATCTCAGATATTATGCCTTCATTCATCATAGGTCTCAGTATTAGTAAATAAAGCAACACTGAGCTTCCTTAAAGCCAGGAACTACTAGAGAGAATGAGAAGTTAAAATATATATATGACAAAATCAGATACTCTTAAGAGTAAGCCTGGTGCTGTAAAATATTAAATTGTGCTCTAAATCCTTAGGGGAATCATAGTTCATTGTTTTAACAGCCTCACTTTCTCATGTTTACATGCTTATATACCAGAATAAATAACACTCTATTGCATTTGAGGGCTGATTTTTATCCAGTTACAGGACTCTCTAGAGTAAGGCAAACTCACCTGAATGCCACTTAACCTACTGCTTGGCTGAGTTACCTGTAATTTAGCAAGTTGTCTACAAAAACAGCATTTGACTGGCATTTGTATGGCCTGAAAGAAATGACTCTAAATCTAGAAAAACCCAAACTGAAAGAAAGTAGCCAATTGTACAAATGCAATAAAGTACACAGAGAAAAGAAAAGCAAGCGTATTTGTCTTTTAGAAAAAAGCGTCTTTTTCTAATCCTTGGAAAATCATAGAGTAGGCTCTCTAAAGACCATCTGCTCTTGTTTGATAGAGGAGATAGCATATGGCATTCTATTGAGATTCAAAAACAGTGGGCTAATATTTTCTGTTTGTTTTTCATAGTAAAGTAAGATTTCTAGTATTCGAAACAATGAACAATGCTCCCTTTTCCCTCTTTTTCAGTATCTTTCAAACAACTCCCACACACATTTTTGTTAACTGCGTGACTAATCCTCCAAGGAGAAGCAATCTAGCCTGACCTGGCATGTGGCAAAGTCAGAATACGTGGAGTTTTGGTAAGATGATTGTAAAGATTCTCCTCAATTTTGTTTTCTCTTGCGGTATATACAAGAAGATTACATTTTCCACAATTCTATGTAATTAAATTGGTACACTATAACTAGTTCTAGAAGCAGATAGAATGTAGAAAGTAGTGATACACTAAACTTCTCTCTTGGCCCTTAAAATTTCTTGCAATATTCTTGGTTGAGGACCTAGCCTCCATACTAGTGGTTAGAAGTGAAGATTTTGAGATAAGAAAACCACACAGTGGAAGGATTCTGGAGCCCAGAAATTCTTAAAAACTTCTTGGAGATTCTTAGAAAAGATTCCTCACTAGTATCAGATAGTTAAGTGAGAAAAAAATGAATAATAAATAATCTTTCATTTGATTAATCCTCTGGCATTTGGAAATTGTTGATTATAGCAGCTAACTAAATATCTTCATTATTGTAGGATTAAATACACCAATCCTAGAGATCAAATATAATTAACTTATGTACAGTGGGAGGGCAGGTTAATATGCAAAACTCCTTATCTCTTATATATTCACCCAATGAAACATAGTTGAACAGAGATGAGACTACTCTTTTTGCTGGGTTCTCTAACAATCTGAAAATGTGAAATGTGGAAAATCATAATTCCTAATGGAACTTTAAACCAAGTTTCTTCTTCTCTAATCTCTAACATTAAAAAACTTACTGGAGGATACTTTATCTCCAATATGTTACCTTTGTGTCCACTACCACTGGCTTTTCAGTGTCAATTTTCAGCTGTTCTGATGGTCTTCAGGTTCACGCTTACAAACTAGCGATGCTGATTATCATGAGATGATATTTTTAAAAATATGGGTATACAATGAAAATATTAATGATCTGTGGAAAACAGGATTTACTTCTTTCATTCAAAAATAAAATGAAAAACCAGATAGTGTTGAGATAACATACAAAAAAATTATAGAATACACATTTGCAGGAAGCTAAAATATGTAATGCCTGTGATGATTGATTGAATTTAGATACACTATTTGAATAAAAAGCTATGAACTTTATACATAGAATTATACAAGACTAGAGACATTGGATTTATTGGAAAAAAAAGAAAATTTTATCATAAGACTTGTTCTACAGTAATATGAATAAATAAGTAATCACATAAAATTTGCTTTTTTCACTTTTAAGAATTACCCTGCAAAATAACACAGAGAAGACAGAAATATTATCAATATATAACATTGCTAATCTTAATGTTGTAAAAGTAAACATACAGCTGCAAAATTGGGAAGCCAAAGAGAGAAATGGAGAAGGGTAGGTATTATCTTTATTCTTATATAACGAAGAATTGAATGATACCGTGAACAACTAAGATGCCAGCAGTTATAGAGGAACATTGGTAGAAGAATACTGGAAATAATATTAATAGAAAGGGTTTATGGCTTCATACGTCATAATGAGTTAGTATAAAATATCTACAATTAGTACAAGAAACAGTGATGCAAGTATGCTATTTAGAGTTACTGAGAATAATCAAGAGGAGAAAATAAATAGTTCAATCAGTTTACTTCTGGGAAATAGTTAAATCAGTTTACTTCTGGGAAATATATATTTTAAAAAATAACTATCAGAAAGCAATAGTGGAAAGCAATAGTCTATTAAATACTATTTTACTGACAGCTCTATTTTCCAGAAGTAAACTTTTGTTTTTAAATTGGAACAGAACTAGTAAAAGAAGAGAGTGAGAGAAAAAAGATCTAAAAGAAAGTAATACTAATAAGAAATGATTGGGCAGAGAGCAGGCTTCCAGGTGAAACAGAATGTGATATATTTAGAGAAACTTCCAACTGCTTCCGAGTGTACATCAAAACATAGGCGGACACGTAGCCACTGTGGGGTAAATCTTCTCCCACTCTTTCATAACATTTGAGTAAGCCTGCCTGGCTAAGCGAGTATATGGCAGGTAGAAACAAATTTAGGTGACTGGGAGAGAAGAAGTTATTCTTAACTCATTAAAAGTTGCTTTAATTTATGTATTTTGTTATAAGGAGCTTGTTCTTGGAGAAGCAATAGGCAAATTTTCCCAGGAATAAAGAGGTCTCCTGGTTGAAAAGAAATTAAGACAGTCTCGATATTTCATGTTTTTAGAGTTTGTTTATGTGAAGAATAGAGATAATCCAAGTGATGTCTGCTAGAAGGAAAACGTATTAGGGACATTGAAATGAAACATCATAAGGAAAAAAGAAGAACTCCTCATGAGAATGTTTTTATCACAGACTATTCTCTTTTTGAAAAACTAAGTTTTACTGTGTAAATTCTTCTACAGGAATGTCTGGCTTCCTGTAATTTACAGGTAATAAGCAAATATTTGCATTTGCCTCACCCCTACTCACATCTAACAATTATCCACTGATAAGATCTTGGCATTAGATAAGAAGCATCTTATTTGTGATTATTTCACTGCAGGCACCTGCTTTATTACATAAGTAATCAGCACAGAAGCCAGAAAAAAGGATATTTCCTAGGGATTTACTAGTTTCCATTATTGAGTAGATTGCCACACTGGATCCTTCTTCTGATGGCCTTCAGGTTCTTACTTCCATCCCACCCTTTGGTTAATGTGTCAGCCATGCTGACACCTTAACATGTGTCCACCTTAAAACATGGTGGACACGTGATGGTAACACTTCTTTTTCCACTTGAGCATGCGGAACCAAACTAAATGTCTACTGTGATCTGCCAGAACCCATTTAAATTTAGGTACTTTCTTAACCTTCTCCCTGCCAACAGCTGTTCTCTTGGCATTTTTACTCTAATATGGCCAACAATGTTGTTGCAGTGTGTTCTTTCAGGCTGACTCTTCCAAAAATTCTAGATTAAAAGACAGATGCACTTCCTATGTTGTCCTGAATTTCCTTATTTGGGGATTGCATAATATAGCTCATTGTCTAGAAGCCTTCTTTCCCGTAATTTTATAAACAATAACATTTTTTTCTAATCTCTTTTTTGTGTTGTAAGAAAATAGGTCTATGTCATCAGTCCTTCCCCACTTTATAATTTATGGCTAAACTCTGTACTCTGTTTCAAAAGCCAGTATTAATCAAAGTAATGCTTTTGAAGTTAACAACAACACACACACCAAAAAAATATAAAAATCAACAGTCCAGTTTTTGCATTTGAAAGGAATAGTTTTTAAAACTCTTGAAAATCTAAACTACTTTTTTAGGTTTTATTTTCAGAGTTCTTTTGTGTTTTTATATTTCAAGTTTACGGTTAACTGAAAAAAATCATCACTTTAATTCACATTAAGCCATCATTTACTCACACTAATTTACATTCAATAAACTGTTCTAAAATGAAATAATAAGTGACAATTATGTAAACACATTTCTGGGAACCCATTATATGTTACGCACTATGCTAGGATGGAAGATACAGGGAATAAACAATATACAGTATGAGCTTTTCCAGGAAGAGACAGGAGCACAGACAAAAGTGTAATGAACAATGAAACATTATTGTACAATTACAAAAGCAAGACAGAGCATCTAAAGTAGGGTTTTTTTGCTTTTTTTTTTTTTTTTTTGAGACGGAGTTTCGCTCTTGTTACCCAGGCTAGAGTGCAATGGTGTGATCTCGGCTCACCGCAACCTCCGCCTCCTGGGTTCAGGCAACTCTCCTGCCTCAGCCTCCCGAGTAGCTGGGATTACAGGCACGTGCCACCATGCCCAGCTAAATTTTTGTATTTTTAGTAGAGACGGGGTTTCACCATGTTGACCAGGATGGTCTCGATCTCTTGACCTCGTGATCCACCCGCCTCGGCCTCCCAAAGTGCTGGGATTGCAGGCGTGAGCCACCGCGCCTGGCCCTAAAGTAGTTTATTAAAAGTCGATATGCTCAATGAAAGACATCAACTTGGTCTAGACATATCTTAAAAAGATTAAATCAGGCATTTTAAACAAATACTATTAACTGAATTGAGCTCATAAAAGCAGAAAAGGCCAAATAAATTATAAAAATGGACTAAAACACTCCCTCAACCTATTATACAGTGAGAATAAACTCTCCAGAAAGAGAAAATAGGCAAAAATTGTAGTACTTGACAGGGGGGTAACTAAGCCCAGGAGAGTCACATTAATTGTAAGGGTAATATATAGAATCACAGACAAAACAATTTGTGTAATTATTAGTCCGTGATTACAAACAAAGATTTTTATAGCTTTTCAAACTAAGTAAATGAAAACCAATTGCTTGATTGCCTACTCTGAATGAATACATTGAGTATTATACTCACTCCATAATTTTAGAGTGGAAATAAAGAATACTGTGAGAAATTTCATGGTTGTAAAGATTTCCAAATTATATGTTAGACATGATAATATTAAGACAGAAATTCAGGTTTTTGTTTGTTTGCCTTTTCCAGTTTAAATCATTCTAATTAAACAGAGAAAATGTCATTTATTCCTAGTATATATTTTTATTCAGCTGAATGCTTTTATTAATCAATAAACTTTATTTTTAGAGTAGTTTTACGTTCACAGTAAAAGCAAGCACAGAGTTTAGAGAGTTCCTGTATATCCCCTGTCCTCATGTACAACCTCCTGTACTGTCACCATCCCAAAATTCAGTGATACACTTGCTACAACTGATGAGCCTATACTGACAAATCATTACCTCCAAAGATCATAATTTACATTAGGGTTCACTTTCAGTGTTGCACATTCTATGGCTTTTGAGAAACATATAACGACATAGAGCCACCACTTTAGTAACATATGGAATAGTTTTACTCCGTAAAACCCTCTGTCCTCTGCCTATTTATCTCTCTCCCCGGTAATCCACAGAAATGACTTGCTTTTTTTTAAAACAATTTTGGGGATTTTTTTGCTTTTTATAATTTTTAAAAATGTTTGACTCATAATGTACATATTTATGGGGTTAATGGTGATGTTGTGCTTCCACACTAATTTAGCTTTTTTTTCTATTTCTGTAAAAACTGTCATTAGCATTTTGATAGATGTTGCCACTCATCATTTTACTGTATCACAGTTTTGTTACAGTAAGTAGTCAGATATAGTCAGGGTAGAAGAGCAACCCCCCCACAACACCAGTGAAACGGAAGTGTCAGGAGACCATCAGGTGATGGTCAGGTGGTTGTTACACTGTCTCACTAAAACAACAATTGGTCACAACTGGCACCAGGGAAAGGCAGTTTCCTAATAGAAATACATGACACTGGTGATCAGCAGCTTCCCAGTAAGATCTCAGGAGTTGGGTGAGTGGGCTTAGCCTGTGCACTAAGAGGAAAAATGGTGGAGTTTAACTCGTAGAAGACCTTTGCCTAGGAAAACTCAACTGCTAGAGAAAAATGCCTCAAGTGAACGTGCACACAACTCCAGTAAACACACTGTGCATGAGACCCTCTCAACTACTAGCAGGCCACTCATCATGAAGAATGGCAATTTATAAAACCCCAAGTCAAAGGTCAAACTGTGCACTTGAATTTCTCAAGTTGGCAGCTTGGCTCTCTTCCAACTGTACTTTACTTCCTTTTGTTCCTGCTTTAAAACTTTTTTTTTTTGTTTTTTGAGACAGAGTCTCGCTCTGTCACTAGGCTGGAGTGCAGTGGTGTAATCTTGGCTCACTGCAACCTCCACCTCCTAGGTTCAAGCAATTCTCCTGCCTCAGCCACCCGAGTAGCTGTGACTACAGGTGCACATCACCACGCACAGTTAATTTTTGTATTTTTAGTAGAGGCAGAGTTTCATCATGTTGGCCAGGATGGTCTCGATCGCTTGACCTCGTGATGCACCCACTTCAGTTTTTGAGTTTTAAGAGTTATTTTTATATTTTGGATAAGAAGCATATATTTTATTCCAGACTGTGGCTTGTCTTCTCATTTCTTGACACTATCTTTCACAGAGTAAATATTTTTAATTTTAGGTAAAATCAGGTTATTATTTTTCTTTCATGGAACATGACTTTGATATTCTGTCTAAATAGTTATTACCATACTCAAGTTCTTCTAGGCTTTCTCCTATGTTACCTTCTAGGATTTTTAAAGTTTTGGATTTTGCGTTTAGATCTATGACCTATTTTGAATAGGGAATTCAGCTTTTATTTCAAGAAAATAATTGATCATAATAAATATCTAAAAAAGTAAATACAATATTTCCATTTACTGAAAAGTCACATTTTAAACGTGAAAACATTAAGAACAAAAAGCAACTGGCTAAATTCACAAATTACATACAAAATTAACTCTTCTGGGTTTTTAAAATTTAAGTTTAAATATAACTGTTACTATTCACTTGTTACAGATCCCACATAGATAAAAGTGCCAAATAATACTAGTTAAGAAGCTAACACTAAAGGTTGCACTATAATTTCTTTATCATTTAAAGCAATGTAAAATTATCATTCTTTTCTTTGCAGTTTTCAAAAATGTGTATCTTGTCTATTAGCAAATAATAATATTTTTTAATAAAAGTAGGATTTTGCCTAATTTGTTTGGTTATGTACTTAATAAGAATAATCTTTTATTGTATCACTTTGCTCAGTATCTGAGAGAGAAAAGTATGGTGTAATAATTCATATTTGCAGTTCATAGGGAGATTAATAATGTATTTTTATTGATTTTTCACTTCCCTTAAAAACCTCAAAATTTACCTTTTCCTTTATATGTAATCACCTGGAATTTCAGACTCAAAATATTATTTTAGGGATGTTGAACCTTAGCAAGGTATCAATTTATTCATTAATTCTTAAATCATTCCTATTACATTTATTGTGCACTGATTATGGTCTCATTACACAAAATTTAAGAAAATATAATCTCCTTCCTGTATAAACAATCACCTCCAAGGAGATATAGAAATATAATTGTATAATTGCAGTATGGAGAATCTTGACTACGATAAGCTTAGCTACAGAATATACTTCTGGCACAGGGGAGAAAATAATTAGCTCTTAGAGGAATTAAAAAGATAAGTATTTAGACTGAGTCTTAAAAACCAAATGTATTCATTCAGGTGGAGAAGTAAGGCGAGTTGTCTACACTTAAAGAAGGAAATCACGGGGGAGCTTGAAGCAGTGAGCAGGGCCAACTCCTGGAGAGTCTTTTATTCCATGATAATGAATTTTAGGTAATACTGAGTGATTAAGTTGTTTGAATATTTTACTCAGTGGAATAACAGCATCAGCTTTGTATTTTAAAAGATTTCTCACATAATCAGCAAATATATTCATTAAAATTCAATGTATTTTACTGATCACTAGTGTGGGATGCTAGGGATACCACACTGAGTAAGGGAAAAGGACTGTAATTGGAGAAAAACAGAACAAAACCAAAATTATTAGAGGCTCAGAGAATAGACCACTCTAATATATTCTGTGTAAGATATGGTTGCTTAAGAACATGTTAAAAAGACATATTTTGATATTAATGGTGTCAGGCTTTAATTAACATAACATGATGTTGATAATGTGAGAAAATATCCTGAGATAAAGAAAAATAATATTCTAAAGATGAAAATGAATATTCAAAAAGGCACTAGAATTACTGATTATTGAAGACCCAGTAGCAAGAAGCTTTGAATGCAGATATCCAGCAGGAACTAAAATTATCCCTGCAATATTCATTTTTGTAATGCCAATCGTGCGGAACTGAGACAGAGGACGTGGTATAGACATAACTTTCAACCCAGTCTGATGACATAGACTGCAGTAAGCTGAGTGTGGGTAGGTGCACATTTTCTCAAAGGTTTCAAGGACCCATGCAAGTGAATTTCATAGTTATCTTAGATTCGCAATATCCCTAATGAATTCTCATTGAACCCAAAATCATCCACTACTTTCCATAGAACATAGCTTAGTAGGGTAAAAATGCCCTGAATCTGAACCAGCACTGTTGATCATTAGTTAGGTGAGCCATAGGAATATCCAATGGCGTGGATATTCCTAATGTGAGTTGGATAGACACTAGGGGTAGTTCACAGGTAGATAAAACAAAAAAAAACAAAAATGTCTATACCTATTAGAAGTTATGGGCTTCAATAGTAACAGAAGTTAGACAGACACACTCTACATGTTAGGAAACGTGTTGTAAAGCCAAGATTGAAGAATAAACATATAGTGAATCTCAAGAATAAGCAAACATTCAAGAATCAGGTAAAATTAATAGCAAATACTTATATGATGTTCATAATTATTTAAGCCATTGTTCCATATGTTCTACAGATACTAAGTCATTTAAGCCTTACAGCCATCATATGAATTTGATAATTCTGATGTCCTTGTTTTACAGATAAGGAAATACATTGCCAGACGTCAAACATCCTGCCAAAGATGCCACTGAGCCGGTGAAACAGCTGTCCAACTCCAGAGAATATACTCTTTACCTGGCCAAATATTGGCTACTTATTGGCAGTTCCACAAGGAAGAAAGTTCATCATTTCAAGAAGCAACACTGGCATATGAAAGGCACGGAAAGATAATAAAAGGAGAGAGCAAGTATTTAAATTTGTTGTAGAGCATATTTTATATTAATAGGCATACTTCAATAGACAACTCATACTTCATCGTATAGTTAATATGCACCAGAAAGATCATGCTTCTTTGCACCAGCATCAAAGATATCTCAAATTTAATTAAAGTTGAGTTGCAGCAACCTTAAATGCCATCTGTTACCTATATTATGTATTTCTATTTTTAGCCAAATGAAACCGTTTGGTCCTGTAATAAAGTGTTTAGCTTTTTTTTTATCTTCTTTTTTTTTTTTTTGCCATTGGAAATTAATTTGGTCTGATAGGTCTTTATCCAGTTCTGATAAGAAAAATAAACTAAACTGTATTTAAAAAATAAACAGGTGTAAAAATTAAATGTGTCAGTCAACTAAAATTTTCAACTGACCGTTTATAAAATGCTTTTATTCCCCTATATCTCAAAACGTATACAACTGTTGCTGAGAGTCAAAATTAATAAAATTGTTTTATAAATTTAATTTAGTAGACTATTATTATATATTAGAAAACCAGAGCCTGTTCCATCACTTAACATTTTAAAACAAGATTTCAAAACATTTAACACATTAAAAGTGGCATTTTAGTTGTATGTCAGAAGTCCTGGTATCATGTATTTCTAGATTTAAAATTTAAGGCTAAGAAAAGTATGGCCATTACTTATTTATAATTTGATTATTTACGTTACATGTACCTTCAAAATTTGCTCCCAAGAAAAATTATCTAGTTTAATGCATTTATATCTAGTTTAATGCACTATAAATTACAAGGGTTTTAAAGCTCTGCTCTGTATTATCTAGAATGACATGAAATCAAATAAAATCAATAGAAGGGTTTCTTTTTTTCAGAACTGTATTGCATGACTTTCATGCTGAGTATAGAACTAGTAAATGGACAGCAGTAAAATTTTAATTAAATTTTTAAATTATTGTTATCTTTTATAGTAAATAACATTTTCTTATAAAATAGTAAAAAAGGCAGTGTGAAGGGCATTCAGAACCTCATAGATTAAAAGTAATTGGTTTCCAATCTTAACAATATTCACCGTCTTAAACACACAAAATGGTTCTTAAAAGTACGAATTAATGAAACTAGAAGAGGATGACCAGTGATTTCTTTATTTTCTATTTTCACCAGGAAGCAGAAAAGTCATATGAATTTTAATCCATTGGTTTACTGTTTTTTTTAAATTTTAAAAATTAATTTTAATACCGGGGAAAGCACGAACATAGTCCCCCACTACCACAAATTATGCAGTTGAGTTTACCACATTTGGGAAAATCGCAGGGGTCAGCACATCCGGAGTGCAATGGATAAGCTTCGCCTTGGGAAAACCACCTTCGTAATCAAGGTACCTCCCCTGCCAGGTAAGTATTCACTGGTTTACATTTTAATGTATGCTTTTAGAATTAGTGTTCATTTTGATGAATGAGTTTTATTTTATTTTTATATTCATTGAAACTATTTAGTGTTTAGGGGCTAAAAGAAATCACAAACGCAATTTAAAACAAACCAAAAAGAATCTAAAACATTAGCTACAAACTCTTTTCAGGTTAAATGTACATTAATGTATGTATAGATTAAATCATTTGCTCTGTGTAACAGAAAGGTATCTATTAAATAGAATCAATAAAATGCACATTTTTTTAAAAGTAGGAAATGTCACTCTATAGCTGAAGTAAGTCATGTAACTTTCTTAAAATGGTTTATTTTCAAACAAGTTAGTAACGATTTTGAATTTTTAAAATATTTTGCCTACCTTCACCATGCATTTTACATGTTATCTTGGTTTAACAACCATTGCAAAAAAAAAGGATAATCATGAAAGAGCCGCATTGTTGAAAGAGCCTATTTGGAGAAGAGAGGAGAAAAGGAAAGGAATTGTAGCAGCCAATTACAAGATGGCCCTCAAAGATGCCCTCCTCTTTGATGATAGTCAGACTCTTGTGTCCATCCCTATCCCTTGAGAGTGGGCAGGCCTAGAAACTTGCTTTGAGGCAAAATACAACAGACTCAATAGGATCCTACTTCTGTGAATAGGTTAAAACAGATTTTAACTCATTTTACTAGTAGACACTTTCTTTTGCTGTTACCATGTTGGAGAGATGCATGTGGCAAGAAACTGAGGGTGGGCCCCCAGCCAAAGGCCTTCAGTCCAGAAACCCAAAAGAAACTGAATCCTCCCAACAGCCATGGAAGTAAGCTTGAAAGTGGATCCTTTCCAACTGAGTCTTCAGATAAAACCCTAGTTTTGACTGACACCTTCATTGCAGTCTTGTGAGAACTGGAGCAAGGCACAGCCCAGCCGTGCCCAGACTCTACCCACAGAAACAGTGAGATAATAAATATGCATTGTTTTAAGCCACTAAGTTTGTGAAAATGTGTTACAGAACAATAAATCAGAAAAGATATTTGAAATACTCATTAGTTAAAATAGACTTAATTTCACAATTTTTCTTGAGGCAAAAAAAAAATTATCTCCAACTAAACCTATGGAATGTGTCTCTATAATAGTCACATTTTGATTCTAAAACACCAGGATTTTTTTCAGTTTTTCACTTACTAAACATATTGTAGCTACAATATTAGCAATTTTAAAATATTTCCAAATTTATGTATTTATGTAAGATAAAATATTCAGCTTCTTTTTAAAAAAAAATTTTTAAATAATTAACTTTTTTTTTGACACGGAGTCTCGCTCTGTTGCCAGGCTGGAGTGCAGTGGTGCAATCTCGGGTTATTGCAACCTCCACCTCCCAGGTTCAAGTGGTTCTCCTGCCTCCGTCTCCTGAGTAGCTGGGACTACAGGCATACACCATCACGCTCAGTTAATTTTTGTATTTTTTAGTAGAGATGAGGTTTCACCATGTTGGCCAGTATGGTCTTGATCTCTTGACCTTGTGATCCGCCCACCTCACCCTCCCAAAGTGTTGAGATAACAGGCGTTAGCCACTGTGCCCGGCTTAATTCTTTTTTTTTAGAGAGAGATGGGGTCTCACTATTTTGGCCATGTTAGTCTTGAATTCCTGGCCTCAGACAATCCTCCTGCCTTGGCTTCCAGAAGATCTATGATTACATGTGTGAGCCACTGCACCTGGTACCTGATTGTCCTTGAAATGTTATTATTTTTACTTTCGTTAAATTTTGCTTTGGTGTACTCCCAACTGTAGTTTTCTAACTATCACTCTTTGTTTTTTTAATGTATGTTTATGTATAAACATGTATGCCATTTCTGTCTCTATATATGTGTAATTTTATCAACTTTATTACTATTTAGGGTTAGAATAATTAAAAATATGGTAAAAGAAGAAAAATATTGAAATGAAAGTATTCATGTAATAAAGAAATAAATGGAAAGGGGGCAGAGGATTAGTTAAACAATGACAAAAATACTAGACTCAGCACAGAATATAAGATCCCACCAAAAACAAAATTTGTTTGTGAAAATTAGAAAATAACATACAGAAAATGCAGAGAACCGCATCCTATGTAGGGATACTAAATTATTTTTAAAAAGAGTCTCAATTGTGAAATATTAATAATCTTTTCCTAAACAAAACAACTATAAAATATTAAAACTTCATGTTTCTTCAATTTGTGTATTAATTATACATTCATTTTAGGATATTAACTAAATCAGTTTTTCAAGATTAAATCAATTCAATATATAGTGCATGCAAAGTAATTAGGTCTATGAAAAGGATGCTAAGAAAGAAATGAAAAAGGATAAATGTGGCCGGGCGCGGTGGCTCAAGCCTGTAATCCCAGCACTTTGGGAGGCCGAGGCGGGTGGATCATGAGTTCAAGTTAGAATAAATAATGTCTACAACTCAATAGTATCATAGGGTGACTGTAGTTAACAATAATTTATTGCACATTTAAAAATAACTAAAAGAATGATATTGCGGGAGGCTGAGGCGGGTGGATCACGAGGTCAAGAGATCGAGACCATCCTGGTCAACATGGTGAAACCCCGTCTCTACTAAAAATACAAAAAATTAGCTGGGCATGGTGGCGCGTGCCTGTAATTCCAGCTACTCAGGAGGCTGAGGCAGGAGAATTGCCTGAACCCAGGAGGCGGAGGTTGCGGTGAGCCGAGATCGCGCCATTGCACTCCAGCCTGGGTAACAAGAGCGAAACTCCGTCTCAAAAAAAAAAGGATAAATGTTTTTTTAAAGAAAGTCTTTCTTGCTGGAGAGATGGTATGAAAAAAGTAAAATCTTTAAAAATAAGTAAAGGTAAACACAAGCATAGGCTGGCATCCGTATATCTATTTTACCTAGGAAACAGGAAAAGAACAAAACAACAGAAACTCAATAAAAGTTGGGAGATCAAAATGAGCCATTCACTTGTGGGTTGAGGATATCTACAATACTTTGAAAGGATCAGCTGATAAACCTGAGCTATCATATTTCAGCTGCTAAAACCCTTGATATGTCAGAGATTTTAATCAGAATGAATTCAGAATCTACTACAAATGAAATAATTTGAGCTATGGCAGCAGTGAACCAACAAAATAAACTGGGAAACTTGGGCACTAATCTGACCACTGATTGAAGAAATCAGTCCATAATTACGAATGCTTATTGATACATATGTCAATTAGCTTTAAAGACAAAATTCTGTAAGAAATTGACCAGAATGTATAAGGAACAAAGTATGTATTTTTTGTACTGTAATTTCCTATCACATATCTACATGACATACATCATAACTCATGAAATAATTTTTCAAAAGATCATTGCTAAACATATTCCATATGGTAAATTATATTTTATTACACTAGAAATACAAATGTATTTCCATTAAAAAAAGTTCTAAGTAATGAAAGTGTGAAATTTTGAAGATATTAATAAGATGTTAAAATGAGAGATAGAGCCAAACAATGTTCTAAATTGGAAAAAATGAAAAAGCAGATAAATATTAATAGATTGATAAACAGATATATGATTTTTAGCCTCAAATAACAATTATCTTGATTATCTTGTGATAATTTTCATGTCATAACAATATTTAAAAATAAATCAAGGCAAAATAAATATAAAATAAATTTTGGGAATTGTGCCAGGACATTAGTGACAACAAATTCACTCATTTCCAACCTTTCTTTGGGGAGAATAAAGAGAAAGAAAACAAGAGAATAAAATATTATGAAGAAATATTAGAGGCTATTTGTTAACAATATATTAGACCAGATGCTCAGAAGAATTTGCATTAAGCAAAGATCAGATGAAACCTGGAGGCTGAATAATGTTCCATGTGAAGGAAAAGAGGAGAAGACAGGGAGAGAGAATTCAAGACCAAGAATTTGTTTCAGCCATCAAATATGATTTAAACATTGGGTACTTAATTTCAAGCATCATTTTGTCATGCCCAAAGAGGGAAATAGAAACCATCAAAAAATGTTAAAAAAAAAAAAAAAAAGCATTAGACAAAACTTTTTCATTTATTATTTTTAAAATTAATTAAAATTAGAGGGGACTTAAATACAATAAAAATCATTTATCCACAAATAAAAACCAATGTAATATTTAAAGATGGCATACTGGAGGCATTTCCATTATTGGTTAAAAAAGGATAAGAGTTTATGGCATAATCAATATTACTAATATTTCCAGGAAGTTTAAATCAGATAATAAGAGAAGGAAATGGTTTTAGAAAGAGGACAAAAGCATAATACAGTTTAAGCTATAAAATAACAGAAATGACAAGTACTCTGTAGTTATTTACTGAATAAATAAATGATTGTTTTCAGGTAATATGATTGCCTATGTTGGTAGTTTTCTAAGTTCATTTTCTGTTACTATAACAGAATACCTGGAACTGAGTAATTTGTAAAGAATAGAGACTTATTTCTTACAGTTCTAGAGGCTGGGAAGTTCAAGAGCATAGCTCTGGCATCTGATGTGGGCCTTTGTGCTGTGTTATCACAGGGCAGAAGACAGGCAAGACTTGAGACATCGAGAGGAAATTGGGCCAAACTCATCCATTTTATAAGGAACCCACTAAGGTGAAAATTAATTCACACCCACAATAGACATTAATTCAATCATGAGGGTGGATCTTATATGGTCTAATCACCTCTTAAAAGACCCACCTCTTAAAATTGTTACAATGACAATTCCATTTCAATATAAGTTTTGGAGGAGACATTCAAAAGATAGTAGAAGTCTAAGAGAAAAAACTACTAGAAATAAAAAGAATTAATGAGTTATCAAACAAATATTGTTTTATAGGAGAAACATTAGCTAGCCATGACAGGGGATGCTAGAAAGAGTGTATTAATGGGGAAAACTAGATATGGAAATCTAAAAATAGATTTAATTAGAAACATTTAAGATCTATTTGAAAATGCTCAAAAAATGTAGAGTGACATTAAAAACTGAATAAACAATATGTCCCCGAAAGATTAAATACTGCAAAGATGGGAATTCTCTACAAATTAAATTTATAGAGACATGTTTTAGATAAAAACAAAAATGGATATTTTCCTTCAATCTTGATTATTCTGTTTCATCTGCAAAAATAAGTGAAAGAAATCATTAAATTTTAAAAAGACAATGAAATGGGCTTATTTTATTAAAATTTAAATATGCTATGTAATTTCAATGATAATTGTAATAATAATTAATGGTATAATATGTGAACAAGGGCATACAGTATTATGACAGATTATAGAAAGCTCAGTAAACAAATTCTATATGAAAGAGACTTTATAAAGTTAGGATTTCACATTAGTGGGGAAGAAGATGCAGAGGTAGAGTATTCTTTTAATGGTTTTAGAAAAATTTTAAGCAACAGCAGACCATAAACTAAAATAAATATCAAAATGAGTCAAGAAATATCTAAAACATTATGTAAGTATTAAAAAAAAACTAGGACATCTTAATACAATACAGTATTTTGTATATATTAATTAGAATCTTACACTTGAATTACTTAGAATCAGGCGTATTATAGACTAGAGATATTTTTCAGTTCACAATGTAAGCATGTACTCCCATTTAAGAAAATTGTTTTGATGCAATGAAGAGTATATTACTATCCACCATGAAACAAATATTCTTAGTATTTTTTTTAAAGCCAATGCAAGTGAAAAACAGTAGACCTGGCCAAACTCAGCAGTGGACTTAAATGCCACTAGTATTGTGGCTACTTTGATACTCTAGCCAGTGTGGTAAGTTGATTATTTTAAATAGATTTATTGTCTATGGTTTATAGAGAGATCTAGAATGTGAATATTTACTTTAGCAGTTTCATATATATTTTAAATATAAAAGTTTTAAATGTTGCTGTGATTATTTGATTTAATAAAGATTTTGACTAAGAAACTGTGAATTACAGTTTAAATTTAAATGTGCTTTCACTTGAATTATAGAGTCTCTAGGTCAAAGACAAGTGGATTTCACTGAGAAATGTATAAAAATTTAAAAAATCTTAAGTATTAGACACATAAATCTCAATCTAGATGTTGAGAACAGGAATCCTTTAAGTGTTCGCAGGAAAAAAAATCATTTTAGTAAAGATTTTAACATTTAACTCCCATAGAAGGGAATGTAAACATACACTATATTTCATATGCAAATTTTTCTTGTTATATGAGAAAGCAAAAATTTACAAACTCTCATCTCAAAAGGTTATAAATTACTTCTGTAGTATTTGCAAAAGGAAAATAATGTTTTAAGCTATATTTTGATTCTAGCTTTACTATCATATGTTTTGTGTTTAGAAGCTTTGACAAGTACATGTGCATTTAAAAATGAAAATTAAAATTAGTCTACAGATAACGAGGAAAGAAAATCCATCCTATTAGCCTTCATCTCAACTAACAAAAGATTTTTCAAGTTTATTGCTAAAAAGCAAAGCAAGTATAAATAAGAAATAACAATAATAATTTGTCTATATGAGAAAAATAATTCACTCTAGTGTAAGAAGTAGCCCCCACTTTCTTTTATAGTAGAATGTCTTTAGAAATAGATGAAATAAAGATGCATACTGTAGGCAAAGAGATGTGTCAGAATCACCTCTTCTGATAGCATTAATTAATTCAAGTTTTTGTAGTAGATGCCAGACATATGTGTTGGTCACTGTCAAAGAGGGAACAAAATGACTAACTTAGAAGATTTATTCCATCGAGTTCAATTTGATGATACAATCACAGATTGATAAGGTGCCATAGAAAATGATTTTCTAGAGATGCAGTCGAACCAAAATATTTGTTAGTGTTCATAATTGTTTTGTAATATGTGGGCATGAGCTGTGCACCCGGGAAGGCTGAGGAACAAGAATCTCTTGAACTCAGGAGGTGGAGGTTGCAGTGAACCAAGATCATGCCATTGCACTCCAGCCTGGGCAACAGAGAGAGACTCCATCACAAGAAAAGAAAAAAAGAAATTAGGAAAGAAATTCGCTAATGCATGTATGTTTCCATTTCCAATACATAGGTGTCACTTGCCTGCAAATTTTCAATGTTAACTTGATCATTGACCAAGAAAACTTCACAGGAAATATTATATAAGCACAACTATAAGTGGGGAACAAACAGAAAAACTAATTACAAAAGAATGAACTAAACATAGTGTAAAATTTGGCATAATCATAGAAATATAGCATCAGGTGATTTGAGGCAAGTTTACAATGATGTGAAACAGACTACACAAAATTTACAGTAAATGTAGTAAATGCCAACACAGAAAGGTACAAAGATGAGATGAAGGAGGTGTCATTATGGTAAATTACTCATGTACAAAATCAGAATCTAGGGGTGATTATTTCAGCAATTTCAAAGCAATCTTCATTCCTGGAAAATGATGAACCAGCCATAATTTTAGCAAATTTACAACCTCATACTACAGACTTAATGCCTAAATTTTACTTTTCTTTTGGCTACTTTGACTTTGTGTCTTCATGGAGACTTGCAGAAAATATCATCAGGAAGTAGTGGAGAAACTTTGATATGTAGTTTGATTAACCTGGGGTTTGTCTGAAATTGAACACTGAGGTTTAATTTCCTTACCTATATAATATTATTTTATTGATTATGATTAAATTTTAAGCAGATAATATATATAAAATATATTTCTCAGTCCTTGTGACATAAAGAAACTTAATTCATTCAATAAATACCCATTAAGTGTTTACCATGTTTAGGAATCATAATAGGTCTTGAGGTACTGTGACAAATAGAGAGATATAATTCCTACCTGAATGGAGCTTATAATCTTTCCGGGAAAAGGGACAACTAACAAGCATAACTACAGAGTGGTTACTACCATGATAGGAAAAGTACAAAATGCTGCTGAAGAACACAAAAATTATTACCAATGCATGGCACATATTGAGTACTTACTATACATCAGCCACTGTTTCCACATGCTTTTCATGCCTTAAATAGTGTAATCCTCAGGGGAAAAAAAAGAACATGAAGTAAGTATATCATCAACATTTACAGATAAAGGAGTGAGGTACAGAGATGTTGAACAATGTCCTCAAGGTGTCACAGCTTTTAAATTGCGGAGTAGGGGTTAAGAATAGTCTGTAGTCTTAATCACTAGCTAACCTGCCTCTTCACTGATGAAATGACAAATTCAGACCAGGAAAGGAGCTTCCTGGAGAAACCTTAAGGACAGGTTGTATCAGGCCAAGCAAAAACGGGACATGAAAAGATGATCCAGAAAGTACATGAGAGTAAAACTGACTTCATTTCTAACATTAAAATGTACTGTGATTCCAAGTTCTAAATATAAAGATTACTTACGTTGTTTGATTGGGTTTGGAAGATATTTTATATTTTGGAAGCAGATGGCTAGTTTATGGAGGTATAAAATATTGTGAGTTATTATTGTGTTATCTTTTATTGCTGTTTGAGGAAAATATTTATTGCAAAATTTATTTTTACATTTTTGTTAGCAACATTACTGTAAATATAAAATGTACTTGTGATTCCAAAAATATATCTGGAAAGTTTGTGAATTGGAACTAGAAGCTCTCTGCAATTTCAGCATGACTGCCTCAGATTCAGAATAAGTATAGATATTATTATGAACCCAGACCTGAAAGTGTCAATGATAGTTATTGGGGATGACAGCAGTCCTTGACTAATGAAGACATACGGCAATAAATAAGACCTACTCAACTTCTTAATTATTTCATGTCCTGCCATGAATCTATACTGGTGAAAGTATTTCAAAGCATCCAACTGTACACTTAATCAGAATATAGCTATAAGGATTTTAAAAAAAACTTTTAAGTTTGTGATTTTCCCTACATTTTAATTTTAAATTAAAAATGTAGGCATGGTTCTAAGATTGAATCTATATATTGGGTATCCTCTTCAGAATAATGTTCATAATTGGAACATTTCCTTTTTTGTGAATCAATTTGGGTGCCTCTTTGGGGCAAAAAACTGAGGTGTGTATTATTTGTGGATGAGGAAATAAGGTACATACCCTCAAATATGTATTATATAAGGTAATAAATAAAAATTATTTTCAGATTTTCTACTTGAAAAACGAACCAGTATAGAGAAAGAGTAAGAAAACGAACTAAATTACAGACTTACTTCATTTTTATTCTCTCCATTACAAAGTAAATATATACATGATCTTGGATGGGTTCTTAGAATACAAATAAATAATCACTTTGGAAAGAAAAGGAACATTATTTTAATTTGTGTAGGAACAAGAAAGAGTGTAAGTATGAAAAGACAGTTAAATATATTTAAATGTTGAGACCTGAGGCTTCTATCATTCTGATTTTGTGAGAGTAGAATCCAGAGCTGGGCAGGTATAATTAGGAGAATAAAATAATTTAGCAAAAATTTGGTGGAGAATATAAATTGAAATAACTGGTTCATAACTAAAGCAAAAACAAAATGAGAGAATATGGCCTTATAACCTCCAATGAACTTATACAGAACCCTTTTATAGAACACTTGAAGCAGCTATCACATTGCCTGCTTCAGGTTATAATTCTGAATTCACTACCTCATGGATGTGCTGTCTCAGACAGCTTGCTCTAACTCTTTGAACCTCAGTTTCTTCTTCTACTAAATTAATAGGTCTGCCGTAAGTACTAATGCCTAGTGTAAGACTGACATTCATTAAATTGTAATTCTTGTGATGATTATTATTATTCATAAAGCAAAAGTAGGAGAAACCTTAGAGACTAGCTTATTTAACCTTATCACTTCCACTAAGAGTAATTAAATTTCATAAATATTTTGAGATGTGCTTAAAGGTACACAGATATTTAGGGGCAACTCCAAATCAAAAACCAAAAAACAAATATAAAAATTTATCAGTATTATTAAAAAAAAAACCCTAAACAGACAAAAATAGAACTACAAAAAATTATCAGGAATTTAGATTTTTTCCATGTATTTTTTCTCATTAAAATAAAATGTTATTGAGTTTAAACTCAATAGTATACATGCAACATGAATACTCTGTTTAAACTACTTTGTGGGGCATGGGAAAATCAGCTATAAAATTTTATCCCAACATCCATCAATATTATATAGTAAGTTAAGTCGAATTTAGAAATAATTAACAATTAAAAAAACAGGAAAGAGAACCATGAATAAGTCAATTTTACAAAAATTTTAAAATACTGATATATTTGTAATAGTTTTATATGCAATCTCTATAGACTATAAGAAATAGATAATTTTGAAACAGGATAAAAATCAAACTGTAGAATAGTCTATACCATGATGGATGAAAGCTAAGTCTCTAATCATGTAATTATTAAATGTCCAATTAATTAGGAATATGTCAAATTTCATATTCATTTGTTCCACAGAAATTGGCTGCTTTGAATATAATGAATTGCTTCTTGATATTACTAAGATTTTAAATATGGTAATTTTTAACTTACAGTGGGAATTTAAAACAAATATCACATTTAACATACAGCTCTTTTTTTTTCTTTTACCAGTACTACAGTATCTTACTAGTAAAACAAAAGCTAATTTTAAACTTTCTAAATTTCATGTAAATAGCATGGTGTGAAGGCCAAGGAGTAAATGTCAAAAATGAGCAAAGGTAATTCTGAATTTCACATATTTCTTTTTTCATTAATCCTAGTTTCACAAATAGATGGCATTAACATGTATAAATTTATTCTTAAAAATAGCATAAAGTATTTCTATGAAAAAATTTCTAAAAATAACCATTCAATGCAGCCTCTTTGAAATCTCCACTAAAATATCCATGAGAATTCCAAAGAAAGGTGAAAACTCACACTTTCCCTTAAAGTTAAGATTAATATATAACTTGAAAGATGGAAGGAATTTGAGTGGAAAGAAGGTAAGCAAACATTGCAATTACTACAGAGGCGACATTGCCTAACCATCCATCATCAAGACCAGTATAAGTAAGGCTGTTCAAGCCAGCTAGAGTTTACAGTGTAGAAACAGAACAGGGATTGGTGGTGGTGAGAGAATTTAAGAGTAATTCATTGAAATCTCTGATTTAATTTAAGTCCTCATAAGCAGTGTTCTTGGTTCCGATAGAAACAGGATGCGTGGTAATACATAGTTCATGGTGATACTATGCTACACAGTCCATTGGTTCAGAGTATCAGATATTAAGATATGAGACAGAAGATTATCCTATATGAGTCTAGTAAGTACTCACAGGATGGAGGCACAGATTCTTATCAGACACTAGAAAGTGACTTAATAGCTGTGCATATTTTTTTTGTCAGCAGTATAACTGAGGGAGTTCACCCAACATGCATACTAAGCAAAGCTACAGACAATTCACTCTCTTCATTTATGTAGCTACAACTGGATACAGATGGATCTCACCTAATAATAAATGCTAAAGAATAAAATTAATTAAAAAAAATAATTTTTAGGCTTTCTCAACACTAAGAGCATGCATGCTACATTCTTTTGAAGACTCAAGGAATAAATATAATCTCTGAAATATACATAACAGGAATAAGAGGAAATTTTAGAATCTTATGTTTTCCAACCTCAGTGTCACATAAAAATATCAGTAAAACACTATAAGAAGAAAACAGCTCGAGAAGAAATAAAAATACAGTAAGAAATAAGCATATTAACATAGTTAAATAAAAAGAAAGGTAATGAGATAATTTAAGTGGGGCAAGAAAGAAACAGCAACATTTAAATATAAACTGGTGATTCTTGAAAACACACTTAACTCTAATAAGCATTATAAATGAAGGATCAAGAGCCTACCCAATACTGCAGAGAAAGCATAAAGTTAAGATAGTGTTGAGGGGCTCACTTTGTTAGGAAAGGATATGTAATGAAGCGAGAGTAATTAAAATTTTGAAAAAGACTAATATTGGGTCAAGAACAAAGAGATCAATAAAACTGAAAGATGAGTTAACCGAACAGATGAGAAGACAGTTTGTACAAGGATCAGACATTCATTATAAAGTGGTATGACAAATTAGTGATTAAACAAAAAAGAAAAAGAAAGTTGTTTAGAAGACGTTACTCATATAACTAGCATCATAGGAGAAAATTTAAATTGGATCCTAATCTTACACCATGTATAAGGGTAAATTCCAAATGAATGAAAGTCCTAAATATAAGGGAAAAATTTTATAGAGTAAATAGTAAAAACTACAGGATAGCAGGATTATCACATTTTAACAGGTAAAAGTTCCTAAGCAAGATCCCAGAAAGCACAAATATAGAACCAAAATCATTTGGATGTAACTGCATCAAAGTTTTGTTTTATATCAGTTTGTTTTCATGTTTTAAACCTTAAAAAAAGCCCTGCATATCTTAAGAAAAAATTGAAATTATCTTCAAAATTCTTAGGAAAAACAATTTTGGAACTAAAATTCTGTAGTGAAACTATTCCTCAAGTGGAGCAAGAATAAAAACGTTGTCAGATATCCATGATGTGGCAGACATAACACTATGGGTTCAGTAAACACATTTATTTTTCTCTAGACACACAGGAAATCCATTTTTCCTATTTCTCCTTGCAGTTGAGTAAGGCTAGGTGATTGATTTCTAGCCAATAGTATGTGCTTGCAATTATATACATGTGACTTCTCTGTCTAAATACAAAACCCTTATTTAAAAAAAATAAAAATAAAAATGTCCTCATGTGATCAGCAAAACCCTTGCTTCCCCTTCAGTAGTGGCTTTGGAGGTTAGGTGTTGAAGGTTTCAATGTCATAAATATTAATTAAAACAATTAAATTTCATTGTATGTTGTAAGACTTAGAGATTTGCTATTACACAGCAGCCTTGCTACTCTAATAAAAAAGTTCTAAAAAGTTTTGCCTCTCTTTGCAGTCTTTATCAGGAAATTATATAAGAACCATATAAAAATCAAAGAAAGATGACCACATCAAAACAGAACACAACATGGAGTTCTGAAAAAAGAGTGTCAAAGATATCAAGAAAGCAAAGTGAATGTTTTTAGAATAACAAATATCCCAGAAGGTTTTAGGGATTGTGCATGACATGGCTTGGATTAGTGTCCCCTCCCAAATCTCATGTCAAATTGTAATACCCTATGTTGGAAGAGGGGACTGATACAAAGTGACTGGGTAATGGGGACAGATTTCCCCCTTGCTGTTCTCATAATAGTGAGTGAGTTCTCATGCAATATGGTTGTTTACAAGTGTGCCACACCTCCTCCTTCTCTCTCTTTCTCCTGTTCTGGCCATGTAAGACATGCCTGCTTCCTTCCCCCTTTGCCTTCCACCACAGTTTTAAGTCTCCAGAGGCTTGCTCAGCCATGCTTCCTGTGCAGCCTGTGGCACCACGAGCCAATTAAACCTCTTTTCTTTATAAATTACCCCTTCTCAGTTATTTCTTTTTAGCAATGCAAGAACAGACTAATATAGCTTATCTAAAAAATTCATTCATTTATTCATTACTTTAATAAATACATAACAATTTCCTACTATATACCAAGAAATAATCTAGAAGCTGGTATATAGCACTGAATAGAAAAGAATGAAACCTATGGAAAATACACGACTAAATCCTAGAAATAATATCATAATACATTATAGAAATGATAATGCAACTAGATTAAATAAATTTTTACTTAACATGTAAACATTAAATATATATATAATGCATACTAAGTGCAAGTGGTAGATGTGTTTGATATCACTGTATTATCCCATAGGGTTTAGAAAAAACATGTTTCTTTTCTTGAAAGCAATGTAAGCCCAATAAAAGGCAATAAATGTTGACCACAGCGTTGGAGCAACAAAAGGAAGCTGTGGGGAGCGAAATTAATGGAAGAACACAGAACAGCCATAAGAAGGAAAACCAAAAAAAAAGCGAAGCATTTATTAGCTAGTTTCCAACCTGATCCACACATTTACTACTTTTAGAAGCTACTACTGTACTCTGCTCATAATCATGATTTCTCTTCCTAACACACACTATTAACTTTCTCTTGCATAAATTTTATTGCATGATTTCTGTTCTCAAGCTGTACCATTAATTTTTAAAAATAACTTCTAACAGAATATTTTGTTATCTTGCATATGGCTCTGTGTTTATTCTAAAATATTCCAAATAAAAAATAAAATAAAACTCTCTGTAAATGATAATCTATCATAATAAAATAGTAAACTAACTGCAGTTGTCACCCATGAGTTGTGACTTCTGAGTGAAATGAGTTGGTTACTAATCTCCAGTGGTAATGATTGATTGAACTGTTCTTAAGTAAATTTACATATTATAACAAATTTTCTACAGGTTATTATTTTGTTTGGGGGAAAATCACTCATATTCAAATCCGACATCCTCAAACTAATCCAAATTTATACAGTTTCAACTTCCCCCAATTGAATCTATAGGTTCCTAATAGTAAAACTGCACAAATAATTTTGGTCAAGGTTCCTCAACTCTCAGAGTATGTAATTGGATTTCAATGCTTATAAAGAAACAGCCACCTTTTCCTCTTATGTTTCAAGGGGCCAAGAAGTCATAGCTATAATACCTAGAAACTTAGACATCTTCTTTTTTTTACACTCTTCATGACCTATGAATATATTTAAATGCATTTGCCAGCTTTGACAAATATGTTCATACTGAATACATTCAAACTAGATCATCAATGAAATGGTTTGATTGGTGGATTCATGATTTAAAATGAAAGTTTGCATCTCTTTAGAAAAATGTTATCTAGGGCTGTATCAACCATTTCCAGTGATAACATGTGCTCATTTATCCCCAATTCCCCTGGATGGAACAGCTGTTTAATTTTATAAATTGAGCACACTTCAAAAAATTGTGATTACATTCAAAGGCAGCATAAGATACTCCCCAAAGTTATATGCTGAATATGGAAATCACTAATAGAGTCCAAGGAACACTTAGCACACTTGTGCTAGATAAGCCACAATGTGTTCTCCAAGTCTTCTTTCAACAGCTGCATCTGTCTGCTATAATATGGAGGAAAATTACAAACCCAGTTAAAGAAGGTAGTGAAGAGAACTTCAAAAATTCATCATGATCACATAATATTATAATTTTGCAGTGGATGGTATAGTTTTACTTTTTATTTGATCTCATTTTAGTGAGAAGAATCATTTTTTAATTCAGAAAAATTAATAATTTTTTAGTTAAAAAACTGCCATTTAAACTATGTCACTACATAAGACAAGGTTCTCAATAGAAGAAGCATAAAATTATTTCCTTGATTACTCTGTCTTTATGCACACATATTTATTAACAGAGTAAAAATTAATTTGTAGTATCACAAATAAGAAGTTTGCATTTTTCATTTCAGATGCCACAGGTACTTTTAGTCAAACAAATATTATAAATCATGCAAAGTAATCTATAATATATTAAATGCTTCTGTTTTTCCTTATAGCTATAAACAACTGATTCTGTCTCAGATTCTCTATGTTCATTATATAGTTATAATATTTCATCATATAGTACTAGCTTGGAATATCAGACTTATTTTAAGTTTATGAGTTCAGTTACCCACTGAAAGTTGGATTTTTCGTTCATTCTTCTATCACATTTTTTTTTAAGACAGAGTCTTGCTCTGCAGCCCAGGCTGAAGTGCAGTGGCATGACCTCGGCTCACTGCTACCTCTGCCTCCTGGGTTCAAGCAATTCTCCTGACTCAGCCTTCTGAGTACCTGGGACTACAGACCCATACCACCACGCCTGGCTAATTTCTTTTTTTTTTTTTTTTGTATTTTTAGTAAAGACAGGGTCTCACCAAGTTTATCAGGCTGGTCTCAAATTCCTAACCTCAAATGATCCACCTGCCTCAGCCTCCCAAAGTGCTGGGATTACAGGCGTGAGCCACCACGCCCAGCCTAACGCATTAGTCCTGCAACCCTAATCTACAAATCAATAATTCACCAATGAAGCAGCAGCCAGTAAGTCACAATTACAGTATAGGTTTCAGGTGTTAGCAAGGGAGCAGGCATAGTCAGCGCTACTGGACCTCGCCCACTCCAGAGTCCAGTAGTGTTGGCAGATATTAATTGGAGGATATTAACACCAGTCTTTACTGAGTAACAAAGGCATTATTATGATCTTATTTTTCAAAAAGATACATAAACTTCAAATATTTACACATTGTTGATCACCATACTAGTTGGGACTAATTAAGAATCAACTTAAATTAGTGAAAATCTGTTCAGCTAATATTTCTTCCAGGGCACATCAATATAATGCTTATTTGTGACAGTTAAACAATTGAAATTATTTCTCTAGAAACTTTTGACAACTTGTAGTGTATTTTGGAAAATGTAAAAAAAAGAAAAAGAAAAAGGACAATGTACACATTTTTTTCCTGCCATTATTTCTTGTTTCTTTCTCATGTTCTCACTGCACAAAATAAAAACTTTTATCAATTCCACTAATTTAAATTTGTCAATGGTATTTTAAAAATAGAATTAGTGGTTTAGGAGAATTAATAGAAAGTGATCACATAATTCTCAATAGTTACACCTGCCCAGTCACTCTAGAGATGCGCTGTATGCAACGGTAGCCACAAACCACATTGAGTTATTTAAATTAAACTAAATATTTAGTTTCTCAGTAAAAATATCCACTATTCCAGTACTCAAAGGCTACCACTCACTGGTGAGTTACTGTATTGAACAGCATGAAGAGAACATGCTTTGAAGTTTTAGACATCAATTTAAAAATGCCTTAAAAATTGATTTTGAAGAAAAAAATTATAATTTATAATTATGGTAAATACATAATCTGATATTGTAACATAATTCTATTTTAAATTCTACATTTTTTAAAAGGTTGCACATTTTAAAGAGGGTAGCACATTCTTGAAAGTGCTAGCAGTTTGGCAGAATACTCAGATATGGAAAAGCGTTTATACTTTGTGAAAAAGAGTAACCTGGAATCAGAAAACAAAAAAAAAGCTAATAAAACAATGTTGCCTCTAGGATTAGAATACAACTTTTGACAGGCTCAGCTCCAATGAGAAATTTACTGCTTTTTGGAAAATCCCAAGGGACTAAGCAATATCAATGCTTTCTTAGTAAATATTTAATTCTAGTTAGTAGACAAATTCTTGCAAAAAATGTTTCAAATTTATTCAAGGAACTTGCAAGGGTATTCTACAGATTTTTTTCAGGTGAGTTAGGCGGTACTGTCTCCTCACATCCTTTTTGTTCTTAAAAGGTGATTTCTTGGGGTATTTGAAAATACAGAGAAAAATTTATTTATGTTAGTTATAAATGAACGACGACATTGATGTTTAGTGGGAGAAAACAAGAAACAATAAAAATA
Source organism: Aotus nancymaae (assembly GCF_030222135.1). Taxonomy (NCBI): domain Eukaryota; kingdom Metazoa; phylum Chordata; class Mammalia; order Primates; family Aotidae; genus Aotus; species Aotus nancymaae. Next base: position 4,391,918 of record NW_026988423.1, on the reverse strand, counting down.
CTGCAGTTCTTACCTGCCTAAGAAGGATTATTCTGCCATAATGTCGGTAACACATCATAAATATACACATTTAAGACTGCCTAGACTTTGCCCCTCTGTTTCTATTTGTACCTTCCCTAAACCGCAGGCAACCACTGATCTGCTTTCTGTTACTATACATAGTCTACATTTTAAAATAATTTCTATAAATAAAGCCAACAATATGTCAACTTTTTCTTGGTTTATTTTACTCAGATAATTATGGTAAGACTCGAATATTTTTTGAAGGCATCAACTTTATTGCTAGGTAATATTCCATTGTGTGGGTATAACATTATTTATCCATTCATCTGTTGATGAGCATTTAGTTGTTTTCCAATTTTGGGGTGTTACAAATAAACTTGTTACAATGAATAATTTTCAACAAATCTTCACATGGACATTTTTAATTTTTTTTCTTGAATGAAGACTTATGATTGGAATGGATGAATCGTTAGGAAGCTATATGAATTTTTCTACGTGAGAAACTGATAACATGTTTCCAAAGTGACTGTATCACATTAAATTATCACCAGCAAGGGATGAGAATTCTACTTTTCCCTCTTTCAGGATTCAGTGTTCTAAGTTTCATGATTTCCTTCATATCTGAAAATAACTGGTTCTTATATTTTTAAAGTTTAAAAAAGTTGTTTTAGACAGGAGGGTAAATCCAGTCAGTCAATACGTGTTGGCCAGAAGATGTCTTTTACTTTACCTTCTAATTATTCTTTCTAAATATTTTAAACTTCACAAGATGTATCTAATTTCCTGAGTTAAAGTTTAAATTTTACAAAAAATTAATTATTCCTTGTAGTATTTTTAAAGTGTTTGTTTACTGCAATATTCCTTATATTTAAAGAGAGTAAATATGTCTTTCCTGAAAAGAATGGAAAAATACGATGTTTGGATACATAATTCAAAGAAACAACACTTCTTAAAAATTCATGAGAAATGTGCTTTCTACTACCATATATCTAATTTAACTGGAAAACTATTTCTTAAATAATTTCTACTGCTTAACATTAAAAGTTTTATGTTTTTTTCTGAGAGTTTGCATGTCCTGGTTTCACACAACACCCTTTGTTTGCAAGACATCTGCATTCAATGCATTTTTCAGCTCTAGTCCTCCATATATCGAACCATCTAATTCCTATTTCTGTGTTGACCCACTAATATCACTTCGTACATTACAAAATTAAATCAACCATTTTTTTCCCTTTAAAAAAAACCTCTGCTCCTAATTTCCATGTGTCTAGTACATACTAGCTCCTTCTATTTTAGTTATGACTTAAGGCATAATTGAGCCTATATCTCACTCCAGATAGCTCATTCTTTTACTTCCTTCACTGCCCTTCTCAATTCTCCAAAATATTTAAGCCCTTTTGTTACCAATTCTCATGACAACTTTTATTAGTATTTCTCTCATAAGACACATTGTCATTGTATGTATCTGTAAGATACATTTAATGGCTTTCTTATCCACCAGACCTTAAGCTTCATTAGATTACAGAAGCTGTCTTGTTCATGGCTCTGTACAAAGGCAGTGACCAGCACATAATTAAAACAGAAAAAAATAAATTTCTGAAGGGTTGAATTCATATCATTTCATGCTTTATTTTGTAACCCCCACTAAATCAAAACTGTTCTTTTTTTTCCTTGCATGTAGCATAGCTCATGCTATTCTCAGTTAAAGATGTACTCACTTCTCCCAGTGTTCAATTTTTGTCTCATCCACAAAATATCCAACTACTAGGGGAAATAATATCTTTTTATCCTCCTGCCATTTCATCCATATACGGCTATTGGTTTTCTCTCCACATACTGAAATTCTGCCTATTCTTGAAGAGATATATCAAATCATACTTGTTTTTTTTTAAAACTGCTCTGATCATCCTGGTTAAAACATCTTCCTCCTTTAAATTCTATTGACAGCTACTACTTGTATTATTCATGCATAATAGAATATCAATTTCTATCCCCTCAGAGCTGCATCTTTATTTCTTTTAATAGTTCCTGTAGCACTTAGTACAGTTTACTTTTTATTATAATGGATGTTAAATAAATATTTGTCCACCAGCTAATTGTAAACAGACTGTAGATTATAGCTAAATGCTAAAAGACAGATAATATTTTCAAACTGATGGCATAATGCTTATTCATTATTTGAATACACATTTACATATACCTATGTTCATTCATTCTCTCACTACTATCTACTGATTTCACATGACTTTGGAAATCTACAGAAAATTTATTAATTCATATTGATTAGAATTTAAATCCTATTAGACCAAGGATCTTGCTGGTCTTCTTTTCTATTTTATCAAAGGCATCAATCACTTTGCCTGATACACAAAAGATATCCAAACGTTTGTTGAACACATAAAATGAGTCAAATACTACTTTCATCCAAATGTTTAAATTAAAATAGCTAGTCATATTCTTTGAGAATGTCCTAAAATTTAGTTCCTACAACTGGAAAATGATAACATGTACTTCAGAGGTGATACTGCTATATATTAACAACTAGGAAAATTCAGTCATTCGTCTGACGTGGTTTAGTACATGGAAGCTTTTTGCTGTTGTTGTTCGTTAGGTATGAAAACAAAACTTAGCCCTGAGATCTCAAACGTTGAAAGAACAAATAGTTGGAAAAGCAGCGTATAAAAATGTAGGCCCAAGAGAACTCTACAGTTTTTGGAGATGAACGCTTTTGTCACAATATTAAATTAAAGCTGTCATTTTAAGTCTCCTGAATCCCTTGCTTAGAAACATGACAGAAAGGTTTCAGTTTAGTCCTGGAGATTGATCTAGATAACACTGCACATAAGGAAAAAAAAATTATTCTCTTAGTAATTCTCTATAAGATGTCCTTAATATTTAAAATGTGCTTCACTCTTCAATATTTATATTCATTCATTTTCCAGAAATCATATCCAAAGTTAATGGATTAGCAATATATATTTTTCTTCAATTTTTGTCAGGGTGAGCCACCTATAACATTCTCATGTTTTCTCTGAGAAATGTCAGTTCTGTAGGTGGTTTGATGATCCTTTTAAATGAACTCTCAGTTGACTTTTCTTTTCATATTCATTTTCCTTTCAGTTTTAGAAAAGTTTGCAACCAACGTAATGCAATTATTTCATTTCAAGAGTTTTGAAATAGAAACGAGTTTAAAAATCGATCAGAATAAAAAGAGGTTGAAAAGAAAAACGTCAGCAATGGGCAATTCAATGAAAACTGTCTTTGGAAACTATGGTATTGACGTTCTGCCTTAAATGGACTCCTAAAACAAAAAGACCTGTGTTGACAGAGCTCGTGGTTGTTGCAGCAACTACTTATGAGCAAGAGGGAGAGCCACAACTATCCTTTGGGAATAAAAGAAAAAAGATACTGGCCTTGAAAAGATGCTATAGGACAAATGAATAAAAATCATCCATTTACAAAGCAAAGCAATATCATGCCTAAATAACATCAACATTTCCTCTAATGGCTAGGAATAATATATTTAGATAATTTTTCATTTTTTTTTTCTTTTCTTCCTACTATCAGTAATATTGAAAAGGAAAATTCAGTAATTCCCCACTCTCATACTTTCCTACCGTGGATGCTTTTGAGGGCAGATACAGGAGCCTCCGCACAGGGCATTCAGACGAGAGGAAAATTAAACTCACTTTAGTATTGAATCTGATGGCCTGCCCGTGTGTTTGAGTTTTTACTTCATGACACTATAGACCACACTTTTCCTCTTAGAATTTATCCCTTGATTTCGGCAACACCATACTCTCCTGATTATTCCTCAATTTCTGCCCCAACCATACTTATTTCCTCGTTTTGAAATGTTTATTTCTTATGTGTGTTTAAAAAAAAAAAAAAAAAAAAAAACTAGGTATTTTTTCAGGAAAATGAAATCGTTATCACTCATACATTAGTCTCTCCTAAATTACTTTTATTTCTAGTTGCATACCGAATGTCAAAATTTTATATACTGTTTCTTGTTAACCCAATATCTAAAATTATTTGGGATTGGAAACTAAAACTTCTGAATGTTGTTTCTGCCAACTCTTACTCATTGCAGCTAATCTTTTTGAGAACCAGGGTGATCTTTGATTTTAAGATGATATTTAATTCATCGTTATTTGTGAGAATCTTGAGGGCTAACTTTGGAGTTAATTCTCTACAGAGAGGATTTGCATTTGCTTCTCCATGAGCCAAATAATCCTACTAACCTGTGACCACCTGAGCGCCTTCCAGCTTACTGGCTTACCTTGAGGTCTCAGGTTAAGAAGAACCACTCATCCCTCGCCAGGGTTTAGATTCTATATCCACTGCATTTTCTTTCCAAAACCAACCAGACAAACCAAATGGCTTTCTGTTAGCTTAATGCTTACTATTCTTCTGCGTCAACTATTTTCTGTTTGTTTGCTGGAAGGCTTCTAGAGTTCCTGTCAGAGCACAGATGGACTGTGATTTATACAAGAAAGAATTTTGTTCCAGAGTGTCTTTCAGAGTAGTCAGTCCACAGAGTACCAAATGGAAGTCCAGTTATCATTTTATTACATTTTTATTTTTACAAATTTATAATTTTTATCAGGTAGTTTTACAGGGCAAAACAACTGGGATAATTACCTGTATTAGTGGTTTTTATACTGCTACAAAGAACTGCCTGGGACTGGGTAACTTATAAAGGATAGAGGTTTAATTTACTCACAGTTCAGCATGGCTTGGGAGGCCTCAGGAAACTTACAATCACGAGGAGGTAGTACAGCTCAGATGTAGAGCATTGGATTGCTGATCAGGAGGAAACTTACAACCATGGGGAAGGGGAAGGGGAAGCAAGGCACGTTCTTCACAAGGCAGCAGGAAGAAGTGCCGAGCAATAACCACCAGATTTCATGAGAACTCTCTCACTATTATGAGAACAGCATGAGGAAAACTGGTCCGATGATTCAATTATCTCCACCTGGTCCCACCCTTGAGCTGTGGATTATGGGAACTATAGGGATAACAATTCAGGATAAGATTTAGGTGGGAACACAAAGCTTAGCCATATCATCATCCTTTATTTTATTATTTTCTAGCTGAGTATCTTTCTCTCTTTTCATACTCAACTTTTGTTTTTCTCCTCCTTTCCTTAACTGGTATATTTTGACTACTGATATATATTTTTTCTTTTCATTATGCGGTCTTCAGAAACTCTGTTCAGACATCTCTTTGGGGCAAATACACTGTGTACAATTTCTTGTGTTATCTATTAATCTTAGCGAGGGACTGTGTTAAAGAAAAACTTTTCTTCCTGGGACTGCCAGGGGCATAGTTTCAATGGCAGGAGTTTCCTGGCTCCACGGCTCCATCAGGAAATATAAAGTTCTTTGCATTTCCGCAGGGGGTCTAGGTGGAGAAATCCAGGTGAATCTCCTTTGTCTCAAAAAACCGGGGAAAGGTCTGGGAGGCGGGGGCGCTAACTCAGTTGTGGACCAAGTAGCCAATCCGATACCAGAGTCAAAGATCAATCACTCCAGAGGACGTTTCGAAGAACTCTTCTCATTAGATGAGAACATGAATGGAGAGGGATAACTCAAGGGTTAAAATGACGCTGCTCCCTCCCTATATGGATTATTTCTCTGGATCCCCTCCCATGACAGCGTGGGAGCTCTCTTTCTCTGCCTAATAAGTTGCTTTTCCACAAAACTCTTCGGGTTCACGATATTTACTCGAATGACAAACTCACTGTGCCTCTGGGGCCCCTTTCCCCAATCTTGGGGTTAGCAAGGCTAAGAACCTATTCAAATCAGGGAGCTGGGGATGCCCCCCACCTTTACATTAGCAATTTGGAATAGATTTTACAAAATGACTAACAGCACATATACCAGTTTTGAATCCAGGTTCTGCCAACTTCTTAGCTTTACTACATTAGCAAAGTGATATGATAATTCTTATTTTTATTTATAAAATGAGGAAAATTACTAAATATCTCTCATGATTGTTTTATGAATTAGATGAGAAAATATATGAACTTTTTTTTAGGTATGCTACCTGGCATAAAGCATGTACCTGATACTTCAAGATTTTAACCATAGTCTTTTTAATTTTCCCATAATTATCATTTTCTTGATTCAGATACTGCTATGGAAATGACATAATAACATATAGAACTCTAACAATCTACCACACTACTGAAGGATATTCTACAAACGGGTGATTATTTTAAAACCTGTTTTTAGATATAAACCTCAATTTTTTCATTAGCTGAGAAAATTCAGACTGTCATAGAGCTAACGACTTTGGACTAGGAGCTGACAAATATATGAGTTCTGACAAGGCACTATTTGGGTGAATTTCAAAAATAATAATTATATTACTTTAATTTTATACAGTATTTTACAGTATACATTTATTTTCTAATATATACCACATTGATGAATTAAGTCAGCAAACGTCTTTGCTCTCTGGCTTCTTCATTTGAAATTCAAGGAATTTCAAATTACATATCTCTAAGATACTTTTGGGTTCTAAAATTATATGAAAAATGGATATTTAATTTTATAAAATTATATTAGAACTTTACTGTGAAGTTTGAGCACATAGCAATTTGTACTTTGGAGCAATTTCTGCAAACAAATAAATTTAATAGTTAGAAGGAAATTAATTCTCTTTCTCTGCTAGGGCACTATTTATTGAATTACTCCTTCAAGGTAAATGGGAATAGTCTTTTTATTTAAAAGAACAATGTATCATTCAAATGCAAAATTCATTTCTCAGACTGATTAAAACATAAGAAGATTATGTGTCCAAAACTAATTTAGTTCAAATAAAAAGAAAGTGTGTCAACAGCAAGTTAGGCTTTTATCTAGGTACTATGTTTAAAAGATAAATAAAATGCTATTCATAAATATCTTATATCAACTGTAAGCACAATTTTATTTCTTATGTCTACTGCCTAATCCTTCAGACATGGCAAAAAGAAAAAAAAAAGAATTCTGCTCTTATGATGTTAATATATAAAAATAATTTCCACTATGAGTAGAAAAACTCTGACATGTAATCAGATCTCATTTGTAGTGGATACTACATATTTTCCATTTGAAAATATTATTGGAAACTTCTGAGATTTCAGAATACATTTAAAGGAAATTTCAAAATAGAAACGTCTTTCATTGAGTATCCCATCAATATTCCATTTGTAATATTTTGATATACTATTTGTATATTTGTTGCCGCTCCCTAGTTCTTAGAAAGGGCTAATGTGAATTTCATCTCATAATTTTTATGTAATGTAACATGGGATCATCAGTCTGAATGCTCTGCTTAGGCTCAATATTATTCTAAGAAAATATTGGGATGAAAACAGCTAGTTCTAATAAGAAATGATTCTAGGTTATTGCTATTTGATAGTAATTTACTTAATTCTAAAATTTTCCATCCTTTCTCTTGATTTTAAGCTATAATCTCAGGTCTCACTGAATATACTATGCTTACTCCTTTCCTTACAATCAACTCCTTCCATACAATAATGCTACTTTGATTAAGTATGAAAAACAGACACAAATGTCTGAAACTGTCTGACACAACATAGATGGGGTAAGTTTGTGACTCCCCATCATATTCCTTTTACATATCTTATCTTTGCTCCATTGAGTACATTCATAATGGAATAATTCTTGTTATTTAGATATAGTAAATCTTCATTATTCCCAGATTCTGTATTTGCAAATTGGCCCAGTCCCTAATATTTATGTGTAACCTTAAAAGTCAATACTTAAAGCACTTTCCCAGTCATTCAGATGTGTGCAGAGCAGAAAAAAATAAAAATAAAATAAAATAAAAACTGCTTCAATACAAGAGCACCTATCCAACTGCATTAAACAGAGCAACATTTTGCCTTCTTGTTTCAGCTCTCATACTGAGATGACCAGGGGCTGGAGATGGCTGTGCAATATAGCAGAAGCAGCTCTGGACTGGGTTTAATTAGACCTGGTTTGGATTCTCTTTTACTTGTTAATAGGGTGGCCTCAGGCAAATTACTTAACACATTTAAACTTTGTTTTCTTTTTTGTAAAATAAAGAAATGGAATCTACTAGGATGAGTTAGTTTTAAGATTATAATCTTTTACATGTAAGTATATAGATAGTTCTTCCCCGGAGAAGCAATGGCTCAGTATTTGCTAATTCAGTGTTTGCGGTGACATCACAGTCTTTATAGAACATTACTGGGCATAATGAGGATAGACAGTCTGTACATACATACATACATACACACATATGTACATACACAATATATGTGTATACATACATATATAAACATATATACTTGTATTTCTACCAGCAATACTTTTTGCCAAATAGTGAGAAATATTTATTTTCTGAGTTTCTGCAAGCATTACTGAAAAATCTTCATTTTCTTAGCTAAAGTAGTATGATGAAATCTCTTCAGTAATTCTTTTTCCCCCAAGCACTGGGGAATAACACTGCAAGTGCTTTAGAAGCTTTTACGACTTACCTAATATTAAAGTTAGCTCCCTGCTAATTTGGACTTTTAATACTGGGCAATGACCTTTTTCTGTGCATCAGTTTGTCCATCAAAATTATTAACGGTTTTTACTGTCCCTTCCAGAATTGTTATTTTAAAATCTCTTAATTTGGCCGGTAGAATTACCTGGAGCAAAAAATACATCCATGGTCTTGTGTCGACCCTTCCCACACTGACTCTGGGCTTTGCCAACAGACTCACTTTAGTCCATTGGACATTAACCTACGTGATACCAACAGACCGATAGAGGTTTTATAAGTACTTGGGGAATTGTCTTCTGAGATTTTGCTGCCACCATAAGAGAAAGCCTGGTGGGGCCACCTTGAGAGATAAAGACAGACCCAGACATACCAGCTGTCCCAGCTGACCCTCCATCTAAAGGCTACCATGAGTGAGTCCATGTAGGAACAACAGAAGAATCTCCACTAACCCACAGAATCATGAGAAATAATAAATTATTTTTACAAGGCAGTTAAGGTGAGATAGTTTCTTCTTTAGGAAAGGCTAACTGAAATGAATAATTGCACACAAGTTTGGCAAATTCCCTAAGTGTTATTTGATCATATTAGAAAGGACACTGTAACTATTGTGAATAATTTTCAAACCATACAAATAAAAGTTTTGAGGAAGCAATTAAAGTTCTTTAACATTTTCATTGTTTTTCCCCAGGGAAACAGATTGCAGAGGAAGATTAAAACTCAATAATATCTATTTAGCTAATGGCTTTTATTTAAGTCAGCATTAAAATAATGTTCAAGATCATTATCCATGAACTTTCTGTGCAGTTAGAAAAATTCACACATGTTCGACATGCATCTGAAAACTAATTATAAAGTGTATTAAACAATTGGAAGTTCCTTGAAGAAACAAGTAAAGTTTTATCCCTCTTTGTGTCTACTAGTACACAATGGTAAGCTCGTGTTAGGTAGTTGAGAATTGTTATATTAAGCAATCCTAGGCTGGGTGAGGTGGCTCACACCTGTAATCACAGCACTTTGGAAGGCCGAGGCAGGCAAATTGCTTGAGCTCAGTAGTTCAAGACCAGCCTGGGCAACATGGAAAGAAACTCCATCTCTACAAAAAATATAAAATTTAGCCAGGCATGGTGGTAGGTAGGTGTCTGTAGTGCCAGCTACATGTGAGGCCAAGGTGAGAGGATCATTTGAGCCCAGCAAGAGACTGAAGCTGCAATGAGCCATGATCACACCACTGCACTCCAGCCTGGTCAACAGAGGAAGTCCCTGTCTCTAAAATAAGATAAAATAAACAATTATACAATTTCATGCAAATTATGCAACTTTTTGAGCCTCAATTTCCACATCTATAAAATAACAAGAGTATAGCTTTACCCTAGGGATTTTCAGGTACAAAATTTCATGAAACCATAAAATGCAAGTTCTTGGAGTAAGAAGTTACTCTTGATAGTCACAAAAAATTGTAGTTTTACCCATTTTCTACATAATTACCTTTAACTAGATACATAATGTAATGTTTATAAAATTGAAAGGCTTCTAAACTGTTTTGGCTTCTATTTATTTTATTACTTTTGTCCACAAGTTTCTTGAAAAACTAGTGATTAATTGTGCATATTCATGACATACTTATTAGCTAATAGCAGAATGTATTTACAGTTTTTAGCCTCTCATGGTTTTTATGTCAAGTAAACTTCTTATTAATGTAGTCAAACAAATTTCTGCTTTTCTGTAGGTACTATACACAGGAATTTTATTTATTATTTTATAAGTCTTTCATATTATTAATAATACATTGTAGAAATCTGCATAATGCTTTTCAGTTATACATTTCCAACAAAGGATGACTTTTGAAAGCCCTCTTACCCTTTGCATGTTTAGTGTTTCTCTAACACATTTAGCCATAAATTTAATGATTTCAAATATATAGATATGTATAATGATAACTCATAATTATAAAACTATACAATAAATGTATAATTAATTATAAAATAATTTATTCAAGCAGATTATGCTAATTTTAGAGATAAGATTTTCTCTACAATAATGAGTTGACACTGAATAGTTGCAATTTCCACATAACTAGCACTTTTTTTTTTTGAGATGGAGTCTCATCCTGTCACCCAGGCTGGAGTGCAATGGCATGATCTTGGCTTACTGCAACCTCCACCTCCCAGGTTCAAATGATTCTCCTGCCTCAGCCTCTCTAGTAGCTGGGATTACAGGCACTTGCCACCATGCCAGCCTTATTTTTGTATTTTTAGTAGAGACAGGGTTTCAAAATATTGTCCAGGCTGGTTTCAAACTCCTGACCTTGTGATCCACCCACCTCAGCCTCCCAAAGTGCTGGGATTACAGATGTGAGCCATCCTGCATGGTACCCAGTCGTAACTAGTACTTTTATAAACACTTTACACATCCTGATTAATTTAATATCTATAACTCTTGAGTTACAAAATCTACTTCTATTTTACAAACAAAGAAACTATGGCATAGGGAATTTTTGTAACTTCTCCAAGTTGTATGGCTGTTAAGTAGTAAAGCTAGAAGTTGAAATCAGCTAACTTGAGTTCTATTGTCTTCTTATATTTTCAGAATTGTGATAAATGCTCAGGATGATGGAACAGGACAGTAAGTTACTGTTTTTAAGTTTAAAGGGTCAGTGAGACAAACTGGCAAGAAGTGCTTAATAAATATGAAACATTGTATGCATAAAACATTAAGTTTAATATGAAGTTGTGCAGTAGAAATAATTATAGCAAACATCCTAAACAGCAGCATTTTTTTAATATACATGAACATCAACCCTACGTAACTTCTATGAGATGGATATAATTATCACTTTTTAAGAAATGAAGAAATTGAAGTTCAGAGTTAAGTAATTTATCCAGGGCTAATCGATCTGCCAGGAAGTCATAATGCTGATGTCTACGCTTATGTTTGTGTGGCTCAGAAAGTGTTCTCCCTTGTTACAGCACAGAAAAGAGACCGTGAACAACAGTGGGCTTGGGGCAAAAGGGCTTAGACTTCCTCTTAGACTCAAAACATGAAAAAGCTTATACATTTAAGAGAAAGACCAAGTAAGCCCAGAAAAATAGGGGGAGCCATTCTGAATAAACCAGTCTTTGAACGCCAGGCTAAGAAGTAGGGAAGGGTACTAGAAATGATTGAGGCTGGAAATGAGGTCCACTCAACTTCATAAGGAGGACTTGCCTAAATTAATTGACCGTATTTGAGCAGTAAAGTCAAATAAGAGAGCATATAGCCTATTGAATTAATAGGCAAGACAACTTTGGTGGCAGAAATATAAATATAAAGAAGAGTACAGGCATAACAAATTGTATTCATTCTGATAAGCTTGCTTCTATAAATCACTTTTCAAATGCACATTTATATAGCACACAGACCAGATTAGCTGACTGAATATAAAAGTGAAAGATAATAATAAAAACAAGGTTATTTCAAGGGTAATCTTTACTATTTGCAGGCCAATAGCTTTACTGACTAAAATAGAGCAAGTGGAAGAAAAAAAAAATGGCAGATAAAAGTCATAATAAATCAGTGGTAAATTTATTAAAACTGAGGTGATACTGAAATAACCAAGTGAAAATATAAACGATAGTTAAGAACATTTGTCCAGAACCAGAAGACAAGACAGAATCTAATTATAATTTGTGATCAATAGCACATTCTCCAAAGTTGAGGACATAAGATAAAATGTCACAGAAAGAAAATAATGCACCAAGGCTTCAAAAATTTCCATCTCTAAAATGCAGCAATAAGAGAAATCAACAAAGGAAACTGAGTAGGAGCATCTGAAAGGCAGAGGGAAACTCAGATAAGATGTGGCCACATGAATCAAGAACACGAGGCTTCTGCAAATCCAAGGAAGTATTTTAAAAGAGAGGGAAACTTCTCTGAACCACATGTGAACTAATGTTACTTCCTCTAAAATATAAATAGGAAAACGGTTGAGTGAATGGAAGATAGAGGACACTCTCCATTTCCTAGTTAACATTTCTCATTTTCCTTCCAGCAACATCCTGATTCTTTGAATATAGAATAAAAAGAGAGTAGATGCAATATAAAGAATGCAAGAAAAAATGTCTTTCATGCATAAAAAAGATAAATTAATATTAGTAAAGATATACATACATGCTCAACACTAAGTAAGTGCAAAATAAATGTTTGACCCAAACAATATGATACACAATCAAGAACCTAGAGGGACCATTTGAACAGAGAATTTATTCACCGCTAAATGAAAGAAATGAACTGTTATTAAACAAATACTGTGTATCCAGGAACACTGACTGCTTTGAAAAGTTTCTAGGGAAATAGAAAGTAGTATTTATTATAAACTTACTTATTGCCACCAATGTGACTAACACTGTACTTTGTTACCTGAAGGAAAATGGAATAAAAGAAGAATAAAAATAAAATTAAAGGAAAATATATACAAACATATATGTATGCAAACACACCACATACACACACATCCATATATTATTTATAGATATAAACTATGTATATAATTAAATAGGCACACTTATACACATACATATAAATATACAAATATAAATATATGTGTATATATAAATATATAAAAACATACACACACATAAATACAGTATTATCCCATAAGGTGGAAAACTAAGCCACAAACTGTAAAGAAAACTAATTGTTTCCCAATTAAATTTTTGATCATATGAGTATTAAGGCACATACACAAAATTTAAAAAATAATGTATTAACTCTCTAGATCAACATGGTGATATTCTTGCTTTATGAATACCTCTAGGAAAAGAGAAGGGACTAGATTTGAATATGTGTACATATAAATTATCTTAAAACATTATATTAAAGATCCTAGAGATATATCTGAACTTACAAACACAAACACACACACACATTCATGCACACTGCTCTGGGAGGAATAAAACTGAATTTTACCTCACTTTGAAAGATGATACTCTAAATTTCTAAGCAATATATCAAAATTATTTAAATAACATAAATGCCTCAAATTTTATTTTCTATTCTTTTTAAATCTTTGGTTTGAGTTCAACTGAAATGATACTCTGTTTCTTAGGTAAAGTGTTCAATAAAATAGAAAATGAAATAGAAAAAATAAAATAAGTAAGGGTTTTTAAATGAGCCTAATTTAAAATAAAAATTTAAAAACTAGCTAGTCAGGCAATATATATGCATATATAGATGCATATATACACACAGGCCAAATATTTATGTATGTATATGTGTATGTATGTTTATCTATACTACACTCAACCTTTTGAAGCATTTACTCAGATAAAAGAAGATGAAGGTGATATGATTAAACAGACACACTTAAGTTTCCATCCCTCTGAAGCAACGTTGGCAAGTAAGCAGTAAATTTCATATCTGCTTATAAAAGAATGAAGGATAATCACTGAAGAAATGTATGTTGGGCGTTTTATACACTTTTTTTCTCTCTAATATGTGCACAGAAAGTGTAAACGTGGTGAGACTGGGCCCTTTAGCTCTTCAGTATTTTACACACATATGCCATCATTTTTAACCAGGAAATCTGCTTGTTTCTTAAACATCACAATATCACAGAAGCCTGTGTATTTTATTTCTTTATTCTTTCCTTCATTTTCAGTACTATCCTCTGACAAATAACCTCTGACTTAGTATGACTTTTCAGAAAATTATTGGTAGTCAATTAATAATATATTTTCTTTCTCCTTCCTTCCTTCCTTCCATCCCTCCTCCCTCCCTTCCTTCCCTCTCTCCTTCCTTTCCTTCTCTTTCTTTCTTTCCTTCTCTTTCTTTCTTTCCTTCTCTTTCTTTCCTTTCTTCCTTCTTTTCTTTTTTCCTTTCTTTCTCTCTCTCTCTTTTTCTTTTCTTTCTTTTCTTTCTTTCTTGCACTCTAGCTGTGTCACCCAGGCTAGAGTGCAGTGGCATAATCTCAGCTCACTGCAACCTCCCCATCATGAGTTCAAGCAATTCTCATGCCTCAACCTACCAAGTAGCTGAGACTACAGGTGCACACCACCACACCTAGCTAATTTTTGCATTTTTAGTAGAGATGGGGTTTCAACACATGGCCAGGCTGCTCTCAAACTCCTGACCTCAGGTGATCTACCTGCCTTAGCTTCCCAAACTCTTGGGATTACAGGTGTGAGCCACTGCGCCTGCCTATATCTCACCTATATTTTCAATAAAGTTATTGAAAGTCTCAATAGAAAAGATTCAAAAATAGTTCTGCTTCTTTGTGCTTCAAATCACAAAGGCTTTAATGGCACTGGCGTTCCTATCTGTTTCAGACTGGTAAAATTAATAATCCATAAACAAGTATTTTAAGTACAATATTTAGGTCATCAGCCAATGATCCACTTCCTAGAAACCACCCAATATTATCCTATTTCCAATTTTTAATCTATGTAGCACTGTCTCAGGAAAGCATCTCTCTATATGCTATATGCACAGACATATACTCTAAAAGATAGAGCAAATTTATCTTTGACCCATTGCTATTAAGTATTTATGAATTCATAATTTTCAAGCCTTTTACAAATGAGAAGTGACATCAATTTGCATTTCTCATGGAGTTCTGGTTTGGGCTGTCAGCAAAAACTGACTTGTGACACTTATTGCAAAGTTTTTGTCAAAACACCATGAAAATGTACACAGGCTGCCCACTATTTCTGAAAAATCAATATTTAAATATTTACATAATAAAGCATCAGTAACAACAATTCATTTGGGACTATGCAGCATCCTTCTAAATAACTCACTGCAATGACACATAGATACAAAGGAAAAGGGCAGTACCTAACCATTCTTGAATAGCTTATAATTCGGATCTACCTGTGTTAGGATCAAAGAAAATATTTCCATGTTTTCATCTGGCTGAGCATTTTGATAAGTATATCTAGACAATGTTTTACTCAACAAGCCACTAGTGACTTCAATCCTTGTCTTTCATTCTTCTATCCACGATCTTTGTCTGTTTTTTTTTTCATTTTCAAAGCACTTTCACACTCAAAAATTAATTCTTTTGTGAATTATTTCATCGCTTTATTCAACTATTTTTGAATATTTACTATACAAATAATACAGTGCTAGACATCATAAAGTAAGAAAAATTTGGAAAGTCTTAATATCCTGTATAGGCAAAGAGACACGTATAACATCAGCCAATCACAAGGCCATCCACATAGATCATCATCCTATCAGGAATGTTACCCTTCCCACAACATCAATTTCCAACCAATCTCAGTAGTCATGTTTTGTACCACTTCGTTCATAGACTTGGAACAAGGCCACAGATTTCTCATCATTACTGGCTACAATACCATCTCTCTGCTTCCTTTTCCTTTACCGTAGAGGTTTAAAGTGCAGGATTTGGGAAAGAAACTAAAGCACAGATTTTGCAAATTCAAGAAACTAGTTTTAAATGCCTTTGTTCTAGCCTTTATTGCAGGAGTCACAGACATATACAGGCACATACACAAGCATACACAGGTGAACAGAGTCATACCAAACAAATAAGATTAAAGTAAAATACGCTGACAGAAAAACACCAGAGCTCTGTTCCCATAATAACCACAAAAATTCTGTCTCTTTGATTGACACAGGTATACTTAGATAATAGCACTCATAGCTATAGGCAGCCTAAATGAGTCCAATAGGTCCCATGGAACAAAGCTAGCAAAGCACTCACTCAAATAACTACAACAAATGTAAAAAATGCCCTAAAAAAGGTAGCAGACAGCCGGGCATAGTAGCTCATGCCTGTAATCCTAGCACTTTGGGAGGCTGAGGTGGGAGGATCACCTGGAGTCAGGAGTTCAAGACCAGCCTGAACCAAAATGTTGAAACCCTGTCTCTACTAAAAATACAAAAATGAGCCAGATGTGGTGGTGGGCACCTGTAATCCCAGCTACTTGGTAGGCTGAGGCAGGAGAATCACTTGAACCTGAGTGGTGGAGATTGTGGTGTGCCGAGATTGCACCATTGCACTCCAGCCTGGGCAACGAGAGCAAAACTCCGTTAACAAATAAATAAATAAGTGAGTGAGTAGCAGAGCAATTTTGCTTAGGATGATCTGGAAAACATCCTGGAGGAGATAATAATTCGGAATTAATGGAGAGACAGCACAGGGTGTTTTCCTGGAATTCACTTCTTTTTTTTTTCAAAAGGAAAAGTAGGGAGGCAGAGAACCCAAGATCTCAAACCAGTAGTCCAGCTGGGCTGGACACTGATGGAAATACTTAGAGTCAGATTTCAAAGTATATTAAAAATGACTTTGAAGATTTTAGACTTTTCATGACAGTGCATTAAAAAAAGAGTTCTGAGGCAAGCTGTTAGATTACCAAAGTGTTTTAGAGTTACTTATATGGTAAAAACC